>NW_024542880.1:0-1200000 GCF_018151105.1 Drosophila obscura | reverse complement strand
AGCAATATACAGAGGAAGAAAAGAAAGGTTTTACAAATTTGCTGGATAAAGGTGATGGTAAACGTTAAGTAAAATCGTATCGTGGGATTTTTCGGGGGATATAGTATTGTAATAGGAATTGTAATTATTGCAAAGAACACGGAAAGGTTCGTGCTGGGCAAAATTAGATCTGCAGAAGGGTAAACGGATAGGCCGGAAATTCCGGGTTGGTCTCGAAGGATCTGTTTGGGAGTCCACAGGCCCGAGAATGAGTAAATGAATAAGACACCATTGAAAATTCTGCGATGGTTTAAGGATGGTAGGTCTAGTAGTTTTAGCCTGGATCAGTATGAAGGTAACCGTCTGCCAGAGTCCAGTTCAGATTCCTAAGGGAAAAAATAAAAAATTGTTTTTAAACGGATTCAATTTGAATTTTTTGCTCTTTGTATTGAGGGCTCCATACACAAGAACAGTACTCCAATATCGGGCGTACCAACTCTTTTAACCAACGCTTAATGAATGCTGGATCTCCCTTAGCTTTGTTCACCGTTAAAGCACTATGGCTGTTAAAGCATAGCTTATGATCAATTAGGACTCCTAGGTAATTTGATGTGGAAATTCGACCCAGAGCCTGTTGTCCCAGAGAGTAGGAGACCAAATGTGGAGCACGGCGGTGAAACGTCATAACTTTGCACTTAGAATAGTCCAAAAAACAATAGGTAATACGAACACCACTTGTTTAATTCATCAAGGTCAAGTTGAAGGCGGATAAATTTTGACGTCATCAGCACACATTAATGTAACTGAGTGCTAATAGCTTGAGGTAAGTCATTCACAAACAGATTAAATAGCAGCGGACCTAAATGACTTCCTTGAGGAACACCTGAGGTTACATTCACGACATTGGACAAAACCTTAGAGAACACCACACGCTGTGTGCGGTTTGACAGATACGACGATATCAAATTTACGAGATTTTGAGGAAAACCTAACAGAGAGAGTTTATGGATCAGCAAAGTATGATTAAAAGAATCAAAACCCTTTTTATACCCGTACTCAAAAAAGAGTTAAGGGGTATATTGTATTTGTGGTAAAAGTGAATGTGTGCAACGCAGAGATGGAAACGTTTCCTTCACCATAAAGTATATACATATATTCTTGATCAGCATAAAGAGATAAGTCGATATGGCCATGTCTGTCTGTCCGTCCGTCCGTCCATCCGTCCGTCTTGGTGAGCGCCTGGATCTCAGAGACTATAAAAGCTAGGGCAACCAAGTTTGGTTTCCAGACTCATGTGATATGACACTGCTACAAGTGTATTTCAAAATTTTGCCCCGCCCTCTTCCGCCTCCACAAAGAACGAAAGTCTGTGGCAGGCACAATTTTAAGGAAACGATAAAAATAAAAACGCAGTATCGTAGGGAAGGACTATATCTACCAGATTGCCCAATCTCAATCAGATCTGATCATAATTATAGCCAGAATGAAGAAATTAATTTTTTGTTGGTCCCCTTCTTCACCAACGCTGCTGACGCTACTGATTCTCTTTCTCGCTCGCACAGTCTGCCTCGTTTAGTGCGCCAGCAACCCCTAGCGGAGGAGAAGTAGAGTATAAATGGTACATCTTTAATCTAAACGTTAGATGTAAAATATACATTGTACATGTTTATGTAGATAACAGATGTAGATTTAGATAACAGAAGTAGCCAAAAAATGTAAAATGTATTTTTTTTTGTTTAATTCAAAAATTCAAAAAAATCATATACTCAAAATTGTATATGCTGTCTGAGTACGGGTATAAGTAGAGACGCGTCCCCAGAAGGGACTCACACGTTCCTTCTCGTTTTTGAAGAGGAATACGGTAGGATTCGTTCCAAATCACGGGAAGGCAAGAACGTTCAGGAGACAAATTAAACAGGAAGGTCAAAGGTTGGCATAGGGCTTGTGAGGTCCTATCTCAGGCTGAGGTATGCATCAGTCTGTCCAGGGTCCGCTACAAAAAAATTTGTAGATTGCAGGTGACTTCAGGTGTCGGGCTGGCTTTAAATGCAGTAGGCAAGGGAGAAATGATGACGCGAGAGTTTGGGTTTTTCTTGGTTTATTAAGTATATTTTCATTCACTTAGTTATTTTACGTTGTTACCCTGGCCTGTAGTTGTATGGTGCGCTGGTGGATTGCTTAGTCAGTGTCTCGTGTTCGGGCTGATGGACTGCCTAGTGCAGTGTCTTGTGTTCGGGCTGATGGACTGCCTAGTGCAGTGTCTTGTGTTCGGGCTTATGGACTGCCTGCTCTTTCGGCCGATCTTGGCCCTTTTATGCAGCTGGCGATCACACCTGAGACCATAATGGGAAATAATGAGAAATAATGGCTTATTACTAACTTAAGGTTATTGGGTAACCATAATTGTTGGGTGTGGTAACTAGGTCAAAGCTTGGTGCTTCGTTGACAATTTTTAGAAGGTCGGGGTGGTTTTGCTGAGGCTGCATCCCGAAGGTGAGGTTTGGAATTCTGTGCTGGTTGCGAAATAATGCAGAATGGGTAGAGTTGTTGATCGATAGTTCTTAAATTTTTGTGTGCGTTGCTTTCCCGGAGCTCTGTTAGCTCTGTGTATACCAGTTTGATTATTGTTTCCAGCCCGCGTAGATGCGCTAACCCTCCGCCGTTTGTGACGAGACATGGCTAGAACCATGGTTCGTTACACCCCCCCCCCCCCTTTTTTGCGGGTGGGTGATGGAGAGGTTAGTGGCATCGCTTGGCGGGTGCTGAGGTTCGCCTTTTCCGGGTTATCCTGTCCTTTGGCTTGTGCCGAGTCTTTGGATTCGTCGCTGTTAATCTCGTCACTTAAGCGTGGCGTCGGTAACGTTATATTTTCTACTGCTGCTGTGATCGTGGCTTTTCTGCTGTTCTGGGTGCTTTGTGGTTGGTGTCTGCTTGGTAGGTCGATTATCCCATATGACGATGGTTTTCTCGGCAGTTTTCTTTGGTAGTTCTTTGTCCAGGCATTCTCGAATCTGCGGTGCCATGTCGGGTGTCCAAGGATCCGTCGGTAGTTCTGGGTCGTCTTCGGTGGGTTCGGTGGCTCCGGGGCCAAAGGTTTGATTCGGGTCTTTCGGAAGGATGGGTTTGTCGAGTGTGCTGGACGGTTCGATCCTCCGTTGGTAGTCGCTTATGTGGGCGACGATCGTGGTGCGTTGGCCGTGGGTAGATATGTTTCATATCTCTGATGCAATGCTTGGGTGGTATTGGCGGTAGTTTGGCGCATGAACAGGTGAGTCTCGGTGATGCCTCTTGTGTCGGACCAACAGCTGGTTCGGGCGACGAAGATCTCGGGCCTGGCACTAGGCATGGCTCGGTGCATGGCGCTGGCAGTCAAGTCGGTACGTGGAAGGTACTCCAATTTGTTGGCGAAGATCTGTGTGGCGTCGGCCGTGGGTACGATATTTTGGTATACCGGGTGTAGTACTCGTGTTATACTACCGCCAGACTGGTACGTGAACAGGTGAGTCGCGATGACACCTCTGGTATCGCACCAAGGACTTTTTTGGGCGACGAAGATCTGTTTCCCGTGTTGCTTGGCTTTCGGATGGTGGCTGCCGTTGTCCTTGTTCGATGCTGGTGGTCGGCTTTGAGGGTGTCCGTGTGTTCAATTCTTCCGTTGCGGATTCTTTGCGTGCTTGCTCTGTTGCTTGTCTTGGACCTGGGCTTACTGTGTCGAGCGCCGGGTTCAAGTGTGTTTGTCTCGTGTGTGAGATCCTCGTGGTTTGTTTGGGATGCGTGTTCACTGTTGTGGGCCTAGGACGCGGTTGCTCCGTAGTGACCGTGGGACTCGTTTTCCCGATTGCTTGGTTGCTGTTTGCTGGTGTTGACCTTGGATTCGTGTTCTCCGTAGTGTGCCGTTGCTTCGTATTCGTTGCGATTGGTTTGGGTGTCAAGTGCTGCGTTGCGTTATTGGGTGCCGTGTGCGTTGTGGTAGGTCGTGGACGTAGGTTCTTTGCGATTTGTTGGGGTTTCTGGCATCGGGGTTCGGCGTCTTGTACGTGGATGGTACTAAGCACGGGTTCAGTGAGCATGGGGCGACGGTCTCGTAGCTGTAGCAGCGTGGAGCCGCATTGGATCGTCGTTTCGGTGGCACCTAGGAGGTCCATGCCGACAATGACTTGTCCCAACATGTTTGGCAGGACCAGGAGCGGGATTTGAACCTCTCGTTGATCCAGCTTGATGTGCGCCAGTAGAACTTGTGAGATCTCTCTGACCGAGCCATCGGCCAGGCGTATGCGGACACATGCATCTTGCAGGTTGGTGTTGTTGTCTAGTTGTCGGGCGAGGTTTGCGCTGATGAAGCTTCTGCATGCCCCGGTGTCGATTGTGGCTTCCGTTGCGTGTCCTCCTATGGTCACCATCGCCACTATTCTGCCGTTGCTTACGTGTAGTGAGTTATTTAGTCGCGGGTTGGAGGAGCCGTCGTTCCCGGCTGATCCCGTGTCAGTTGGGGACGCATGTCGTTTCCCGACGTGTTTTGGCGGCAGCAATTTACGGCCGTGTGCCGCGTTTTCCACATTCCCAGCAGAATAGGATGGAGGGATTATGGCAGTCGTATGCCGCATGCCCCGCTTCACCACACCGGTGACAGGCTGCGCGTGGGTTGATGATGGGGGTCGTGATCATGTGATGGGCTACGTCGGGATTCGGCGTACTGTTTGCATGAGCTGGTGGTCTTCCTGGTGTGTCTGTCGATTCCCAATGGGGACTCAGAAATGGCGTCTGGTGCGAGTCGCAATTCCTCTGCTCTGACGCCGGCCTTGCGTATCTTGGCGTGTTATGCGGGGGTGCGAAAGTGGTCGGGATGGTCCGCTCTTGGATGCTCTCGAACTCGGTGGACAACACTGTGAGCTGTGCTAAGCTTTGTACGCCGCACGTACATCTGGTATGCTGGCAGGGCGTTATCGTAGATCCTGTTCAACTGCTTGGCGGCCTCGTACCCGGCGTGGTGCATGAGTAGCCGTATCTCGATGAGGTAATCCTTGAACAATTCTCCTCTCGCTTTCTTGCGGGCCTGGATTCGGTCTTCTAATTGTTCAAAATACCGTGGCGGCAAGAAGAAAGTCAAGAATTCTTGGCGGAAATAGGCCCATGAGCTGCCTTGTAGTTGGCTGGTGCGGTACCAGCGACTGGTCCGATCGGTGAGAAGCTCTGGCATGGCCCGAGGTAGCTGATTTGTGTCCACCCCATATGGGACCGCACGTTCTTTGAATAGTTCCAGAAATGCAAGTGGGTCGTCCTGTCCGTCGAACCTGATTCCCCATTTCCGAATCTGTTCCGCGATGTGGGCGGTGGAAGAGTCCATGGCGGGCACGATCCTCTGTGTGGGCGAGCGACTGGTCTCCGTAACTGGAGGTCTGGGCAAATCGGCTGGCGTTACGATGCGTGGTGTGCTGTATTCGGCCGCGGTGGGGACTTGTAACCCGGCATTTGGGTCTGGTTTCCGCTGGTCAGATGGCCCAGGAGTGGTGGGTATGGGTGACTTGGAGCGTCCTGCTGGTTTGGCGTATTGCCGTTCGAGGTCGCCCTCGAACCCAGGCGTCCTGCAAGAGTGTTCCAGCGACTAATGCGGCGAATCTCTTTCGTCGTTCCTCGACTGTTCCTTCGTTGGCAAATCCGAATTCCTCGGCAAGGACTTCCAGTTCGTCCCGACGGAGTTTTAAGATCCAGCTAGTGGTTACCCCGGGATTGGTATGGTGTCCCTCAGGGAAGAATTCATCGGTTTGGTCGTCTCCTTGGGCTTCCATGGTGTGTTTCTGCGGTTAGTGGCACTGACTTAAGTTTGGTTTGGTGGTACTCCTGTACGGTAGCACTTTCGTTCGATACTCGTAGGATTAGCACTGCACTACTTGTTCGCGACTGGATTTTGCGAGGGTGCCGGTTTTGTGCTGGACGGGTGTTAGTCCTTGCTAGCCTAGCTTTCTTTCAGTGGCAGTGGGTCTTTACTCCACAAAGCTCCGTATTAAGGTGTGAGTCTCCTTAAAGTCACCAAAAAGTCCCTGCTCAGGCGACACTTGTGAGGTCCTATCTCAGGCTGAGGAATGCATCAGTCTGTCCAGGGTCCGCTACAAGAAAATTTGTAGATTGCAGGTGACTTCCGGTGTCGGGCTGGCTTGAAATGCAGTAGGCAAGGGAGAAATGATGACGCGAGAGTTTGGGGTTTGGGTTGTTCTTGGTTTATTCAGTATATTTTCATTCACTTAGTTATTTTACGTTGTTACTCTGGCTTGTAGTTGTATGGTGCGCTGGTGGATTGCTTAGTCAGTGTCTCGTGTTCGGGCTGATGGACTGCCTACTGCAGTGTCTTGTGTTCGGGACCCGGAAATAATGGCTTATTGCTAACTTAAGGTTATTGGGTAACCATAATTGTGGGGTGTGGTAACTAGGTCGAAGCTTGGTGCTTCGTTGACAATTTTTAGTAGGTCGGAGTGGTTTTGCTGAGGCTGCATCCCGGAAGGTGCGGTTGGGAATTCTGTGCTGGTTGCGAAATAGTGCAGAATGGGTAGAGTTGTTGATCGAGAGTTCTTAAATTTTTGTGTGCGTTGCTTAAGACTATTTTATTTCCCGGAGTTGCTGACAAACCGCTATTTGTGGAGAACCGTGGCTAAAACCATGGTTCCTAAGCTCTGTGTATATCAGTTTGATTATTGTCTCCGGCCAGCGTGGATGCGCTGACCCTCCGCCGTTTGTGACGAGACATGGCTAGAACCATGGTTCGTTACAGGCTCGAGCGAGTTACCACCTCAGCACCTACTCTCACCCTCGCCCCGCCGAAACCACTTCGGTTAGTATAGCAGACCCTAACGTCAACAACGTCGACTCTGCAACAATGCAGTAGGCAAGGGAGAAATGATGACGCGAGAGTTTGGGGTTTGGGTTGTTCTTGGTTTATTCAGTATATTTTCATTCACCGGCTCAACTTACACAAACAATATCAGACCTCAGCAACCAAACATCCGTTCCGATTGAGGAATGGGGAGTAAGCAGATTCTCTGTCGCCCAAAAGAGCAAGGCCAGCAAATTGTAATTAAGTTGAAAACCTAAAGACGAAATATAGAATCAGAATATTTTTGAAACTCAACCACTCCGGGTGTACTTTATTCCGCAACCACCTCCTACAACAAATCCCCAAACAACTTAACCGATCCACGAGGATCATAACTGGCGCAGTCGGACACTCTCGTTAAAGGACGGGAATCTGGAGGAAGTAGGACCCTAGAGGACCGAGACAGCGAGAGAGAACCACGCAAGAGATGTATTGGAAAACAACAATAACAATCCTGTAAGGAAAGATATCAGAAAATATGTACGTGTGAGTAGAGTGACGTGAAATGGAGGAGAAAATAAAACAAGAAAAAAAGAAATAAAATGTAATAAACCCTCAAATTGGGAGAAAGAAAAGTACGGGAATACAATGGTGAGCAGTGAAATGGGCAATCAACAAAAGAGAGATAGCATGGCACGTTGGCCGGGGCAGTGGAGATTCGAGTTATTCGGACCAAAACGAGCATAATTAATGCAAATGCAAATAAATAAAATGCAAATAAATTGTCAGAGAGGAGTGAGGAGAAAAGAGTGCAAAAGTGTCGTGGAAAAATGTCAGTGGAGTGCGGTTCGACCGAGAGCGGTTCGATCGTGGTGGTTCGATCGGCGGCGGTTCGACCGAGAGCGGTTCGATCGTTGCGGTTCGATCGGCTGCGGTTCGACCGAGAGCGGTTCGATCGTTGCGGTTCGATCGGCTGCGGTTCGATCGGCTGCGGTTCGACCGGGAGCGGTTCGATCGTTGCGGGTCGATCGGCTGCGGTTCGACCGAGTGCGGTTCGAGCGGATGCGGTTCGACGGCGACTCGGGCAGTTGCTGTCGGCTCGACGTCGAGCCGGGGGGCCGATACGATCATAGAGTCGAGAGTACGAGCAGCTGCACCAATGATCGGGTCGTCGGAGGGGACTACAGCAGCGACGGTTTGGTTCGACGGAGGCAACGCTAAACACTCTGTCGGGTCGAGTCGAGCATCGAACGGTCGAAGACACACACACACACACAACATAGAGACAGGGCCGGCACAAAAAAAGAAAGGGCACAAAAGACAATGAATAAAACAATGATGGACAAGACTCCGCGAAGGAGGCGGTACAAATTAAAAGATACGCAATCCAAATCACTTACATGCGTAGGGCAAAGTACTGTAACGCACAGTGCGGACGCCTAGCATAGGGGCGATAATAGGAAAAAGTGAAGAGTCGACTACAAGTTCCAGCCACTCACATGCGTAGGGCAAAGTACTGTAACGCTCAGTGCGGATGCCTAGCATAGGGGTGACAGGGAGATGGAACAGGGAAACGCTACCAGGGAGACACGACTGTCCGCAATTGGTTACAGATACTGTAACGCACAGTATTGTGACTAGCTTCAGCGTGTAAGGAAAGCCTTTAAGTAAATAAAAAAAGACGCACATAAGGCGATTGAATAACTATAAATGAAGAGTAAACCATTTCACGGCACACCATATTATTAGAAAAGTACGATCGGAAAGATACTCATTTTAATCAATTGCAGACTCCATTTCACGAACACAAGGACACACAAGGACAAACTCGATTTAGTATAAACACTTAAGTAACACACACTATAGAATTACACAAGCACACATTATAATTAAGATACACACCTTACACAAATCACTATACACACAAACACTATAAAATACGTAAAATAAGAAAAGAAAATAATCGAAATAGACTATATGTCAAAGGAAAGCAGTAGCCAAAGGGTTATTCCGGTACACACGGAGGCTTCAGCAGTTAGCGACGAGAACCAGGGACAATTAGAAATGACCCAACCCAGCAACACAAAATTGCTCGAAGCGGTTCGAGTCATGGAGTTAGTGGAGATTATACTAAAGTATGACGGAAGTGTGGAGAAGTTGGGTTTATATCAGCGGTAGAGCAGATATTAGGCCTTATAAAAGGAGAGGAAAGGTCATCGGTAGGGGTTATATCCCTTAGGGCCATAAGAAGCAAGGTAATAGGAGCGGCAGATAGGGCATTGGAGTTGAATGAGGTAGATCTGAATTGGGACAACATTAAGAAAGCATTGGTGTCTCATTTTAGAGATAAAAGATCCGAGCAGGATTTAATCATGGAACTTACACACATAAAGGAGAAAAAGTTGGACTTAGAGCCACTATATCAAAAAGTGTTGGAGTTAAGAAAGGCCCTCGTCAGTTTGGGTAAGGTGAAAGAACCGAACTCGATGCTAAGGAAGGAAAGAACCAAGTGGTACGAAGACATAGCACTAAACGCCTTCCTCTCGGCAATAAAAGGGCCGATAGGGCTAACAATTAGGAATATCCATGTAGATGACATTTCAAAGGCATATGAGGTAGCCTGTAGAGAGAAGAATGTCTATACTCTAGACGAGCCGGAGCAGGAGGTAAAAAAGCAACCGATAACAGGGAAGCAGAGTAAGGAAATTAAAGAACCTTTGGCGCAAGAGCACGACAGGAAAGAAACTCAGACGCCAGGGGTGCACCGAGAAACGCCAAGTTGGCCACAGTATCAATGGGGAGGGAACGGACAATCATCGTTCGGTATGCCGTTCCCAATGACCGATGGGAGCGGATGGCCAGGTTTTGGGTTCGTCTAACCAATGGGAGGAAACCCCTTCAGGGGAGCTCCCTTTATGCAGAACGAACAAGCAGGATACAATAGGGGTCCATATCGGAACCAGCAGAATAGGAACCCTAGATGGAGCTATGACCAACAAAACAATGGAAGGCGTTGGGGCCAGAACAATCGCCAAGAGCAATTAGCGATCCAGGCACCACAAGACGCAGGGAGAAGTCGACAGTCCAGGATGTCTAGAATGACAAATAACACAGGGCAGTCATATAACTCCAATAATTCCAGACAGTCGTATGCAGCACAGCAGACGCCTAGTACCTCAACTAGAGTTAGCGGACAAACAGCTGCAGTTGGTTAGCTACACAATATTCAGGAAGAGGACGGAAATTTTCTCCAGACAGCCTCGAACAAAGCACAGGGTACTTAGGAGGAAAGAAGAATCAGTCGACCCTACCCTATATAGTGGTTAGGCTAGCAGCAGACAAAAATATTAAGATGCTTATAGACACAGGATCCACATTTTCTTTCATAAGACCGGAATTAATACCCGCAGAACACATTAGAAGATTAAAAGAAACAATAAAAATAAAAACAATACTACGATCCCACGAAGTTCAGAAGGAGACAGTCTTAGCCATGTTCAGAGAACTGGGAGGAGTAGGAGAGATGAGACTGCTCCTCTTTAAGTTTCATCAGTTTTTCGATGGAATAGACATACTACAACAAATAGGAGCAGTAATCGATGTAGACAAACGACAACTGCGTACAGCCACGACAGAAACACAGATATGGCAGACGCAATACAGAGCAACGGAGGTATATATGATAGAAACGGGCACAAAAAGGGTTATACAGGTGCCGGTACAGTTACAGGATGGGGAGTTCTTAATTAACAAAACGAAAGTAAAACCTAAGATGGAAATATCAGAAGGCCTGTATAAGGCAACAGCAGGACAGAGTCTGGTAGAGATAACCAACTATTCGGAAGAAGACCAGGAATTGTTTCTAGAGGAACCACTAGTGGTTTCAGAACTCAAAGCTGAAGAGCATATAGAAATAAATAACATAGAAGGCAGAAAAGAGAAAGGGAATAAAGGAATTCCGTTTCATAAGATAAGAACAGATCATTTGAATGAGAAAGAAATCACTGAATTAAAAAGACTATGTAAAAAATACCCATCGGCATTTTATATGGAGGGAGAGGACTTGTCGTTCACAAACGTCGTCAAACATCAGGTGAGGACAACGGACGATATCCCGGTGTACTCAAGGCCATATAGATACGCATTCACGGAGAGACAGGAGGTGAAAAGACAAATAGAAAACTTGCTGGAACAAAAGATCATTAGACACAGTCACTCCCCATGGAGTGCCCCAGTGTGGCTGGTGGCCAAAAAGAAGGACGCGTCAGGGCAGAGGAAATGGAGAATGGTAGTCGATTATAGGAAACTCAATGAAAAATTGATTAAGGACAGGTACCCCATGCCAATAATAAATGACGTATTGGATGGGTTAGGAAGAGCCAAATACTTTTCGACGCTAGACCTGGCGAGTGGGTACCACCAGATCGAGGTAGAGGAAAAGGATATACCGAAGACAGCATTCTCCGCGGAAGGAGGTCACTTCGAATATGTAAGGATGCCTTTCGGGTTAAGTAATGCCCCAGCGACTTTCCAGAGAGTGATGAATAACCTTTTCGGGGAGCTGTTGGGGAAATGTTGCCTTGTATATATGGATGACATTATGGTGTATTCCGCATCCTTACAAGAGCACATGACCGACTTGAACAGAGTGTTCGCAAAATCAGACAACGCCAATTTCAAACTACAATTGGACAAAACAGAATTTTTGAGAAAAGAGGTAGAATACTTAGGTCATGTGGTAACATTAGAGGGAGTTAAACCTAATTCCAAAAAGATAGAAACAATAAAAAGGTTTTCAATCCCAAAGACTAGGAAACAAATAAAATCATTCTTGGGACTGTTAGGATATTACAGAAAGTTCGTAAAAGACTTCGCAGCCATAACAAAACCACTAACGAGGCAGCTAAAAGGGAAAAAACCAGTACAAATTGACTCAGAATTCACGGAAACATTCGAAACATGCAAAACACTGTTGTGTAACGACCCCATTTTGCAGTTTCCCGACTTCTCGAAACCATTCATTCTGACAACAGATGCAAGCAATTATGCCGTAGGAGCTGTCCTGTCCCGAGGACACTTGGGAGCGGACAGACCGTTGGCGTATGCTAGCAGAACATTGTCAGACGCGGAAATAAATTACGCAACGATAGAAAAGGAGATGCTTGCTATTATTTGGGCAATAAAGCACTTCAGACACTATCTATTCGGACAGAGATTTAAAATAGTTACGGACCATAGACCACTGACGTGGCTAATGAGTATAAAAGAACCAGATTCAAAGTTGGTTAGGTGGAAACTGCAACTGCTAGAATACGATTATGAACTCTTATACAAGAAAGGATCCCTCAACGTAGTGGCAGACGCCTTGAGTAGGATACAGCCAGAGATTAACATGCTGGAAAACATGTCGGAAGTAGCGACTAACGGGGAAACCATACATTCCGCAGAAGAAAACTTACACCTCGGATTTCCTATATCGGAGAAACCACTAAACGATTATAATATTCAAATAGTAGTAAAAAAGGGAACCCCAGCTACAATAATAAAGGAAGTCCCCTTTAGGAACAAGATTAGGATAACATGGACCGAGGATAACTTCGAAGAGGAGACAATAGGACGCAGGCTTAAAGAGATTCTGAAGCCCAATAGAACGATGGCAATTTTTATACCAGACGAGCTGGTTATAGTTATTCAGAATGCTTATTGTAAGTATTTTGCCTACAGCAGAATTTATAAAGCCATAAGATGCACATTTATACTACCAGAAATAGTAGAAAGGGACCAGCAGGAAAAGGCAGTCAAAGAACACCATGAAAGAAATTATCATAGGGGAATAGAGGAAACATTAATCCACCTCAAAAGAAGCTTATACTTCCCACATATGAAGCCAATAATAACACAGACAATTAACAACTGCGACAGATGTCAGAGAATGAAATACGATAGGAAACCCCAGAAAATAAAATATAGTATAACAGAAACCCCGGCCAAACCAATGCAAATAGTGCACATAGATTTATACTTTGTAAACAAAAAGTACGTCTTAACGGTCATAGATAAATTCTCCAGGTACGCGTGGGGATACACAATTCCAGCTAGAGACAGCATAAACGTAGTCACGTCATTGAGGGACTTTATGGCGCTTTTCGGGATTTCTAGTAAAATAGTTTGCGACCAAGGAGTCGAATTTTCTTCTAATCTATTTAAGGATTTTTGTAAGCAATATGAGATAGAATTGCACACAACATCCTTTCAACAGTCATCGAGCAATGCAACAGTCGAAAGATTGCATTCCACGATAGCAGAAATTTACAGGATAATAATAGAGGAGAAAAAGGAAAAGAAGCTAGAAGTAAACATGAAGATGTAGTGAAGGAAGCGTTTATAACATACAACAACTCGATTCATTCGGCAACGAAGTTCACGCCGCACGAGTTGTTCACTGGAAGAACGCACAATTTTATGAGTAACGTGGCATTCAGTAATGAGCACGATTATCTCCAAAAAATTAATGCATTCCAGGCAGAAATATACCCAAGAGTAAAGGAAAGGGTACAAGAACAAAAGGTTAAAAGAATAAAGGCAGCGAACGAAGATAGGCAGGATCCAATACAAGTAAACACCAACGACACGATTTTTATAAAAGAAAATAGGCGGGACAAGCTAACACCAAGGTTCACCACACATAAGGTAGCAACTGATAATAATTTAACAATAATCACAACAAAACCACAGAAAGTTCACAAGGAAAAAATTAGAAAGCTGACCAAGACTAATGATCAATAATAATTTCAGATGGGTTGCAGTGATGGAGACGAAAGGAACGTTTGAAATCAGAGAGTTTAAAGAGGATGAGCCTATCGCGCAAATCACATTAGAAACAGCCAGGGTAATACAAACATATAAAACCTTCATACACATAGTCCGACTAGAGGAATATGTAAAGAGCGTTGGCCATTTCGAGCAAACGCTCAGGACTATTCAAGAAGATAGTGAAACGAAGGATCTAGTTAGGGCACTCCAAAACAAATTGGATCTGGTAAAAGGAAAAATAGAAACGATATCGCCCAAGAAGAGAAGTAAGAGGGGATTGATTAACGGATTAGGTTCGGTAGTAAAGGCAATCACAGGAAATCTAGACGCAGAGGATGCGGAAAAATTGGAACAGGAGATCAGAAGAGTACAGGAAGAAGAAGGAAGGTTAAATGAAGAAATAAGTACACGTCAGAACATGGACAATAGGTTCATTATAATGTTTAAAAACTTAACAGAACATATTAACGAAGAACAGGTTATGGTAAACTCTTTTATTAACAACTATAAAAACGGGATAAGTAAAACATTTGTGGAAGAAGACAAAAGAATTTATAGGATAGAATACATTGACAGAATTTCAATCACGATAGACATGATAGCATTGAACCTCAACGAAGTGACGGAAAGCCTATTATTAGCAAGGGTAGGAATAATCCCCAAGTTCATATTAAATAAGGAAGAATCACAGAGAATTACACAGAATTTAGAAGACCAAAGGGTGCAGATACTATCAGAGGAACACATGTACGAATTTTTAGAGCTAAAGGCCATAATGAATGGTACCGACATAATATTTTCAATAAGTCTACCAATTTTTAAGAAAGAAATGTATTTACTGAAAAGAATACTACCATTACCCATAAATAAGACAGAATTTGTAATAGCACCTAATTGTGTAGCTCATAACAACAACAAAATGTATTATTATAAGAACAAATGTCAACAAATAAGGGAACTTTATACATGTAAAAACGACAAGATCGTAAAGAGAATCAACGAAGGTTGTCTGAGAAGTCTGATGAATGGAGAGGCAACGGAATGTGAGACAAAAGATATAGGATTCCGCAGAGAAATCTTCCAACCGGAAAAAGGATATATCGCAATTTTCAATGGCGAGGAAGTGAAGATACAAACGGATTCTGGACCAGAAGAAATATTCAGCGGATCAGCAATTATCATTTTCAACGATTGCGGAACAGTAGTTAACAACATCCAATACGAGGCAGTAGAGCAGCTAGAAGTGGGACACATGAAACTCGACATTCCACAGATAATGTCTTTGAAGACAAACCGAACAACTCAAGAATTGGGGGTCCACGAACTCAAGATGGAGGACATCAAAACTAATTTGGAAATCGGAAGAATGCGAACCGGAATGGTGATACAGGCTACAACATCGTATGCAGCTCTCGGAGTACTACTGGTGGGTGCGATATGCACAGTTTATTTTTCAAGAAGGACGACGCAACAACAACTACAAACCCCACACCCACACCATTGCACACCTTCGCACCAACCATTCCTCCGTTATGGTCGGTAGCTCAGACTGAGGGGGGAGGAGTTACCACCTCAGCACCTACTCTCACCCTCGCCCCGCCAAAACCACTTCGGCTAGTATAGCAGACCCTAACGTCAACAACGTCGACTCTGCAACAAAGTTGCACCGGCTCAACTTACACAAACAATATCAGACCTCAGCAACCAAACATCCGTTCCGATTGAGGAATGGGGAGTAAGCAGATTCTCTGTCGCCCAAAAGAGCAAGGCCAGCAAATTTTAATTAAGTTGAAAACCTAAAGACGAAATATAGAATCAGAATATTTTTGAAACTCAACCACTCCGGGTGTACTTTATTCCGCAACCACCTCCTACAACAAATCCCCAAACAACTTAACCGATCCACGAGGATCATAACTAGCGCAATACTTTAAAATGCATCTCGAAACTTTATCAGGTCCTGCAGAGAAATAGATGTCAATCGATGACAATCCTTCAAAAACTGCACTTTCTTCGAATAAGGGACTACGTTGTTAATATGATGAAGATGGTAGGGATAAGTTGTGGATGAGTCGTAGGTATGAGATGAATACGTCGATTCAAAGAAGGCGGCAAATAAATTTGCAATACCTTGAGCTGACGTTTCTGTTTTATCCAGTAAATGAAGAGAATGAGAGAACGCTTTAGACTTACGTTTTGAGTTGACGAACGAAAAGAGTTTTTTGGGATCAGTACGGAAATTTGTACTACATTGGGAAAGATAAAGGTTATTACATTGAATATTGACAGTAAGAAATGTAGAGCGAACAGGCGAGTATTGATTTTATTTTTAGGTAGGACAGATACTTGGAGAACCAGGGTGGTTTGGAGGGTACATGAACGGAAACTTCAGGAACATAGGTGTTGAGGGCAGAGTTTAACGAGTCGAAAAAACGAGTTGACTATTCCGCTTATATCTGATAACAACTGAAGAAAGGACCAATCAATTTGCAAAAGATGTAAACTTAAATCGGTGAAATTCGTTTTACGAAAACACTTTGTTCGATTTGTTGAAGTTATAGTGGAATTAGTATTCGAAAACTCGATAACTATAGACAAAGTTGGATGGTGCGGATCTTCAGGGAAATATATAGGACTACCTCTGACAACCGTTGCTCGAGAAGCATTGCTGACGAAAGTCAGATCTAACGGTATACTTCTACTGTTTTTGACGGAATTAATTTTGGCAAGGGAGACATCAATTATCCCATCAACAAAATCGTGTTGACTATATGGTAGCAGCATGTTTGCTTCATCCTGCTGCCAAGAAAGAAATGGTATGTTGAAGTCGCCCGTTACTATAATCTGATCAGCAAAACCTGAAGCAGAAAGCACAGAATGAATGGCAGAAAGGTTGTTCAAATAAACAACAGTGACTTAGGTTAGGTTGCAAGAAGTTGTTGATATTGCTGTTAGGGATTTGCCGTCTAGAAGATTCACTTAGAAGTTTGAAGCCAAGAAATTGAGATTCCAAGGTCAAGAACTTTTCGTTGAGAGTGAAAAATTGCTTCCGGGCATCCAGAAAACCAGTACGAGTCTGTTTCATAAAAGTACGCATTTCAGCCTCAATCTCCAGGCAAGCTAAACATGACCAAGTCAGGCAAACACGTTTTGAAATTATATCATGTAGCCAGAATGAAAAAATTAATTTTCCGTTGGTTCCCCCGTCTCCACTAGCCAGAGGCCCGCTACTCATTATCTTTCTCGATCGCACACTCTGCCTCGTTATGTATGCGAGTGCCCTCTAGAGGAGGAGGTATAGAATCTAAATGGTACATGTATAATCTATATGTTTATGTATAATATACATAGTATATATAGATGTAGATAACAGATGTAGCAAAAAAATTTAAAATGTATTGCTTCTGTTTTCGGTTCCCCTTCTCCCCTGCCAAAGCCATCCGCGTTGGTGTTTCAGGATTTTAATTTTGTTTGAGGCGAGGGCCTTTGACTTTAAAAACTCGGGAAAAAACTGAAAAAAAAACATTAAAAAAATACCAGATTTTAAAAAGATACCAGGTTAAAAAAAAACGAGAAGGAACGTGCGAGTCGCTTCTGGGGACGCGACTCTACTTATACCCGTACTCAGTCAGTATATACATTTTTAAGCATATGATTTTTTAGAATTTTATAATATAAAAAAAAATTTTAAATTTTTTTGCTACATCTGTTATCTACATCTACATCTACAATGTATATTATACATCTAACATGTAGATTAAACATGTACCATTTATATTCTACATCTCATCCGCTAGGGGTTGCTCGCGCACTGAACGCTGCAAATTGTGCGAGCGAGAAGGAAAATGAGTTGCGTTGTCGTCGGCTGGAGGGGGCAGGGAAAGCAACTGAAAATTAATTTCTTCATTCTGGCTATAATTATAATCCGATCTAATTCAGCAGTCTGGTAGATATGGGCATTCTCTACGATACTGCGTTTTTAGTTTTATCGTATCTTTAAAAATGTGCCTGCCACAGATTTTCGTTCTTTGTGTGGGCGGAAGGAGGCGGGGCGAAATTTTGAAATACGCTTGTAGCAGTGTGATATCACATAAGTGTGGAAACCAAATTTGGTTGCCCCAGCTTTTATAGGCTCTGAGATCTAGGCGCTCAACAAGACGGACAGACAGACAGACAGACGGACAGACAGACATGGCTATATCGACTCGGCTATTGATGCTGATCAAGAATATATATACTTTATGGGGTCGGAAACGTTTCCTTCTCTGTGTTACACACATCCACTTTTACCACAAATCTAATATACCCCTTAACTCTTTTTTGAGCACGGGTATAAAAACTACACCATAAAAAAACCATAATTCGTTAAAAAATTTTAAACCTCGAAATATATAAGAAAAAGTCATTTTGGGCCACAGCCTAACTGTCGTGTTGACTAGTGTTACACTAGTGGACACGACATTTCCGCTGTGGCCCAAAATTCCTTTTTCTGATAGATTTCGGGATATACATTTTTTTAACGAATTATGGTTTTGTTTGGGGTTAGTATTTTTAAAGAATTTTTTCAAAATCAGGTATTTTTTCAAGTTTTTTGTTTAGAGGTATTTTTTCACATAACTTAAGTATCTTATGTCTGGTTGCATTGAAAAGTTCTGAAAAGTTGACAAATTCAGCTATAAATCAGACCCAGACACTTTGTACCTGCAGCTTAACGCCTGGAAGATAAATAAAGATAAGCGTCGTTTAAGGTATCGTTTGTAAGAATAGATGGATAAACTGCCAAGTTGCAGCTGTTTGACCAAAACGACTAAAAACTAATTTTACCTGAAAAATACCGTCCAGTACGTTGCTGGTCAAACTGCCAAAATGGGATTGCAGGAAACAAAAAGGACCTGTAATTTTGGTTAAATCTGGGATATAGGTAGAGCCAAACATTTTTTTTTTATTTAAATGGTGTAATGTCCTATCTCAGGCTGAGGTATGCTTCAGTCTGTCCAGGGTCCTGAATTACAAGTTATTTATAATTCGCAGGACTTTATTTGGGAAAACCAGGAACTTTGCCAGCAAGTGTTTGTTATTTGCCTGACTGCTACGGCTTGTGGACTCGCTGCCTACGATGGCTGGTGGACTGCCTTTTTCTTCATGCAAGGCAGTGCCTTCTATAGATCGGGCGGCCTTCCATTTTCCCATGAATGTCTTACAGATATCTTATTTCTACTCCAGAATGTGGGAAGGCTCTTACATAAATATATATTGCCGAATTATAGTCTGCGCGTGCATACGGGCTGATCGGTGACAGAAGGTTACCTAATCATTAGCCCTGCAGTCAGTGTCCAATATTCCCGGTAAGGAAAGTCGGAGACTGCTGGCTGGCTCGCGCTTGTGGGGGGGTTGCCCGGTAACACTACTCGACAAAATCGAACTTTTTTTTTCCTCAAGGATCCAAACCGACTTTTTCTGATACATATGGAGATTTAAAATTTTTTAAAGAATTATGGTTTTTTTTCTATGGCAGAACTTTTTTTTGAAAAATTTTTGAAGTCTGGTATTTTTTTTTAAAGATTTTTTCAGAGGAAGCGCTTGTTTTTTTCACATAACTCTAGTATCTTTCATCTGGTTGTTAAGAACTTTGCTATTTTGAAAAGGTAATTAATACAGCTAGAAGTAAAGCCCAAATACTTTGTGATTTCAGCTTACCGTCTGGGAAATATAAAGCATTGAAATGCAAAAATGATGATTTTTGTGCGGTATTTTTTACGAAATTTTGACTTTAAAAACTCAGGAAAAGTCGAAAAAAAATTATATCCTGTGTCGTCTATTTTTTTGTGTATTAGGTGCATTAATTTGGCGTCGTTCCAGGTATCGCTCATTAAAATCTATGGAGAGACTTTGGAGCTAAAATTCGTTAACCAAACCTAAAATATGGAAAAAATGAACAAAAAATACCTTTTTGAAGGCGGCGGGCCCAACTGCCAATTGGGAACAAAGCAAACAAAAAAGGGTTGTACATTTGGTACGTGATCGCGATCCCAATTCCCAATGGGAAATTGGGCTCGCAGCCTTCCAAAAGGTATTTTTTTGTTCATTTTTTCCATATTTTAGGTTTGGTTAACGAATTTTAGCTCCAAAGTCTCTCCATAGATTTTAATGAGCGATACCTTAAACGACGCCAAATTAATGACCTATACACAAAAAAATAGAGAACAGATTTTGTGGGTAGAAACAGATGCCTGCATATTTTTTTATAGCTTCGAATCTTTCCTATCTGCTTTATCTTGCCAAGAAGCAGTGCAATCTGATGAAGTAAGTACAGAGTTTTCCATCGGCTTTCTACCACGATTTTACGGCGTCTTTGGTGTAACCACTTGCAGAGGAAAAATTTTTGAAGATGCAAAGTAGTCTAAATGTTATTTATTTGTACTACATTACCAGCAAAAACGATACTATGCAGTTTCTCAACCAAACACGCATTAAATACAAAAAAACAGGGTGTCCACAACAGGTATCATGGCGTGTGTCATAACCGGGTAAAGAAAGACCATTTTTCCAAAAAACAAAAAAACGTATGTTGTGCATTAAAAACGAAAATAATTCACAAACTGCAATGACCACACTGCAAGGAAAACGAAACACTCAGGCAGGCTCCAGTTTTCACTTTCACAAAAAAAAAGGGATTTACTTTTCAAAACGAAAAGTCAGGCGCACCCGCACTCGAAATAAAAAGTAAACGGCTTTTTATACAACTAAAAAAATCTTAATTGCAAAATGAAAAAATAGATGACTTAATGACGCATTAACATGAATTTGACACCATTGCCAGGGCAATTGAGCTTGTGCCCTTTTTATACCCGTACTCAAAAAGAGTTCAAACGAGAAGGAACGTGTGAGTCGCTTCTGGGGACGCGACTCTACTTATACCCGTACTCAGTCAGTATATACATTTTTGAGCTTATGATTTTTTAGAATTAAAAAAAAAAAAAATTTTGCATATTACATTTTTTTGCTAAATCTTATCTACATCTACAATGTATATTTTACATCTAACATGTAGATTATAGATGTACCATTCATATTCTACATCTCCTCCGCTAGGGGTTGCTCGCGCACTGAACGCGGCAGAGTGTGCGAGCGAGAAGGAAAATGAGTTGTGGGCCGTGGGCAGGAGTGGGCAGGGGAAGCAACTGAAAATTAATCTTTTCATTCTGGCTATAATTATGATCCGATCTGATTCAGACTCGGCAATCTGGTAGATATGGGCATTTTCTACGATAATTGTGCCTGCCACAGATTTTCGTCCTTTTTGAAGGCGGAAGGGGGAGGGACAAAATTCTGAAATACACTTGTAGCAGTTTGATATCTGGAAAACAAATTTGGTTGCTCTAGCTCTTATAGTCTCTGAGATTTAGGCGCTCATCAAGACAGACAGACATCCACCTTTACCACAAATACAATATATCTCTTAACTCTTTTTGAGTACGGGTATAATTAGCGTTCTAGGTCAAATGGATTTCAAGTGGATTATTCCCCAAATACATACCGGTAATTTGATGAAGAAATCTACTAAAGACCAAACTTTTGCATTAATTGGGTAACCTTTTTACTCTCCTGATCTGAATATTACAGATATCGTATAGCTTGCACATAAAAAACTGAGTCTCGTCGACCATTTAAATATGTTTTATCATTAAAGAAATGCATCAAACATGTTCGAGCGAATTTTCATTTTTTGGATTTAACGTCCTGAAAAAATGTACGAATAGTTCAAAAAAATTTAAGCTTCAAATATCTTAAAAATAATAATTTTTACAACGCTTTTTTAAGATTTTTTCATTTATATTGATTTTAAGTAGTGACGCTAATTTTTTATTACTTGAAGAAAAAATAAAACACGGAATAATGAAAAATAAATATTTTTCCTATTCATTAATACTTTCATTTAAAAAATGAAAATTCGTACAGAAAATTCCTGAGTCTATTTCATTGATCGCGAGTGTAAAGTGTTTTAAAAAAGTTGGCATTAGCAGGACAAGAGAGAAATGTCACAAAAGCTATTCAATTCGGCTTTTAGACTTAGATTATGCTTAGAGAAGGATACCAAATGTATCAACTGGATGTAAAATGAAGCGACACGAACAGATTAATATACATATATATTTATTTATTGTTAATATGCCTGGTCGATTAGGCGACGATGTGTCAGGTACGAGTGCTACGTCAAGACTCTCCAAGGCAGATGGACCGAATTGCCCGTGCCCTAATGCAAGCGAGAGAAAGACAGATGGAGAGAATGATAGCGAAGGCGAAGGAAGGAAGAAAGCCAGATGCATATATGAACCGCGATTCGTGTTTATATATGCGACGAAAGAAAAGTACGAGATATTTGCAAAGGCATGCAAGTGCTGGACCAGATCATGACCATAGCGAAGGCATGTTAGGTCAGACGGAATTGCCCGAGACCTACGCGACGCTACGAAAAAGTGAGACCGAGAGACTCATCGAGAGAACGAAAGAGCGACAGAGCGAGAATGATAGAAAATTAAAAGAGAAAGGCGTGAGACGAAGAGACGAAAGAACGGTTGAAACGGCTATTACAGTGAGGGGCGGGTGTAGATGAATGTCGATTACAATTATGTACAGTGGGCAGTACAAATAACGAACAAATAACATGAATTACTTTAAGGCTGCACCACTGACTAAAAATACTGAATAATTCTCGGCTGGGAGACCAAACAGATTATATTAGCTGATTTCCAGCTATCTAGGGGGTAACTGCTATTCAGAAATATTTTATTGTATATGCACATATGTTAAGAAGTTTGACTTTGGAACTTCCTCCACTTTTTGGAGTTTTTCCCTTGGCTTTATCAGGTCAATTTCGATCTTCGCCACAGTAAATTTGGTTTCTATAGATCTGGATATGGATAAAAATATGACTGCCAGAATATGGCTGGTTGATGAATTTGTTTTTTTTTTAGCGAATTTTATTATTCATCGGAGTTTTCATCCGTGGAGTAAATAAATTCGTTCTATACATCTAAAAGTTATTGATCCTTTAGTTAAGAAATCATGCTCTTACAAGATGCAGGAAATATGGGAAGCACCGACCAAGTACGAAAAGGTATTAAGGGCGGCAGAAAATGTTTTGTGAGTAGAAAACTAAGTTTCAGAATCATCATTTAGAAAGCCTAAATCGGATCTATTGATGGCTTCAACTACTCTTTTCCCCCTGGAGTTAGAGTCCCAGAATGTATCCCAAGAGTTCAAGTCGTAAAATACTAATAAGTTTGTGCTACAACGAATCTCAATATATGTGAGATAATTGGTGTAAAATGAGATGTCAGTGAGATGATTGGTCCCCTTAAATATGCGTAGCCCAAGACACATGATGTGCCTCCCAAAAAACCCAACGGAAAGAGCCGCGGGAGCTGAAAGAGCCACGGCGTGCCCACCTATGATTCACTCGATACTTACTGCCTACTGGTTTTTTTGCGGAAGGTGGGATACACATTGCAATGGTTTCCACTTAACTGTTATACGAAATAACAAAACATATACAACCCATAAATTATATAAATTCTTTATCAGCAACATGTTATGACCAACATTTTTTTTCTTGGTGGAAATTAAGCTTATAGCAGGCATAGTAATGAAATAAATACATATGTATGTTTGGTTGAGTTATTTGGGGAGCGGCATGTCGGAGCCTAACAAAACGGGATTGCATGAAATTTGAAATAAAATAAAAATAAGAAAATGTAGTGGAAACAACTATTCTTATTGATTCTTCGCTTTTTGAACACTTCACAATATATAAAAAAATGTGCATAAACGAAACGAGCAGCAAATTATTCAACGGTATCAAAATATAATAAATAGTGAGAATCTCTAGCATCTAAAACTAGAGAGAAAATATACAAAATACGAAAACCACCGAAAATGGGTGGAGGAAAGGATATACGTCGCGGCTTGGAGCCTTTGGAATTTGAAGAATGCATTGTCGATAGTCCAGAGTTTCGCGATAATTTGAATAAACATGAAAAGGAGCTGGATCATACTAGTCATCAGATAAAGCGAATTATCAAAGAGGTCAAAGATCTTATGAGTGCGGCAAAAGGTGAGTAAAAGGAAACCCATATATACATTTTTACCAATTATTGCATACATACTCAAATTAAAGATACTCAGCTACACTAATATATGCTGATAACATCAAAATCTGTCTGTACTTCTCCTTTAACTCGACCGTGTGGTGATGTTTCAATAATCTTAAATTTTTAAAAATTTTAATCGTAAACTTAATTTGGTCTCTTATCGGTCTCGCCGTCTTACACTTTTTATTTCATATTCTGTAGGTGTAATTACTTTTTTTCCGGTCCTTGATCGAATTTTTACATCAAATGACTCTAGAGTGTTTTAGCGTTTATTAAGGGTTGGGCGGAAGAATTTTAGGATCCGTGTATCGCTAAAACAAAAATGTATCATATCTACCAGATTCCCAAATCTGGTTCAAATCGGATTATTATAGCAAGAAAAAATACGTTTATTTGCCGTTGCTGCGCTACGCCTTTTCACGCGATACTCATCAGTGCAGTGTGCGCCCTCCAGCGGAGGAAATCAAGTGAGAACGGTGTGATTTGGTGTTGGTGTTAGATGAAAGAGAAAGAGGGCGAATACGTATAATTACCCTGCAGTACCGGAAGTGAGAGATGTCAAATGTTAAGTACACGTCATTCTGGATTTTTTTCTCTGCCGCTGCGGCACACGAGCAGAATATGAAGTCGACATCGCCATCGACGCGTCGGTCAAACCAAAGTCTTTTTTTCTTTGTTTTTTTCTGTTACGACACGGGCCGTAACAGAATTCGGGTTTGCCGTCGGCGTTGACAATGTTGTTAGAATTGTGCGGTGAAAAGTGAGACACTGGTTTTGTTTATTTTGGGAAAAATTATCAGGTAAGTGCAGTGTTTTATTTAAATTAAAAATACGTATATTGTGCGTTGTAAAAAATGAAGAAAATGTCAAATTGCGAAATTATATGCGTTTTGCACAAAATTTTTCCTTTCCAACAACGAAAACAGAAAAAAACCACCCTAAATGCGAGGCTTAAGTCGAACAGGTACATATCATGGCGGGTATTTTGTTTTTGGCGCAAATGCACTGCTGATCTACAATTGCTGATCTACTGAGAGCATTGTTAACAAATTGAACAGATTCTAGAAATCTCGAATAAAAATATTTTAACTAACCCAACTTATTTAAAAGGCGGTTCAGTTTAAGTGCCCGGAATGAGCCCGACGGCCTTACGAACATGAGCAAATCAACAAAACTAAAAAGGTGCTGTGGAAAAATGAACACACAGCACAAAAATGTGAATCTACATTTTTAAATAAAAACAATTAATAAAAGAAATTTAAAATAGCCAAATTTTTTACTTATTACATCACTTATTAAGGCTTTACTTTATTAGAGAAATTTATCGCTTATTAAGGCCTTACTTTATTAGGGAAATTCATCGCTTATTAAGGCCTTACTTTGTCATCGATTATGTTCCTAGGACATCCCTATATTAAAGTTAACATCCCATCGTATGGCAGTTCATTGCTTATGCCATCGAGCTGCATGATGTTGCCATTGATGTGTGGTTGCTTACACATCGCTTATCCGTACTGCAGGGTATTCTTCCATGCTCCGGTTTTCGTAAAATTTAGCGATTACGATTTTGGAATAATATGTACGAATCGAATTGCAATTTGTGCAATTTGATTTCGATAGCTTTTCATGACCAAATTGTTTTGCAATATTTATCTTGATAAAAAAAACCTCTTTTTCTATTTTCGAAAATGAAATATTTTAGTTGAATATGTCCTTTGGGCAACCTCATAACCCTAAATGGTCATGTTTGTCGATTCAACGTTACAATGTGCGAATTTTGGCTATGCGTGTGAAGTCGTTACAGTTACGCTTTGTGAATAGGCGAAAACAACACAATTGTGAAAAATAATATGGGTGCTTAAGCGTTAAATTACAATGATGAGCATATGAATAGGGAAATTAATTCTATGAACAAATACGATGTGGTAAAAAAGTAAACTAGGAAGCTTATTTCCAAAAAAATATATTAAGATATACGTTCGTTCTTTTTCGTAGTGACCAGACTTGTTTTTGTTTTGCGCTCCGCATTTTCCTTTCGTTTAATTTAAACAGCCGGTGTTTTTTATCTATAATTTAACTCTCTAACTAACTTACATTAAAATCATACTTTTACCATGGGTGCATGCCTGATAATTGTGTAAAAACACAACTTATTTGAATAATTTTGTGCGTCGGTTAGTCGTGTGTTTGTGTTGTTGCTTTTCGTAAGTACGCCCTCTCGTTACATTTAGCCGCTCTTTGTCGTAGCTTTTGCCGTCTATCACACTCTATCACCTAACTCTCAATAACTGTTCTTTCTCTCTCGCTCTTGTAACTTTTTGTGCAGTAACGCTCTCACTTATAAGCTGTTGCTGCAACCACTCTCCTCTCTCATCGTTTACCGATTCCGCTTTAAGCATTGCTCTAAGCATTTGCTCTGCACAGTGGTCTGATTGTTATTTGTTTTGAACTTTTTTTTCCCCAAAGTAAAAAAAAATAAAAGACATAAATATGGAATTTTCTGTCGTCTGTGCCAAAAAAACCTGCAAGAAGCAGATCATCCATGACCAGCCCAATATCCCCTGCTGGCTTTGCGAAGCGTAGTGCACGCAAAATGTGTAGGGATCTCGGGCCGTGTAGGAGACGCCATTTCCCAAAACATCGGCCTACATTATAGTTGTGAGGAATGCCGTGCTGTGGAAAACGACATGCGTTCGTTCATGAGGCAGACGCGGTGTGGCTTCAAAGAGCTGATCGTAGGCTTTAAACAGCAATATGATCGGCTCTTGGCCATGAACACTCAGTTCAGCAGTTTACAGCTGCTGGCTGAGTCTCCGAGGCGCAAGAAGTCTACTCCGCGGGACTTGCAAGTGCCGACTGCCTCATGTCCGATGGCGTCTGAAAAACTTACTCGACCACTCCTTAGTGCAGCAGTTGATTACGTTTGCTACTCCAAGGGGAACCATCGCTGCTGGTGATGCAGATTCGGGAGCCGAATGCGTCACTTCGGAGAGTATGCAGTTAGAAATGTCTGTAGAGTCCGTGTCCATCGAGTCCACACCCAACCCCTTAACTATCCCCCTCAGTTTCGCTCCCACCAGCTAATAGATGTCCAGGACCACCGGATACTGCCATCACAGGTACTAGGCCTGTGGTGCCAAAACCACTGGTGGGAGTCCCACCAAAGCGACAAGTTTTTGTCTCGCGGCTAGCCCCTGACCTCTTATCCAATGATGTGACCGCTTTTATACAAAGCAAATTAAAAGCCGTCGGCTTAAAGGTGGAAAAATTTAACTTTTCTTACGCCAGGGAGTTATTTTCCTTCAAGATAAGCGTCTCCCCAACTCAATTTGAAACCATTTGTTTCGCCAAGTTTTGGCCAGAGCATTTGGTGGTTAAAAAGTTTAAGGCTAAGAAAAAGAATAGGCCCCCCATTACTCTTCCCAGCATTCAGACCAGTGCTCCATCTCCATCCTCATCTTCCACCTCTACTTCCACCCATCCAAAAAACTAACTTCCTCTCTTGTAGTTACCTACCAGAATGCTAGAGGCTTGCGTATTAAGCTCAGCACTCTTTTCCTTGAGAGTCTCGCATTCTCATCCCACGTTATTGTGTTCACCGAAACCTGGTTAAAGCCGGACATCCTTAGTTCCGAAACCCGCAGGTCGGTACACAATTTTTAGAAATGACCGTTCGTCTCGACGTGGAGGTGGGGACTCAAACTTCACGTCGGAACATTTCATGGTCCAGTTTCAACAAGACCTGGAATTCCTGTGCGTAAAACTGATTCTCCCAGGCTTTTCCATTTTCATAATTGCTCGTATATTCCACCTTCCTCGGATATCTTAATATACGAGCATCACCTGTCCGCTTTAAAAACTGTTTCTTCCTCGCTATCAGATAAAGACCATATGATAGTTCTTGGTGATTTCAATTTGCCAGGTACTGTTTGGTCTTCGGTAAACGAGTCTAATAACCTTGTGCCCATGTCACGACATGACTTTATCGACGGCTTGCTAGACCTATCCCTGTCTCAAGTCAACCATGTGAAAAATTCCTTGGGTCGATTGCTTGATCTGTGCTTTGTCTCGGATCCGACCATAGCGTTGTTAACCCGAGCCCTTCCGCTCAGTATACCTGAAGACTCCTACCATCCTACATTCGAAGTGTTAGTCGATATTGGCCCTACTGTATTGGATCGAATGGATAGGCTATCTGAACGTGTCCGCTGCTTTCGTAAAGCCGAGTTTACGAAGCTTCATAACCTTTTTGATTGCATTTTGATTGGTCCGCTCTGTACTTGTGCACTGACGTTATGAAAGGCACAAACATTTTTTACAATGTACTTGACACATTTTTGATTATTGTGTCCCACTTTCTTGTCCGGTTAGATCTGGAAAGCCTCCTTGGTTTACCAAAGAAATATCCAGTCTAAAAAATTAAAAATCAAGACTTTATAAAAAATTTCGAGAAGTTGGTTCTCCCTATTCTCTTTCTCACTATGTAATAGCTCGGTCAAATTTCTCCGTTCTTAACGCTCAATGCTATAAAAACTACCTATCTCGATGCAGGATACGATTTTCACAGGACCCTTAACCGTTTTACAGCTTCGTAAATAGTAAGCGTAGAACGTCCGCACATCCATCCTCGTTATCTTTTCTCAATATGTCAGCAAACAATGCTCAGGCAAATCATTCTTTTTGCCAAATTTTTCCAAACAACCTATTCTCATGAAAGCTACTCTGGTCAGCCGTATCCATACAGCTTACCAAGGTCGAATGGCATCTTCAGCCCCTTGTTAAATGAAAGCTCACTGCTTCATGATCTTCGACTAGTTAAGCCGGTGTTTTCACCAGGTCCCGTCGGAGTTCCCGGCTGTGTACTTAGGTACTGTGCCGACGCTCTGTGTGGATCCTTGCTTAAGCTATTCACCCTATCCATTAACTCTTCATGTTTCCCCCCCCATCTGGAAGGAATCTTTTATTATTCCGCTCCATAAGAAAGGTAGCAAGTCTGATGCAAATAATTATAGAGGTATATCTACGTTGTCCGCTATTCCTAAAATGTTTGAAAAAATTTTAAGACGGCATTTGCAACATCTCTGCAAATCCCTTATATCTCCGTCCCAGCACGGATTTATAAGGCTTTTATCATTAAAGGCTCTCAAGGTAACTTGCAGACGTATGTCACTTACACTGATTTTAGTAAAGCATTCGATTCTGTAAACCATTCCCTTTTAGCACAAAAACTTGACCTTTTAGGGTTTCCGCCTAATCTTTTGAGATGGATTTCTAGCTACCTTCGTTCTAGGTCTCAAAGAGTCCTCTTCAAAAACTCCTTCTCTTAACCTGTTAAGGTCACTTCTGGAATACCACAGGGCAGCCATCTAGGCCCCCTACTATTCACACTCTTTATTAATGATCTGCCTTCAGTATTAACAAACTCTCGAGTACTCATGTATGCGGATGATGTTACACTTTGTGTCCAGTATAAGGACATTTCATTACACTCTCGCTTGCAATCCGACCTCAATAACTTTCAGTCATGGTGTTGTGCAAATATGTTACACCTAAATGCCTCGAAATGCAAAGTAATGACATTTCATCGCTCCAGCCCCCTTTTGGCTTCTTATAGCCTCTGCGATGGTTCTCTTGAGAGAATTACCTTGGTTGATGATTTTGGTGTTAAATTAGACCCAAAGTTAAAGTTTTCTGAACACATTTCTACCATGGTAAATAAGGCCATGGGTGCGCTTGGGTTTAAGGAATTTGACGGTCAAAGGAATTTGACGACCCCTATATAACGAAGACTCTCTACATCTCGCTTGTTCGTCCGATTTTAGAGTACGGCTCTTGTGTATGGTGCATAAACTTTACGATTCCTATTAGATCTACTAGAAACTTCATTTCTTTGTTCCTTCCGCTTTGTAGATCGAATTATTCCTTGCACGAACCATTTAGGGTACTTTGCTCCTTTTACCACATAATATCAACTACTAATTCCCTTCCTCTTCTTAAATCACTAATACTAACATACCTTTCCCGTAATTAGTTATATTTCTTAGCTATCTTTGCATGTTTAGCTCTTTGAGTTGTGTTTAGCTCTAATTTTCCTCGAATTTTAGTCTAACACCTATCTTTCCTGCATGGTCGCGATCGGTTCGGTAACACGCGTCGCGCGTCATGCGGCAGCGCCCCTCGCTCGGTTGGGCGGGAGGAGGGCTGCGTTTCTGCCTGGGTTCCGCGCTTAACAGGCTTCCGCTTGGTGTCGCATGGGCCACTTGATGGTGCAGTCATTGCATAGCAACGTCCAGACGACAACGAAAATCAAGTTTGTATTTGTATTTATGTGCTATGTGCCATTCATTTTTGAAATCACAAGCTCATTAGGTTAGGTTAACCTGGACGGCCCTCATGGGGCCACGCACAGGCTAGTATGGCCCTTAGTTGTCCGGATAAGTGCTTATGAACCCTTTTGAGTGTTTTACGTGGTCGAAAAGTCGAAAAAAACAAAGGAGCGCGATCAGGTACCAAATGTACAACCCTTGTTCGTTTGCTTTGTTCCCAATTGGCAGTTGGGCCCGCCGCCTTCAAAAAGGTATTTTTTGTTCATTTTTTCCATATTTTAGGTTTGGTTAACGAATTTTAGCTCCAAAGTCTCTCCATAGATTTTAATGAGCGATACCTTAAACGACGCCAAATTAACGCACCTATACACAAAAAAATAGAGGACACAAGATATAATTTTTTTTCGACTTTTCCTGAGTTTTTAAAGTCAACATTTCGTAAAAAATACCCCACAAAAATCATCATTTTTGCATTTCAATGCTTTATATTTCCCAGACGGTAAGCTGAAATCACAAAGTGTTTGGCATCAACTTCTAGCTGTTTTAATTATCTTTTCAAAATAGCAAAGTTCTTTACAACCAGACGTAAGATACTAGAGTTATGTGAAAAAAACAAGCGCTACCTCTGAAAAAAGCTTAAAAAAAAAATACCAGTTTTCAAAAATTCTATAAAAAAAAGTTCTGCCATAGAAAAAAAAAAAAATATCATCAAACCATTTCTAAGCCCCAAATCTTTAAGAAAAAGTTCGTTTTGTTCCTTGAGGAAAAATCGTGTTGACTAGTGTTATCAATCTCCCAATCTTGATTTTTAACTCTCAAAGTTACCGAATGGCCATTATCTTCAGTTGATCGACGCCGATATTCGGGATATCCATCGTTGCCCGTCACTGTATCGGAGACCAAATTTTTTGGAAAACGTTTGGAGCATTTCCCTTCAACCGTACAGGGTGAAGTCAAATTCAACGCACCACATAGACCGTGAATCACATTTTTGGTGACCACTTCAAACAATTCAGGATCCACTGTCGGATCTGGAATTTCTGCTTATATCACATCGTCAATTTTATTCGGCCTTATTTTTTCAATCAGTCAAATTAAAATATGCGCATGAGGCAAACCTCGTTTCTGCCATTGAATTGAATACATCCAACATTGAACAGACCCAAATGCACCGTGTTTGACGGTAATATTATCATAGTTCCAACGTTTTGTGCATTACCATCGTTGTTAATGGCATCACGCAAATGAACATACCCTTCGGAACGTAATTTGGCTTGGTTGAATCGAAGAAAATTTAACCGTTCCGATTCAATTTTTGCATACATGTCAACAACTGGTGGAAAAGTGCTCTACACCTCAATATGTGGTTGTCTTGATTTTGCCGTAACTGCAGCCTGTATGCGTAATAATTCATAGCACTAACTTTATTTGTTCCTTCTCGACCGTTTACCGGATTTATCATTTTAATGTTCAAATTATAGCCATCTTGTCCGCTCCAAAAAAATATGGGATATTGTATTGCATCATAACAGCGATGAGTCTCGGATACACGTTCAAGTTGTTCATTTCTACGATGAAGCACAATATCACGATTATTAAATTGCTCACCAACTATGACTATTGCCACTTCGTCAACTGTTTGAGCATTGAAACGCCTTGCATGTTCGCCAACCGGTGTTTTATCAGCTCGAATAACAATTTTATGATCGTCAGATGGCATTCGATCAAGCGATGTTTTGAGAACCTGAACCAATTCGTTGTGCTCATGGAACATATTTTGCAAATCGAAAATAATTTGTCTCCGCGTGTTGGTAATAATGGCACACCGACGATCAGCTTCGTCTTTCGCGTTCCCGATAAAATATAATTGCAAAAATTGGTGGTCTGCGCTGTCGAAAGGTAACAAAGAGCCAGCTCGATGATGACGCGAGAGTTTGGGGTTTGGGTTGTTCTTGGTTTATTCAGTATATTTTCATTCACTTAGTTATCTAACGTTGTTACTCTGGCTTGTAGTTGTATGGTGCGCTGGTGGATTGCTTAGTCAGAGTCTCGTGTTCCTAGCCTAGTGCAGTGTCTTGTGTTCGGGCTGATGGACTGCCTGCTCTTTCGGCCGATCTTGGCTCTTTTATGCAGCTGGCGATCGCACCTGAGACCCGGAAATAATTAATTCTTGCTGACTTAGGGTTATTGGATAACAATAATTGTGGGGTGTGGTAACAAGATTGGTGCTTCGTTGACAATTTTAAGTGGGTCAGGGTGGTTTTGCTGAGGCTGCATCCCGGAAGGTTTGATTTTGCTAACTCGGCATCGCGGAAGGTGATAGCTGAATTTGGGCCGGTAGGTCGATAATTTTATGCTGGCTTGACTTATTGTGAAATAACGCAAAAGATATTTCTTATGTAGGCCGTCGATTGCGAAATGTCCCAAGAGGTGGGGTGTTTTAAATTGTTGTTTGGACAAGAATGTGTAGAGTTGTTGATCGAGAGCTCTTAATTAATTGTGTACGTTGCTTAAGACTATTTTATTTCCCGGAGGTGCCGACACACCGCTATTTGTGGAGAACCGTGGCTAGAGAAATGGTTCGTTAGCTCCGTGGATATCAGTTTGATTATTGTCTCCGGCCAGCGTGGATGCGCTGACTCTTCGCCGTTTGTGACGAAACATGGCTAGAACCATGGTTCGTTACAATACTTTCGTATATTGTTCAAAAAATGATTAGACTCAGGTGACAATCACGACGTTCATTTGCAGTTGTTGTTGCATCATTGTTCCGTTGATTTGAACGGCACCTTGCTGTGCGTAGACGATTATTTTCATTGCGATGTGTAATGTCTTGGCTACTTTCACGGCTCCTTGAAGCCACAACTTGAAACGAATTTCGCGTTCGCCGACCCAAATTTAATCGTCTCGACATTTAACTTTAAAAACCACACAGGTTGGTTTAAAACGCACACATTTTCAAAAGCAAGAAATATACTTACACAAATTGAAATTTTTCAGAAAACAAATTTTCACACAAATAGGTTTAAAAAACAAAATCTATCATCAAATGTTCTGTTCTACAGAATGACACAAAATGAAATGAAATAGGCGGTAAAACACACATTTTTAGACCAAGTTTTTTCTACAGAATGACACAAAATGAAATGAAGTAGGCGTTCAAACACACATTTTTTGACAAAATTTGAGATTTTTTTTTCGATTCATTTTTAATTCTTGAGGAACCTATTTATAGAAAAGTACAAACCAGGTTGGAACCAGGAACCAGGAAAAGTTGTGCAAACCAGGTCACATTCTCTGGCTATCATTAAAAAAAAACCGCATGCAATTTGGTGCACGCGTTGCGGAGATAGCCGCTTACACACAGATTTTTTTCTACAAATTTATAGTATAGATACCCAGTATTTAATGAAATTTTGTATCTTTACCATATCAGAGATATTTCTAAGTGATAGTTTTTTTTGTTGGCTAAATTTTTATGAATTGTATTTTGTTTATTCCTTTTTCAGAGGTAGCTTTTTTTCTCATAGTTAAGTATCTCCCTCCCAGAGGGTGCCGGCCGGGCAATGGGCACTGCATTATCCCGGATCGGGTAATGCATTGCCGCTTGCTCTGTCCGAAGTAATGCAGTGTCTAGCTAAGGCCAGGTCCAGGTCTTCCCGATATAAAATTGGGGGAACTGAACCATGGCCATGGCTGGAGGTGCCTGGCGGTCAGGCATAAAACGCTAGGGGGTGGTCCCCCCAATAAATTATGGAGCGGAATAAGGATCGAACAGGGACTGGGATGTCAGTCCAAACGTCGGTGGAAAGCGTGACTGCTACCACCGGCGGGCACGGGGAGGAGCAATCCTCTCTGCGTGTCGCCAGCGCTCACAACTCTAATATGGCGGGAACATGTCATATTAGTTTCAAAGCTACTGCCACCAAAACGCCTCTCTGCAACCGGAACCGCACGGGTGCCGTGGTCGAAACAGACTCGGACCTGGAGAGCGTGCTCAGTGTAAGCAGAACGGAAGACGAGAGCCTTCTCCGCTCGCTTGAACCAGGTACCAGCTCCCTGCGTAGGGAAGGGCCGAAGCGTTCTAGGGAGGGGATGATGGCTTAGGCCCAATACAAGGCGGCCCTCAAAATCCGAAGCCGGCTACAAGGCAAAGAGGACATCTCCCAAGAGGAGAATTCCAAACTAGGCTGGGCTGAGCAAAAGGCAGAAGAGGGGCGTCTTCACTACGCGCAGCTGTCTCAGATGAAGGCGACGAAGGGTGAATTCGCGAATAAGGTTGAGGAGATGATGGCCACCAAAAGGCAACGCTCGATCGAGAGTGCCAAAGACACTCCGGCGGGCAAGCGGCAACGCGGGCCCAAGGTTGTTATCCCTCAACCTACGACGAAGAAGTTCAAGCAGAAGGCCAAGTTGAGTGACGTGTCCAAGAGACACCTCATCGTGGCCCTGATCGACCGCAGCGAGGGAAATGGGAAGATGACGGCGGCGCAGTGGAAACAGGTCCACGCCCAGCTGGTGGAATCCCTTTTCGCGCGAATGGAGGACGCGCCGGACGCTCCCATGCCCACCTTCGACGGTGCGGGATGGCTGAACGGGGTGAAGATCCTCAAGTGCAACGATGACCCGACGAGGAAGTGGCTGGTGCGAGTGGTGCCCAAATTGGAAGCTCTGTAGGAGGGGGCCAAGCTGGAGGTAGTGGACAGGGAGATGATCCCGTCCATCCCAAAGGCGAAGGTGCTCTTCCCCATTGCAGTCAAGGGGGACTGAGCACTGAAACTCCTCCAGAGGCAGAACAGAGATGTGCCAACGGCTGACTGGAGAATCTTGCATGCTGGTATCCCATTACCCAATAAGGGGGGCCAGCACGTGATCCTCCAGATCAACAAGGAGGCAGAAGAAATCCTCTACCCGAGATTCCGGAAGATGGCATAGGGCGTAGGCACTACCTACGTCTCAAAAAGCGCCAAAGCGTCCATCGTGGAGGCCGCCCAGGATCTTGCGCTGGACGACTCTGATGCCGCAGAGGACGAGGACGGTGACCTGACTATAATAGTCAACCCGTCGAGTGCAGTTGAGCCAGCCTCCCATGACATTGAGAGTGCTGCAGCTCAACTTGCATAAAAGCAAGTTCGCGTCGGCGGAGCCTCTCATTGCCTTGGAGCAAGGGCCCGTCGACATAGCTTTGGTCTAGGAGCCATGGCTTGCCTCCGGCAATGCTGTGGCCGGACTAAAGTCCTCTAATTACAATCTTTTCCACCCACCATCGGTAAACAGGACCAGAACCGCCGTACTCGTACGAAAGGGCATCCATACTTATCTTATGTATCATTACAGCGCTGATGACCTGGCTGCGGTGATGCTTGAAAGCGAGGACAAGCGCCTTATGATAGCATCCTGCTACATGGCACCCGACAGGCCAGCTCCACCGGAGGAGCTAAGGAGTCTGGTGGCGGAAGCCAGTCCGAAAGACCAGCAATTCATAGTTGGTACGGACGCCAATGCCCACCATAGCGTGTGGGGATGCCCCGATATCAACGAAAGAGGTGAGTCACTTTTAGACTTTATACTATCCACTAATCTAGATGTAGAAAACGTGGGGGAGGAGCACACCTTCCTAGGCCCCACCTCGTCTAACGTACTAGATCTAACACTCTTAACGGGGAACAGTACTTTGGTATCTGGCTGGAGAGTCCTTGAAAGACCATCCCTCTCAGACCACAAGTACATTCAGCTTAAGTGCGAATTTAAACACTCTCCGAATATAACTGTCTATAGAAACCCCCGGAACAAAAACTGGGAAAAGTTTAAAAAGACAGTTACTTCGAAGCTCGCGACTCGTCCGGGCACAGTGAAATCCCCTGAAGATATAGAAACGTCCCTGGAAACCCTCTCCAAGAAGCTACTGGATGCGTACCACGCAGCATGCCCACCTTTGAGAACGAACCGGGACTTATCGCTTCAAAGAAAAAACCTCAAAGAATTCTTCAAAATCGCCAAACTAGCGAATGACGAGATAAACAATGAGGAATACAAAATCCTACTCAGGGAGTACAAGAAGGAAATACGCAAGGCACAAAGAAACTCGTGGAGGAACTTCTGCTCCAACATCGAGAAAGTCCCAGAAATGGCCAGACTCCGGAAGTTGCTATCAAAGCAACCCGCCATACAGAGAGCTGAAACGAAATGATGGACAGTGGACTGAGAGCAGTGAAGAAGCCCTAATAGCACTAATGGAAGTTCACTTCCCAGGATGCACCGAGGTCGCTGACGCTACAGAGCATCAGGACCTAGCAGCTGAGGAACAGCACCCTCCAACAGATCTCATATCGCCTAAGAGAATCCACTGGGCTATAGACCCCTTTGCGGGTACAAAAGCACCTGGACGAGACGGTATAATTCCAGCCATGCTACAGGCGACCAAAGACGTGATCACCCCATGGCTCTGCAATATACTAAGCTTGCCTGAGCACAGGCGTATCCCAATTCAATGGAGGACCTCGAGGATTGTCTTCCTTCCAAAGGCAGGAAAGTGTAGCCACATGAGCCCCAATGACTAAAGACCGATAAGCCTCACCTCTTTTCTACTCAAAACACTAGAAAAGTAGCTGGATCTACACATCAGAAACGATGTAGGGGGGCGGATGTCAACCAACCAGCATGCCTACACCAAAGGGAAATCGGTAGAGACGGCACTGCATTCACTAGTAGCCACCATCGAAAATGCCCTGCAAAATAAGAAGTATGCCATATCCGGAGCATTCAACAACGTGAATACGAGCGCGATAATGGACTGCCTAGAAGCGATCAACACACATTCCGCAATCAACCTCTGGATAAAGAACCTTCTAAGTTGTAGACGGGTGTACTCAGAGTGGGGCACCGCTTCCATGGTGAAAGGGGCACACAGAGGCACACCTCAGGGTGGGGTCTTGTCGCTCCTCCTATGGAATCTGGTGGTCGACGACCTAATAAAGAGATTCGAGAGGGGAGCCCCAAAAATAACAGCTTATGCGGACGACATAAGCATAATTATTACGGGAGTATGCCCATCGAGCCTCAGCTCTATAATGGAATCAACACTCAGGGAGATATGTGAGTAGGCGGGAAAAGTAGGACTCAGTATCAATGCGGACAAGACGGATCTCATCCCCTTCACCAAGAGGTACAAGGTGCCGGCATGGATCCCCCCGAAAATCGACAGAACCAGGCCTACCCCAAAAACTCAAGTCAAATACCTCGTTATAGTACTGGACAGTAAGCTGACATGGAGACCCAATGTATTGGAAAGGGTGAAGAAGGCCACCATTGCGCTATATGCATCCAAGAAGATGCTTAGCAGCACATGGGGCCTATCACCTGCACTAATGCACTGGGTCTACATTTCGGTAGTGCAACCGACTCTGCTATATGGAGTCTTAGTGTGGTGGCAGGCTACAGAAAAGAAAACCTACAACAAGCTAATAGATAGAACTCAGCGGCAGGCACTGCTCTGCATCACTGGGGCGCTGAGGTCAACCCCAACAAAAGCACTCGAAACAATACTCGGAATTGACCCCCTGGACATCTACGCTCAACTGACTGCAGGTAAGGCAGCACAACGCCTAGTCGCATCAGGCAATATGTCGCTGCAAGGATTCGGGCACAGTTCAATAGGCCGAGACATGATCAGTATATCTGACTACATGTTCCCCCGAACTTGCCTGGCCGTCAAAACAGCGATACACATGGGACCCGACGACTGGAAAGAAAGTTGGAATGAACACCTAAACATATAAGTAATATTTAAATATAACACGGGTGTTATTTATTTAATGTATTTAGCAAAAGAATGTAAAGAGTGATTAATGCTCGCAAGGCGAGACGTTACATGTCATCGCCACTTTGCTGGTTATTTAAAACTAACTTAAAAACCTAAACTTCCCAGCTACGGGACCCTTGGTTGCCGGCCACGGCACTCGTCGCTGTCCAGCAAAAGTGCTGACCTTGCGCCTCGTGCGTGGTGTCCAGTAGCGGCCGGCATCCGGCGACCGCGACGACGGCGATCCCACGGTTGACGAAACTGCTTACCTTGCGATATCGCGGAATTCGTCCAACCCAATGGACAATCCAGTTTACTCTTGTTAACTCAGAATTCGTCCAAACCAATGGACAATTCAGTTAACTCTTGCTAACTACTCCCTCCTTCAAGACTTGACCGTCCTCGGTCAAGCCCATGCTCTTCAGCATCTGCTCAATCGCGACGGTGTTACCCTTCTGCTGCCTGCGCCGCATCCACCAGGAAACGCCAATTAAAGCAGCGCACACGGCCACGCCCACGCCAGCGGCCAGTGCGGAACTGATCACAAGGTTTGTTCGGACTTCGGTCAGGTGCTGCAGATTTTCCTCATTCAGCTTGTGAAGATACGGCAGGCTCAACAGTGTTTGGTGGCGGGTGACATTAATCCTCGCCGAGGTAGCTACGCCCGGGACTCTCTTTGGCGCATTGCTGAAGTTGGTGTATTTTGTCCCGTTGACGTGCGCGACCTGGTCAAAGGTTACCAGGTATGTTCCCGTAACAGTTCGCTCGGGGCCGTCGTCGGTGGTCACAATGGCGGTGGCATCGTTGATTACCACAATACCCTCATCTATCTCCAAGATCGGGGGTAGGTTGTTTGGCTGGGTGCCGCAGTGGGCCACGGCGCCAAAATGCAGTTCTTGAGCGCGGCTGTTCGCCGGTGCCTCCTTACAGAAGGCCAATGATGGGGGCCCTATGCATGATGAGACAGCGATGACCTTGCTGCCGCATTCTGCTATGGTGTCCTCGGGCAACCGGATCGTTACCCCTTTGTGTGCGACTGGGAAGATGGTTATTTTCTTACAAATGAGCTTAGGTCTAGGCATTTCAATTACAAAGATGATCAATTCCTTATTAGCTAGTGCCCTTACATTTGCAGCGCCCAAAAGTTGGGTTACACTGATATCTGTGGAACCTTTCTTCAGAATCGCCTCTAAGTCATTACTATCGATAATAGCTGGATTTACTACATTTATTTTAGCCAGAGTAGTGGCGATCATTAGGTTCTGCAATTCGAGCGTCAATATCCTGTTTCTAGTTAGGAGGGTTTCATATAGATGGGAAGTGTCAATTTCTTCCTGCTTATTTACTTTCAATAATTGATTAACCGTTTCGGTGAGGGCATTTATCTGTGTTTGAGTCCTTGAGTTTATGGTTATCTGTCTGTTGTTTGCGTTTATTAAATCATACTCGACCTGTCTCGTTTGTTGTAAGTCATCAAAGTCCGGGGTTCCTGCGATTACCTTCAGTGCAGACCCCAAGATATTCAAACTCCTCGCATGACTGTGATGAACTCCCAAAGCCGCAGTCAACGTCAGTAGGTGTTTCGTGTCTGTTTCTAATATTTTCCTCATATGTGTCTGAGGGAACACGTCAGTCAAGTCTATTGTTTCCTGAATGTATCGGTCATACTCTGTCAAGTTCGTGGAGTGTTGTACGTAGAAGGTTTCTTTCCATATTACGGTCCGTCCGTCAATTATGGGAATGTAGTCCGCGTGCGTGTAGTCCGTCAGCTTTGAGTCGGTCATGGCTGTCAAGGCCAAGACTGTTAGGAGGCAGAGATACTCAACGGGTGACCTATAAGAAATGAGAGACACATCGGCTTATTAGCTATACCTTCTTTAATCCTACTACAATTTGTCCTAGTGGACCTGAACTTAGTGCTATGAATCCCGGTTTACTACACCTAATTCCTTACTTACCTCAAATTGTCTTTGTGGACCACCCTCCCTTTAATAAGAAGAGGGGAGTTAGCTTGTTCCCTAACCTCCTATTGGTTTTCACTAGGACCTGCTCGCCTTCATCAAAGGTCCTATTTTGCCTGGTCGGGTTGTTTCTATCGAGCTGCTCTTGTTGGGCTTTTATTAGCTTTAACATAATTTCTTCCCCAAGGTCACAACTTGCGTGGACCACATCCATAGGTGTCCTGTTCGTGACGGAGTGGATGGTTCGATTATATTCGATGGTCGCTAGAATAACTAGTTCAACCGTATCGTCCACCTGGCGTTGCAATTTTAAGCACCTGGCTATTTCTAAGAGGGTGCTGTGGAAGCGTTCCACCTGTCCGTTTGATGTGCTGTGCAAAGGTGGGGCATTCGCTACATCAATGTCGAACTGGTTCTTTAATAAAGACCGAATGGTCTCCGAGTTGAAAGCTGCCTCATTGTCACAGTAGATGGTCCTAATAGCTGGGAAGATGTTTACCAATTGTAAAATTGGTGTTTTCACGTCCGTGATCGTGCGTGAAGCAACCTGCTGCGTTATTGCAAACTTTGAAAATTTGTCAATCGCGGTAAGGAAGTACTTCCCTGCGGTGGAAAAGATGTCGATATGAATCAACTCGCCTACTCTTGCCGGAATTGGAGTCACCCCTAACTTTTGCTTCCTAGGGTGCCGGTTATACTTGGCTTTCTGGCATATCCTGCAGTTTATCACCACCTCTGCTGCGATTTTCTCCATTTTCGGGAAATAATAATCTCGCAGTACCTGCTTCACATTCTCCTGGGCTGCCCTGTGCGCCCGATTGTGTTCGGCTGTCATTATCTCTCTTCGCTCCCCGTCGTTGGTGATGTCTGTCACCAAGGTTTTGCAAAATCGAAATTTTGTGTCCGGAAAGGCTTTTACCAGATCGTTTTGCACAAACGCCAAAGTTGGCAGAGTGCAATGGATGGCGTTAACGACTCCAGGCTTTACCGCTTCCTTGATGGACGCAAGAAGTGTATCTCGACTGGCAAATTCGATCTTGTGACGGGTCTTTTCGGAGAAGAGGATGTGGAGCTGCTTGGAAGGAGTATTTGATTCTTCTAGGATTATCTGATTCCTGAAACAGTTCACTGGTTTGTCTGCGGCTTCAATTACGTAAGTGAGCGATGCTTCACTATGAATTGTTGCTGCGTCGGATCGACTCTGACTTTCTAACGCATTGATGTTCTGTCGCGACAGCGCATCTGCTACGTAATTGTCCCTGCCTGGTTTGTATAAGACCCTTGCGCCGCACTCATCAATTCTCGCCTTTCAACGCTTTATCTTGGAATTGGGGTTTCTATCTGAAACCGCGAAAATCAGTGGCTGATGGTCTGTGTAGATGTTGATGTCACTCTTTCCATACAGGTAGTGACGGAGAGTGTCTAGGGCCCAGACTATGGCCAGAAGCTCCCTTTCATTGGTCGCATAGTTTAGTTCTCTGTCTTTTAGAGTCCTAGAAATCATGGTTATGGGTCTATTATTTTGTGACAGTACCGCCCCGATACCACTGGACGAGGCATCAGTGGTTAGGTCGAATGGTTGGTTGAAGTCTGGGTAGTGGAGGATGACGTCTTCTGACGCCAAAATGTTCCTAAGTTTATCAAAGGCCTGTTTCTGAACATCATCAAACTGTATGGGAATGGTTTTCGAGCGTTGTTTGCTGATCTTACCATTTTCTCCCTTCAGAATGCTAGAGATCGGTCTTGCTATCTGAGCGAAGTCCTTTATAAAACACCGGTAGTAGCTGGCAAGACCCAGGAATGATCTTACCGCAAACAGGGTGGAGGGTTGTCTAAACCCCTGAATAGCCTTGACTTTATCGGGGCTTGTTCTCGTGCCCTCGGTTGACACCACAAATCCAAGGAATTCCACTTGTCCCCTGAAGAACTGGGACTTTTCCTTTGACACCCTCATGTTCGCGTCGTGGAGGCTGCCAAGCACGGTGTCAATGTCTCTGACATGATCCGCCTCACTTTTTGAGAACACGATGACGTCGTCAACATATACGTAACATATCTTACCAATATGCTCCCGTAATACGTCATCGATGGCCCGTTGAAAAATGCTTGATGCATTCCTGAGGCCAAATGGCAAACGGCAGAACTCATATTTGCCTCCGTTTACCGAAAATGAGGTCTTTTCACGATCGCGTTCAGCTAACGTGATTTGATGGTACCCTGACTTTAGGTCAAGGGTAGTGAAGTATCTTGCCTTACCCAGATTTGAAAGTATCATGGAGATACAAGGCATTGGATACTTGTCTGGTATGGTCTTTGAGTTAAGCTTGCGGAAGTCTATGACTAGCCGCTTCTTGTTTGAGCCCGAGTCGTCAGTGCCTTTTTTTCCAACAACCCATATGGGGTTGTTGTACGGAGACCTGAAAGGCCGAATGATTTTGTTCCGCAATAGGTCCTTCACCTCGTCATTGACGAAATCAGTGGCTCCTACAGGGAAGGGGTACATTTTCGAGTAGATTGGCTCCTCATCTTCGGTCCTAATTGTGGCTACTACGGCTGTGTTGAAGGGTAGTATTTCAGTCGGATCTGCAAATGCCTTTATACGGCTGGACATCATTCTGAGAAACTCGTCCCTTACTGTTGGCGGGACCTCAATGTCGTCTACTTTTGTGAAGTTAACGCTGGGGCATTTGTGGAATAGGATCTTTTCAGATTCCTGTCCAAAGTGGAGATTTTTTGTCCCCAGGTTTATATTGACGCCAGCTTTCGTTAGCGTGTCGAGCCCTACGATGCCATCAAAGGTTGATAGCTCCGGCAAGATAAAAAACGGGCATTTTACGCCGAATATGGTTAGGAGACATTTTTGCTCTACTTTATTAAACCCGTGCAGGGATTTTACAACAAATGGGGCCTCTACAGGGACAATTCCCTTAAGTTCTTTTAAAGGTTTGATATAATTCTTCGCAGCCCCAGTGTCTATTAAAAGGTTAAGTTTCCTCCCTGCTACTGTTCGTTTGACGAACAGGAGCAGGGATGCTCCCCTAAAAAATTGACCGTATCACTGTCCTATCCTGCACTATTGTCTTCATCAATCTCCGCCACTGCTTCCGACGCTAACTGCTCGTACTGTTGCTCGTATTTGTCCGGGTCCACCTGAGCGAGGTGGTTGACCCTCTGCCTGCGCTGGTCGGAAAATCTCTGGGATCCAGCCGGTCTTTTATACGCACCATGTTGGTGCCCGTTATTAGGGTTTTCTGTAGCCGGTAGGCCTGGGTTGTGCCCCTGCTGCTTCTGAAAGCCAGTTGGCTGACGGAATTTAGAGGAAGATGGATCAACATCCATCATCTCTACTTTGTCTTGGCTACGGTGACCACCTGCTTGATGGTTCCTCTGGTTGTTCGTGTAGAACGGGTTCTTCGATTTTCTTTTGTAGTGATCGGGTTCATTCTGTCCGTCCTGCCTATACTTTGTTCGGTTCTGTGGCTTGCTTTCTAAAGCTCTTGCGTAATTCGTTGTTTTTCTTGTGCCAAGGCCAAGGCTGATGGCAAGTCCGCAGGCTGTGCTGCAAATAATGTATCCGTGAGGCCTCTTCTTAAGCCTGAGACAAAGACACGGAGTGCGTCAGCCCTATACTTCTCGTTAATGTATTGCGCCTGTGCGGCGTCCTGTGACATGATCGTCTTATTTGTGAGAAGGGTGAGCTTCTTCTCGACCTCTTCGTAAAACTGAGTGATGGACAGTCCACCTTGCCGAAGTGTGGCAAGCTCTTGCTCTAGCAAGTGTATCGGACGCTTGTCCGAATATGTAAAATCGAGGCGATTAATGATCGCCTCAAAGTTCAACACTGTGTTGAACGACGCTAAGAGTGAGTCAGCGGGCCCTCTAATCTTGTTCCTGATTATTAAAACCGCTTGGTAGTGCTTTGAACTTCCTACAAACCCCTCGTATAGCTTATAGGCAGCCTTTGCTGCCTGTCGCCAGGAAACATATTGCTCCTGGGCCCCGTTGAACTCTGGCAGCGTTTTTACCGCATCCAGAGCTTCATCACAACCTACCGCTCGGTCCAAGGTGACCGCCTCGTAGGCCTTGGCCTCGGGGGCCTGAACTCTCGCAGCGTGCAGCTGGTTAGTTACAGCCTGCAAACGCCGATTAAAGTCCGCTTTTTGTATTTCTAGCGCAGCGTTGACCGCCGCCTCTATAACAGCCTTGATCTGAACAGGGTCCATTTTTTCTACTCTTCCCTCGGGTTCTATTTCAAGGTCTACGCTGTGTCCGCCGAACAATCTGGCTAACTCGGAAATGGGCATAGACGGATTTTTTCTCGGTCGCCCCCTAACGTTTCGTTTGTCTTTGTCGTAGGTTAGGACAAGCTCTGCCGGGCCGTTGCTTCTGTTTATTTTCTTTAGGAATCAAATTCAAGCTCCCTCAAACACAGATCTCGTTGTTGTTGCCCGCCGACAACAATGTATTTATGGTGTGGTGTAACGTTTCTTGCTTGCGTTTATCGCAACCAAAAAAAAAAGGGGGTTTTGTTTTTATTTTTTTCCTTTTTTTCTATTTTTTTATTTTCACTATAGGGCGATTATGAAGAAAGGTTTCACTTACATGTTCCTTCTTCTGGTGTATTGATTCTAGCTGGAAAGTTCTAGTTCTGAGTTGTTGTCTTCTCTCGTCGCCGCTGCCCAAAGCCGTCCGCTCTTGGTGTAACAGTTTGGGGTTGATTAAATGCCTTTTATTTACTCTCGAGGCTACGAGCTTTTGCGTGCAATTGATGTACGCGCCTTTCTTCACCGTGATTTTTGATTCCTGGTGGTGTGTTGCGGCGATCTATTTACCGATCTCCCGCGGGCGTGGTTTTTTGATAATAATCTTTGTGTTTTTGAGCAGGCGTTGTCTCCGCGCTCCACAGTTTCCACTTTCTTTTTGCTTGCTTTTGAGCGGGCTTTGTCTCCGCACTCGATGTTTTTTGGTCTTTTTGTTTGACCCTTCGTTGCACTTTTAGCCGATTTTCACTTAGCGGGCGTTGTCTCCGCGCTAAATTACTCTCTCAGGGGTGGTTTCTTTTTATCGCGTTGGGCGCCAGTAATATTTAAATATAACACGGGTGTTATTTATTTAATGTATTTAGCAAAAGAATGTAAAGAGTGATTAATGCTCGCAAGGCGAGACGTTACATGTCATCGCCACTTTGCTGGTTATTTAAAACTAACTTAAAAACCTAAACTTCCCAGCTACGGGACCCTTGGTTGCCGGCCACGGCACTCGTCGCTGTCCAGCAAAAGTGCTGACCTTGCGCCTCGTGCGTGGTGTCCAGTAGCGGCCGGCATCCGGCGACCGCGACGACGGCGATCCCACGGTTGACGAAACTGCTTACCTTGCGATATCGCAGAATTCGTCCAACCCAATGGACAATCCAGTCAACTCTTGTTAACTCAGAATTCGTCCAACCCAATGGACAATTCAGTTAACTCTTGTTAACTTATACACGGATGGCTCCAAGATGTAGGGAGGAGTAGGTGCGGGCATATACTGTACAGACCCTGAAATAAGGCTGTCCTATAAGCTACTGGAAGAATGCAGCATATTCCAGGCAGAAGTCTTTGCCATACGGAAAGCGGCGGAGGTTGCTCGATGTACGGAACGCCCACATAATGTGGTCAACCTGTTCGTGGACAGCCAGGCGGCGATAAGATCCATGCAGTCGTCAGCGGTCAGTTCCAAAAATGTCCTGGCAAGCAGGGAGGCATTAGAGTTCCTAAGCAGGACAAAGTCAGTGAGGATATATTGGGTTCCCAGCCACCAGGGCATCGAAGGCAACGAGACAGCAGACGTGCTGGCTAAGGAAGGCGTCGGGCTGGCAAACGACAGGAACGCTTCAAAGCGATCTAGAGAGGCGGGCACACATACAGGCCAGTAGCAGGTGGAGGAGAACCACCAACTGCAAGATCGCGAAAACCATGTGCAAGGAGAGCAATGGTAAACTCAACCACTACCTACTGCACCTACCACGGAAGGACTGTATGATGCTAATGGGTATACTAACAGGTCATTGCCTGGCTGCAGCACAGGCAGTCAAACTAGGCATCACCAACAGTGGCAAGTGCAGGAAATGTGATGAATCTAGGGCTATCGAAACCTTGGAACATCTAATCTGTCAATGCCCGACCCTCTCAAGGGCAAGGAACAAACATCTTGACTGCCCGGTACTGGCATCGCTGGAAGATGCATCCATGAGGACGCCAGCAGAACTCCTTGCCTTTGCGAAATTCTCCTCGATCCTCAGGGATTTCGAAACAGCGTAAAACACTCAGAAGGTCTATACGCACCGATCCGGACAACTAAGGGCCATATTGGCCTATGCGTGGCCCCGTGAGGGCCGTCCGGGATAACCTAACCTAACCTAACCGTCTGGGAAATATTAAGAGGCGGAGCTAAAATTGACCAAACCTAGAAAAATTAAAAATGAAATTAATTTTATTCGTTATATCCAATCTAAGGTATGGATACCTTTTAAATGTTGACCCTTATTTTTTCAGATGAGCTGGTCTACACAAATTAGACATTTGTCGATTCTACATACAGAAGGGTAGGGTTTAATGCCAATTTTTTACAAAAATCAGTAATTTTCAGTAAAATGTAAGGAAACAAAGAATTTGTATTCAGTTTTATGTTAATGAAAGTTTTTAAAGATTATTTATGAATTTGGTTTTTTACAGCTAAATACTATTTTTTAAATAATTTAAGTTGTCTGGCAGTCTTTCTTTGTCATTAGACTCAGATTCTTTTATGAGATTCCACACATAGTCGCTCGACATATTCTGATTCCAAAAACCTTGATACCGTCGTTCCATAGCTTTTAATTGTTGGTGAAAACTCTCTCCGTGTTCATCACTAACGTCGCCTAGGTTTGTCGGAAAAAAGTCTAAGTGGGAGTGCAGGAAATGGACTTTTAGTGACATATTTGCCTCGATTTTTTATAATTCTCTATTAGCTCTTGGACGATATTAACATAATTATCAGAGAATATAAAGGAAACATTTGACCTGAACAGATATCTTACCTCAAATAACGAAAAAAGTAACTGTCAACAACATTTCATACCAAAGGAACGCGATCAGGTACCAACTGTACAACCTTTTTTCGTTTGTTTTTTTCCAACCTTCCAGAAGGTATTTTTTATTCATTTTTATACCCGTACTCAAAAAAAAATTAAGGGGTATATTAGATTTGTGGTAATAGTGGATGTGTGTAACGCAGAGAAGGAAACGTTTACGGATGCTTGATCAGCATCAATAGCCGAGTCGATTTAGCCATGTCTGTCTGTTCACAAAGGACGAAAATCTGTGGCAGGCACAATTTTAAAGATACGATAAAACTAAAAACGCAGTATCGTAGAGAATGCCCATATCTTTCAGATTGCCGACCAACCAATCGTTCCTTCTCGTTTAATTCTAAAATTCTAAAAAATCATATGCTCAAAAATGTATATACTGACTGAGTACGGGTATAAGTACAGTCGCGTCCCCAGAAGCGACTCACACGTTCCTTCTCGTGTATTATTAGGTAGGACAGATACTTGGTGAGCCAGGGCGGTCTGGAGGGTACATGAACGGAAACTTCAGGAACATAGGTGTTGAGAGCAGAGTTAAGCGTGTCATAAAACGAGTTGACTATTCCATATAAATCCGATAACAACTGAAGAAAGGACCAATCAATTTGCAAATGATGTAAACTTAAATCGGTGAAATTCGTTTTACGAAAACACTTTTTTCGATTAGTTGAAGGTATAATGGAATTAATATTCGAAAACTCGACAACTATAGACAAAGTTGAATGGTGTGGATCTTCAGGGAAAGACATAGGACTACCTCTGACAAACGTTGCTCGAGAAGCATCGCTGAAGAAAGTCAGATCTAATAGTCTACCTCTACTGTTTTTGACAGACTTAATTTGTCAACCGTCAACGACTACAGACGTATTTTTGTATCGCTCCGCGGTGAAAATCAATTAAATCAATTAATCGCGATTAATCATAAATTAAATTCGCGAAAAAGCGCTCGGGGTAGGCATGGGTACTAGTGATCGTGCTGCCCATGAATACCATCCAATCGAGTAATAAAGACTAATAGAAATAATAGAAAAGAACAAATGTCAACGTTTAAGAGCACCAGCTCGGTAAAGAGCACAAGCACTGTAACCAAAGCCAAAATGAGCCAAGCCCGGCAACAACAACAAGACGAGCGTCGGCTCTCGCAAGCAAAAAACTGCGCGTACTTCTCTATACGCTCGCCAAAGGCAGCAGTACCAACAAAAACTGCATCACTGCAAGTGAACGAGGAGAGAGCACGCGCTCTCTCCCCTGCATTGCAAAGTAGGTCATGGAGTGCTCAGTGCCCATCCCCCGACTCGTACTGCCTAACCAGCGATTTGCTAATATCGACAACAACTAGTACAATGCCCTCGCTCAAAACTGTGTCTTCGACCACAACAACGACAACAACCACAACAACAACCACTGCAATTGCTCAGCGCCCGATACTGTCGACCCACTGCGACAAGCCCCAACTCTCCCAACCAATAAGTTCAAAAAATGCTAACGGAGCGTTAATTCAGACTGGGCTCGATCGCTATGTGCAAATCAAAAGAAAATTGAGCCCACAAAATGTGAAGAACAACAATGCATCTAAAATAACTAAAATAACCGAGAACACTGTGCCACATAAGGCACTAGCAAACAATAGATTTGCGATACTAAGTGTCCCAAATGAAGATGAGATCACCCAAACACCCAAGGCCAAAAAATTAAGACCGCCACCTATTTATGTTCGACAGGCAAATTGTGCTGAACTGGTCAAAAAAATAACTGATACAATTATCGCAAACACATTCTATGTCACGTACATAAAAAGGGGTAATATAAATGAAACAAAAATACAAGTCAATGACGAACAAAACTATCGATCAGTTGCGAAATACCTCGAAAATTAAAAAATGAATTACTACACCTACCAACTTAAAAGTAGCAAAGGATTACAAGTGGTTATCAAAGAAATCAAACCAACAGTCCCAACCAATGAGATAATAGATGGACTTAACGATAAGGGCTTCGAAGTCAAAATGGCAATGAACATAATAAATAGAAATAAAATTCCCCAGCCAATGTTCAAAGTAGAACTGACACCTGAAAGTATGCATATAAGTAAAAATGTACAAGCTTCAATACCTACTGCACCGTAGGATCACCGTTGAGGAACCACACAAACATAATGGACCGGTCCAATGCACAAATTGCCAGGAATATGGACACACGAAAACCTATTGCACTCTACGGGCAGTCTGCGTTGCCTGTGGTGATGTTCATCTCACTGAGGCCTGGCCCGTAAATAAGGAGGACCCATCTGCCAAAAAATGTAGCAACTGTGGGGGAAACCATACTGCCAACTATAGAGGTTGTCCTGTCTATAAAGAATTGAAAAATCGCCTAAACCAACAAATAACTGCAGCACGAAACCCGGTCGTCCGACAAAACTTAACATATATACCATCAACTACGACTCCAGGAGTTTCTTTTGCTCAGGCGTTAAGTTACAACAACGGGTCGTACGCCTCAGTCTCTAAGCCGACACTTCAACCAACCACAGCTGGAATAATGCAGAATCAGGCATCAAATCAGATCCCAGAAATCTCTGCCCAACATACCCCTGCAAATCCATCTCAATTGCCTAGTGGAATTAGGTCAATGCTGATAACTATAACAAACACAATGGTACCAATACAACAAACGATGCAGGAGCTTATGCGCAACCAAAATCTCCTCCTGGAGCTCCTAATCAAACAGAAATCTGTTTAAATGTCCTGTCTAAATATATGTTTCTGGAATGCAAATGGCATTTCTCAGCACAAATGCGAGCTCTTACAGTTCCTCGCTCAACACGACATTGACGCCATGCTCATATCAGAGACTCACCTAACAAATAAAAACTATTTTCACCTCGATGGCTATAACTTCTATGCGACAAATCATCCCGATGGTAAGGCACATGGAGGTACTGGCGTTCTGATCAAGAATTGCATTAGGCATTATCCATTGCCTTCATTTGCTACACCTTATCTACAGGCAACAGCAATTCATATTGAAATTCAGAGCGGCTACCTAAACCTAGCCGCAGTATACTGCCCACCACGTTTCTGCATTTCCGAAACAGAATTTGTAACATTCTACGACCTACTAGGTGACCGATTTATAGCAGCTGGTGACTACAATGCCAAGCACACCCATTGGGGATCTAGACTTACCAACCCGAAAGGAAGACAACTATATAACGCTATAATAACCCCACGAAACAAGCTAGACTTTATCTCTCCGGGCAAGCCCACATATTGGCCCACAGATCCAAACAAGCAACCCGACTTGATTGATTTTGCAGTTACACGAAGGGTGCTGCAAGCTCAGATTAATGTAGATCACTTAACAGATCTATCATCGGATCACTCGCCCATTCTACTTCACCTTTGCGACCATCCACAGCTTTCGGAACGCCCACACTTTCTAACTTCTAGCAAAACAGATTGGCTCAAATACAGGAAGTACATAAGCTCTCATATTGATAGCTGCCCAAAAATTAATTGTAAAGATGACATTGATAGGTCAGTCAAAGCATTGGTTTCCTCAATGTCACTGGCGGCAAAACACTCAACACCAATATTAGCATCTAATAAACTTTCCAACAGCAGTCGTATTTCTAGGCACATCGAAGTGCTGCTACGCGATAAAAGAAGGCTTCGCCGAGAGTGGCAAGCACACAGATCACCTGCATCGAAAGAACGGCTAAAAATAGCCAACCACCTACTACGCAGAGCCCTAGAAGATGAAAAAAAACGGGCTCAAATATCCTATATGGAGCAACTCTCCCCAACTAGCAAACGATTCCCACTGTGGAAAGCAAAATCAGGCGTATGCCCACCAATCGAGAGTGAATCACCTTTGCGTACACAAACAGGAGAGTGGGCTCGCAGCAACAAAGAGAAGGCAAATACATTTGCCGTCCATCTAGAAAACGTCTTCAAACCGCACCCAGCAACGAATAGCTTTGTGCTCCCACCAACCAACAATCCCGAAGCTACTCCGCCTATCGTATTCCAATCAGGAGAAGTCACAAGGGTCATTAAAGACCAAATCTCAAAGCAAAAGAAAGCTCCGGGCCACGATTTCATCTCTCCTAAAATGATCATAGAATTGCCGAGCTGTGCAGTGTATTTCCTTACTATGATATTCAACAGCATGATGAAATGGGGCTATTATCCTCAAGAATGGAGGAAATCAGTCATCACAATGATCCATAAAGCCGGAAAAGACAAGTCCAAGCCATCATCATATAGACCTATCAGCCTACTGCCTTGCCTATCAAAGATATTTGAAAAGCTGCTCCTGAATCGTATCAAACAACACCTACACATCAACGGTGCCATCCCGACTCACCAATTTGGATTTCGCGAAAAACACGGAACCATTGAACAAGTAAACCGTATAACCTCTGAGATACGAAATGCATTTGAAAGACGGGAGTATTGCTCCGCTGTTTTTCTGGATGTCGCACAGGCTTTCGACCGCGTTTGGTTAGATGGCTTAATCCACAAAATCAAAATATTACTTCCACAGAACATCCATGGAATAATGGAGTCATACCTACAGCAAAGAAGTTTCGCAGTACAATGCAAAGATTTCCTCTCTGAATATCATCCAATTGAAGCTGGTGTACCGCAAGGCAGCGTGCTTGGACCGACACTGTATATCATATTCACAGCAGATCTACCGACAAACATCCTAACAACAACTTCGACATTTGCTGATGATACTGCCATATTACGTCGCTCCAAGTGCCCAAGAAGGGCCACGGATCACTTATCATCTCATCTCGTGGCCTTAGAAAAATGGCTAGCAGACTGGCGGATACATGTAAATGAGCAAAAGTGCAAGCATGTCACCTTCACGTTAAACAGACAAACTTGCCCTCCATTATGTCTGAATAATATCAACATTCCACAAACCACCGAAGTAACATACCTTGGTGTTCATCTGGATAGAAGGCTTACTTGGCGTAAGCACATCGAAGCGAAGAGAAATCTACTTAAATTTAAAGCTAGTAATCTACATTTGCTAATAAACTCCCGTTCACCACTAAAACTGGAGTACAAAGTACTTTTGTACAATGCAGTTCTCAAACCCATCTGGACATACGGCTCCGAGCTATGGGGAAATGCTTGCGTTAGTAATTTAGAAATAATCCAGAGAGCTCAATCGAAGATACTAAGAACTATCACTGGGGCACCATGGTACATACGGAATGAAAATATCCATAAAGACTTAAATGTAGGATCAGTTAAAGATGAAATTGACAAAGTGAAAGCAAAGTACCAGGCCAAGCTTCAAGCCCATCCTAATAGACTTGCGCAGTCTTTAACTTGGCACACTAGCCATACACGACTCCGGCGAAGAGACCTTCCCACCCAGCAATAATACTTAGCTAGGGACGTACTCTAAGTAATTAAGTGTAAATAATTAAATAAATATATTAGGCTAAGATTTGTATACTTGTCGTAAGTCTCTAATAGGGAAGATTCGATAAATAAAATCCCGTAATAAAAAATAAAAAAAAAAAAAAGAATTAATTTGGGCAAGGGAGACATCAACAAAATCATGTTGACTACCAGGTAACGGCAATTTTGATTCATCCTGCTGCCAAGATAGAAGTGGTATGTTTAAGTCGCCTATTACTATAATATAATCAGCACAACCTGAGGCAGAAACTACAGAATGAATGGCAGAAAGGGGGTTCAAATAAACAACAGACCTAGAACGAATGTATGAACAGGTTAAAAAGATAAACGAGCTCCAATATGGATTTTGACTGCTACAAATTCAATTTCATGGGTGTTGTTAAATAAAAACAGCTCGGACGCAAAATCATTTTTACTGCAATAAGAACCCCAACAGCAAACTATGGTCGAATTGAACCGTCAACCGTCAACGACTACAGACGTATTCTTGTATCGCTCCGCGGTGAAAATCAATTAAATCAATTAATCGCGATTAATCATAAATTAAATTGGCGAAAAAGCGCTCGGGGTAGGCATGGGTACTAGTGATCGTGCTGCCCATGAATACCATCCAATCGAGTAATAAAGACTAATAGAAATAATAGAAAAGAACAAATGTCAACGTTTAAGAGCACCAGCTGGGTAAAGAGCACAAGCACTGTAACCAAAGCCAAAATGAGCCAAGCCCGGCAACAACAACAAGACGAGCGTCGGCTCTCGCAAGCAAAAAACAACGCGTACTTCTCTATACGCTCGCCAAAGGCAGCAGTACCAACAAAAACTGCATCACTGCAAGTGAACGAGGAGAGAGCACGCTCTCTCTCCCCTGCATTGCAAAGTGCTCAGTGCATGGAGTGCTCAGTGCCCATCCCCCGACTCGTACTGCCTAACCAGCGATTTGCTAATATTGACAACAACTAGTACAATGCCCTCGCTCAAAACTGTGTCTTCGACCACAACAACGACAACAACCACAACAACAACCACTGCAATTGCTCAGCGCCCGATACTGTCGACCCACTGCGACAAGCCCCAACTCTCCCAACCAATAAGTTCAAAAAATGCTAACGGAGCGTTAATTCAGACTGGGCTCGATTGCTATGTGCAAATCAAAAGAAAATTTAGCCCACAAAATGTGAAGAACAACAATGCAGCTAAAATAAATAAAATAACCGAGAACACTGTGCCACATAAGGCACTAGCAAACAATAGATTTGCGATACTAAGTGTCCCAAATGAAGATGAGATCACCCAAACACCCAAGGCCAAAAAACTAAGACCGCCACCTATTTATGTTCGACAGGCAAATTGTGCTGAGCTGGTCAAAAAAATAACTGATACAATTGGCGCAAACACTTTCTATGTCACGTACATAAAACGGGGTAATATAAATGAAACAAAAATAAAAGTCAATGACGAACAAAACTATCGATCAGTTGCGAAATACCTCGAAAATTAAAAAATGAATTACTACACCTACCAACTTAAAAGTAGCAAAGGATTACAAGTGGTTATCAAAGAAATCAAACCAACAGTCCCAACCAATGAGATAATAGATGGACTTAACGATAAGGGCTTCGAAGTCAAAATGGCAATGAACATAATAAATAGAAATAAAATTCCCCATCCAATGTTCAAAGTAGAACTGACACCTGAAAGTATGCATATAAGTAAAAATGAAGTTCACCCAATATATAAGCTTCAATACCTACTGCACCGTAGGATCACCGTTGAGGAACGCAAACGAAATGGACCGGTCCAATGCACAAATTGCCAGGAATATGGACACACGAAAACCTTTTGCACTATACGGGCAGTCTGCGTTGCCTGTGGTGATGTTCATCTCATTGAGGCCTGCCCCGTAAATAAGGAGGACCCATCTGCCAAAAAATGTAGCATCTGTGGGGGAAACCATACTGCCAATTATAGAGGTTGTCCTGTCTATAAAGAATTGAAAAATCGCCTAAACCAACAAATAACTGCAGCTCGAAACCCGGTCGTCCGACAAAACTTAACATATATACCATCAACTACGACTCCAGGAGTTTTTTTTGCTCAGGCGTTAAGTTACAACAACGGGTCGTACGCCTCAGTCTCTAAGCCGACACTTCAACCAACCACAGCTGGAATAATGCAGAATCAGGCATCAAATCAGATCCCAGAAATCTCTGCCCAACATACCCCTGCAAATCCATCTCAATTGCCTAGTGGAATTAAGTCAATGCTGATAACTATAACAAACACAATGGTACCAATACAACAAACGATGCAGGAGCTTATGCGCAACCAAAATCTCCTCCTGGAGCTCCTAATCAAACAGAAATCTGTTTAAATGTCCTGTCTAAATATATGTTTCTGGAATGCAAATGGCATTTCTCAGCACAAATGCGAGCTCTTACAGTTCCTCGCTCAACACGACATTGACGCCATGCTCATATCAGAGACTCACCTAACAAATAAAAACTATTTTCACCTCGATGGCTATAACTTCTATGCGACAAATCATCCCGATGGTAAGGCACATGGAGGTACTGGCGTTCTGATCAAGAATCGCATTAGGCATTATCCATTGCCTTCATTTGCTACACCTTATCTACAGGCAACAATTCATATTGAAATTCAGTGCGGCTACCTAAACCTAGCCGCAGTATACTGCCCACCACGTTTCTGCATTTCCGAAACAGAATTTGTAACATTCTTCGACCTACTAGGTGACCGATTTATAGCAGCTGGTGACTACAATGCCAAGCACACCCATTGGGGATCTAGACTTACCAACCCGAAAGGAAGACAACTATATAACGCTATAATAACCCCACGAAACAAGCTAGACTTTATCTCTCCGGGCAAGCCCACATATTGGCCCACAGATCCAAACAAGCAACCCGACTTGATTGATTTTGCAGTTACACGAAGGGTGCTGCAAGCTCAGATTAATGTAGATCACTTAACAGATCTATCATCGGATCACTCGCCCATTCTACTTCACCTTTACGACCATCCACAGCTTTCGGAACGCCCACACTTTCTAACTTCTAGCAAAACAGATTGGCTCAAATACAGGAAGTACATAAGCTCTCATATTGATAGCTGCCCAAAAATTAATTGTAAAGATGACATTGATAGGTCTGTCGAAGCATTGGTTTCCTCAATGTCACTGGCGGCAAAACACTCAACACCAATATTAGCATCTAATAAACTTTCCAACAGCAGTCGTATTTCTAGGCACATCGAAGTGCTGCTACGCGATAAAAGAAGGCTTCGCCGAGAGTGGCAAGCACACAGATCACCTGCATCGAAAGAGCGGCTAAAAATAGCCAACCACCTACTACGCAGAGCCCTAGAAGATGAAAAAAACCGAGCTCAAATATCCTATATGGAGCAACTCTCCCCAACTAGCAAACGATTCCCACTGTGGAAAGCAAAATCAGGCGTATGCCCACCAATCGAGAGTGAATCACCTTTGCGTACACAAACAGGAGAGTGGGCTCGCAGCAACAAAGAGAAGGCAAATACATTTACCACACCCAGCAACGAATAGCTTTGTGCTCCCACCAACCAACAATCCCGAAGCTACTCCGCCTATCATATTCCAATCAGGAGAAGTCACAAGGGTCACCAAATCTCAAAGCAAAAGAAAGCTCCGGGTCACGATTTCATCTCTCCTAAAATGATCATAGAATTGCCGAGCTGTGCAGTGTATTTCCTTACTATGATATTCAACAGCATGATGAAATGGGGCTATTATCCTCAAGAATGGAGGAAATCAGTCATCACAATGATCCATAAAGCCGGAAAAGACAAGTCCAAGCCATCATCATATAGACCTATCAGCCTACTGCCTTGCCTATCAAAGATATTTGAAAAGCTGCTCCTGAATCGTATCAAACAACACCTACACATCAACGGTGCCATCCCGACTCACCAATTTGGATTTCGCGAAAAACACGGAACCATTGAACAAGTAAACCGTATAACCTCTGAGATACGAAATGCATTTGAAAGACGGGAGTATTGCTCCGCTGTTTTTCTGGATGTCGCACAGGCTTTCGACCGCGTTTGGTTAGATGGCTTAATCCACAAAATCAAAATATTACTTCCACAGAACATCCATTGAATATTGGAGTCATACCTACAGCAAAGAAGTTTCGCAGTACAATGCAAAGATTTCCTCTCTGAATATCATCCAATTGAAGCTGGTGTACCGCAAGGCAGCGTGCTTGGACCGACAAACAGCCTAACAACAACTTCGACATTTGCTGATGATACTGCCATATTAAGTCGCTCCAAGTGCCCAAGAAGGGCCACGGATCACTTATCATCTCATCTGGTGGCCTTAGAAAAATGGCTAGCAGACTGGCGGATACATGCAAATGAGCAAAAGTTCAAGCATGTCACCTTCACGTTAAACAGACAAACTTTCCCTCCATTATGTCTGAACAATATCAACATTCCACAAGCCACCGAAGTAACATACCTTGGTGTTCATCTGGATAGAAGGCTTACTTGGCGTAAGCACATCGAAGCGAAGAGAAATCTACTTAAATTTAAAGCTAGTAATCTACATTGGCTAATAAACACCCGTTCACCACTGCTGAGGCTTCCGATGCCATCCGGTACAAGCATGGTAGGCTTCGCGGACGACGTTGCGATATTGGTGGTCGCAAAGGAACTCGCCGCGGTGGAGAACCTCGCCAACGAGGCTATCCACTCCGTTGAGTCGTGGCTAGAGGTCGCAGGACTAGAGCTGGCGGCTCAAAAGGCGGAGGCGGTGCTTATATCGAGCCGAAAAGCGGTCGAGACAGCCAGATTGCAGGTCGGAGGGATCACGATCCAATCGCAGAGGTCGATTAAGTACCTGGGCGTCCAGATCGACACGAGACTGTCCTTCGAGGAGCACCTGGAATACGCCCACCGGAAGGCCAGCGGGACCGCAGGATCGCTCTCTCGAATGCTGATAAACACCAGAGGCCCAAAGCAGGCAACGCGGAAGCTACTGACGAGCGTCGTGACTTCGCAAATGCTCTACGCCGCGCCAGTGTGGGCGGAGGCAGCGAAGGTAAAAAGTTACATGCGAGGGCTGGAGGCCACGTATAGGATATGCGCCATTAGAATAACGTGCTCGTTCCGAACCATATCGGACGAAGCAGCGCTGGTTATCGCCGGGCAAAGCCCTCTCGGTGAGCTGATACGTGAGAGGAAGGACATTCACGACGCCATTCACGACAGAGCAGCGGCCCACTCCGTGGCCGAGCTGAAGGTTGCCGCCAGGAGGAGCAGCTTGGAGAATTGGCAGGCAAGGTGGGACAGCTCACAAAAAGGGCGCTGGACGCACACCCTCATCCCGCGCATAGCGTGCTGGGTGGAGCGGAAACACGGACAGGTAGACTTCTACCTCACCCAGGCTCTGAGCGGGCACGGCTGCTTCCGCAGCTACCTCAAGCGCTTCGGCCACGAGACGGAGGATTGGTGTCCAGAGTGTGGCACGGGTATAGTGGAAGACGCTCAGCACGTTCTCTTTGAGTGCCATAGGTTCGGCTACGAGCGGCAGGAGTTGGAAGACGCTGCAGGGAAAAAGAATAAGTGCGGAAACTCTGGTGCCGCTGATGCTGGCTGAGCCAAGAGTTTGGGAAGCGGCCGCGGTGTTCGCCTGTAGCGTGATGAGAACGCTTAGGTCCCTGGAGAGAAGGCGAAAGGAACGGACGGAGTAGGTGTCCTCGCGGCGGCGAAGCAATGCCTTGCGGCAGTACCGCTCGACGCACGACCCCTACACCCCATCACCCTCCTGTCCATCACCCTTACTGTTATTGTTATTGTTACTAGTTGTAGGCCACGCTAAAGTTAAAAATAAATGAATACAAAAAAAAAAAAAACCCGTTCACCACTAAAACTGGAGTACAAAGTACTTTTGTACAATGCAGTTCTCAAACCCATCTGGACATACAGCTCCGAGCTATGGGGAAATGCTTGCGTTAGTAATTTAGAAATAATCCAGAGAGCTCAATCGAAGATACTAAGAACTATCACTGGGGCACCATGGTACATACGGAATGAAAATATCCATAAAGACTTAAATGTAGGATCAGTTAAAGATGAAATTGCCAAAGTGAAAGAAAAGTACCAGGCCAAGCTTCAAGCCCATCCTCATAGACTTGCGCAGTCTTTAACTTGGCACACTAGCCATACACGACTCCGGCGAAGAGACCTTCCCACCCAGCAATAATACTTAGCTAGGGACGTACTCTAAGTAATTAAGTGTAACTAATTAAATAAATATATTAGGCTAAGATTTGTATACTTGTCGTAAGTCTCTAATAGGGAAGATTCGATAAATAAAATCCCGTAATAATAAAAAAAAAAAAATTCTGTAGGTGGTGAACTTGTGGACGAAAATTTCATGATCGGAAACGAAAGAGTTAAGCCAGGTTTCAGTTGTAGCTATAGTGTCGAATTCAAAATAGGCGCTATCCGTATATATTTTGGTCAATTTACCCAAAAGACTATTGGATGGTAATATGGTTCCTCAGTTTTTTTTAAATCTTCGGGACAGTGACTCTAGGACTAGAGTCCTAGAGTTGAGATAAAGACTAGGATATTGTTTAACATCTTCCGGTGTGGTTTCTGGGAGGAGGCGAGAGACAAAGATTGCCTTTTGAGGTACTACTGCTCTTAGTTGGAGTCCCGGGGCAAAAGCGATGGCAGCAGCCGAGGTAATGGATGGAACAGGAACGGTGGCAGGAACAGTGAGGACAGTGAGTCCCGGGGCAGAAACCAAAGCAGTTTCAGTAGATACAGGTGGAACAGGAACGGTGGCAGGAACAGTGGGGACATCATCGGCAACATGCATACGCACACTGGAAGCACTAACAGCAGTGTCAGCAGTGATGGATACAGTGAGTGGCATAACATTGTTAGTCGGTGTGAGAAACGGATTGATTTCCGGCAAGGCATGACCACTCGGTGAAGCCAAGGATTCCGGTGAGTGTAGGTGAGAAGAAGGCGTTCCGATTCCAATAGGTTGCAAGAAGTTGTTGTTATCGGTGTTAGGGATTTTCCGTTTAGAAGATTCACTCAGAAGCTCTATTCACTAAATTAATAGTCTGATTCCTCATCCATCTTCTGGAGTGATGGCGGCTTTCATTTACACTCACGCGTAAGCAATTTGTCGCTTATTTTTCCTCTATAACGTCGCATTTATTCCACATATATCTTTATACCACTGAAAATGGTAGATAAAAACTGAAAAAAAGTTTTTAATGCACAAAGGAAGCATCCACGACCATATCCTGTAGCTTACTGTTTTCGGCCTTCTGAGTTACTTAGGCTTGTTCAGCTATCAAAAAATTATAATGTTGCCTTGGCGACCACTAAGAACTTCAATACACAGCTCCGCCAACGATAGATTAACCCTTGTCCTTCCTCACCTCAAAGCTATGAGTTCTGTTCAGTCGCAGATTTATGCATTAATTAATAGTACACTTATCGAATAGATTAGGTCGACCCATGTAACGGAGACATCATAAGAAAACAAAGCATTGTAGCTGAGTCACCAATAACGACTTCTGCAGCGAAGTCAGCCAACGATACGATCGCTCTTCAGAGGGCAAAAACACTGGTGCAATTGCTGACTATTATATTAGATCCAAATTAATTCAATATTAATTCTAATTCTTACTAGACTCAGCTGTTTCTGTAACTTTTGTTACCTATAAATAGAGTTTAAGTTTGCTGAATAAAATCATTGTCAAAAACAGTACCATCACTGCCTGTTCATTCGCCTACTCTAAAACTGCAATCATCATACGCTGTCGCCGTGTCTTCGGACCCTCATTGGCTCACCGTAGGAAACCATCTCCGCAGTCCAACTGGTTCAAGTTCTAGTTGCGACGACGAAATTGTAAGCGTTTTATGTACCGTATGCATACCAAATCACACACACACGAACACATTAACATTTTGGTGACCCCGACGCAGGAAATACTTTACAAACTGTCCAACAGGCGACAGGAAAAGGATACAACCTGAAGATCACACTGAAGAAGTCACTTACGGTAAAATCTCCTACCAATAAGTAGCACCATTTGGCAGATCTGTTAAGTTCACATCATCAGCCAACAAGATCAACGATCAATAAGATCAAGGTCACACGTGCGTTTCACCATTGAAAACAGCACAAAACCTCCATCCAGTACGTCGCTTGTACTTTTCCTTTGACCAACATCGGTTGCGAATAGGAGCGTTTCCAGCTGTAAAGCAAATAAAACACTCCCAAAATCGATTCCCACCAGGAGGAACACGTAGCCGCCACAGAGGCATTAAATGAGAGGCAAGAAATTGGAGATGAAATTTCGAAGATCATTAGGAACTTCAAGAAAGACTCCCCAGAAAGGAAGCAAACCATAACGTACTTCCAGACAAAAAAGGCGGCTCTCGAGAATGCATGGAATCGGTTTAACGAAATCGACACCAACCTATCGAAAGCATACAAAACCGATCATTACGTTAAATTCCGTGAGGACCTACGTAAAACACTGAATGCATACGTTACGATCTTTACCGAAAGCATGAGCAAGCTAAATTAGACATCAAGTGCTCATGTGGGGCAAAATAACGAACCACAATCGAATAATCGGAGCCAGCAACTCACGGAGGCTTACAGCAAATTGCCTTCACTATGTCGCCGACCAAAGGCCATAGTAGAGTCCATAAGAGCATTCTGCGACAATTCTCAGAGGCGGGAGGACGCACATCAAGTGATTTGATAAAATCACTATGGACTCAAGCACAAGAAGTCCATTTCACTATTCATGAGGAATTTGATAGCCTAGAAGAAGGAGGATACGATATGGAAACCTACCTGACCCTGGTACAAAGAGCATTGGCAAAACCAGCCACATCAAGCAATAATGACGTGCAGCTTCCACACGTCGACATTCAAAAGTTTGATGGGGACATACTAAAATTGTCCCAGTTCCATGACCTGCTCTCATGCATGATTCATGAAACAAACATGCCCACAGTACGGAAGATGTGGTATCTAAAAACAATCGTAACTGGAAAGACAGAAAGATTGCTCCGACATATAGATCTAAAGGAAGACTTTTTTGAGTGCCTGGGAAATTCTGATTGATACATAAAACAATCCTAGAGACGTCGCTAGCACGGTATTAAACCGCTTTCTAAATCATTCCAAGTCATTAAAAGAGTTTTACGTTACAAATATCGAATAAGCTGGATGTCACTAACAGAGCCTGGTACGAGCAATCATTCGATCAATCATTCAGTTCCTGGAAAAAAGAGTTCAAGTTCTAGGAACTGGAAAAAAGACACAAATGTCAAGGAGCCAAAAGGCACAACAGGAAAATCAAAAACGACTCTCTGCTCATTCTGCAAGAAGGCAAGCCATTGGCTTTTCGGATGCGATGAGTTTCGCTCCAAATCGCCATCAGAACGACTAATTTGGGTACACAGCAGAAATTGTGTGCCAACTGTTTTAAAACAAGCCACAAAACAAATGCATGCCCAGGTCGGACATGTTTCAAGTGCTAAAAAAAGCACAATACACTGCTTCACTTGGACATACCATCAGGCGAAAGTACAGAACCAAGAGCACCGACGGTAAACGCAGCATTTAAGAATAATTACAACCTACTAGCTACATCAAAAGTATCAGTAGAAGCAAACAATTCACAAGAAGACAATTTCAGAGCTTTTCCGGATTCAGGATCACAGATCAACCTGATCTCTGAACGAATGACATCAATGTTGTCAGTCAAACTTAATGATACAACATTACGCATCGAAGGAATTGGAGGTCAGTCAAAGACCATCAGAGCACGAGTAAATTTTCTAATAAAATCCCTTCACGGCGGATTTACGCAAAGAATTGCGTAATTGTACTACTTCAGATAGTTGCTGATCAACCAGCGTAGGCACTCGATGCAATGAACTTGAACATACCAAACGATTTCCCACTGGCAGATCCGAATTTCCATACACCAGGAAAAGTCGACATGCTCTTCGGAGCAGAGCACTATTATTTGCTACTATTCCCAGATCAAAAACAGCAAAAAACGGGAGGCCCTTTGCTGCAAAATACAAAATTTGGATGGATTGTGGCAGGAAAAATCAGGTCTGCACACAAGTCCTTACCATTTGTGCAATTAGACTCAACGAGCTGATGGAAAAATTCTAGACTCTGGACAACTTAGAGATGGAAGAAAAACCACGCACGAAAATCGAAGCACATTGCGAAGCTCACTTTATAGAGAACTTACAAACAGCATCGGATGGCAAGTTGATAGGAAAACTCCAGTTTTACGAACACTCTTCAGCCCTAGGGGGGTCCTTGGAAACTGCAACCAAAAGATTCCTGGCATTAGAGCGACGGATTTCACCAGACACCTGGAAATGCTACGTGGAATTCATGAATGAATATGAAGGACTTATACAAGTTAACACTCGGCAGCGGAGACGTGCAATTGGGCACTGGGTTCTTGCAATTAGGCAAGAACTTATTCAGCTGACTAAATCCACTAACTTCGTTGCCACCGAGGGACGATCGCGCCGCTGCCGCTGAAGCTTTAGGGCTTAGCTTGATCTTTCTGATATTAAGTTTTTTAGTCTTAACAGATCGGCTATCGAATCAACGTCGAATAAATAAGCTCCGGCCGTAGCCGTAAATAACTGTTGTTTTACTGTTGAGCTGATCGGCCAACAACAACTAAACACTGGAAAGCTCGCCTTATTACGTCTCTCCTACTTCGCCTATCGGCGAATACCTTATGGCATAAATCGTCGTGGTCTTATCTCCAAGCCACCACAGGAACACTTGCTATTACTGGCGCCCAACAGAATCGCGAACCCGCGAAACAATATTAAATATATAAATAAGAAAAACAAACCAAAAACACTGTATAGTTTAACACCGAATCCAGATAAGCACCCCGGTTATTCATGTAAGTGATATCAAGGCTCATAACAATAGTATTTTAAGGTGGAATAAGTCTACAAATTGCGCCATTAGTTAATGTTGTAATAAGTGCAAAGAATTAAATCGCATCTTTTGAAAATAATTTTTCCAAGTGAAACAGCGAAGCCCACCACGACCTTTTTCGGCCAAATATAAATTTTATATTAATCCGGTTATTTTTCTCGGTTCCGTACCGCACATTAATGACAACACGAGACAGTGACATTGACAGTGAGTTGGAAGAGTTATTAGCTAGACACGAAATACATGGTAGACCAAAGCGAAGCATAAAAATGGATCACGCTGACGTTCAGAGCATTGTAGAAAGGGCTGTCGCCACAGCTTTAGCGGCACAGAGCACTGAACTGAGCAGAATCAAATTAGAGTTACAGGCCGCCTTAGATGCGCAGGACGTGCAAATTAAACAGCAAGTCGATTTAGCGGTTGCAACTGTAAGTCGAAATATATCAGGGGACGTCCCCAAAGTAGAAGTATTTCAGGATATTCAAATTACAAGTTCAGACTGCAATGAGCCACTCGATGCTGTTAAATCACTACCTGAGTTTAACGGAGCACCGGAAAAGTATGTCTCTTGGCGAAAAGCGGCAGAGGCCGCATATCAGATTTATAAACAATATCCAGGCAGCTCTAGACACTACCAGGCTGTTACTATAATCAGGAACAAAATTACAGGAACGGCGGACTCTGTCCTGGCATCATTTAATACGGTTCTTAACTTTGAAGCAATTATTAGCAGATTGGACTTCACATATGCGGACAAACGCCCGCTGCATTTGATAGAGCAGGAGCTGTCATGCCTGCGTCAAGGCAACATGACAATACTCCAATATTACGATGAGGTAGAAAAAAAACTAACTCTACTTACAAATAAAACGGTCATGACGTACGACAAAACTATGGCCAAATGTATGAATGAAAAATACCGCAGCGATGCACTTCGCGTCTTTATCTCAGGCCTGAGGAGGAACCTCACAGACGTTCTGTTTGCAGCTCATCCGCCTGATTTGCCATCTGCGCTGGCGTTGGCTCAGGAAGTGGAATCAAACCATGAGCGCTACGCCTTTGCGGCTAACTATGCAAAGAGCATTGAGGAGAAGGCAGTCAGAAACGAGCAAAGGGTTCAGGCTAACAGGCCCAAGCAGAATAGTCATCATGGTAATCAGGAAAAGGCCCCTTTTTTTCTCCAGACAAGTTGATGATCATCGTCAGTCTATCCAAAATCAGGGAAACCAGCCTCAGCGAAACCAAGGCGAACCGATGGATGTAGATCCATCTTCATCGAAACTTCGACAGCCTACTAGTTACCAGAAAAATCAAAGTGCCCTGTTCCGACAAAACAACTCCGAGCGTGTATCCGGACAGAGACGTCAGAGGGTTAATAATGTAACCCATGAAAGCCGTGGCACAGATCCGACAGCCTACAATGCCGTAGCTGAAGAGGCCGTCGCAGAAATCGACGCAGACGGAAGCTGCGGCTACGAAAGCGAGTTGGTGAATTTTTTAGAGAGCGCTCCCGGCTACCGTTTGTCGACCGGAAGCTGGCTGGCTTGGTTGACACAGGAGCGGCTAAAAACTACGTCAAACCCGTAAAGGAGTTACATGGCGTGGTACCAGTCGAATCCCCTTTCACTGTGAGCTCAGTACACGGTTCAAACGAAATTAAACAGAAATGTCTGATCAATATTTTCGGGAAAACGTCCCCATTTTTCTTGTTGAATACGCTGACACTGTTTGACGGTATCATAGGCTTTGATTTGCTAACGCAGGTTGGTGCAAAGTTAGACACAGAAATGAACAAGATAAACTATGGTACAACGTCGGAAAGCCTGACGTACCACACCTGCGAAGACGTTAACTTTACAAACGTCAACGACATACAGGTACCCAATGCCGTAAAAGCATCTTTTAAAAAGATGATTCTCAACAGAACCAATGCTTTCACAGGCACAAACGCACTGCTACCGTTTAACACTACGGTCGTGGCAACTATCCGCACCGAGAACAACGAGCCCATCTACTCTAAGCTATATCCGCATCCCTTGGGAGTAGCAGAGTTTGTCAGTAACGAAATAAAATCGTTGCTTAATAACAAAATTATAAGGCCTTCAAGATCGCCTTATAACAATCCGACCTGGGTCGTAGATAAAAAAGGCCGCGATGAATTCGGTAATAAAAACAAACGTCTGGTTATTGATTTTAGAAAGTTAAACGAAAAAACTGTAGCCGATAGATACCCGATACCCAACATTTCCATGATTTTGTCGAACTTGGGAAACGCCAGGTATTTTACGACTTTAGATCTCAAGTCAGGGTACCACCAGATAGTCCTGGCAGAACGAGATCGTGAAAAAACGTAATTTTCAGTAAATGGCGGAAAATATGAGTTCTGTCGGTTACCATTTGGCTTAAAAAACGCCGGGAGCATATTCCAAAGAACGATTGATGACGTTTTGCGCGAGCAAATAGGCAAGACTTGTTATGTTTACGTCGACGACGTAATCATTTTCTCCGATAATGAAACAGACCATGTTAGCCACATAGATTGGGTACTAAAAAGTTTAATTGAAGCCAACATGAAGGTGTCTAGAGAAAAGACAAAATTTTTTAAGACAAGTGTTGAGTATCTGGGCTTTATAGTCACCAGAGGTGGAGCGAAAACAGACCCCGAAAAAGTCAAAGCCATTCAAGAATATGTTGAGCCAACAAGTTTGTTTGCTCTTAGATCTTTTTTAGGGTTGGCTAGCTATTATAGGTGCTTCGTAAAAGATTTCGCCTCTATAGCGAAGCCACTTACGGAAATCCTAAAGGGCGAGAACGGCTCAGTTAGCAAACATATGTCAAAAAAAGTTCCCATTCATTTTAGCACCAAACAGCGCGACACGTTTGAAAAAATGAGAAACGTTTTGGCATCCGAAGATGTCATGCTTATGTATCCCGATTTTAAGAAGCCGTTTGTTCTAACGACAGATGCTTCTGCATATGGAATTGGTGCGGTACTATCCCAAGCTGGTAGGCCTATAACAATGATCTCAAGGACATTGAAGGACAATGAAAAAAACTTTGCCACTAACGAAAGGGAGCTGTTAGCCATAGTATGGGCCTTAGGCAAGCTTCGGCAATATTTGTACGGCACTAAAGACATTAATATCTTCACCGATCACCAGCCTCTGACTTTTGCGGCATCCGACAGGAATCCAAACGCAAAAATCAAACGCTGGAAAGCGTTTATCGATGAGCATAACGCCAAAATCCACTATAAGCCCGGTAAAGAAAACCTTGTTGCAGATGCGCTTTCGCGACAAAACGTGCACGCACTACTAGATGTACCAGAATCCGACGTAGCTACTATTCATAGCGAGCAATCCTTGACTTATACGATCGAAACGGTTGACACCCCAGTCAATTGCTTCCGAAACCAAATAGTTTTGGAGGAAGCTAAATTTTCTCTGAAAAGAATGTCAATTGTATTTGGTAACAGATCGCGCCATACAATTCACTTCCCAGACAGACTATCTCTTATTGACGATGTAAAAGAGGTGATTAACCCTAACGTCGTAAACGCAATATATTGTGATTACCCCACATTAGCTAGTATTCAGCATGAATTGGTACGATGTTTCCCTCGACTAAATTTAGACATTGCAAAAGGATGATAACTGACATTTCAAACCCAAGTGAGCAAAGAGAAATCGTCACTACAGAGCACGGTCGTGCCCATAGAGCAGCACAAGAAAACATTAAGCAAATCTGGTCTGAATATTATTTCCCTAAGATGGCAAAACTAGCCAATGAAATCGTGTCCAACTGTAGGATTTGCACCAAAGGGAAGTATGATCGGCACCCAAGGAAGCAGGAACTGGGTGAAACTCCGACACCATCTTATGTGGGCGAGATGTTACACATAGACATCTTCTCTACGGACAGGAAATATTTTTTGACTTGCGTTGATAAATTTTCGAAGTTTGCGGTAGTTCAGCCGATACCATCCAGAACCATTATAGACATAAAGGCACCTATCCTTCAGTTAATGAATATTTTTCCAAGGACCAAAATTATCTATTGTGACAACGAAGCATCCTTTAATTCAGAGACAATAACTTCACTTTTAAAAAATCAGTTTGGCGTGGACGAGGTAAACGCGCCACCCTTGCATAGCGTGTCAAATGGACAAGTAGAGCGTTTCCACAGCACAATTATAGAGATAGCTAGATGTCTAAGGATAGACAAGAAAATCGACGACACGGTTGATTTAATAATACAAGCAACAGTGGGATACAACCGGACTATACATTCAGTCACAAATAAAAGACCGATAGATATAGTGGAAGCTCCAAATGAGTTTAGGGAGGAAATAAAGAATAGAATCGAAAAAGCTCAGCAGGTGCAGCTTGCAAGGAATAACCCTGAAAGGCAGAATAGAGTTTTCGAAGTAGGAGAAAAAATCTTAGTAAAAGCAATAGAAGACTAGGCAACAAACTGACACCCTTATGCGCAGAAAAGAGAGTAGAAGCGGACCTAGGAACAACAGTTCTTATTAATGGGAGGGTTGTTCACAAGGACAACATAAGGTAGATACGTAGCGTTGTCCATGTTTTCAGTTTTGTATTAGTTTCACTCAATTAGTTACAGTTAGTTATATTAGTTAGTTAGCTATATTAGTTACAGGTGAGCATATAAGTTGTAAGGGAATCGTTGTCCTTATCTATCATTTTGGAAAAATTATTACTACCATAAATTCAATACCATATTATATTCCACATTTTTAAGTATAGTTTTGAGCTTTGAAATCGCAACGTTAATGAATAGAAGCGGCAAACGTGTAAATATTCCTAAAAAATAATATTGTTTAATTTAAAATTAAGAAATGTTAGATCAAATTATCTTTAATCTCTCGCAACGGCGTCACCAGCCACATAGAAAACCGCCTTACTGCTGAATGCGACACGGAAGTGTTGCCAAATGACGAGCGCAGGCAGCACTGCAACCGCAAATATGTTCTTCCAATGAGCTGCAGGCGAATATACTGCTTTTTGTAAGATTTTGCGAGTCTCAGCCCAGCTACCTGAAGACGGTTGGTCATCATCGACAGCATTGCACAGTCAGATTGCGTTATCTTCAAGAGTACCGCCTAATCAATGTTTTCAAGTCTGCTAACCGGAGCGGTGTACCAAATGGAGTGTGTGCTATTGCCTCAGCGCTGATCCTCGACAATGCCAATGGCAAAAGGTCTTGGGTCTACCGTAATGTAACCACTAAAAAGTTCAAAGCATCCAAGACCGAGGACGGCCTTAACTTGAAGGGGAGAGCAGTGAACACTCGGCAGCGGAGACGTGCAATTGGGCACTGGGTTCTTGCAATTAGGCAAGAACTTATTCAGCTGACTAAATCCACTAACTTCGTTGCCACCGAGGGACGATCGCGCCGCTGCCGCTGAATTGGAAGCTTTAGGGCTTAGCTTAATCTTTCTGATATTAAGTTTTTTAGTCTTAACAGATCGGCTATCGAATCAACGTCGAATAAATAAGCTCCGCCCGTAGCCGTAAATAACTGTTGTTTTACTGTTGAGCTGATCGGCCAACAACAACTAAACACTGGAAAGCTCGCCTTATTACGTCTCTCCTACTTCGCCTATCGGCGAATACCTTATGGCATAAATCGTCGTGGTCTTATCTCCAAGCCACCACAGGAACACTTGCTATTACTTACATATGAAGATGGTCCCAGCATCACAAATGCCGGAGAGACATTACTTCATACCACACCACTGTGTACTCAAACCTGAGAGCATCAAAACAAAGTTACGGGTAGTATTTGATGCATCATACAAATCAACAAGCGGAAAGTCTCTAAACGACATTCTACATGCCTACAACAAGCTAATGGATAGAACTCAGCGGCAGGCACTGCTCTGCATCACTGGGGCGCTGAGGTCAGGTCAACCCCAACAAAAGCACTCGAAACAATACTCGGAATTGACCCCCTGGACATCCACGCTCAACTGACTGCAGGTAAGGCAGCACAACGCCTAGTCGCATCAGGCAATATGTCGCTGCAAGGATTCGGGCACAGTTCAATAGGCCGAGACATGATCAGTATATCTGACTACATGTTCCCCCGAACTTGCCTGGACGTCAAAACAGCGATACACATGGGACCCGACGACTGGAAAGAAAGTTGGAATGAACACCTAAACATATACACGGATGGCTCCAAGATGGAGGGAGGAGTAGGTGCGGTCATATACTGTACAGACCCTGAAATAAGGCTGTCCTATAAGCTACTGGAAGAATGCAGCATATTCCAGGCAGAAGTCTTTGCCATACGGAAAGCGGCGGAGGTTGCTCGATGTACGGAACGCCCACATAATGTGGTCAACCTGTTCGTGGACAGCCAGGCGGCGATAAGATCCATGCAGTCGTCAGCGGTCAGTTCCAAAAATGTCCTGGCAAGCAGGGAGGCATTAGAGTTCCTAAGCAGGACAAAGTCAGTGAGGATATATTCGGTTCCCAGCCACCAGGGCATCGAAGGCAACGAGACAGCAGACGTGCTGGCTACGACAGGACTGAGAACGTGTCTGTCTTCCTCAGAATGCTTCAAAGCGATCTAGAGAGGCGGGCACACATACAGGCCAGTAGCAGGTGGAGGAGAACCACCAACTGCAAGATCGCGAAAACCATGTGCAAGGAGAGCAATGGTAAACTCAGCCACTACCTACCACGAAAGGACTGTAGGATGCTAATGGGTATACTAACAGGTCATTGCCTGGCTGCAGCACATGCAGTCAAACTAGGCATCACCAACAGTGGCAAGTGCAGGAAATGTGATGAATCTGGGGTTATCGAAACCCTGGAACATCTAATATGCCAATGCCCGGCCCTCTCAGGGGCAAGAAACAAACATCTTGGCAGACCGTTACTGGCATCGCTGGAAGATGCATCCAAGAGGACGCCAGCGGAACTGGTGGGAGTCCCACCAAAGCGACAAGTTTTTGTCTCGCGGCTAGCCCCTGACCTCACATCCAATGATGTGACCGCTTTTATACAAAGCAAAATAAAAGCCGTCGGCTTAAAGGTGGAAAAATTTAACTTTTCTTACGCCAGGGAGATATCTTCCTTCAAGATCAGCAACTCGCCAACTTAATTTGAAACCATTTGTTCCGCCAAGTTTTGGCCGGAGCATTTGGTGGCTAAAGAGTTTAAGGCTAAGAAAAAGAATAGACCCCCATTACTCTTCCTAGCATTCAGACCAGTGCTCCATCTCCATCCTCATCTTTCAACTCTACTTCCACCCATCCAAAAAACTAACTTCCTCTCTTGTAGTTACCTACCAGAATGCTAAAGGCTTGCGTAGTAAGCTCAGCACTCTTTTCCTTGAGAGTCTCACATTCTCGTCCCACGTTATTGTGTTCACCGAGACTTGGTTAAAGCCGGACATCCTTAGTTCTGAAGTTTTGGCAGATCGGTACACAATTTTAAGAAATGACCGTTCGTCTCGACGTGGAGGACTTATTGCAGTGGACTCAAACTTCACGTCGGAACATTTCATGGTCCAGGTTCAACAAGACCTGGCATTCCTGTGCGCAAAACTGATTCTCCCAGGCTTTTCCATTTTCATTACTTGCTCGTATATTCAACCTTCCTCGGATATCTTAATATACGAGCATCACCTGTCCGCTTTAAAAACTGTTTCTTCCTCGCTATCAGATAAAGACCATATGATAGTACTTGGTGATTTCAATTTTCCAGGTACTGTTTGGTCTTCGGTAAATGAGTCTGCACATGTCACGCCATGACTTTATCGACGGCTTGTCTGGACGTTGATATGCAATGACTGCACCATCAAGTGGCCCATGCGACACCAAGCCGAAGCCTGTTACGCGCGGAACCCTGGCAGAAACGCTGCCCTCCTCCCGCCCAACCGACCGAGGGCGCTGCCGCATGACGCGCGACGCGTGTTACCGAACCGATCGCGAGCATGCAGGAAAGATAGGTGTTTAACTAAAATTCGAGGAAAATTAGAGCTAAACACAACTCAAAGAGCACAACTCAAAGAGCAAAAAAACATGCAAAGATAGCTAAGAAATATAACTAATTACGGGAAAGGTATGTTAGTATTAGTGATTTAAGAAGAGGAAGGGAATTAGTAGTTGATATTATGTGGTACAGGGAATTGAAGTCCGAGCAAAGTACCCTAAATGGTTCGTGCAAGGAATAATTCGATCTACAAAGCGGAAGGAACAAAGGAATGAAGTTTCTAGTAGATCTAATAGGAATCGTAAAGTTTATGCGGCTCAACAAGTCAGGGCTATCTATGTCACCCTTGATCAGGTTGTGCATAAAAATCACACCAAGCATTTTTCTACGACTAACTAAGGTTGGAAGGTTTATTAAAAGCAATCTACGAGGATAAGATGGCAGTCTCACACCTGCATCCCAGTTAGACAGTTATCCCTGTCTCAAGTCAACCATGTGAAAAATTCCTTGGGTCGATTGCTTGATCTGTGCTTTGTCTCGGATCCGACCACAGCGTTGTTAACCCGAGCCCTTCCGCTCAGTATACCTGAAGACTCCTACCATCCTACATTCGAAGTGTCAGTCGATATTGGCCCTACTGTATTGGATCGAATGGATAGGCTATCTGAACGTGTCCGCTGCTTTCATAAAGCCGAGTTTACGAAGCTTAATAACCTTATTAGGGATTTTGATTGGTCCGCTCAGTACTTGTGCACTGAAGTTATGAAAGGCACAAACATTTTTTTCAATGTACTTGACACATTTTTTGATTCTTGTGTCCCACTTTCTTGTTCGGTTAGATCTGGAAAGCCTCTTTGGTTTACCAAAGAGTTATCCAGTCTAAAAAATTTTAAATCAAGACTTTATAAAAAATTTCGAGAAGTTGGTTCTCCCTATTCTCTATCTCACTATGTAATAGCTCTGTCAAATTTCTCCGTTCTTAACGCTCAATGCTATAAAAACTACCTATCTCGATGCAGGATACGATTTTCACAGGACCCTAAACAGTTTTACAGCTTCGTAAATAGTAAGCGTAGAACGTCCGCACATCCATCCTCGTTATCTTTTCTCAATATGTCAGCAAACAATGATCAGGCAATTGCCGATCTTTTTGCGAAATTTTTCCAAACAACCTATTCTCATGAAGGCTACTCTGGTCAGCCGTATCCATACAGTTTAGCAAGGTCGAATGGCATCTTCAGCCCTTTGTTAAATGAAAGCTCACTGCTTCATGATCTTCGACTAGTTAAGCCGGTGTTTTCACCAGGTCCCGACGGAGTTCCCGGCTGTGTACTTAGGTACTGTGCCGACGCTCTGTGTGGACCCTTGCTTAAACTATTCACCCTATCCATTAACTCTTCATGCTTCCCCCCATCTGGAAAGAATCTTTTATTATTCCGCTCCATAAGAAAGGTAGCAGGTCTGATGCAAATAATTATAGAGGTATATTTAAGTTATCCGCTATTCCTAAAATGTTTGAAAAAATTCGAACTCCGCATTTGCAACATCTCTGCAAATCACTTATATCTCCGTCCCAGCACGGATTTATAAGGCGACGATCAACAACCACAAATTTATAAGAGTTTACCTCTTTTATCATTAAAGGCTTTCAAGGTAACTTGCAGACGGATTTCATTTACACTGATTTCAGTAAAGCATTCGATTCTGTAAACCATTCCCTTCTAGTACAAAAACTTGACCTTTTAGGGTTTCCGCCTAATCTTTTGAGATGGATTTCTAGCTACCTTCGTTCTAGGTCTCAAAGAGTCCTCTTCAAAAACTCCTTCTCTTCACCTGTTAAGGTTACTTCTGGAGTATTTACAGGGCAGCCATCTAGGTCCCCTACTATTCACTCTTTATTAATGATCTGCCTTCAGTATTAACAAACTCTCGAGTACTCATGTATGCGGATGATGTTAAACTTTGTATCCAGTATAAAGACATTTCATTTCAATCAATAAACCTTCCAACCTTAGTTAGTCGTAGAAAAATGCTTGGTGTGATTTTTATGCACAACCTGATCAAGGGTGACATAGATAGCCCTGACTTGTTGAGCCGCATAAACTTTACGATTCCTATTAGATCTACTAGAAACTTCATTCCTTTGTTCCTTCCGCTTTATAGATCGAATTATTCCTTGCACGAACCATTTAGGGTACTTTTCTCGGACTTCAATTCCCTCTACCACATAATATCAGCTACTAATTCCCTTCCTCTTCTTAAATCACTAATTCTAACATACCTTTCCCGTAATTAGTTATAGTTTTTAGCTATCTTTGCATCAAAGAGCTAGAGTTCTGTTTAGCTCTAATTTTCCTCGAATTTTAGTCTTACACCTATCTTTCCTGCATGCTCGCGATCGGTTCGGTAACACGCGTCGCGCGTCATGCGGCAGCGCCCTCGGTCGGTTGGGCGGGAGGAGGGCTGCGTTTCTGCCTGGGTTCCGAGCGTAACAGGCTTCGGCTTGGTGTCGCATGGGCCACTTGATGGTGCAGTCATAGTTTAGTGTTAAATTAGACCCAAATTTAAAGTTTTCTGAACACATTTCTACCATGGTAAATAAGGCCATGGGTGTGCTTGGGTTTATAAAGAGGTGGTCAAAGGAATTTGACGACCCCTATATAACGAAGACTCTCACTCGCTTGTTCGTCCATTTTAGAGTACGGCTCTTGTGTATGGGGCCCCCAGTACAAAGTACACCAGGACCGTATAGAATCAGTCCAGAAAAACTTTTTACTTTTTGCTCTGCGTGGCCTTAACTGGGATGCAGGTGTGAGACTGCCATCTTATCCTCGTAGATTGCTTTTAATAAACCTTCCAACCTTAGTTAGTCGTAGAAAAATGCTTGGTGTGATTTTTATGCACATCCTGATCAAGGGTGACATAGATAGCCCTGACTTGTTGAGCCGCATAAACTTTACGATTCCTATTAGACTACTCAGAAACTTCATTCCTTTGTTCCTTCCCTTTGTAGATCGAATTATTCCTTGCACGAACCATTTAGGGTACTTTGCTCGGACTTCAATTCCCTCTACCACATAATATCAGCTACTAATTCCCTTCCTCTTCTTAAATCACTAATTCTAACATACCTTTCCCGTAATTAGTTATAGTTTTTAGCCATCTTTGCATCAAAGAGCTAGAGTTCTGTTTAGGTCTAATTTTCCTCGAATTTTAGTCTTACACCTATCTTTCCTGCATGCTCGCGATCGGTTTGGTAACACGCGTCGCGCGTCATGCGGCGCCCTCGGTCAGTTGGGCGGGAGGAGGGCTGCGTTTCGCCTGGGTTCCGAGCGTAACAGGCTTCGGCTTGGTGTCGCATGGGCCACTTGATGGTGCAGTCATAGCATATCAACGTCCAGACAAAACTCCTTGCCTTTGCAAAATTCTCCTCGATCCTCACGGACTTCGAAACCGCGTAAAAATACTCAAAAGGTCCATACGCACCAATCCGGACAACTAAGGACCATTTTGGCCTATGCGTGGGCCCGTGAGGGCCGTCCGGGACAACCTAACCTAATTCAGAGGCGGGAAATTAATGAAGACACGGACTTATTGTACTTTATGGGGTCGGAAACGTTTCATTCTGTGCGTTGCACACATCCGCTTCGGGCTCAAATCTAATACTCTTCGAGGACAGATATCAAAGCTAAGATTTTTTTCCAAAATGCAAGCTTTCAATAATATAATCCAATTTTAAATAGACATATAGAAACTACATGAAGTTGAGAAGCACAATACCTTTTTTCCATTTGTCATTGTTGCTTTTCATATTGATATATATTCAACTGAAAATGGCTTACCGGATATTTTGGATTTTAGTTTTGAAAAACTTAAAAAAACAAACAAATAATAAGCTCACATTCGCTTTTTCTATATTTTTCCCCGTTGCGTTCTCAGTCTATCTCTTACTGATTAATTCAACGAGGGATAGTGTGAATAAAAATACGACCAAATTTGATACGATTAAATTTAGATCCAGCTGGAAGAACCTTGTCGACAAAATCAATTTTCGACGCAAAAAAATGCTACAAGAGCAAGCTAAGTGAGTAACACAGATTGCTTTAAAGTTCCTAGCTTTTAGTCTGATTCCTCATCCATCTTCTGGAATGATGGCGGCTTTTATTTACACTCACGCGTAAGCATTTTGTCACCTTTATTCCCTCTACAACGTTGCATTACTTGGACATACATATTTATACCACTGAATATGGTAGATTAAAACTGAACAGAAGTTTGTAACGCACAAAGGAAGCATCTCCGACCATATATTGTAGCTTCCCGTTTTCGACCTTCTGAGTTACTTAGGCTTGCAATGTCCTATCTCAGGCTGAGGTATGCATCAGTCTGTCCAGGGTCCTAAATTACAAGTTATTTATAATTCACGAGGACTTTATTGGGAAAAACGGGGACTTTGCCAGCAATTGAAATATAAATCACAACACCCATTTTAATGGGTGTCTTTATTATTCCGTATTATTATTCTACCCGGTTATGTTATGTTTAATTGTTCTACGACGCGTATGGTGGTTTGACTTCCGTGTTTGTTATTTGCCTGACTGCTACGGCTGGTGGACTCTCCTGCCTACGATGGCTGGTGGACTGCCTCCGACGATGGCTGGTGGACTGCCCTTTTTTTCATGCAAGGCAGTGCCTTTTATAGATCGGGCGGCCTTCCATTTTCCCATGAATGTCTTACAGATATCTTATTTCTACTCCAGAATGTGGGAAGGGTTCTTACATAAATATATATTGCCGAATTATAGTCTGCGCGTGCAGACGGGCTGATCGGTAACAGAAGGTTACCTTATCATTAGCCCTGCAGTCAGTGTCCAATATTCCCGGTAAGGAAAGTCGGAGACTGCTGACTGGCTCGCGCATGTGGGGGGTTTGCCCGGTAATCGAGGGTTACCGAAGCAATCGCCTCCCAACAAGTGTCCAATGTCCCAGGTAAGGTGATCGGTTTGCACCGGTACCGTGGGAAAGGAATTTTGTTGGCACTTCGGAAATATATATTGTTAGGAATATTTATTTATTTAATATTATTTTAGGTACTTATTGCGTAAGCCCCTTGTGCTGGTATCCTCTGCAGCGAAGTCAGCCAACGATACGATCGCTCTTCAGAGGGCAAACGCTGGTGGAATTGCTGACTATCACAATTGTCCAATAACACAATATCAAATTAAATACAAATTAATTCAATATTTATTCTTATTAAATTTTACCTTATTATTACTAGACTCAGCACTTTCTGTACCTTTTGTTACCTATAAATAGAGTTTAAGTTTCTTGAAAAAAATCAGTGTCAGAAACAATACCATCACTGCCTGTTTACTCGTCTACTCTACAATTGCAATCATCAGAACTTGTCGCCGTGTCTTCGGACCCTCATTGGCTCACCGTAGGAAACCCTCTCCGCTGTCCAACTGGTTCAAGTTCTAGTTGCAACGACAAAATTTTAAACGGCTTATGTACCGTATGCATACCAAATCACACACACACGAACACACATTAACATTTTGGTGACCCCGATGCAGGAAATCCTTTACTAACTGTCCAACAGGCGACAGGAAAAGGATACAACCTGAAGATCACACTGAAGAGTCACCAGGACCCTTCAACACAAACTGGCCACAAGCCACTTACTTACGGTAGAACCTCCTACCTATAAGTAGCACCATTTGGCAGATCTGTTAAGTTCACATCATCAGCCAACAAGATCAACGATCAATAAGATCAAGGGCACACGTGAGTTTCACCATTGAAAACAGCACAAAACCTCCATCCAGTACGTCGCTTGTACTTTTCCTTTGACCAACATCGGTTGCGAATAGGAGCGTTTCCAGCTGTAAAGCAAATAAAACACTCCCAACCTTTCTTGATAATCTTGGTGTTAAATTAGACCCAAAGTTAAAGTTTTCTGAACACATTTCTACCATGGTAAATAAGGCCATGGGTGTGCTTGGGTTTATAAAGAGGTGGTCAAAGGAATTTGACGACCCCTATATAACGAAGACTCTCTACATCTCGCTTGTTCGTCCGATTTTAGAGTACGGCTCTTGTGTATGGGGCCCCCAGTACAAAGTACACCAGGACCGTATAGAATCAGTCCAGAAAAACTTTTTACTTTTTGCTCTGCGTGGCCTTAACTGGGATGCAGGTGTGAGACTGCCATCTTATCCTCGTAGATTGCTTTTAATAAACCTTCCAACCTTAGTTAGTCGTAGAAAAATGCTTGGTGTGATTTTTATGCACATCCTGATCAAGGGTGACATAGATAGCCCTGACTTGTTGAGCCGCATAAACTTTACGATTCCTATTAGATCTACTAGAAACTTCATTCCTTTGTTCCTTCCGCTTTGTAGATCGAATTATTCCTTGCACGAACCATTTAGGGTACTTTGCTCGGACTTCAATTCCCTCTACCACATAATATCAGCTACTAATTCCCTTCCTCTTCTTAAATCACTAATTCTATCATACCTTTCCCGTAATTAGTTATAGTTTTTAGCTATCTTTGCATCAAAGAGCTAGAGTTCTGTTTAGGTCTAATTTTCCTCGAATTTTAGTCTTACACCTATCTTTCCTGCATGCTCGCGATCGGTTTGGTAACACGCGTCGCGCGTCATGCGGCAGCGCCCTCGGTCAGTTGGGCGGGAGGAGGGCTGCGTTTCTGCCTGGGTTCCGAGCGTAACAGGCTTCGGCTTGGTGTCGCATGGGCCACTTGATGGTGCAGTCATAGCATATCAACGGCCAGACAAAACTCCTTGCCTTTGCAAAATTCTCCTCGATCCTCACGGACTTCGAAACCGCGTAAAAATACTCAAAAGGTCCATACGCACCAATCCGGACAACTAAGGACCATTTTGGCCTATGCGTGGGCCCGTGAGGGCCGTCCGGGACAACCTAACCTAATTCAGAGGCGGGAAATTAATGAAGACACGGACTTATTGTACTTTATGGGGTCGGAAACGTTTCATTCTGTGCGTTGCACACATCCGCTTCGGGCTCAAATCTAATATTCTTCGAGGACGGATATCAAAGCTGAGATTTTTTTCCAAAATGCAAGCTTTCAATAATATAATCCAATTTTAAATAGACATATAGAAACTACATGAAGTTGAGAAGCACAATACCTTTTTTCCATTTGTCATTGTTGCTTTTCATATTGATATATATTCAACTGAAAATGGCTTACCGGATATTTTGGATTTTAGTTTTGAAAAACTTAAAAAAACAAACAAATAATAAGCTCACATTCGCTTTTTCTATATTTTTCCCCGTTGCGTTCTCGGTCTATCTCTTACTGATTAATTCAACGAGGGATAGTGTGAATAAAAATACGACCAAATTTGATACGATTAAATTTAGATCCAGCTGGAAGAACCTTGTCGACAAAATCAATTTTCGACGCAAAAAAATGCTACAAGAGCAAGCTAAGTGAGTAACACAGATTGCTTTAAAGTTCCTAGCTTTTAGTCTGATTCCTCATCCATCTTCTGGAATGATGGCGGCTTTTATTTACACTCACGCGTAAGCATTTTGTCACCTTTATTCCCTCTACAACGTTGCATTACTTGGACATACATATTTATACCACTGAATATGGTAGATTAAAACTGAACAGAAGTTTGTAACGCACAAAGGAAGCATCTCCGACCATATATTGTAGCTTCCCGTTTTCGACCTTCTGAGTTACTTAGGCTTGCAATGTCCTATCTCAGGCTGAGGTATGCATCAGTCTGTCCAGGGTACTAAATAACAGATAAAATAAATCGGTAACAGAAGGTTACCTTATCATTAGCCCTGCAGTCAGTGTCCAATATTCCCGGTAAGGAAAGTCGGAGACTGCTGACTGGCTCGCGCATGTGGGGGGTTTGCCAGGTAATCGAGGGTTATCGAAGCAATCGCCTCCCAACAAGTGTCCAATGTCCCAGGTAAGGTGATCGGTGTGCACCGGTACCGTGGGAAAGGAATTTCGTGGGCACTTCGGGAATATATATTGTTAGGAATATTTTTTTATTTAATACTATTTTAGGTACTTATTGCGTAAGCCCCTTGTGCTGATCTCCTGTCTTTTGGCGTGTGCTGCGTTTGCATTTTTGCTGGGTGTTGATCGCTTCAACTGGGAGTAGCGTTGGCTGCGTCGTCTGCTTGTGAGGAACCATGGGATCCATGGTTGGAAACCCTCTCCGCTGTCCAACTGGTTCAAGTTCTAGTTGCAACGACAAAATTTTAAACGGCTTATGTACCGTATGCATACCAAATCACACACACTCAAACACACATTAACATTTTGGTGACCCCGATGCAGGAAATCCTTTACAAACTGTCCAACAGGCGACAGGAAAAGGATACAACCTGAAGATCACACTGAAGAGTCACCAGGACTCTTCAACACAAACTGGCAACAAGCCACTTACTTACGGTAGAATCTCCCACCAATAAGAAGCACCATTTGGCAGATCTGCTAAGTTCACATCATCAGCCAACAGGATCAATGATCAATAAGATCAAGGTCACACGTGCGTTTCACCATTGAAAACAGCACAAAACCTCCATCCAGTACGTCGCTTGTACTTTTCCTTTGACCAACATCGGTTGCGAATAGGAGCGTTTCCAGCTGTAAAGCAAATAAAACACTCCCAACGGGGCAAAGTAATAAGTAAGAGGCAAAATGGATTCACACCAGGAGGAACACGCAGCCGCCACAGAAGCATTAAATGAGAGGCAAGAAATTGGAGATGACATTTCGAAGATCATTAGGAACTTCAAGAAAGACTACTCAGAAAAGAAGCAAACCATAACGTACTTTCAGACAAAAAAGGCAGCTCTCGAGGATGCATTGAATCGGTTTAACGAAATCGACACCAACCTATCGAAAGCATACAAAACCGATCATTACGTTAAATTCCGTGAGGACCTACGTAAAACACTGAATGCATACGTTTCGATCTTTACCGAAAGCATGAACAAGCTAAATTAGGCATCAAGTGCTCATGTGGGGCAAAATGTCGAACCACAATCGAATGATCGGAGCCAGCAACTCACGGAGGCTTACAGCAAATTGCCTTCACTATGTCGCCGACCAAGGGCCATAGGAGTAGAGTCCATAAAAAGGATTCTGAGACAATTCTCAGAAGAAGAAGGAGGATACGACATGGATACGACATGGAATGCAAAGAGCATTGACAAAACCAGCCACATCAAGCAATAATGACGTGCAGCTTCCACACATCAACATTCCAAAGTTTGATGGCGACATACTAAAATGGTCCCAGTTCTATGAACTGCTCTCATGTATGATTCATTAAGCAAACATTCCGACAGTACGGAAATGTGGTATCTAAAAACAATCGTAACTGGAAAGACAGAAAGATTGATCCGACATATCGATCTAAAGGAAGAGAATTTTGTGAGTGCATGGGAAATTCTGATTGATACATCAAACAATCCCAGCGACGTCGCTGGCACGGTATTAAACCGCTTTCTAAATCATTCCAAGTCATTAAAAGAGTTTTACGTTACAAATATCGAATAAGCTGGATGTCACTAACAGAGCTTGGTACGAGCAATCATTGGGAAGCCCAAAGGAAATACAATTTCAGAGCTTTGCTGGATTCAGGATCACAGATCAACCTGATCTCTGAACGAATGGCATCAATGTTGTCAGTCAAACTTAATGATACAACATTGTAACGAACCATGGATCTACCCATGGCTCGTCAAAAACGGCGAAGTGTCGGTGCACCCACACGGACTAGAAACGATATTCAAACTAAGTTACAGAGCCAACGAACCAGGGCTTAACCCCGGTACCTACCAAAAGCGGTAATACAATAAAACACACACAATAAAATTTAAAGAAAGCTCGAGCAACCACTCTACACATTCTTGTCCACACAACAATTTAGAACACCCCACCTCTTGGGACATTTCGCAATCGACGGCCTAAATAAGAAATAATCATTTGCGTTATTTCACAATAAGTCAAGCCAGCATAAAAATAGGCGACCTACTGGCCCAAACTCAGCTTCCGCGATGCCAAGGTCGCAACATCAATACTAAACCCAATTCCCAACTGCAGCCCGCACCTACTGCGATGCAGTCTCGGCAAAAACCCACTAACCCACAATCGTTGAAACCCAATAATATTAAGTCACACTGACCCACTATCGCAACCCAATAATATTAAGTCACACCGCAACCCAATAATATTAAGCTACAATGACCCAATACCGAAAATTGGCAACGAAGCACCAAGCTTCGAACCCCAATCCACACTACATTTATTATTATCAAAGAATTAACCATAAGTAAGCAATAAGCAATAATTATTATTATTATTATTATAATAAGCAATTATTTCCGGGTCAGAACCCCAGGTGCCAGCTGCTTAAAAAGGCCAAGCACGGCCAAGGCAGTACGCAGTCCACCAGCGCACCATTCAACTACGAGTCAGAGTAGCAACGTAAAAGAATTAAAGTGAATGAAAAAGAATACTGAATAAAACCAAGAAACCAGCAAACAAACACTCTCGCATCATCAGTTCTCGCTTGCCTACTGCATTTTTCAAGCCAGCCCGACACATGAAGTCACCTACAAACTAAAAATTTTCTTGTAGCGGACCCTGGACAGACTGATGCATACCTCAGCCTGAAATAGGACCTCACAAGTGGCGCCCGAGCAGGGACTTTTTGGTGACTTTAAGGAGACTAACACCTTAATACGGAGCTTTGTGGAGTAAAGACCCACGGCCACTGAAGGAAACTAGGCTAGCAAGGATCAATAACAGTCAAGCACAAAAACGCAAAATCCAGTCGCAAGCAAAAGTGCAGAAGTACCACCAACACAACGTAAGTCAGTGCTACTAACCGCAAAAACACACCATGGAAGCCCACGAAGCCGGTCAACCCGACGAATTTTACCCGGAGGGACACCATACCAATCCAGGAGTCACCACCGGCTGGATCTACAAACTCCGGCGGGATGAGCTGGAAGCCCTGGCCGAGGAATTCGGATTCGGCAACGAAGGAACAGTCGAGGAACGACGAAAGAGATTCGCCGCACTAGTCGCCGGGACACTCTCGCAGGATGCCTGGGTTCGACTAGCAGACCTCGAACGGCAATACGCCAAACCAGCAGGACGCTCCAAGTCACCCATGCCCACCACTCCTGGGCCATCTGACCAGCGGAAAATAGACCCAAAAGCCGGGTTACAAGTCCCCACCGCGGCCGAATACAGCACACCCTGCCCACCACGCATCGTAACGCCAGCCGATTTGCCCAGACCTCCAGTTACGGAGACCAGTCGCTCGCCCACACAGAGGATCGTGCCCGCCATGGACTCTTCCACCGCCCACATCGCGGAACAGATTCGGAAATGGGGGTGTTTGATCGAGGAGCGTTTTCCTCAATATCGTTGTTCAAGGATGGGGGTGTGTCAATCTCCAAGTGAGCTAATTAACTCGATGCGAAGAAATCTGCTGGAATCCAATAATAATCCGCAAAGTCGAGGGGGTTCAGTTGAGTGCTAGCCAATGACTATTTATTTGGTTTCTAAGTGCATGAGCACTGAGCATAAGCGGGCTTCTGTGTGGTGAATTCAATTACAAATTTAGTGCAAGAGCGTAACAAAGAGAGTAAAACATGAGCGTAAGGTACTACAAGGCGAGGGTCATTTAAGTGATTATTATATTATATTATGGCCTTAAGAGTTTGATCGAACATCCCGGCCCCGTTGAAAGGATTGCTTTCAAACTACCGGAAGAATTGCCAACTTGTGTACTGGCCTGCAGCAAGTTCCATTCGCGGTGCGGAGGTGCACCACGCGTACACGACCATCCCTTCCCAGCACTGTAGACTGCACTCGACCTAGTTTCCAGCGAAGTGGGGGCAGGTTGTCCTCATGAATGATGACCATTGTGCCCTCAGTGAGATTCGTTGAGGGTGCTGTCCATTTCGTGCGAGATCGCAATTCGTTGACGTAATCCATCGACCATTGCTGCCAAAACCGTTGCTTGACGGCGGTGATCATGTCGTAGCGGTCCAAATTCGACAACTTGACGTTTTCGAGGGATCTCTCAGGCAACGAACGCAATGATTCGCCAACCAAGAGGTGACCAGCCGTTTGAGCGTTGAAGTCGTTCGGGTCTGACGAGAGTGGTGATATCGGGCGCGAGTTAAGGATGGCTTCTATCTCCACTACGACGGTGCTCAGTTCTTCAAACGTAAACCTTGTGTTTGCCAATGTTCGATTCAAGAGCCCTTTCGCACTCTTGACGGCCGCTTCCCAAAGGCCTCCGAAGTGAGGTGCCCTGGGAGGAATAAAGTGGAAATTAATAAAATCTGTGGCGCAAAATCTATAAATTTCATCTTGGGTCTCCTTTTTGAACATAAACCTTTTGAGTTCAAGCAGTTGATTTGATGCCCCGACAAATTAGTGGCATTATCGCAGAAAATGTCTGCCGGAAATATTCGACGACCTCCCATCCGCTTCAATGCATTCAAGAACGCCTTCGTTGATAAGTCCGAAACTACTTCAATGTGAACGGCTTTGGTGAGAAGGCAAACGAACACGGCCAAGTATGATTTTGTAGGCCCCTTTCCTCGAATCCGTAGATAGGTATTAATGGGTCCACAAAAATCCACTCCACAGCGTTCAAACGGTCGGGCAGGAGAGAGTCGAGATGGTGGTAATGAGCCCATAAGTTGGTGTAGCAGCTTTGGTCTGTAGCGAACACAGTGTACACAGGAGCGGACAATTCGACGTGCCAAGTCTCTGGCGTTAACGATCCAGTATTCCAAAAGAATGAGAGCGACTCAAGCCTTAGGGCCAGCGTGATAGTTGCGAATATGCAAGTGACGAATATAATTCCAAACAAGTTTAGACTGGCTAGGCAGCAGCAACGGATGTTTTTGACCGTCTGGTAGGTCTGAATATTCCAATCGTCCACCAACCTTGACGAGCTCGAATCCATTTACGAGTTCTAAAAAGGGAGTAAGAAACTTCAAACTACTCTTCAATGGTTTTTGCTTCTGAAGTAAACGAATATCTTCTGTGAAATGAGTTTGTTGAATGTTCCAAATAAGGCAGTGTGACGCAAAACGCAGCTCATTTGGTGTCGGTGAGGATGTGGTAGGCGTCGATTGCTTCCGACATCTCTTTATGAACCTTACCATCCAGGCAATGAAACGAAGACTATGACTGTACAAGCTGACATTATCGACTATCTCGAGGATATAATTTCTCTCCTGTACCGCGGTGAACATGCTTTTCCACTTCTCCGAGTTGACCACGTCCATGTCAATGACAAGCTGTTTACTGCTGGTGGGCCATTTCAACGAATCTTCCAGCAGAAATAAGGGACCAGAAAACCATGTCGATTTGATAAGCTCGCTAACGTTGCAGCCTCGCGACAGAAGATCAGCTGGATTTTGATATGTTGGGACGTAGCGCCACTTCCCACCAGACGTCATCTCCTGAATGTCAGAAACCCTATTCTCAACAAAGGTCGATAACGTGATTGAGTGTTGTTGCAGCCAATGCAATACGAGCTGTGAGTCGCTCCAAAAATATGACGTGATGTTGTGTTCAGAGAATATATCCTTGATTTTGTAGAACAGCTGAGACAGCAAATGTGCGCCGCACAGTTCAAGCTTCGGAAGAGACTGTTTCTTCACTGGTGCTACTCTCGACTTAGACGTGAACAATTTCACTGCGACCTGTCCTAGCGAATTCTCAGTGCGCACATAAATACAGCAGCCGTATGCCCGAATCGAGGCATCGCAAAATCCATGCAGTTGAATAGTCCTGGCGTCGGGCTGCAAACAAAACCGCGGTACCGATAGTGACGAGAAAGAATTCAATGACTCCAAACAGTTGACCCATGCATTGCTTAGAGTCTGTGAAATAGACTCGTCCCAATCCAGTTTTAACAGCCACAACTCCTGAAGAATAATCTTAGCGACGATGACTAGCGGCGACAGCAGACCGATTGGATCGAATAGCGATGATGCAGTGGATAAGATTGTTCGTTTTGTGGTGGTGGCAAAGATTTCCTTGGGAGTGAAGGTAAAGCTAAATACATCAATTTTTTGATGCCACGTTACGCCGAGTGTGCTACTACTCTCATTCTCTGATGTGTTTGGTTTCTTAATAGAGTCATCTTCCATCACGCTTGGATGATTGGAATGCCATTTGCATAAGGGAAACTGACCATAAGCGAGGGTAGCTGTGATTTCTGTTTTGAGTTTGAGAAGAGTTTCTATTTCATCAGCCCCTCCCAGAAGATCATCAACATAAAACGCCTTTTTAACAGCCGCAGCTCCTAAGGGCCACATATCCTTACAATCATCCGCCAAGTGATGCAAACTACGAGTTGCGAGGTATGGGGCGGACGCGGTCCCATATGTTACGGTATTGAGTTGATAGGTTTGAAGCTCGGCATTTGGGGACGTTCGCCACAAAATATACTGGAATTTTCGATCCTTCTCCCCCACAAGCACCTGTCTATACATCTTAGTGACGTCAGCAGTGATGCCGAACCTATGCATGCGGAATCGTAGCAATTGCAGGTACAAATCATCCTGAATGGTCGGACCGACTAACAGAATATCGTTAAGTGACTTCTGCGATGTTGTACGGCAAGAACCGTCAAATACGACTCTGAGCTTCGTCGAGGTGCTGCTTGGCTTGAGAACGAAATGGTGAGGAATGTAATAATGTGGTTCCTCTAAGTTTGGCTTCGGTACTATGGACATGTGACCAAGACTTTCATATTCCTGCATAAACGATAGATACTGCGAGCGAATCTCCGGTAAACGAGCAAGACGTCTCTCAATGGCATAAAATCGATTACGAGCTGTATCGACTGAATTTCCAAGACAGTTTGGGTCTTCTTGGAATGGCAAGCGCACGACAATTCGCCCACTGGCATCCTTCTGTGTTGTATCCCTATAGTGTTCCTCACAGCGACGATGAGTTGGGAGACTTTTAGCTCTTGAATCGCCGATTAAGTCAACCTTCCATAACTGCTGTAAGTTTTTGTCGATCGCCTCTTCTACAGTCACCAAGCACAACGATGGCTGTATATTCTGCTGGCGTTGGTATCTCCCAGCAACAACCCAACCGAACAGAGTCTTCTGCAACGTGGGAAGATTGGGACCAATGCGAATCTGGCCAACAGCAAGAGCTCCATAGAAGGCTTCGGTTCCCAATAACAAATCAATGCGCCTAGACCTAAAGAACGATTCATCTGCCAGTGGAGTATTGGCAGGTAGGTTCCAATTTGATATGTCGATCTCACTATCTGGCTGGTAGGCAATGTGAGAGGTTATTCCGAACTGGAGAGTTAGCTGATAGCCAGATGTGCGCGACTTAATAGAAGTCGTCGTACGAGCCTTAAGGTTAGTAAGGGACTCTCCGATACTGCGGATTCCGATGTGGTGCTTTTCACGACGAAGGCGAAGTTTTTGAGCGAAGTTCTCGGTTACAAAATTAACCTGCGAACACGAATCAAGCAATGCTCTACCAAGTTTGTATTCACCTGAGACATCCTTGACCAATACCATCGCTGTCGCTAACAGTATCTGATCCTCTGCTGCTACTTTCATGTGTGAATGAGACGCTGCTTGATGAGACTGACTAGCAGTAGGTGGCCAGGAGGGTAGCGATGATTGTGTTTCTTGTGCTGGAGTTGAGGTTTGTCCTTCTGACGATTGTGGTGTTTGTTGCGGCTGAGAGTGATGCAAGGTTGAATGATGATTCCGATTACAGGTACGGCAACGATGAGTCGATGAGCATTGTGCCACTCTATGGCCGTTTCCAAGACAATTGATGCAGAGACCGAGGCGTTTCACATTATCGAACCGTTGATTGCTGTTCATAGCCTTGAACTGCGAACAGTTCGTAATTTTATGACCAGAACTAGAACAAAGGGTACAAGACAAATTAGTAATGGCAAACGATGAGGTTGTATGGTGATTTGAATGACGATTGGACTTATTGGTTTCAGCCTTTCGTTGCGACGAAGTACCAGCCGAGGTTCCAGACGAATGGAGAAACTGACAGTGGCGACTGACTGACACCAACAACTGTGTGCATTTTAGCCAGGTCGGCAGAGTCTTGTAGTCCAGCGATTCCTTCCACTTAATCCGAGTTGGCTGATCACACTTCTCCATAACTATATATATGAGCATAGCTTGAGCAATATTCTCAGGTTTGCCGATGGATTCCAAAGAGCTGAAGATAGCGGAGGCTTTATCCACTAAACTACGAAGCTGCTGACTGTTAGCCCTTTCCACAGGTTGTAGTGCAAACAATGATTCGATTCCTTCTAGAAAAATAAGAGTAGAATTGTCATAACGTTCTTTGAGTTTTTCAAGAGCCTTCGGATAGTTTTCGCTGGTAACCTGGAATGCCTGAACTGTGTCTAACGTCGGCCCCTTTAGGCAGGTCAGCAAATAATTAAACCTTTCTATGTTAGACAGTCCAGACTCACGCACAATAAGTTGATCGAACGAATTTATGAAATTCTTATAATTCGCATAAGTGCCGTCAAACGTAGGCAGCGACAACCTCGGCAACGATGACCGCACTGGTGGCGGGTGGTGATCCGGCGTCAATATGCTAGCGTTCAGATCTCCTCCTAGTTTTTCCTTTATGGATAGCTTTATTGCTATGTAGGTATCTTCCAAGTCCGCACGTCCTTCATCGTTCGGACTAAGATCCTCGATGTCAGATTGAACGTTTAGAATTTTCTTGAAATACGTTTCCAAGATGCTCAAGCGATAGCGAAGCTCATCATTACAAATTGGGTTTTCCGATTTTCCTTCCACCACAGATTTGTTACGAGAAATATTGCGCTTTATATTGCTCCGTTGGCGTTTCAAATCTTCGAGCGTCGTCATTTTGTTGTGTAGTGTAAATTACACGCACACAGAACTAGAGATTCCAAATTCAAATGCACGCAACAACAGCAAGCAGGCACCAGATCAGCAGCAGCAAAAGAACAAATTTAGAAGCGAGCGACGGCGAAAAAAAAAAGGGTTGAGCGCAATTCCAGTCCAGAGAGTGAGCAAAAATTCCAACGACGGCAACGAAAGCGAAAGTGAAGCAGAGAAATTCGAAGAGATAAGAATGCGTTGACCGATGGACCACAGCAGGTAGCAGCAATGCAAACGAAACGAGAGCGCAAGCGCCGTTAAATGCGATGTGGGTGATAAGCGAATGATAGAATTAAGCGAGAATGGCGAGCACAGTGAGAGGTTGATGAACCCGCGATCGATCAGTTCGCTTCTGATATGATTTTCAGAAATTTCGACGGCGACTGCGAGACGAAACGAAAGTGTAGTTGTTGCACTTGCAAATTATGTACCGACGAAGCTGTTTGATGGAATATACATAAAATGCGAGTAATTTAATTGTTCACAGAATTAACACACGTGCCCCACGTTGGGCGCCAAAATGTTTGATCGAGGAGCGTTTTCCTCAATATCGTTGTTCAAGGATGGGGGTGTGTCAATCTCCAAGTGAGCTAATTAACTCGATGCGAAGAAATCTGCTGGAATCCAATAATAATCCGCAAAGTCGAGGGGGTTCAGTTGAGTGCTAGCCAATGACTATTTATTTGGTTTCTAAGTGCATGAGCACTGAGCATAAGCGGGCTTCTGTGTGGTGAATTCAATTACAAATTTAGTGCAAGAGCGTAACAAAGAGAGTAAAACATGAGCGTAAGGTACTACAAGGCGAGGGTCATTTAAGTGATTATTATATTATATTATGGCCTTAAGAGTTTGATCGAACAGGGGGATCAGGTTCGACGGACAGGACGATCCGCTCGCATTTCTTGAACTACTCGAAGAACGTGCTCTCTCATATGGGGTGGACACGAATCAGCTGCCCCGGGCCATGACAGAGCTTCTCACCGATCGGGCCAGTCGCTGGTACCGCACCAGCCAACTACAAGGCAGCTCATGGGCCTATTTCCACCAAGAATTCTTGACTTTCTTTTTGCCGCCACGGTATTTTGAAAAATTAGAAGACCGAATCCAGGCCCGCAAGCAAGCGAGAGGAGAATTGTTCAAGGATTACCTCATCGAGATACGGCTTCTCATGCACCACCCCGGGTACGACGCCGCCAAGGAGTTGAACAGGATCTACGACAACACCCTGCCAGCATACCATATGTATGTGCGGCGACACAAACTCCAAAGCTTGGCGCAGCTCACAATGTTGGCTACCGAGTTCGAGAGTATCCAAGAGCGGACCATCCCGACCACTTTCGCACCCCCGCGAAGCACCCCAAGATACCCAAGGCCGGCCACAGAGCCAAGGAATGGCGACCCGCCCCGGCCACCATTTCGGCAACCCCACTGGGAGGCGGCAGACTCGCCAAGGAGGCAGCAAGCACCCTCAAGCAGCCAGACAACGCCCGAGGTGGCGCACCGCATGATCACGACCCCTATCGCCAACCCACGCGCAGCCTGTCGCCGGTGTGGTGAAGCGAGGCATGCGGCATACGACTGCCAGAACCCTTCGATACTATTTTGCTGGGAATGTGGCAAGCGCGGCACACGGACCTTCAAATGCTGCCGCCAGAACGCGTCGGGAAACGACACGCGTCCCCAGCTGACACGGGATCAGCCGGGAACGACGCTTCCTCCAACCCGCGACTAAATAACTCTCTACACGTAAGCAACGGCCGGATAGTGGCGATGCTAAGCATAGGAGGATACGCAACGGAAGCCACAATCGACACCGGGGCATCCAGAAGCTTCATCAACACCCACCTCGCCCGACAACTAGACAATAGCACCAACCTGCAAGATGCCAACACCCGCATACGCCTGGCTGACGGATCGGTCAGAGAGATCACCCAAGTTCTACGGGAGCCCATCAAGCTGGGCCAACGAGAGGTACAAATACCGCTCCTGGTTTTGCCAAACATGGTGGAGCAAGTTATTGTCGGCATGGATTTCCTATGCGCCATCGAAGCCACGATCAAATGCGGCAGCACCCAACTGCAACTAAGCAATCAGTCGGCCACGCCAACTGCACCCAAAGATCCGACCAATCACATACCAGGCCCCGCGACCAGAAGCCAGAAACTTACGCCAACCACAACGCCACCACGTTCACGACCTATCACAACGCTCACGACACCCAACAACGCAACGCAGCACTTGACACCCAAACCAATGGCAACGAAAACGAAACGCCGGCCCACAACGGAGAACACGAATCCAAGGCCAGCACCAGCAAACCGCAAGCAAGCAATCGGGAGAACGAGTCCCACGGCCACTACGGAGCAACCGCGTCCTAGGCCAACAACAGGGAACACGCCTCACAAACAAACCACGAGGGTCTCACACACGAGACAAACACACTTGGACCTGGCACTCGACACAGGAAGCCCAGGTCCAAGACGAGCAACAAAGCAAGCACGCAGAGAATCCACACCAGAAGGAGGGAACGCACGGACACCCTCAAAACCGACCACCAGCAGCGAAAAAGGACAACGTCAACCACCATCCGACAGCCCAGCAACACGGGAAACAGCCACGCTAACCCCGCGCTGGACGGGGCCCATAATCGAACTGATATCCACAGAGCCCCTCAACGAGGGCCCGGAAACCGGCACGATGCCCCCACGATGCACCGACCGCGCATGGCGCTCTTCATGCGCCAAACGACCGCCAATACCACCCACGTATTGCATCAGAGATATGAAACATATCTACCCACGGCCAACGCCACCCCGTTCGTCGCCCACATAAGCGACTACCAACGGAGGATCGAACCGCCCAGCGCCTTCGATACAACCCTCTTACCCGAAGACCCCAGCCAGCCAGTTGACTCCGAAGCCGCCGACCCAACCGAACATGAGCCTGAACCAGTCCCGGAGCCGTGGCCGCCAGACTTGGCCCCGCAGATCCAAGCATTTCTAGATAAAGAGCTACCAAAATTTGATGGCCTCCACGGGTCGTCGGACATCGCCAAGCACACTATTGTCATGAGAGACAATCAACAGCTTTGACAGTACCGGGCCGAGGCCTCTACCAATGGAAGGTGATGCCCTTTGGACTACACTCGGCCCAACAACCTAAAAGAGCTTCGTCAATGCATCGGGATGGCGTCCTGGTACCGAAGATTTGTACCAAACTTCGCGACGGTCGTCCAACCGATGTCTCGCCTACTAAAGAAGAAACCAACAAAAAAAAACTCGCGCATCATCATTTCTCGCTTGCCTACTGCATTTTCAAGCCAGCCAAACACATGACGTCACCTACAATCTAAAAATTTTATTGTAGCGGACCCTGGACAGACTGATGCATAACTCAGCCTGAAATAGGACCTCACAATAGTACGCATCGAAGGAATTGGAGGTCAGTCAAAGACCAGCAGAGCACGAGTAAATTTTCTAATAAAATCCCTTCACGGCAGATTTACGCAAAGAATTTAAGCATTTGTACTACCTCAGATAGTTGCTGATCAACCAGCGCAGGCACTCGATGCAATGTACTTGAACATACCAAACGATTTCCCACTGGCAGATCCGGTCTGCACACAACTCCTCATCCATTTGTGCAATTAGACTCAACGAGCTAATGGAAAAATTCAGGACTCTGGACAACTTAGAGACGGAAGAAAAACCACGCACAAAAATCGAAGCCCATTGAGAAGCTCACTTTATAGAGAACTAAAAAACAGCATCGCATGGCAGGTTGATAGTACAACTCCAATTTTACGAAAACTCTTCAACCCGAGGGGGGTCCTTGGAAACTGCAACCAAAAGATTCCTGGCATAAGAGCGACGGATTTCACCAGACACCTGCAAATGCTAAGTGGAATTCAGGAATGAATATGAAGGACTTGGATTATCCACAAGAAATAATGCTTAATCAGCATACGAATATAATTTTTTTCGTTTTTTCTTCAAAGCACAAGGAAGCTTGCTATCAATGGCTGTAAACCACAAATGCAGCTTCTTCAAATTTTAACATGAAGCAGCTAATAGATGCCTTATGATAGAAAGAGTAATGCCATATCAATTAAGAGGCGGGAAATTAAAGAAGACACGGACTTATTGTACTTTATGGGGTCGGAAACGTTTCATTCTGTGCGTTGCACACATCCACTTCGGGCTCAAATCTACACCCCTTAACTCTTCGGATATAAAAACTGAGCTTTGCCCAAAATGCAAGCTTTCGAAAATTCAATCCTATTGTAAATAGGCATATAGTTACTACATGTTGTTGAGAAGCACAATAGCTTTTTTCCATTTTTCATTGTCTTAATTTTCTATTTTCTATTGTAATTGTGTTTTTTTTTTTACTTATTGATTTATATTTAACTAAAATGGCCTACCGAATATTTTGGATTTCTCTTTTTCTATATTTTTCCCCGTTGCGTTCTCGGTCTATCGCTCAAGGATTAGTTCATCGAGTAATGATAATGTGGACAGGTTAGATTAGGTTAGGTTGAGGCGGTTGTCGGGATCGCCAGAAACCCGACACACTTTTTCCGTTTACGGCCCGTTTTGATACCGGGTGGATCATGTCCTCTGCCCTTGTGAGACACTATGTCAGCAGTTGTCCCATGCGGATGCCTTTATGAAGTTTGCGATCCTTTTTGGAATCATAGTAGACATTTCTAATAATTCGTTCATGAAAGGCATTCCCAGGTATTGTAGCCTCCTTCTACTGAGAGCCGGACAGGAGCAGAATAGGTGTTCCACCGTTTCTTCCTCGTCCTCATCTCTACAGCTACGACAGAAGTCGTTGTAGGGGGCAGCCATCCTGTTAGCATGGGTGCCTATTAGCCAATGTCTTGTAAGGGAGCGTATGACTGAGCTGCACCTTTTTCTACTGAGCTTGCAGAGCTTAGCGGTGCGCTTTTTTTGATACTGGGCCATGTTTGCCGAGTTATGCTACATTGCGGTGCAGTTTGCCACCTATTGTCTCTAAGTAGCTTAAAGTGCTCTTTTATAATGTGCTTACAAGTGGCCATTGGCATTCAAATGCCCTCCTTATCTTGGAGAAAGGGGATTGTAGTACCAGTTCTGGCCAGCTCATTTGCTATGCAGTTGCCTTCAATGTCCTGGTGGCTCGGGACCCATATTAGGCTAATAACATGCTGATGAGCCATCTCGTGGAGAGATTTGCGACAGTTTGCCACGGTAGCCGAGCTCGATGTCATCGCATTTAGCGATTTGATCGCAGCTTGACTGTCACTGTAGATGTTTAAATGAGTTGCCGTAGTGGCAATTTCACAAAGCCAACTCAAAGCTTCATTGATCGCTATCACTTCCGCTTGGAAGACACTACAGTGATCTGGGAGCCTGAAACAGTGTATTATGTTTAGCTGTTCGGACTAGATTCCCCCTCCAATCTTATTGTCCAGTTTTGAGCCATCTGTGAAGATTTGTATGGCTCCGTCTGGGCCAGGTGGACCCTCGAGCCAGTTGTCTCTGTGGGGGATAATTATTTCAAAAGGAGTATAGATACCTATATACTCCCTCGGAACACAGTAGTCCGTTTTTGTTGGTAAGATATCATTTCCTTTTAGGATAGATGCGTGACCGGTGTGCTGTGACACCCATTGGTCGGATTCTCTCAGACGAATTTCTGCCATTTCTGCCTGCTCCCTGCCTGCAAGGTCTAGGCTCTGGAGGCATAGGATGGCATTAAGCGCGTCTTTTGGTGTGGTGCGTAGGGCTCCACTGATGCATAGGGCAGCAGTTCGTTGTACCTTGCCTAGTTGTTTAGTGATGGTCTTTTTGGATAGGGCAGGCCACCACACTGCAACTCCGTAGAGTAGTATTGGCCTAACTATTGCTAGGTATATCCATTGGACTATGCTTGGGTTCATGCCCCATTTCAAGCTAATGGCCTTTTTGCAAGTGTAGTGGGCTATCGTGGCCTTCACTCTGTCTTTGATATTTAAGTTCCAACATAGCTTGTTGTCAATTACCAACCCTAAGTATCTGGCATTTTCGCTGAAAGAGAGCCTGCATCCATTTAGTATTGGGGGGTTGAGAGGGGGAACTTTCTTTTTGGTTGTGAACAATACAAGTTCCGTTTTCGAGGGATTGACTCGCAGTCCTCCTGACTTTGTCCGTTCAGACAGTCGCATGAGCTTTGCAGTCATTAGATCGTGTTTGAGTTTTTGAGGGAATTTTTCCGAAAAGATGATGGCAACGTCGTCCGCGCATGCTACCACTTTGCAGTCCTCCCCTTCCAGGTCACTGTTGACTGATATGTTCCATAGAAGGGGGGACAGGACACCACCTTGCGGGGTGCCTCTGTTGACATACCTTGACTGAGTGGACGATCCCATTGATGATGTCACCGTCCTGCATGTAAGCAATTTATCAATGAGCATCACCATGTGACGATCCACCCCCAGGTCATTCAGGGCCTCCGTGATGGCCTCTGGTGTGACGTTGTTAAAAGCTCCCTCGATATCTAATAAAGCTATTAAGGAGTATTCTTTGATGTGTAGGGATTTCTCTACCGTCGAGATTACTTCATGGAGTGCCGTTTCCGTGGATTTTCCTTTTCGGTAGGCATGTTGTGTGCCTGACAGCCACTGAGTATTTATGGTTTTTCTCAGATGAAGCCCGACTAGTGTCTCAAAGGTTTTAAGAAGAAAGGACGATAGACTGATTGGTCTGAAGTGGGGTTGAGTGTGAGGCTTTTTAGCCTTAAGCCAGACGTGAGGAATTTTTCCCACTACCAGTATCTTTCTGAAGATGCATTGCAACCAGTTAATGGCTGTGTCTCGGCTTTTTGTAATTGAGACGGAATGATCTGGTCGTAACCAGGTGATTTGAAGAAAATAAATCTATTTATTGCCCAGCTGATGTTCCGTTTTGTGAGGATGTGCGCCATCGATGTTGCCGGGCCTTCAATGGGGGGTCTGCCCGCTCGATGTTTGTGCACCCTGGAAAATGTGTATCGAGTAGGATATGTAGATAGTCCTCACTAGATTTAGTCCATGTACCATCCATTCTTTTGAGGTACCCCACCGAGAGGGTTGTTTTTTAGAGGATCCTACGTAGCCTTGCGGCTTCCGACGTTTCGTCAATGTCAGAGCAGAATTTTTGCCAAGGGGCTCTTTTTTTTCTCCTAAATTCCCTCTTATATAGGGCTAGATTGCTTTAGTAGTTTGCCCAGTGTTCCTCCTCGTTGTGGCTTTTGGCTCTATTGAAAAGAGTCCTGCAGCTTTTATGTAGGATATCTATTTTTTTACCACTAGGGGGTTTCTTTTTCCCCTTAGGTTTGATTGAGGCCGTGAAGGCCTTATTGCATGCTTTCGTGAAATTGTCCACTAGACGATTTAAGATCGTCTTGAGTGTACGGGCATTTTGGTGCTAAGAGGGAAAGGCGTTCCTACATTTTCGAACTATATATATCCTAGTTGGCTTTCCTGGGGCTTATAAAGTCAGTGGGTTTAGGGTATTCGAGAGATAGGACTGTCTCGATATACCTATCATCAGAGAAGGAGTGGTTCTCTAGGACTTTCCAACTCTTAACTATGTCTGACAGTTTGTGAGACACTAAAGTGAGGTCGATAAACTCCTGCCGGTTTTTTATAATGAAGGTGGGATCGCTCCCCCGATTACAAATAACCAAATTCGAGCTTAGGATGAAGCTGAAAAGTGACTCACACCAGCTTGTGTCCAAGCTCCCCCATTCAGTGTGGTGAGCGTTGGCTTCGCAGCATATTATGAGGCCTGTATCCGACCTCTCGCTGTCGCTGGCTATCTTGCGAACTAGGTCACTTGGAGGATCGATATCCTCGTGGGCCATGTAGGACGACACCAGTCTTAGGTGTGTCCCCTGTATCTCTAGGCTAGCCGCCGTGTTGTCGCCGTTGCTTAAATTGTGGAGTAGAAAGATGTATAAAAGTCTTTTTGCAAGTATGCAGGTACGAGTTTTACCTTCTGTTTGGGCTACGGTAAGCTTGTATTCCTTCGTCGCTAATCCACAGAACTTGCCTTCTACCACCCAAGGCTCCTGGATTAGGACTACGTCAGCTCCGCTTGAAACCAAGCGGAGTATGAGAGCAGCAGATGCTGCCTTACAGTGGTGGAGATTGATCTGCAGAAGTCTTAGAGACATCGTTATTATTAATCTCCACCACTTTCGTGTCGGCGTCCGAGTCGTCGGTGACATGCCCGTCCTTGCGACACATTGCCTCGAACTCCCTCATGAGGGTCGAGTCTGTGAGGTAACCATCCTGTTCCGGCCCCAGCTCGTCATCGGGTGCTTCGATCTCCGAGGTCTACGGGCCTCGGCCGCTGCGTCCGACTTATACACCGAAGCCGAAGTTCAGCTGACTCTTAGCGGCCTCAATCGGGGCCAGCGACTCCCTGTTGAGGATGAAGACAACTTGGTTTGTGGGGCCCTGTGTCGTCTCAACTTTCACCACCTTCCAGTCCTCGGTGGGAAGGTGTGGTTTGCATCGCTGCAACATCTTGTGGATGCGCTCCGGCTTCGCCCCTGGGTAGAACTCTCCGACTTGCGCTACCGCTGCTTTATACAGCTGTACGGAGCGCTCATCTTCGCAGGCTACAATCTTGGTGTTGCCCTGGAACCATCCCATGTCCTTACAGACTGGGGGTGGCCCAGGGTCCTTCTCCAGCAGCTCGAAGCAGCGGTCGGCCAATGCCGCTTCCCCCCACTTCCACTGGTTTCTTGGGATCCTTCCATCTGCACTGCCTTTATCCAGGACACCAATAAGTGTCCTTTCTTTGGCAATTTTTGAGAAGGATATATCTGTCTGGACCCTTGAGCGCTTTGCAGGAGGTCCTGGCGTCTCCTGGCAGAGGAACCTCCCTTGGTGTCTTCATGCTGAAGTCTGGGAGCACCGCCGTGGCCAACTCCACCTTCTTCAGCCAGTCGGCCGACGGGCTAGCCTCCGTACTCGCATTCTGCCGACGGAGTATGTGGCCTGCACTCCTCTTTTCGGCGTATGTGTATTTGGCTTGGGCGCTGGTACCTTCCACCGAGCAGGATTTACCTGTGATTGAGCGGGCTAGGCCAGGCCTTTGGGCCACTGCCTTCCCCTGCTTGGGATTGCTCCCTGTTGACATTTGGGGAGTGTCAGTCTCATTTGTTTTTTGTTTTGTTTTTTTTTTGTTGTTTGTTGCTTTTTATTCATAATTTTTCCCACGAGATGCTGAGAAGGGGAACGGTCAGCCCGGGCAGAGATCCACGTTGCCCAGGTAAGGCATCATTAGAACAGGGGGCTGCCAAGTCCCTGAGCTCTCCGTTCGCGACTGGGCTAGTTTTTATACCGGGCCCCCAGCCAGGCTGACTCTTGGCACGAGTCGCATGACACCTGTGTCCGGCCCGTTGTGAGGTGAGTGTTGGGATGTGGGTGGGTATTGTGTAGGGATGGGAGTTTGTGAGCTACTTAATGAGAGGCGTCACCACATGCGCATCGTCAGTGTTGCTACTTCGCGAACACCCGCTGGCTGTCCCGGACTGCTTATTTCCGGTACTTACCCTCAGAGCCAACTTAGTTGCTTCTGTTTGCGATGCCCGCTTATTCACAGCTAACCTACCCACTAGGGTAGGCCGTTCGCTATCCGCAACCTGCGACCCGTCCGGTGGCCTCAGATAGGCCCCCACTCCCCCTCATCGGATCATAGTGTGAATAAAAATACGACAAAATTTGATACGATTTAATTTAGATCCAGCTAAAAAATGCTACAAGAGCAAACTAAGTGGGTAACACTTAGCTTTTAGTGTAGGAGTATGAAATCTAGTAGAAACTTAATATATTAATAGTCTGCGGCATTTATTTAAACTTTGTCGCTAATTTTTCCTCAACAACGTCGCATTACTTCGACATATTTATTCCACTGAAGATGGTAGATTAAAACTGAACAGAAGTTTGTAACGCACAAAGGAAGCATCTCCGACCATATCCTGTAGCTTACCGTTTTCGACCTTCTGAGTTACTTAGGCTTGTTCAGCTGTCAACAAATTTTAATGTTGCCTTGGCGACCACTAAGAACTTCGCCGTGTCTTCGGACCCTTATTGGCTCACCGTAGGAAACCATCTCCGCAGTCAAACTGGTTCAAGTTCTAGTTACGACGACAAAATTGTAAACGTTTTATGTAACGTATGCATACCAAATCACACACACTCAAACACACATTAACATTTTGGTGACCCCGATGCCGGACATCCTTTACAAACTGTCCAACAGGCGACAGGAAAAGGATACAACCTGAAGATCACACTGAAGAAGTCACCAGGACTCTTCAACACAAACTGGCAACAAGCCACTTACTTACGGTAGAATCGCCTACCAATAAGTAGCACCATTTGGCAGATCTGCTAAGTTCACATCATCAGCCAACAAGATCAACGATCAATAAGATCAAGGTCACACGTGCGTTTCACCATTGAAAACAGCACAAAACCTCCATCCAGTACGTCGCTTGTACTTTTCCTTTGACCAACATCGGTTGCGAATATCAGCGTTTCCAGCTGTAAAGCAAATAAAACACTCCCAACGGGGCAAAGTAATAAGTAAGAGGCAAAATGGATTCACACAAGGAGGAACTTCAAGATAGACTACCCAGAAAGGAAGCAAACCATAAAGTACTGCCAGACAAATAAGGCGGCTCTCGAGGATGCATTGAATCGGTTTAACGAAATCGACACCAACCTATCGAAAGCATACAAAACCGATCATTACTTTAATTTCCATTAGGACCTACGTAAAACAATGAATGCATACGTTGCGATCTTTACCGAAAGCATGAACAAGCTAAATTAGGCATCAAGTGCTCATATGGGGTAAAATGTCGAACCACAATCGAATGATCGGAGCCAGCAACTCACAGAGGCTTACAGCAAATTGCCTTCACTATGTCGCCGACCAAAGGCCATAGTAGAGTCCATGGAAAGGATTCTAAAACAATTCTCAGAAGAAGAATTAGGATACGACATGGAATGCAAAGAGCATTGACAAAACCAGCCACATCAAGCAATAATGACGTGCAGCTTCCACACATCAACATTCCAAAGTTTGATGGGGACATACTAAAATGGTCCCAGTTCTATGAACTGCTCTCATGTATGATTCATTAAACAAACATTCCCACAGTACGGAAATGTGGTATCTAAAAACAATCGTAACTGGAAAGACAGAAAGATTGATCCGACATATCGATCTAAAGGAAGAGAATTTTGTGAGTGCATGGGAAATACTGATTGATACATAAAACAATCCCAGCGACGTCGCTAGCACGGTATTAAACCGCTTTCTAAATAATTCCAAGTCATTAAAAGAGTTTTACGTTACAAATATCGAATAAGCTGGATGTCACTAACAGAGCCTGGTACGAGCAATCATTCGATCAATCATTCAGTTCCTGGAAAAAAGAGTTCAAGTTCTAGGAACTGGAAAAAAGACACAAATGTCAAGGAGCCAAAAGGCACAACAGGAAAATCAAAAACGACTCTCTGCTCATTCTGCAAGAAGGCAAGCCATTGGCTTTTCGGATGCGATGAGTTTCGCTCCAAATCGCCATCAGAACGACTAATTTGGGTACACAGCAGAAATTGTGTGCCAACTGTTTTAAAACAAGCCACAAAACAAATGCATGCCCAGGTCGGACATGTTTCAAGTGCGACAAAAAGCACAATACACTGCTTCACTTGGACATACCATCAGGCGAAAGTACAGAACCAAGAGCACCGACGGTAAACGCAGCATTTAAGAATAATTACAACCTACTAGCTACATCAAAAGTATCAGTAGAAGCAAACAATTCACAAGAAGACAATTTCAGAGCTTTTCCGGATTCAGGATCACAGATCAACCTGATCTCTGAGCGAATGGCATCAATGTTGTCAGTCAAACTTAATGATACAACATTACGCATCGAAGGAATTGGAGGTCAGTCAAAGACCAGCAGAGCACGAGTAAATTTTCTAATAAAATCGCTTCACGGCGGATTTACGCAAAGAATTGAAGCATTTCTACTACCTCAGATAGTTGCTGATCAACCAGCGCAGGCACTCGATGCAATGTACTTGAACATACCATCCAATTTCCCACTGGCAGATCCGGATTTCCATACACCAGGAAAAGTCGACATGCTCTTCGGAGCAGAGCACTTTTATTCGCTACTATTCCCAGATCAAAAACAGCAAAAAACGGGAGGCCCTTTGCTGCAAAATACAAAATTGGCATGGATTGTGGCAGGAAAAATCAGGTCTGCACACAACTCCTCATCCATTTGTGCAATTAGAATCAACGAGCTAATGGAAAAATTCATACTCTGGACAACTTAGAGACGGAAGAAAAACCACGCACAAAAATCGAAGCCCATTGAGAAGCTCACTTTATAGAGAACTAAAAAACAGCATCGCATGGCAGGTTGATAGTACAACTCCAATTTTACGAAAACTCTTCAATCCGAGGGGGGTCCTTGGAAACTGCAACCAAAAGATTCCTGGCATTAGAGCGACAGATTTCACCAGACACCTGGAAAGGCTACGTGGACACATGAAGATGGTCCCAGCATCAAAAATGCCGGAGAGACATTACTTCATACCACTCCACTGTGTACTCAAACCTGAAAGCACCAGCACAAAGTTACGGGTAGCATTTGATGCATCATACAAATCAACAAACGGAATGTCTCAAACGACATTCTGCATGCCGGACCCACAGTTCGGTGTGAACTTATGTCCATTCTATTACGTTTTCGTATACATAAGTACGATTTTCACAGCGGACATCGAGAAAATGTACCGAAATGTGTGGATGAATACCGGGGAACAATTTCATCAGATGATAGTCTGGAGAAACAATCCATCTGAGGATATCGGGTACTATCGCTTAAAAACAGTCACATATGGGACCACATCTTCTGCATTCCTGGCAACGTAATGTCTGGATAAATTGGCAACTTGGAGCAAAACCAGATTACCTATAGGATCTATTGCATTAAAAAACGAGTTCTATGTGGACGACTGTATCACTGACGCGGATACCATTCAAGAAGCAATACAAGTTCAGCAAGAACTTAATACAATTTTTCTAGCGTTCGGCCTTAAACTTCGCAAATGGTGCTCCAACAACGACCGGCTATTGCAAGGAATCCCCAAAGAGGACGTTATCAACGAGGGACATCTAAATCTAGGATCGGTTCAACCATAAAGTCATCTACATGGGTCGCGTTGAACCCACTATCACTACCACTTGTCACTATCAAGGATGATCGTGATCTTTTCTTAGCGTTGGTCTTAGTTTAATTATGTTAGAGTTTACTATATATAGTGCATAAGTTTTGAGAACAAAACAGTTCGAATTTACAACTCGTCTCAGTAACATCAACAATCATTAAACTCAATGGAGATTCCCCGGCACGTATATGATGGAAAAGTGTCAGTCACCCAGGTTCCACATACTTTTTCGGACACATCGGAACGAGCCTATGGCGCGGCAATGTACGTACGAGCCACCTACAAAAACAATCAGGTCTCTTTACGACTTTTATGCTCAAAGTCTCGAGTAGCATCCACCGCCAAAGAATCCCTACCACGTCTAGAACTGTGCGCTGCAGTTGTAGGTGCCGAACTCACCAATCGAGCTAGAAAGAATCTCCATATCTCCACTCCAACGTTGTACTGTCCTGGATTAAACCATCGGCGTCCACATACCACACCTTCGTGGCAAATCGAATCGCTAAAATCCAGACATTGACTAACCAACTACAATGGCGTCATGTTTCATCAGCAAACAATGCAGCTGATGTCCTTTCAAGAAAAATCCCAGCAAGAAAGTGAAGGGATCATATGGCTATACGGACCATTATTCTTGCACGGATCAGGAGATAAATGGACAAAAACACCCAATCTCTCGCCATCTCGAGAGAAAGGCTAATCATGTCAGCTTGCCAATCACATCTAGCTCTCTTGGAAAAGATTTATACACATGCTCGTTCAACAAACTACAACGTATTGTAGCGTATATGTTTCGCTTCTGCTACAAAACTAATACAGCACCTACAACGACACTTTGTGCAGGAGAACTAAGGTTCGCTCGCACTATGATCCTACGAACGATTCAACAAGTTGAGTTCACAGCGGATTTAAAACAGTTGTAACGAACCATGGATCCCATGGTTCGTCACAAGCAGTCGGGGCCACCAACGATACACCAAGGAGAATATATCAACACCAGCAAATCCGAAGACGCAGCACAAAGGAATCGATCAGGGAAAGAAAGAAAACCGAGAATTCAGCACACGCTCGGCCAATCGACGGAAAGGCGCTGACCAATATTATATAACCAACCCCATATAACCAACAGCAAAACCAAGTAACCAAAACTCTCAAATAACGAGGTCAACACCCAACGAAATGAAAACTCAGCACACGCAGCAGACAGGAAACCTGAAGACTTCAGCACACGTGCCATCGAATCATACCTAGCAGCACTGGCCCTACTATTTAGAAAAGGAAAACACTATATAAATCGGAGTTTTCCCGGTACTAAGACAGTTCAGTTCGGAGTCCAGTTCGTTTGGAAGTTAGCTAGCAGATCACTTGAATTAAAACGCTAAAAAAAAACCTTAAATAAAAATACAAATTAAACACAAACCAAACGTGTTGTGATTCCAAATAACAAATTTTATTTCAGTTGTTGGCCGATTTCCTGGTTTTCCAAACAAAGTCCTGCAAATTATAAATTACTTGTAATTCAGGACCCTGGATAGAATGAAGCATACCTCAGCCTGAGATAGGACGTCACAAGTGGCGAGCGAGCAGGGACTTTAAAGGATTTTTGAAGGAAAATTTCAAGAAAACCGAAATCAGGAACTTCGTGGATTAAAGACCCACTGCCAGCAAAAGGAAAATTGAATAGACCAGCTGAGCTCAACAATAATTCACTTACGTAATCCGGGCGCGAAAACAATCGGCGCTGCGTACGATCCTAAAAGTGCCGTTTAATTGTAACTCAGTGCCAAAATCAACAGAAAAACCACCATGGAATATCACGACGAGGAACAACCAGAGGAGGCGTACCCTGCGGGACACTTTTCCAATCCAGGGGTCAGCACCGGCTGGATCCACAAACTCCGTCGGGACGAACTAGAAGTCCTCGACGAAGAATTCGGATGCGGCAGCGAAGGAACGGTCGATGAACGCCGAAAGAAATTTGACGCACTGGATCCTAAGACCGGATTACGAGTCCCCGCAGCCACCGAATACCGCACTCCTGCAGCCCTGTTTCCAAGGCCCCTAGCTACAGAGACCCACCCAGCACCCGTACCGAGGGTCTTGCCAGCGATCGACCGACCCATGGAAGGGCACCAGTACAACCACGCTGCACCAATGGCGGAAAACATCCAAAAATGGTGTATTCAGTTTGACGGCCAAGGTGACCCTCTATCATTCATTGAACTACTCGAAGAACGTGCGCTCTCGTATGGGGTGGACACAAACCAGCTGCCGCAGGCCATGGTCGAACTTCTCACAGACCGTGCAAGGTGTTGGTTCCGCATCAGCCGCCTACAAAGTTCCTCATGGGAAAATTTCGGCTAGGAATTCTTAACGTTCTTCTTGCCACCACGGTATTTTAAACAATTGGAAGACCAGATCAGAGCCCGCAAGCAAGTGGCGGGGGAACTGTTCAAAGATTTCCTCATCGAGATACGTCTACTCATGCACCACGCCGGGTACGACGCAACCAAGGAGCTAACCAGGATCTACGACAACGCCCTCCCAGCCTACCAGATGTACGTGCGCCGCCACGAACTGCAAGACTTGTCACAGCTAACACTGCTGGCCACGGAGTTTGAGAGTATTCTAGAGCGGACCATCCCGAGCACTCTCGCACCACCACGACACACGCCCAGATACGCACGGCCGGCTACAGAACAGAGGAGCGGCGACTCCAATCGGACACCATTCCGGAAGCCTTATTGGGACTCGTCAGACTCACCAAGGAGACAGCCATCCAACCCAGTGAGTACGGCAAGGCCCGAGGTAGCACATCGCATGATCACGACCCCCATCGCCAACCCACGCGCAGCTTTTCGCCGGTGTGGTGAAGCAGGGCATGCGGCACGACGTCTGCCCCGACCCACGAATAAAAACCCCGCTACACATGAACGAGAACCGGATAGTGGCAATGGTAACCATAGGAGGACAGGCAACGGAAGCCACCGTCGACACAGGGGCATCCCGAAGCTTTATCAGTGCAAACCTCGCCCGACAACTAGACAACAACACCAACCTACAAGATGCATGCGTCCGCATACGCCTGGCCGACGGCTCGGTCTGAGAGATCACCCAGATTCTACTGGCGCACATCAGACTGGATCAAAGAGAAGTTCAAATACCCCTCCTTGTCCTACCAAACATGTTGGATCAAGTTATCGTCGGCATGGACTTCCTATGTGCCATTGAAACAACGATCAAGTGCGGTACCACACTTCTACAATTACGAGATCAGTGCCCCACACCACCTATCCACCCCGTTCCAACCAACAGCGTACAAGGCAACGAACCTCGACACCAGAAACCGAAGCCAACGGCAGCCGTCATACGTCCACAACCTATCCCAACAATTTTGGCACCCAGCAGCGCCAACATGACACCGATACCAGCAACAGCAAACACGCGACCACGACATACCCCAACGAATACACTGACCCATATCGCCACGAAGAACAAGATACCCAGCCCAGCCCCAGCAAAGGCAAAACGTCGGGCAACAACGAAGAACACGAATCCGAAGCCAACACCAAGAAACAACAAACAAACAAACGGGAAAACGAGTCCCACAGTCATAACGGAGCAACCGCGTCCAAGACCAACCACAGGGAACACATACATCAAAGAAGCTACGAAAATCTCACCCACGAGATATGCACTCACGCACTGGAACCCGGAGCTCGACACAGGAAGCCCAGGTCCAAGCCCAGCATCAGAGCATGTAAGTACCATCTCCTCCAAGGAGAAAGTGAACATAGAAACACCCTCCGAGACGATCATCAGCCCCGAACCAAGGCAACAACATCGACACCGACAACGGCAGCAACAGATCAACAGCCCAGCAACAAGGGAAACAGCCACGCTAACCCCACACTGGTCGGGGCCCATAATCGAACTGATATCCACAGAGCCCCTCAACGCGGGCCGGGAAACCAGGACGATGACCCCACGATACACCGAACGCAGCCCTGTCGTACCCACGGCCGACGCCACACAGATATTCGCCAGCCCATTGGAGTACCTTCCGCGTACCGACATGATTCTTACCGCCATGCACCGAGCCATGCCTAGAGCCATGTCCGAGATCTTCGTCGCCCAAACAAGTCGTTGTTGCGATACCAGAGGCGTCATCGCGACACACCTGTTCACGTACCAGTCTGGCTGTAGCATAATGCGAATACTACACCCGACGTACAAGACTGTCGTTCACACGGTCGAGACCACACCAATTGTCGCCCACATCAGCGAAGTTCCCCGCAGCATCAAACCACCTAGCGCGTTTGACGCCACCATCCTACCCGAAGCCCCGAACCAACACTTTGACCCCGAGATCGAAGACGAGTCAGAGCCAGCCCCGGATCCCTGGCCACCCGACATAGCACCACAAATTCAAGCATTTCTGGACGAAGAGCTACCGTCCATGGCACCTCAGACATCGCCGAGCATACCATCGTTATGAGGGATAACCGACCCATCAAGCAACGATACTATCCTAAAAACCCGGCCATGATGTGAATCATCGACGAACAAGTAGACCAATTGATAACGGAAGGTCTCATCGAGCCCTCCCGAAGCCCTCACAGCGCGCCAATTGTACTCGTGCGTAAAAAGAATGGGAAATGGCGCATGTTCGTGGATTTTCGACAGCTCAACGAACATTCCATCCCAGACGCGTACCCATTGCCCAGAATCAACTACATCTTGGAACGTCTACAAAACGCACGATTTATCACCACTCTCGATCTAAAGAATGGATATTGGCAGATAACAATGGCAAACGGAAGTCGAGAAGCAACAGCTTTCACAGTACCAGGCCGAGGCCTCTATCAATGGAAAGTGATCAAATATCTGGGCCACATGATCAGCAAAGAAGGCATCCCTACCGACCCCGACAAAATTGCCGCCGTCAAAGAACTCAGGCCTCCTACAAACCTGAAAGAACTTCGTCAATGCATCGGGATGGCATCCTGGTACCGGAGATTTGTACCAAACTTCGCGACAGTCGTCCAACCGATGTCCTGCCTACTCAAGAAGGACCAACCATGGGTATGGTCCGAAGCACAACAGGCTGCTTTTGACCTACTGAAGACACTTCTGACGACCGCCCCCGTCCTTGCGTGCCCCGATTTCAACGTCAAGTTCTCGCTGCAGATGCGAGCAATCTAGGAGTTGGCGCAGTTCTCACCCAAGAAATCGACGGCAAAGAACGAGTCATAGCATATGTCAGCAGACGACTGAACCAGGGGGAAGAAAACTACTCCGCTACTGACAAGGAGTGCCTGGCGGTCATTTTGGCCATTCGAAAACTACGCTGTTACCTGGAAGGATACCGATTCGATGTTATCAACGATCAACTCGCGCTAAAATGCCTAAAAACTCTTCACAGCCCATACGGTCGAGTGGCGCGATGGGCCCTCGAACTTCAGCAATACCAATATGACGTGCATTATCGAGCGGGCAAACAGAACGTAGTTGCAGATGCACTATCCAGGCAACCACTAGGAACACTCGCACGAATCGAAGAAGAGAAGACAGCCTGCCCCTGGCTCCAGCGCAGGATACAAAAAATCCAGGACGAGCCGCAGAAATACCCTGACTACACTTACGCCAACGGGGAGCTATATCGACTTCTGGGCCATGGCGCCGACGACGACGAATATATAGCATGAAAACTCTGCGTAGCAAAAGATCAACGAGCCAGAATACTTCACGAATGCCACGACCAACCCACAGCCGGCCACCTAGGGGTCAGAAAAACCATCACCCGAATATCCCAACGATACTATTGGCCAGGTTTCTACCGGGACGTGAGAGAATATGTCCGCGGCTGCGTAAGATGCCAGAAGTTCAAAGCTAAACAACGCAAGCAGGTGGGCCAGATGCTCACTCGCAAAGCCGAAGAGCCATTCGCTACACTATGCGCTGACTTCGTTGGACCACTAGCTCGATCAAAGAAGGGAAACACGAAGTGGGTCGAATTGGTGCCGCTCAAAAAGGCCACCCCCGCTACCCTAGAACTGACTTTTCGCGAGCGAATAATGAGTCATTTCGGCATACCCAAATGCTTTGTGTGTGACAACGGCACGCAATTCACGAGCCGATCGTTTCGGTCATTTCTACAGACAGCAGGAGTAGAACTGCAACATACCGCATTGTACTGCCCCCAGGAAAATCCAACGTAAAGGGCAAATCCCCCAGAGACCGCTCTCAGCAAGGCAGCCAAACTCAGCGAAGTATTCACCATCCAGAGGACAAGCCAAGAACTAGGAAGGCATTACAATCTCCGCCGCCGGCAATGGCGCCCCACTTTTGGATCCCTAGTACTCCTATGACAACACCTCCTCTCCAACGCGGCCGACTGATTCGCCGCTAAGCTGGCACCAAAATACCTTGGACCCTATAGAGTCAAAGGTTTTACATCACCGAACATCGCAAAACTACAGCATCCGGGCAGCCGAAAATCGAAGGTTGCTAACATCAACGACTTGAAGGAATTCCACGAGGACAGGGATGCAACCGACGAGGCAAATACTACCACTAGCCCCCTGCAATCTCCCTAGCCGTAGCATAAGAGCTAAAAACACGCCCATCCGATAGAAAGGGTGGGGGGGGGGGGGGGGTGTGTAACGAACCATGGATCCCAAGGTTCGTAACAAGCAGTCGGAGCCACCAACGATACACCAAGGAGAATATATCTACACCAAAAAATCGTCAACCGTCAACGACTACAGACGTATTTTTGTATCGCTCCGCGGTGAAAATCAATTAATCGCGATTAATCATAAATTAATTCGCGAAAAAGCTCTCGGGTAGGAATGGGTACTAGTGAACGTACTGCCCATGAATACCATCCAATCGAGTAATAAAGATTAATAGAAATAATAGAAAAAAACAAATGTCAACGTTTAAGAGCACCAGCTCGGTAAAGAGCACAAGCACTGTAACCAAAGCCAAAATGAGCCAAGCCCGGCAACAACAACAAGACGAGCGTCGGCTCTCGCAAGCAAAAAACAACGCGTACTTCTCTATACGCTCGCCAAAGGCAGCAGTACCAACAAAAACTGCATCACTGCAAGTGAACGAGGAGAGAGCACGCTCTCTCTCCCCTGCATTGCAAAGTGCTCAGTGCATGGAGTGCTCAGTGCCCATCCCCCGACTCGTACTGCCTAACCAGCGATTTGCTAATATTGACAACAACTAGTACAATGCCCTCGCTCAAAACTGTGTCTTCGACCACAACAACGACAACAACCACAACAACAACCACTGCAATTGCTCAGCGCCCGATACTGTCGACCCACTGCGACAAGCCCCAAATCTCCCAACCAATAAGTTCAAAAAATGCTAACGGAGCGTTAATTCAGACTGGGCTCGATCGCTATGTGCAAATCAAAAGAAAATTGAGCCCACAAAATGTGAAGAACAACAATGCAGCTAAAATAACTAAAATAACCGAGAACACTGTGCCACATAAGGCACTAGCAAACAATAGATTTGCGATACTAAGTGTCCCAAATGAAGATGAGATCACCCAAACACCCAAGGCCAAAAAACTAAGACCGCCACCTATTTATGCTCGACAGGCAAATTGTGCTGAGCTGGTCAAAAAAATAACTGATACAATTGGCGCAAACACTTTCTATGTCACGTACATAAAAAGGGGTAATATAAATGAAACAAAAATACAAGTCAATGACGAACAAAACTATCGATCAGTTGCGAAATACCTCGAAAATTATAAAATGAATTACTACTCCTACCAACTTAAAAGTAGCAAAGGATTACAAGTGGTTATCAAAGGAATCGAACCAACAGTCCCAATCAATGAGATAATAGATGGACTTAACGATAAGGGCTTCGAAGTCAAAATGGCAATGAACATAATAAATAGAAATAAAATGCCCCAGCCAATGTTCAAAGTAGAACTGACACCTGAAAGTATGCATATAAGTAAAAATGAAGTTCACCCAATATATAAGCTTCAATACCTACTGCACCGTAGGATCACCGTTGAGGAACGCAAACGAAATGGACCGGTCCAATGCACAAATTGCCAGGAATATGGACACACGAAAACCTATTGCACTATACGGGCAGTCTGCGTTGCCTGTGGTGATGTTCATCTCATTGAGGCCTGCCCCGTAAATAAGGAGGACCCATCTGCCAAAAAATGTAGCATCTGTGGGGGAAACCATACTGCCAATTATAGAAGTTGTCCTGTCTATAAAGAATTGAAAAATCGCCTAAACCAACAAATAACTGCAGCTCGAAACCCGGTCGTCCGACAAAACTAAACATATATACCATCAACTACGACTCCCGGAGTTTCTTTTGCTCAGGCGTTAAGTTACAACAACGGGTCGTACGCCTCAGTCTCTAAGCCGACACTTCAACCAACCACAGCTGGAATAATGCAGAATCAGGCATCAAATCAGATCCCAGAAATCTCTGCCCAACATACCCCTGCAAATCCATCTCAATTGCCTAGTGGAATTAAGTCAATGCTGATAACTATAACAAACACAATGGTACCAATACAACAAACGATGCAGGAGCTTATGCGCAACCAAAATCTCCTCCTGGAGCTCCTAATCAAACAGAAATCTGTTTAAATGTCCTGTCTAAATATATGTTTCTGGAATGCAAATGGCATTTCTCAGCACAAATGCGAGCTCTTACAGTTCCTCGCTCAACACGACATTGACGCCATGCTCATATCAGAGACTCACCTAACAAATAAAAACTATTTTCACCTCGATGGCTATAACTTCTATGCGACAAATCATCCCGATGGTAAGGCACATGGAGGTACTGGCGTTCTGATCAAGAATCGCATTAGGCATTATCCATTGCCTTCATTTGCTACACCTTATCTACAGGCAACAGCAATTCATATTGAAATTCAGAGCGGCTACCTAAACCTAGCCGCAGTATACTGCCCACCACGTTTCTGCATTTCCGAAACAGAATTTGTAACATTCTTCGACCTACTAGGTGACCGATTTATAGCAGCTGGTGACTACAATGCCAAGCACACCCATTGGGGATCTAGACTTACCAACCCGAAAGGAAGACAACTATATAACGCTATAATAACCCCACGAAACAAGCTAGACTTTATCTCTCCGGGCAAGCCCACATATTGGCCCACAGATCCAAACAAGCAACCCGACTTGATTGATTTTGCAGTTACACGAAGGGTGCTGCAAGCTCAGATTAATGTAGATCACTTAACAGATCTATCATCGAATCACTCGCCCATTCTACTTCACCTTTACGACCATCCACAGCTTTCGGAACGCCCACACTTTCTAACTTCTAGCAAAACAGATTGGCTAAAATACAGGAAGTACATAAGCTCTCATATTGATAGCTGCCCAAAAATTAATTGTAAAGATGACATTGATAGGTCTGTCGAAGCATTGGTTTCCTCAATGTCACTGGCGGCAAAACACTCAACACCAATATTAGCATCTAATAAACTTTCCAACAGCAGTCGTATTTCTAGGCACATTGAAGTGCTGCTACGCGATAAAAGAAGGCTTCGCCGAGAGTGGCAAGCACACAGATCACCTGCCTCGAAAGAGCGGCTAAAAATAGCCAACCACCTACTACGCAGAGTAGTAGTAGTAGTGATATCATCCAATTGAAGCAGGTGTACTGCAAGGCAGCGTGCTTGGACCGACACTGTATATCATATTCACAGCAGATCTACCGACAAACAGCCTAACAACCACTTCGACATTTGCTGATGATACTGCCATATTAAGTCGCTCCAAGTGCCCAAGAAGGGCCACGGATCACTAATCATCTCATCTGGTGGCCTTAGAAAAATGGCTAGCAGACTGGCGGATACATGCAAATGAGCAAAAGTGCAAGCATGTCACCTTCACGTTAAACAGACAAACTTGCCCTCCATTATGTCTGAACAATATCAACATTCCACAAACCACCGAAGTAACATACCTTGGCGTTCATCTGGATAGAAGGCTTACTTGGCGTAAAGACATCGAAGCGAAGAGAAATCTACTTAAATTTAAAGCTAGTAATCTACATTGGCTAATAAACACCCGTTCACCACTAAAACTGGAGTACAAAGTACTTTTGTACAATGCAGTTCTCAAACCCATCTGGACATACGGCTCCGAGCTATGGGGAAATGCTTGCGTTAGTAATTTAGAAATAATCCAGAGAGCTCAATCGAAGATCCTAAGAACTATCACTGGGGCACCATGGTACATACGGAATGAAAATATCCATAAAGACTTAAATGTAGGATCAGTTAAAGATGAAATTGCCAAAGTGAAAGCAAAGTACCAGGCCAAGCTTTAAGCCCATCCTAATAGACTTGCGCACTCTTTAACTTGGCACACTAGCCATACACGACTGCGGCGAAGAGACCTTCCCACCCAGCAATAATACTTAGCTAGGGACGTACTTTAAGTAATTAAGTGTAATTAATTAAATAAATATATTAGGCTAAGATTTGTATACTTGTCGTAAGTCTCTAATAGGGAAGATTCGATAAATAAAATTTTACATTCTTTTGCTACATCTGTTTTCTACATCTACATATATTATGTATATTCTACATCTAACATGTAGATTATACATGTACCATTTAGATTCTACATCTCCTCCGCTAGGGGCTGTTCGCGCACTGATCGCGGCAGAAAATGAGTTGTGTTGTCGTTGGCTGGAGGGGGCAGGGGAAGTAACTGAAAATTAATTTCGTCATTCTGGCTATAGTTATGATCCGATCTGATTCAGCAGTCTGGTAGATATGGGCATTCTCTACGATACTGCGTTTTTAGTTTTATCGTATCTTTAAAAATGTGTTTGCCACAGATTTTCGTTCTTTGTGGAGGCGGAAGGGGGCGCGGCGAAATTTTGAAATACACTTGTTGCAGTGGGATATCACATGAAACTGGAAACCAAATTTGGTTTCTCTAGCTCTTATAGATTCTGCGATCTAGGCGCTCAACAAGACGGACAGACGGACAGACAGACATGGCTATATCGACTCGGCTATTGATGCTGATCAAGAATATATCTACTTTATGGGGTCGTTTCCTTCTCTGCGTTTCACACATCCACTTTTACCACAAATCTAATATACCCCTTAACTCTTTTTTGAGTACGGGTACAAAAAGTTACAGTCAGGCAGGCTCCGGCAGGCGTTTTCACTTTCACAAAAATGTAATTTCCAGCAATTAAAAAGCAATAGAAAGTAGGACCGAAAGGAGCTTAGTAGACTGGAGCAAAGCAGCAAGGCCTGGAACCTTATATTCAAAGGCCTAGAAAAAGAAGATGCCACAAAGGAGGGAGTGGAAAAATCACGAACGCTACCAACGAAACAGTAAGATGGGATTGCTGGTGGAAATGGAGAATGCTTCGGCGATAAATGATAAACTAAAAAATGGAAAAAAGCTAGCGGGTAGTTCAGTCTAAACTTATGAAGACCTTAGCTAACAGCAGCAAGAAAACAAGCTGGCCCTAATGCAGCTCAATACGGAGTTAGATTCCATACACGAAAACCATAAGGCCTTCGTAAAAAATGACCAGACCTGTATAGAGGGCAAATGGGTGTCCTTTAACAACGCGCAAGAGCTCACTTGCAAAGGAAAGCCAGCTAACCTGATTCTGAAGGAACTCTATGCCGCTTGACCTTGACCTTGACCATTAGATGAAGCCGACTTTACTCACACGCGACTTCTCACCAAAGCCAGGGAATCAAAAAACTAGAACGGCAAATACGCACTCAAAACAGCATACGAATTAATATATTTTCATACAACAATTCAGTTTTAGCAAATAAGCTTATCTTTAGTCAATTTTTTAAATTTATATATGCTTACCAAATATTTTTCCTATATGAAACATTTGTCGACCAAAACATGCAACATGCATGCAGCCGTAAGAACGGCAGCTAGAGGAAGAGCAAGTGGTGGCAAACTTAGAGGCATCCGCACAGACTTAGTCGCATCCGGATGTTGCAGCTTTCACGACATCGGTGGCGCAGAATCTATAAAAATCGTAAGCGAGTACGAACATCTCATAATAATCCCAACCAACCTCAACTGCAATTGCTGGCAAGGCTATTGTGAGCAACTATGCGACATGATCCAAGAGTCCACTAGTTCTAGAGATGTGCGAAGACAACAGCTTCACGGTCCTTAACGGCAGAACGCAAAGCGACGGGGACGGAAGTTACACCTTCATAAGAGGCAAAACTGTGTCCACAACAGACTAATGTCTTAAAAATGGCATGTGGAATAATCTCATTGAAGATATGCAAGTAGTGCCCGAAACATTCTCGGACCACTTACCGCTAGCGATACAAATCGACCAGAAAATCGAACGGCGAGACTGCCAACCCGAAGCACCAAATATTGAGACCTTAATACCCTCTGCACACTGAGCCCATCCCGGGGAAATGGAGGGAGTTTTTTAAAGATGTCAAACACCGATTCACACTGGCACCATCCACCATACATGAAAAACAGCTGATGCACACAATTTGGTGCGGCGCAAAATCTGTTTACTTTTATAATTTAAATGAATATTAATAATATTGCATATTCTTGCACAACCATATCCCAGAAAGTTTTCGGCAAAGCATTATTTGCCCGATACACAAAAATTGCAATGTCACTTATGCAGAAAACTATAACGGATATCTTTCCTTATTTCGACTATGAAGGCGTTCGCGTCAATAGTTCTTTCGCGGCTGAATGACTAGTAAGTAAAGTATGTTGTTCTAAGCGAATACCAAGCTGGATTTAAAAGGTACAGCACTGTGGACTGCATTTTCTTGCTTGTGGCTATGGACTTGTGGTTTTGAGAAGCCAAAGAGTACAGGAGGCGAAACCAGAATATTTACACCTGCTTCATAGGCTTTAAAGCTGTTTTCGGCACCTCGACCGACATAGTTTTTTTTTAAAACTTAGCATGGCCGGATTATCAGCAAAGATTTTGAACATACTAACATGTCTCTACAGCGATATGACGGCTGCGGTCTGGAACGGTAATAATCTTTTGGAATGGTTTTCATGCAACCTAGAAGTTAAGCGGATGTGTCCTTAGCTCACTGTTATTTGCCCTGTACGTGGACAAGATATCGTCGGTCCTGACAGGAGAATTACATATAGGAACGGAGAACGCCAAGGTACTTATGTACGCAGACGAAATGGTAATCATGTCAGAATCGCACACCATGCTGCAAGAAATGATCGACACCATGCAAAATTATTGCCAAACTAGGGGCCTAAGAATCAACGCCGAAAAGCTAAAAGTTATGGTGATAAAAGATGGCAGAGGCCGCAGGGCACAGAGCGAAAAGTGGACACTTAATGGATAAATACGGGAAACGGTCCGTGAGTTTAAGTACCTTGGATTCACGCTAACTAAAAATATGAGCTTTGAGAAGCATGTGCAAAACAAGCAAGCGGACGCAAAGGTAACATTAAATTGCACATCGACACAGCTGCTAGGCAAAAGAAAGGTTCCTCCGAGCAACAGCTCAAACCATAATGGGCTATGCAGCGAAGGTATAGGGATACGAGCGCTATGAAGCAGCAGAAAAACTCCTACGATTTGATATTAAAAAAATCTTCAGACTCCCACAAAATCTATCTGGAAACTGGTCTTTCTGCAGTATTTATATATACGCTGCAGAAACATTTCAGCGATTTCAGTGATGGATATGCCTGACGTCGACTTCCAAAAAAGGTACTTAAGTATGTGACAAACAACAAAATCGATTTCATCGCGAGCTTGGCAGCGATACTAAACGACCGGGGAATTTCCAGAGATTCCCAAAACACTGCATTGTGGAGAACTTGGCATGCCCAGATCATCAGAGCCACAGACGAGGTGGATAGACAAGCCTGGGAACAACGAGCTAGTGGAAGCGTATCAAGGCCTTTATACAGTAGCCTTTCCCACAATTTTGAAGACCACAACTATCTGCAGAACATGCACGGAAACGCTTCCACTTAACGCGTCCCCATATAGAAGTCTCGTTGCAGCAAAGTGCACGGTGTGCAATATGCACGCACCGGAGGGTACAGTGCACTTTATGGCGACCTGACCTATCCTAATGGAGATTATGGTAAAACACTGCGGAAGTCCATCTCTAACAGTCAAGGGCTTGACAGCCCTGCTAAACGGGAAGGGTTGGCACTAACTGGCCCAAATAGTTAAGGAAATGTTGCTTTACAAATAGAATGTATTGACAGAGCGGTGAAATTATGAAAAATAAAATTAAGTTAAGTAACAATACTAATAGGGCGAACGGCATCCAGGCCACGCCAACAGATTAGATCGGAAATTTAAATTTTTATTATTTATTATTTTTTTTATTTATTATTAATATTTATATTTTAATAATTTTGAGTTTTTTTGTTCGCTCAAAAATAAAACTCAAAGTTAAATACCAGTTTGTCGAATATAGATCAGATCGGAATATTATTATAGCCAGAATGAAAAAATTAATTTTCAGTTACTTCCCCCACCACCTCCAGCTAGAGACCCGCTATTCATTCTTTTTCTCGCTCGCACACACTCTGTCCTGTGTAATGCGCGACCATTGCGGAGAAGATGAAGAATCGACCTTTTGTATGAATAATCTACATTATAGATGTGTAATATACATTTTAGATGTAGATGTACATAGATAACAGATGAAGCAAAAAATTGTAAAATATTTAAAAATTCTACATAAATAAAGATCACAAATTTACATATACTGACTGAGTAAAAGTAGAATCGCGTCCACAGAAGCGACTCACGCTTTGCTTATCGAATTTTTTTAGTTAATGTTATAAAATTAACGATTACTTAACTCTTTTTGAGTATGGGTATAAAAACATACTATCAATATGAACTAGTTTCTGAGTTTCAATACTATTTGAAAAAACCGACGAATTAATATTTTTTTAAGGTATATTTAACCAAAAAAGTGTATTTTCTTTAGTAGTAGGCCCTAAACATTTCACTAAAAATTTGAAAAAAATAATTGTATAATTTTATTTACTTAAAAAGAACAGAATAAGGAGGTGTCCGCTTGAAAAAAAAATGGTTGATCAAAGTTTGGCCCAGCCTAGTGCACAGCCCAAGCCTATTGAAATACTTCAACCTCTCCTCTCCTCTTCTCAGTATTCTATTATATTATAGTTAATATCTACTGGCTTCAGCCATTTGGGGGATACAGGGAGACTAACGGATGTAGGGCAATCTTGCCATAACTGTACTCTCGGACTAGGGTTAAGGGTGTATCGGGCTAGGGCTTACCCTGATCACATGCGGCCTTGCTCCTGGTTATAGGATACGAGGATCACGAGCGAACCGTCACCCGCCGTAACTGTACACATCGGTGGAAGTGCGACTATACTCTCCTCGTGAGGGTAACTGGTCCTAGTACGGTCAAGTCTCAATCCCTCTACATCAACGCCTAGGAAACCAGGTCGTAAGAAGACGGAGAAGGAGACTCAGTCGGTCCGCCTTCTCCTAGCAGTAACCGATGCGGCTGGTAAGCACCCTGTGACCGGAGAACCCCCGTCAACCTCGGCAGGCGGAGGTACTGCACCACAGGAGAAGAAGCCGTCCTACCAAGACAGGAGGCGCGCTGCTTTCATCCTGTCCAACGACGACCCCCACCTTCCTACAGCCGATTGGAAGGGGGCTAAGGTGGAGGAGGCAGAATAGCCAGATCATCCTCGTGCTGAATGAGGAGTCGCTGGAGCTTCTGGAGTCGGCAGGAGTGGTGGACTATGCCTACAAGAAGGTAACCATAGTCCCCTACAGATCCTACTTCAGGGCAGGCAAGCGGAGATCCAGCCAGATCTCAAGCTGCCGGAGGTACCGCAAGCGGCAAGCCAAACCGTGGCGTCGGACGGAGATGTCGGACGACATCTTGGACCGCTCGGAGTCGGATGCAAGTGACCTAGCCAGTGGTCTTGGACGCATCGATGTCGGTAAGGACATGGAGTCCTTCGAGATCGATGCCAACGACACAGAGGAATGTCCCTGAAACTCTTGCAGAGTGGCCTAATTATCGGCCACATCTGCCTAATTATGGGATGCGACGCCAACGCACACCATGTCACGATCCCAACTTTATTATTATAAATTGCGAGGAGTTCCTGGACCTCACACTTGCCTCTCACACGATACACAATAACAATATCCTGGAGGGTCCTTGAAGAACACTCCTTCTCGGACTACAGGTACGTGGGAACTGTCTTTTCTTTTCTTCTTTTTTCTCCGAGTCCAGTCCAATTCTGAAACCTCAGGTGGACAAACTGGACTCGTTACTCAGAGCACCTGGGCCGTATTCTCCCTGAGTCCCAACCCATTTACCGTCGCCTGCAATGCGGCGCTCGACATATCCTGTCCCCCTAGTAAAACTAGAGGCCGGAAGAAACCTGAATGGTGCACTCCGAAACTTGGGGAACTCCGGAAAGCCTCCTGGAGATTCTTCAACAGAGCCAAGGCTCTAAATGTTGAGCAGAACTGGTCTAATACAAGGTCAGTCTATCAACCTATAACATGGAACTTAGGAAAGCCAAACGCGCCACATTGCGTTAGTTCTGCAATGAAATCGAAAGTAACTTTATACACAAGGCAGGCAAGCCCTCGCACACTGCCCCCAAAGATTTCAGACCAATAAGTTTTTCGTCCTTTCTTCTGAAGACGATGGAACGGCTTTTAGGGCTGCATCTCAGGGCGAGTATTCCGCCCAATCTAATTTCTGATTCTCAGCACGCCTATCGGAAAGGAAGACCCACCGAGACGGCCCTACACGCGATTACATCGATCAATGAAAAGTCCCTTAACTGTAAGGAATACACATTGGTGGCCTTCCTTGACATAGAAGGCTTGACAACATAGTCCGACCGCCATCACGGGTGCACTGACGGACCTGGGGATTGATTCCCGGACGGTGAGTCTTATCGATCAGATGCGTCAATGCAGGACCGTTGAGGCCTCACTGGGGACGTCAAAGTCTAATAGGTTTGTCAGTTGAGGTACACCGCAGGGCGGAGTCCTATTGCCCCTCCTATGGAACGTAACAGTTAATGAACTGCTGCGGGAAATAGATGGAGTGGATGCCACTTGGTGGCGTACGCTGATGATTTTGCCATAGCTTTCTCTGGAAAATTTCCACAGACGCTATGCGAGTGCATGACAAGCACTCTTATAAAACTATGCTAGTGGGCAGACAAACGCGGCTAGGTGTTAACCTGGTTAAAACGGAACTAGAACTCTTTACCAGAAAGAACATGATTCCGACACTGACTCCCCCAAAACTGTTCGGGGAATAATTTTGAAATAATGCCAAGAATCTTGGCCTGATCCTTGTCCGCCTCAGTCGGTCCGCCTTCTCCTAGCAGTAACCGATGCGGCTGGTAAGCACCCTGTGACCGGAGAACACCCGTCAACCTCGGCAGGCGGAGGTACTGCACCACAGGAGAAGAAGCCGTCCTACCAAGACAGGAGGCGCGCTGCTTTCATCCTGTCCAACGACGACCCCCACCTTCCTACAGCCGAGTGGAAGGGGGCTAAGGTGGAGGAGGCAGAATAGCCAGATCATCCTCGTGCTGAATGAGGAGTCGCTGGAGCTTCTGGAGTCGGCAGGAGTGGTGGACTATGCCTACAAGAAGGTAACCATAGTCCCCTACAGATCCTACTTCAGGGCAGGCAAGCGGAGATCCAGCCAGATCTCAAGCTGCCGGAGGTACCGCAAGCGGCAAGCCAAACCGCGGCGTCGGACGGAGATGTCGGACGACATCTTCGACCGCTCGGAGTCGGATGCAAGTGACCTAGCCAGTGGTCTTGGACGCATCGATGTCGGTAAGGACATGGAGTCCTTCGAGATCGATGCCAACGACACAGAGGAATGTCCCTGAAACTCTTGCAGAGTGGCCTAATTATCGGCCACATCTGCCTAATTATGGGATGCGACGCCAACGCACACCATGTCACGATCCCAACTTTATTATTATAAATTGCGAGGAGTTCCTGGAACTCACACTTGCCTCTCACACGATACAGAATAACAGTATCCTGGAGGGTCCTCGAAGAACACTCCTTCTCGGACTACAGGTACGTGGGAACTGTCTTTTCTTTTCTTCTTTTTTCTCCGAGTCCAGTCCAATTCTGAAACCTCAGGTGGACAAACTGGACTCGTTACTCAGAGCACCTGGGCCGTATTCTCCCTGAGTCCCAACCCATTTACCGTCGCCTGCAATGCGGCGCTCGACATATCCTGTCCCCCTAGTAAAACTAGAGGCCGGAAGAAACCTGAATGGTGCACTCCGAAACTTGGGGAACTCCGGAAAGCCTCCTGGAGATTCTTCAACAGAGCCAAGGCTCTAAATGTTGAGCAGAACTGGTCTAATACAAGGTCAGTCTATCAACCTATAACATGGAACTTAGGAAAGCCAAACGCGCCACATTGCGTTAGTTCTGCAATGAAATCGAAAGTAACTTTATACACAAGGCAGGCAAGCCCTCGCACACTGCCCCCAAAGATTTCAGACCAATAAGTTTTTCGTCCTTTCTTCTGAAGACGATGGAACGGCTTTTAGGGCTGCATCTCAGGGCGAGTATTCCGCCCAATCTAATTTCTGATTCTCAGCACGCCTATCGGAAAGGAAGACCCACCGAGACGGCCCTACACGCGATTACATCGATCATTGAAAAGTCCCTTAACTGTAAGGAATACACATTGGTGGCCTTCCTTGACATAGAAGGCTTGACAACATCGTCCGACCGCCATCACGGGTGCACTGACGGACCTGGGGATTGATTCCCGGACGGTGAGTCTTATCGATCAGATGCTTCAATGAGGCCTCACTGGGGACGTCAAAGTCTAATAGGTTTGTCAGTTGAGGTACACCGCAGGGCGGAGTCCTATTGCCCCTCCTATGGAATGTAACAGTTAATGAACTGCTGCGGGAAATAGATGGAGTGGATGCCACTTGGTGGCGTACGCTGATGATTTTGCCATAGCTTTCTCTGGAAAATTTCCACAGTCATGCGAGTGCATGACAAGCACTCTTATAAAACTATGCTAGTGGGCAGACAAACGCGACTAGGTGTTAACCTGGTTAAAACGGAACTAAAACTCTTTACCAGAAAGAACATGATTCCGACACTGACTCCCCCAAAACTGTTCGGGGAATAATTTTGAAATAATGCCAAGAATCTTGGCCTGATCCTTGATAGGAAGCTCGATTGGAAACTGAGCATAGAAGATAGGGTAAAGAAGGCCACTGTCGCCCTCTATACCTGCAGAAAAACAATCGGACTTAAATGGGGAATGACCCCGTACATAGTCCGTTGGTTTTATACTGCCATCATACGACCAATCCTGATGTACGGAGTGGTGATATGGTAACAAGCACTGGACAAGAAAACTTTTCTTAGCCAGCTCAGCCGTGTCCAACGCATGGCAGTGCATTATGGGTGGACTACGCACAGCCCCAGGCGAAGCCCTCGATACCTTGTACCTTCTCCCTATAGAACTCATGGGGGAAAAAGGTGGCAACTCTTTCCGCTCTCGGAATGTGAGAATCTAAACTCTGGAAAGCATCCATGTTTGGACACTCGGGAATCTTGACGAGACTCCCGCAACTAACGGAGGGGACGGATTACTGTATACCGATTGATCACCTCTCGACGCCCTTCCAGGTATCAATCCCACTCAGGGAGGACTGGGAGAAGGGAGAACCTGGACCCGCAAATGCGATCTACACATACACTGATGTGTGGGTGGAGGCGTCTACTGTAACGAGCTCAACATCAGTCATTGTTTCAGACTCCCGGACCTCTGTAATGTGTTCCAAGTGGAGGTCGAAGCAATAAACGAGGCTATCTCCATCGTCTCCAAACTCTCTTTAGACAGACACTCAGTGTGCGTCTTCTCAGACAGCCAAGCAGCTCTCAGAGTATTTGGCAGTTAATATCGTCGAACTCAACGACTGTTTACGTATGCCACAGGTCTCTAAATGAGATCGCTGAGCATATAGATATGGGTCCCAGGACACAGGGATATCGACGGGAATGATGCTGCCGACGAACTAGCCAGCAAGGTACAACCACACCTCTCCTACAGGAGAAGAACAAGTAGCGATGCCTTTGGCTACCTGTAGGCTACTAACGCAAGAAGCTTACGAGCTAATTGCCGACGGGCGATGGCACGTAAGCAACAGTGCCCATGTCGATCGAAGATCTCTACCGACTGAGCAAAGTACAGTGCTCCGCCGTCATCCGAGCCATTACGGGACACTGGCAGACTGGCACGCATGCTGCCAGACTGTCAATCCCTCACAGCGATGAAGCTGTAGGGACGAAGAAGAGGAGGAGTCGGTCCCCCACTTCTTCCCACTTGTCACTGCCCGGCCCTTTGAAACCGTAGACTACGACTTGTTGGAGCTCCTTTCCTCACCGACATTTCAGACCTGTCCGCAATCAGACCACGAATCTTTTCTAAATTCATACAAGCCACCAGATGAGACTGCCCTTAAACCGTAAAAAGTTGCTCAACACGATTTAGGCCATGAGAAGGGCTATACGCTCATGCGGCATCACAACGGACCTACAGTAGGAGACAGTGAGCTGGGAGAAGGTTCTCTGCTTCTAGTTACCGCCATAACCCTACCAACAAACTGGCTTGGGATTTTAGCTTTTAATTTCCCGATACGCTAATACGGTACCGATACGACACGGACACCCCTGAAAAATCAACTAAAAATTAAAAACATACGAAAGGAAATCACCACAAATAACGAGAAAATAAAGGATTTTTTATTTAAAGAGTCTTTACTGGCAGATAGAACAAATAAAGACGAGAATTTTCATATTACTCATCACAATCAGAAGCACAATCATCTTTACGGTGTTGACTTGGTTAAACACATAAAAACATAAAACACACCCGCACCTACTGCGATGCAGTCTCAGCAAAACCCCACTGACCCACAATTATTGTCGCCCAATAATAATAAGTCACCAAACTATATTGACCCACTACCAAACTGTCAACGAAGCAGCAAGCTTCGACCTAGTTACCACACCCCACAATTATTGTTATCCTTATGTCAGCAAGAATTAATTATTTCCGGGTCTCAGGTGCGATCACCAACTGCATAAAAGGGCCAAAATCGGCCGAAAGAGCAGGCAGTCCATCAGCCCGAACACAAGACACTGCACTAGGCAGTCCATCAGCCCGAACACAAGACACTGCACTAGGCAGTCCCTTAGTCACACACCCAAGATACTGCAATACGCAGTCTACCAGCGCACCATACAACTACAAGCCAGAGTGACCACGTAACGAATGTGAATGAAAAGTAGTGAATAAACCAAGAAACAACCAAAACCAAACTCTCGCGTCATCATTTCTCCCTTGCCTACTGCATTTTCAAGCCAGCCCGACACCTGAAGTCACCTGCGATCTACAAATTTTCTTGTTGCGGACCCTGGACAGACTGATGCATACCTCACAATATTCTTATAAAAATATAAAGACATTTTTTTAAATCGAAAAACATGTTAATGGTTTTTGTCTTGACCCAATTAGTAAGGATCATTAATCATTATTTTTGAGTTTTTTTTTTTGCTCAAACATTATTGTTCAGAGTGGCGACGGCTCTGGCGGGGCAACAGCTCTGTGGGCATTCCAGCCACACCACTGTTAGCATTCCAGCTACGCAAGCTGTTGCCCTCGCTCTCGCTCTCACGCTTATGAGCGTTTTTCCCCCCGTTAACGCGCTCTCGCGCGCAAAGTCCGAGTTCCGCGATATAGGAACATAAAGTTATTCTTATATATGTACTTATTTATTCCTTCTGTGCCATCCGTTTTCCGTGTCGCTTCAATAAATATACACCTTGGCACACTCCGAGTGCAAAGAGACTCGAAATAAAGTGTTTTATAGCCTATTTACACTGACATGACCTATCGATAGTTGAGTTAACTCAATAACTCAGAATTGGCGTCTACACTGTCACAAACTCAAGTTATTGATTTTTGGCTGCCTGATCCGGATTGTTGTGTTTAAAATTAAAATAAATTTTAAATATGGACGAGAAAAAATAGGACACAAGGACGCTACAACAATGCATGAAATTGGCTGGGATATCACCAGATTACTTGGAGAAGATTAAATATAGAAGCGTTTGGACCCTGGTAAGGTGCTTCTCTAGTGCTTAAATAATGTATCCCAAATTATAATAGCCGCGATTTGGATCATTTTGGGAGGAAGACGTACCGAAGAACTCCAACGCCTTCTTTAAGGAGAATTTTCGCTTGGAGAGGAGTGCCTTCAACGTTCTCGTTGGCCTGCTACCCAATCTCCGAAAGAAGGACACTCCATTTCGACTGGCAATCCGTTTAGAGAAAAGGATCGCGATAGCGTTATATTGCCTGGGGTCCTCTGCGGAATATCGCACGATAGGGAGTCTGTTCGGTGTGTCCAAAGCTATTGTGTGCCGTATTTTGCTCGAGTTTTGCTGTTAGGAGATTTTCAATTTTTCACCCAAGAGAAAATCGAGGAAGCCATGAATGGATTTGAGGAATTGGGATTTCCACAATGTTTCGGAGCAATGGGCAAGTGATGCATAATTGAACGATATAATGATGATAATAGCGGAGTATTCCCTAATGGATGGCGGTCATATTGAGATTAAGCCTAGATCTGAGGTTTCAGTCGATTATAGGAACTACAAGGGATGGTATTCCACCATTCTGTTTGCCTTGGTCGACTTCCGGTAAGAAGTAGATTTTTGCATTGAAAAATAATGTAACTTGATAAGTTCCTTATTGTTACAGTTACAAATTCACCTACATAATCGTTGGAATTCCGGGTAGATGGCACGCTTCCAAGATTTTCAAAACATCCAACTTAAAAAGGAGATTGGTTGAGTCAAATCTACCCGAGGAAAATTTAAGAACGAGTGCTGTGGAAGTGCCAGTGATAATTATAGGAGATTCGCCATTTAAGTTCGCCAAAAATGTAATGAAGCCGTATCCGTTTTCTGTGGAGGCTACTCCAGAACAGAAAACATTTAATTATAATTTGTCCAAGGTGAGACGTGTGGTTGAGAATTCTTTCGGCCACCTTAAGGCTCGTTTCAGGAGGATTGGGAAGGGACTGGACAATAACATCAGAAACTTTTCGGAGATAATTTCCTGCTGCTGTATTCTCCACAATTTTTGCATAATGCAGAACTGTCAAGTTTTTGAAAACTGGCAGCGCGAAGTTGAGACCAACAGGGAGCAGGAGCAACCTTTAAATGAACAATGGGTTTGAAATTTCAATATAAGGGCGGAATCTATACAGCACGCTTTAGCGGTACACTTTATGAATACTTATGAATAAAAACTAAAAGGAAAAGTTCAATTATGTATACATTATTATACCCGTACTCAAAAAAGAGTTAAGGGGTATATTAGATTTGTGGTAAAAGTGGATGTGTGCAACACAAAGAAGGAAACGTTTCCGACCCCATAAAGTATATATATTCTTGATCAGCATCAATAGCCGAGTCGATATAGCCATGTCCGTCTGTCCGTTCGTCTGTCCGTCCGTCCGTCCGTCTGTCCGTCTCGATGAGCGCCTGGATCTCAGAGACTATAAAAGCTAGAGAAACCAAATTTGGTTTCCAGGCTCATGTGATATCACACTGCTACAAGTGTATTTCAAAATTTCGCCCAGCCCCCTTCCGCCCCCTTCCGCCCCCACAAAGGACAAAAATCTGTGGCAGGCACATTTTTAGGTTAGGTTAGGTTAGGTTCAGTTGCCCCGGATTCCTCGCATTTCCTGCAGTTGCCACTGTTGGTGATGTCCAGTTTGACAGCATGTGCCGCGGCCAGACAGTGACCTGTGAGTATTCCCACCAACATTCTGCAGCATCCTTCCGTGGGAGGTGCAGTATGTAGTGGCTGAGTTTCCTGTTGCGCTCCTTGCACATGGTTTTTGAGGTTCTGCAGGTGCTGGTTCTGCTCCACCTGCTTCTTGCCTGTGTGTCGGCCCGTTTCTCTAAATCGCTTTGGAGCGTTCTAAGGGAGACAGGCACGTTCTCAGTTCTGTCGTTTGCCAGCCCGACGCATTCCTTAGCCAGCACGTCTGCTGTCTCGTTGCCTTCGATGCCCTGGTGGCTGGGAACCCAATATATCCGCACTGACTTGGTCGTGCTTAGGATATCTAGTGCCTCCCTGCTTGCCAAGACATTTCTGGAACTGACCGCAGACGACTGCATGGATCTTATCGCCGCCTGGCTGTCCACGAACAGGTTGATCACGTCGTGTGGACGATCCGTACACTGAGCAGCCTCTGCCGCTTTCCGTATACCGAAGACTTCCGCCTGGAATATGCTGCATTGGTCCGGTAGCTTATAGGACAGCCTTATCTCAGGGTCTGTACAGTATATGCCTGCTCCTACTCCTCCTTCCATCTTGGAGCCGTCAGTATAGATGTTGAGGTGTTGAGTCTGGTCCCGACCCCTTTTCCAATCGTCGGGTCCCACGTATGAGGTTGTTTTTACATCCAGGCCAGTTTGGGGGATCATGTAGTCAGATATACTGGTCATGTCTCGGCCAATTGAACTGTGCCCGAATCCTTGTAGAGATATATTACCTGATGCTACTAAGCGTTGTGCCGCCATTCCTGCAGTCAGTTGAGCGTGGATGTCCAGGGGGTCGATTCCGATTATGGTTTCGAGAGCTTTTGTTGGGGCTTTTGTTGGCTTTTGTTGGGGAGCAGTGCCTGCCGCTGGGTCCTTTCCATAAGCTTATTGTACGTCTTCTTTTCTGTCGCTTGCCACCACACTAAGACTCCGTACAGCAGAGTCGGTCGCACCACCGAGATGTAGATCCAGTGCATTAGAGCAGGTGACAGGCCCCATGTGCTGCTAAGCATCTTCTTGGATGCGTATAGCGAAATGGTGGCCTTCTTCACCCTTTCTACTACATTGGGCCTCCATGCCAGCTTGCTATCCAGTACTATGCCGAGGTATTTGACTTGTGCTTTCGGGGTCAGCCTGGTTTTATCAATTTTTGGGGGGATCCATGCCGGTACCTTGTATCTCTTGGTAAAGAGGATGAGGTCCGTCTTGTCCGCGTTGATACTGAGTCCTACTTTTCCTGCCCACTCACATATCTCCCTGAGTGCTGACTCCATTATGGAGCTGAGGGTCGATGGACATAGTCCCGTAATAATTATGCTTATGTCATCTGCATAGGCTGTTATTTTTGGGGCTCTCCTCTCGAATCTCTTTATTAAGTCGTCGACCACCAGGTTCCACAGGAGGGGCGACAGGACCGCACCTTGTGGTGTGCCTCTTTGCGCCCCCCTCACCATGGAAGCGGTGCCCCACTCTGATTGCACCCGTCTGCAACTTAGAAGGTTCTTTATCCAGATGTTGATTGCGGGATGTGTGTTGGTCGCTTCTAGGCGGTCCATAATAGCGTTCGTAGTGACGTTGTTGAATGCTCCGGATATGTCTACGAACACTCCTAGAGCATACTTTTTATTATGGAGGGCTCTCTCGATGGTGGCTTCTAGCGAGTGCAGTGCCGTCTCTACCGATTTCCCTTTGGTGTAGGCATGCTGGTTGGTTGACATCAGTCTCCCTACATCATTCCTGATGTGTAGATCCAGCAGATTTTCAAGTGTTTTGAGTAGAAAGGATGTAAGGCTTATCGGTCTATAATCCTTGGGGCTCATATGGCTGCACTTTCCTGCCTTTGGAAGGAAGACAATCCTCGAGGTCCTCCATTGGATAGGGATATAGCCTGTGCTCAGGCAAGCTGAGTATATTGCAGAGAGCCATGGGGTGATCACGTCTTTGGTCACCTGTAGCATGGCTGGGAATATACCGTCTAGTCCAGGTGCTTTTGTACCCTCAAAGGAGTCTATAGCCCAGTGGATTTTCTTAGACGATATGAAGCCTGTTGGGGGATGCTCTTCCTCAGTCACTAGGTCCTGATGCGTTGTAGCGTCAGCAACCTCGGTGCATCCTGGGAAGTGAGCTTCCATTAGTGCTGTTAGGGCTTCTTCACAGCCCTCAGTCCACTGTCCATCTTCTCGCTTCAGCTGACTCTGTATGGTAGGTTGCTTTGATAGCAGCTTCCGAAGTCTAGCCGTTTCTGGGACTTTCTCGATATTGGAGCAGAAGTTCCTCCACGAGTTTCTTTGTGCCCTGCGTATTTCCTTCTTGTACTCCCTGAGTAGGATTTTGTATTCCTCATTGATTATCTCCTCGTTCGCCTGTTTGGCGATTTTGAAGAATTCTTTGAGGTTGTTTCTTTGAAGCGATAAGTCCCGGTTCCACCAGAGTGGTTTGGTCCTCTTTTTCGTTCTCGAGGGTGGGCATGATGCGTGGTACGCATCCAGTAGTTCCTTGGACAGGGTCTCTAGGGACGTTTCTATGTCTTTCGGGGATTTCACTGTGCCCGGGCGAGTCGCGAGCTTCGAAGTAACTGTTTTTTTTAACTTTTCCCAGTTTGTGTTCCGGGGGTTATCTTCGGAGAGTGTTTAAATTCGCACTTGAATTGAATGTACTTGTAGTCTGAGAAGGATGGTCTTTCAAGGACTCTCCAGCCAGATACCAAAGTACTCTTTCCCGTTACGAGTGTTAGATCTAGTACGTTGGACGAGGTGGGACCTACGAAGGTGTGTTCCTCCCCCCTACGTTTGCTACATCTAGGTTAGTTGATAGTATGAAGTCTAGAAGTGACTCACCTCTGTCGTTGATGTCGGGGCTTCCCCACACGCTATGGTGGGCATTGGCGTCCGTACCAACCAGAAGTTGCTGGTCTTTCGGGCTGGCATCCGCCACCAGACTTCTTAGCTCTTCCGGTGGAGCAGGCCTGTCGTGTGCCATTTAACAGGAAGCTACCATAAGGTGCTTTTCCTCGCTTTCTAGCATCACAGTAGTCAGGTTATCAGTGCTGTAATGAGACAAAAGGTAAGCATGGATGCCCTTCCGTACGAGTACGGCGGTTCTGGTCCTGCTTACCGATGGTGAGTGGAAAAGATTGTAGTTAGAGGACTTTAGTCCGGCCACAGCGTTGCTAGAGGCAATCCATGGCTCCTGGACCAAAGCTATGTCGACGGGCCCTTGCTCCATGGCGATGAGGAGCTCCGTCGACGCGAGCTTGCTTTTATGTAGGTTGAGCTGCAGCACCCTCACTGACATGGGAGGCTGGCTCAACTACACTCGACGGGTTGACTATTATTGTCAGGTCTCCGTCCTCCTCCTCTTCGGAGTCGTCCAGCGCCATACCCTGAGCGGCCTCCACGATGGACTCCAGACCGAGGTCCTTCTCCACCTCGCCTGCCTGCATGGTGTGCGTGTCCTTGTATTCGGGGTGGCGCTTTTTGAGGCAGAGGTATACGCTACCCATGCCCCACGCCATCTTCCCGAATCTGGGGTACAGCAGGTCCTCTGCGTCCTTGCTGATTTGTAGGATCGCACTCTGGGCCCCGTTGGGTAGTCCCAATGTGCAAGATCCTCCAGTTCGCCGTTGGCACGTCTGGGTTCTGCCGCTGTAGCAGCCTCAGCGCACGGTCTCCTTGGATTGCGATGGGGAAGAGTACCTTCGCCTTTGGTATGGACGGGATTAGCTCCCTGTCCACAACCCCCAGTCTGGCCCCCTCCCACATCGCCTCCATTTGGCAGACCGTTTGCGTCAGCCACTTGAGTGTGGGGTCGTCCATACATTTCAGTATTTTGACCCCGTTAAGCCACCCAGCACCATCGAACGTGGGCATGGGGGCTGCTGGGTCCTCCTCCATTCTTCCGAATAGCGACTCTACGAGCTGCGCGTGCACCATCTTCCACCGCGCCTCCGTCATCTTGCCATTCTCATCGCTCCGGTCAATGAGTGCCACGATCAGGTGTCGTTTGGTCACCTCATTGACCTTCGCCTTGGATTTGGGCTTCTTTGCCGTTTTGGGTGGAGGCCCCACCCCCTTGGGCCCGCGTTGCCGCTTGCTCGCCGGAGTGTCCTTACTGACGCTCTCGGTCGAGCGTTGCCTTTTGGTGGCGAGAATCTCCTCCACCTTGTTGCCAAATTCCCCCTTCGTCGCTTTCATTTGCGGCATTTGTGCAAAGTGTAGGCGGCCCTCCTCTACCTTCTGCTCGGCCCAGGCTAGCTTGGACTTCTCCTCTTGGGAGATGTCTTCTCTGCCTTGGAGCCGGCTTCGTATCTTGAGCGCCGCCTTGTATTGGACCTTAGCCTTCATCCCCTCCCTAGAACGCTTCGGCCCTTTCCTACGCAGGGAGCTGGAACCTGGTTCAGGCGAGCGGAGAAGGCTATCTTCCTCCGTCTTGCTGACCGAGAGCACGCTCTCCAGGTCCGAGTCTGTCTCGACTAAGGCACCTGTGCGGCTCAGCTTGGAGTGAGTCCGTAGCATTGCAACTAACATGACCTGCTCCCGCCATATCAGAGGTGTGCTGGCGACACGCAGAGAGGATTGCTCCTCCCCGTGCCCGCCGGTGGTAGCAGTCACGCTTTCCACCGACGTTTGGGCTGACATCCCAACCCGTTTTTGACCGTATGTCCGCTCCATACTAGGCCCGAAGGTCCATAAGTAGTTGATGTTTATCGGGGGAACCAGCCCCTAGCGTTTTATGCCTACCCGCCAGGCACTTCCAGCCATGGCCATGGTTCAGTTCCCCCAATTTTTGGTCGGGAGGACCTGGACCCGGCCTTGGCTAGACACTGCATTACCCCGGACAGAGCAACCGACAGTGCATTACCCGATCCGGGATAATGCAGGCACATTTTTAAAGATACGATAAAACTAAAAATTATCGTAGAGAATGCCTATATCTACCAGACTGCCGAATCTGAATCAGATCGGATCATAATTATAGCCAGAATGATGAAATTAATTTTCAGTTGCTTCCCCTGCCCCCTCCTGCCAACGACAACGCAACTCATTTTCCTTCTCGCTCGCACACTCTGCCGCGTTCAGTGCGCGAGTAACCCCTAGCGGAGGAGATGTAGAATCTAAATGGTACATGTATAATCTACATGTTAGATGCAGAATATACATAGTATATGTAGATGTAGATAACAGATGTAGCAAAAAAATGTGCAATGTAAAATTTTTTTTTTTATTATTCTCAAATTCTAAAAAATCATATGCTCAAAAATGTAAATACTGACTGAGTACAGGTATAAGTAGAGTCGCGTCTTTAGAAGCGACTCGCACGTTCCTTCTTGTTTTTTATTTGTTTTTAAAGAGCTCCAAACTCGAGTATGAAATTTGGCAGCTTCATCTGCCATATTTTTCATCACTTCAAGCATCTTTCCTTCTATTTCCCCTATTTGTTCGATGTGGTCGACACGACGACGCTTTGGCTTGGTTTCAGATGGCACCTCCGTTGAGAAGTCACTCATCGAGGCGCTGTTTACGTCCGATGTATCCGAAGTTTCGGGGTCGAATACCACATCGAACATGTTAAAGTCAGCAAAGAATGTATTTATTTAATCCTACGTATAATGTTTTTAAATTATTCATGTTAAATATATAACCTGTGCTATCAACGAAGCTAGCATCGAGGGATTTTGAAGGTTACAATATATAAGCGATCTTCTCGAAGTCCTCCCATGTCGATGGGCTACCACCTGAAGGTCCAACCTTGGCCAGTTCACTGCTAAAAAGTTATTATAGCAAAACAATAAAGGGGAAATAATTTGTGCAAATAATTGTAGACATATCATTTACTTGTATTTTTTCTTCATGTTCTCTATCTTGTTCTTCACCTCAAAATGCGACGGTCCGTATTCCTCAGTTGATCCGCTATTTCTTTGTATATGTGAGAATTTTTCCGGAAGCCTCTAAAACTTGCATTGTTCTCCTTCCATTGATCCAGAAGGGCCAGCAACGCCACAGGAGTCCACACAAATCTCGTATCTAATGATACTGTTGGTTAAAAGCCGTATTTTGAAGGAATGTATTTGAACTTACTTTTTCCCTCCATTATAAACAACATATGTTTTTTGTGGTTGCTGGTGGTAATAGTTCACACGATAGGCAAACAGGGTTGAAATAGTCGGAAAATCGAACAAACGCAACTGAAACGCAACCATAACTCAACATTTTGCCACTAGGCTCCTATGCTAAACCAATGTAAAAAACCTGAGTTTTGCCCAAAACGCAATAACTCAATAACTAAACCGTAGTGTAAACAGGCTATTAATTCCATCCATATACATATACATTTATTTCCATAGTTGGCGGCAATGTATTTATATTGCCAACTATATACATACATATAAACATAACGCACAAAAAAAAACCACACTCCATACTACCGAACATACTCCGCGCATAGTGGCACTATTTAATATAAAAATTTTGCGATTCCGAGCAATTTACGCGTTCCAGCCATACGTTTTGGTCGCCACACTAACGAATAGTATCTCCAAATACGCAAAAAATTATCCCCAACCAAGGCACGGCGCATTTTCCGTACTTATTTGAACTTTTACATTGCCAATTGTCAAATTGGTGTGTCGGGAGTTAGAGGTGGCTCAATCCAAAAATTATCGGTATCGTAGCCAAATCTTGCGTTCATGCAACTTCCGGTAACGCTTACGGCGACTAGGTTTATCTGTAATTTATCGATCCAAGCCGACATATAGAGAAAACTAGCACCCATTCCAATCAGCTTTCGAGGATATAAATGCCATTCCGTCCAAAGAGGTAACCGGAGGAGCCCGCACTAACAATATTTTCAAAATATTGCCAAAATCAGTGTGACCGTTCCTCTCCTCGGCTCAGCGCAATATAAGTCACTCATTCTTTGAGAAATCTCACTGAAGGTGATTTCAAAAAATCCGAGTCGACCCGACTATTGTTTTCCACCAAGCTCGAGGCTATTTTCTGGCAGCCTTCCATAAGTGGGTTAAATTTCCGAACAAATATTTGTTTCCTGGCGCCTTTCCGTTTGAATTCTACTCAAAGCAGTCTTCTGTCCTTTCAAGACTTCCAAAACCGATTTTCTGTGCGTGTGTGAGTTCGTAATATGCCAACAGGTCACAAGGACATCAACAAGCTTTTGCCGGAACCACGCCGTCACAAAAAATCAAGTCACCCCTCATTCCGAGAGCCGCAAGTAGTAGCCCTGCTGCCAGGACCAAATCGGTTCTGTTTCCTTCTCCAGTGACCCTCAAGGGTCCAGCTCTGACACAAAAAGACCCGAAAGGCTCGTTCGTCAGTAGCCCCGTAAGCTCCCGCCACTGCACCACAATGGCTCAATCCGCCCCCTCTGTCGCTCGGACCAAATTGGTCGCCACCATTGGCCGGTCACAACCACAGTCCATCCTCCTGTACATCCAGTCCAACAGGGCTGTTGACTGCCTCCCGTCAATATTGAGGTATTCTCAGGGGACTACGACCGCTGGCCCACATTCCGGGATCTGTTCACTGCGGTCGTGATCAATAATTCTAGATTGTCTCCGGTAGAGAAGTTGTACTACCTCACCGAGAAGACCCGGGGCGATCCGAAGGCCATCGTTGAGAAATCCCCCCTCACCAATGACGGTTTCGAGTCCGCATGGTTAGCCCTCCGTAGTCGATATGAGAACAATCGGCTTCTGGTTACCAACCAGATTAACATTCTCCTCTTCTTGCCCCGCGTAACTTCCGAGTGCTGTCGTGTTTTGAAGGATCTGCAAAAGTACGATGCAGGGGGTCCTAAGCGCACTAGCTGTCTCCAACGTCTGCACCGACAATGGGATAGTCTTCTAGTGACCATCTGTGCTTCCAAATTGCCGAATTTGAGCCGGGCGTTGTGGGAAGCGTCCGTAACGGACAAAAAGGAGGTGCCGCCCTGGAAGGAAATCGACTCCTTCCTCACTCAGCGATACCTAACGCTAGAGGCTATCAAGAGCGACCCTTCCACTTCAAAGGCGCTCCGAATCCGCCAACCGCCAAAGGCAGTCAGAATCCGCCATCCTCCCGAAGCCAGTCCAGTCCGTTCCGTTCCGAAGGCAGTCCTGTTCCAAGGACAGCGCACTCGTTCCAAAACAACATGAATCCGAGCAAGAGCACGTGTGATCTCTGTTCCAAGGAGAATCACCCAATCCGATTATGTCCTCATTTCCTACAAATGGCCGTTGATGCTCACTCCAGCTGCATAAAGCAAAAGAAGCTATGCTTAAATTGCTTCGCAAAAGGCCATTTGCTTCGGGAAGTCAAAGCTCCCACAATTGCAACAATTGTAGAGGACGACACCACACGCTTCTGCATCGTGGCAATCCAGCTTCCAGCGAGGCACATTCCACAGCTTGGCCAGACGTCAATCGACCAGTACCCTCCGCAGAAAATTCAAGTTCTTCCGAACCTCATCCTAACGTTCAGACGTATTTCGCCACCGCCACAAGCTCTCTCCTTCTTGGCACGGCAATTATTAATATTTACCACCTGGAAACCAAGAAACCATTTTTGGTTGAGTGCTCACTGGTCCCGTGTCCAATACGGCGAGCCATCAAGTTGCATCCTTTTCATGTCAAATTTCCAGAGTAGCTTCCAATGTCCCAAATGTGCCCGTGATCCGTTCCATGCTCACTTCTAATGCTTCTTCAACTTTTTCATTTCGCCCTAGCCTTCCATATACAGACATGGCTTCTCGATCCCGTTTCGACCGTACCATGGAGAGCAGACGTTCCCGAGGTACTAGGTCCTACCAATGCCGAGTCTGCTCTGAAATCCATCCTCTACGGAAGTGCTGCAGCTTTCTCCGCCAGGATTCAGAAAGGAGGCTCCAAGCTGTCCTCCAATTCAGCTACTGCACCAATTGCCTGGCTCACCGACACTCCGGCCAGGATTGTCGAAGCGGTGATCGGTGTAAGGTGTGTAGCCGGAACCACCACACGTTACTCCACCTTCCCGGGTCTCGGCACCCATCTGGCTCCTCTTCGGCACCGCCGCCTTGGGCTGTTTCCCTCGCTCTCGGTCTCAAGCTTATGAGCGTTTTTCCCCCCGGTGACGCGCTCTCGCGCGCTCTGACTCACCACGCTCACGCTCCCGCTCTCGCTGCCGACAGCCACCGGCAGTTTCCGAGCGCAACCCGCGAACCACTTCGCTTCTACACTCTATGCAAAACGGCCTTTTTGCACGCGATCTACTTGACTATATTAAATAAAGAAGAACTTGAAGAACTTGGACTTGCCCTGTGTTTTCTTGGGATCTGATCGGTGGAACCCCCCTGCGACGACTGTCCGCTTAAACGATTATTATTATAGATAATTATTAATAATAATTAATAGCGAGAAGGAACGTGTGAGTCGCTTCTGTAGACGCGAATCTTTTATACCCGTACTCAGTCAGTATATAAATTTGTTAGCTTATGATTCATGTAGAATTTTTAAATATTTATGAATTAACATTTTTTTTGCTACATCTGTTATCTACATCAACAATGTGGATTACACATGTAAAATGTAGATTCTACATCTTTTCCGCAAAGGTCGTGCGCTGCACAGGGCAAAGTTTTTGCGAGCGCAAAAGAGAATGAGTAGTGTGGTCTCGTGCTGGAGGAGGTGGGGGTAGCCACTGCAAATTAATTTCTTCATTCTGGCTATAATAATGATCCGTTCTGTACCAGATTCGACAATCTGACAGATTTAGACATTCTCCACGATACTGCTTATTTAGTTTTATATTATCCTTAAAATTGTGGCTGCCACAGATTTTCGTTCTTTGTAGGGTCGGAAGACGATGAGGCAAAATTTTGAAATACTCTGGTAACAGTGTAATAATATTATATGAGTCTGAAATCAAAATTTGGTTTCTCTAGCTTTTATAGTCTCTGAGAAGGATCATCAAGACTGATGGACAGACAGACATGGCTATATCGACTCGGCTATAGATGCTGATCAAGAATATATATGCTTTATGGGGTCGGAAACGTTTCCTTCTCTGCGTTATACACATCCCCCTTTACCACAAATCTTATATACCTCTTTACTCTTTGAGTACGATAGATTAATGATTATCCTAAAAACTTACAAAAAATTATAATAATTCTTATGATGATATGATTACGGTCACTGTGAGGAACTCTGTTGAGCTAGCGAGCTTTTTCACTAGCGTAGTATTGCTATATGTTTATTAACGAGACGATGGTTGTTTAGATTAAATATGGTTTATTGTTGTAAACAGTATAAAGGCGATACAGAGTCAAAGAGATAGCGAAAGGTTCAAGTTAGATTGATGACGAGTCGGTTGGAGAGTTAGCTGGATTCAAGACGGGGTCAGATTGTAGACGCGGGGGTCGGTACAAGACGGTGTCGGATTGAATAGCTCGATTCCAAGACGATGTGCAGTGGTTGCTAGATCCAGACTAATTCAAAGGGCAGGCGGGCCGAAATGCCTGTGCCCTAATGCGAGCGAGAGAGCGACAGATCGAGAGAGTGATAGCGAAAGGCGATAGAAAGAAAGGTGTGGGATGAAGAGGCGAAAGAGAACGGCTGCATAGGCTGCTGCCGTGAGGGAGCATGAATGCGTGCATGAGTTTGTAGGTAAATGACAATTTAGTACAGTGGGCAGTACAAACAACGAACAATAATAAGGATTTACTCTACTGCTGCACCACTGGCTATAATCTATGCATTTGGCCACTATTTGGCTGCGTAACCAAACATACTCCCCCCGTTGAAGATCACGGGTCTTTAACAAACTTCCTTCAACAGCATACAGGGTTCAGCAGACAAAGCTTGTTGTCGATGGGGCCGTTCTTCCTTCCGTCGATACCTGTAGATTCGCTGCAAGAAAGCAACGCGTTGTCCGACATCTAATCGGTTGAAGTTGAGCCATGTCATGTGATGCTCAGCGACAGAATAAGAAGAGGCGAAAAAGAATAGCGCATTCAAACCAAGCACTGGAAGTGATGTGTCCAATTCAGCATGATTTCCTGAAATGACTGAGGGATTAGCAATTTCTGCCCTCCCCCCAATAGGCCAATGTCGGGATGGTCTTTGGCCCAGCACAGCTTGAGGTCCAGCGCGATGCCCAGAGTTACGTCCGCCAGCAGAGAGCGTGGGTTCGTTCGGATGAACATCGGCCGGAACGAAGCGTTTGCAGAGAACCCACAAGGCCTGAAGGTCCGTAAACGAGGTCGTAGGCTGAGCAGGAACCACATCCGACGCAAGTCCACCTGTGTTGATGCAATCGAGGCCGCCTTCTAACTTTGAATAGGATTCCTCGTCTCCTGCTCCACCATGAAGAGCCGGCACAAGAAACGGATGCTTCGATTGGTATTGGTTTCTGTCGGTCAGTCCGATTGGCTCCAAAATCGCGCACGAATCCACTTGAAATGGGGCCGGTGTGATTCCGTGACCATACGCAGGATGCGGAGTTACGGAAGTGGACCGCTTAATGATCTCTCCGAGAATGATCCCATTGAGCGTCACAAACAGCTCCTCAAAGTCATCGGCGAGTTCACTCCCAATCTCGTCGAAGTCTAGCTCCTCGAGTTCACTGTGCACGGTTTTAAAAGTGCCGTGCAGCTCCTCGATTTGCTTCAGCCTGCCAACGAGCATGAAGTGGTCGAATAGGGAAGCGTTCTCCAAGACAACTTTTAGCTGCTTCATCCGTTCAAATAACGCTGGTGCTTTCCGCTTTAGGAAAGCCAGACTGTTTCCAGCAGCGATCACTGCACCGTCGTTCCTCGCACCCATTTCGGCGCAGGCGCTAGAAAACGTTCCTAGCGGGAAGATGACCGCAAAGAAGAACGAACGCTTGCAGTAAATGCAGCAAGAACCGCAAGCAGATCGCAAAGCAGACGACGCGAGCACCGTTTTTGTTGCTTGTGCACAGCCGAGTACCGAAAAAACCGTGGTTCAATGCGAATTAAAGGAACGACAAATGTTATTGTTTTTTGTGATAAAATTTAACGAGTTAATGTTTATATCACGTCGGGGTCACCAAATGTTGAGCTAGCGAGCTTTTTCACTAGCGTAGTATTGCTATATGTTTATTAACGAGACGATGGTTGTTTAGATTAAATATGGTTTATTGTTGTAAACAGTATAAAGGCGATACAGAGTCAAAGAGATAGCGAAAGGTTCAAGTTAGATTGATGACGAGTCGGTTGGAGAGTTAGCTGGATTCAAGACGGGGTCAGATTGTAGACGCGGGGGTCGGTACAAGACGGTGTCGGATTGAATAGCTCGATTCCAAGACGATGTGCAGTGGTTGCTAGATCCAGACTAATTCAAAGGGCAGGCGGGCCGAAATGCCTGTGCCCTAATGCGAGCGAGAGAGCGACAGATCGAGAGAGTGATAGCGAAAGGCGATAGAAAGAAAGGTGTGGGATGAAGAGGCGAAAGAGAACGGCTGCATAGGCTGCTGCCGTGAGGGAGCATGAATGCGTGCATGAGTTTGTAGGTAAATGACAATTTAGTACAGTGGGCAGTGCAAACAACGAACAATAATAAGGATTTACTCTACTGCTGCACCACTGGCTATAATCTATGCATTTGGCCACTATTTGGCTGCGTAACCAAACAAACTCTTTTTGAAATTTCTCCAAATCCAAGTTATCCAGTGATAAATTAGACAAACTTATGCCTCATATGTATTGTTTGTATTAAAATTGATATTTTCTGAACAGTATACGTTTTTATAGCTTTCAGAACAATGTATTTATACCAGAAATTAAGGTTGGTTTTGCACCGAATACGTCAGTTGGCATACAGAAACTCATGAAAAACGCATTGGGAAAGTTATCCATTTCAGGAAATAAGATTAACAGCTTCGAAAATTGTGATATTTTGCGTATTCAAGCTTTTACTCAGCAGTACATCGCAAGTGTTTGCTTCCACAATATTGATGAATCGAAAAATGGTCTGCCACTGGAATTATATTTTGCGATAATTATGGCATCAGAATTCCGTAACTATGAAGACACATGGCTTGGTGACAGTTGGAAATTAGGCATTTCATATAATCGTCAAAATTTATATGACAAAGAAGCCAACGACGATGGGATCACGGGATACATACGTGAGGGTTTTGCCCCCCTGCAGTACTATATAAGCAGTGAATACCTAAATATTGCATCGGATGGTGCGAAATTACCGGAGGTATCTTTGCGACGCTTTGATTCGGTTGGAAATGGATTTAACATGCTTGGTAGAGTTGACATGTCGGCTATATTGCTGTTCCTTCTTGGATTTATATTTCCTGCTACAATGCTTACGAAGGTAAGTAATCTATAAATTTAAAAATTTCGTGTTACGTTGCTTTTTTGAACTCCTCATAAACGCACAGTGGGTGAAAACGCCAATCTAGCTTATAAGAAACTGAAAAATATATATCCTTCCTGTTTTATCTGTCTGTATTTTGTAAATAATATAATTATTTAATGAACGTTTTATACCCCTACTCAAAAAGAGTTAAGGGGTATGTTAGATTTATGGTAAAGTGGATGTGTGCAACGCAGAGAAGGAAACGTTTCCGACCCCATAAAGTATATATATTATTGATCAGCATCAATAGCCGTGTCGATATAGCCATGTCATTTTGAAGATACGAGAAAACTAAAAAAAACCAGGGACCGCAAATAAGAGAATGCTAATTTTAAGTAAATAAATCAATGTGAAGGGAGACAGTTACGGAAACATGGAATATACTATAATTTATATTTCAATCATAATAAGCTATATCAGCAAGAAATTTCTATTTACGATTTATATATTATAAATCATTTTAAATTCTTATTTTTAATTTTTTTAATAGATAAATAAACAAATAAACATTGCAAATGAACGAACGCAACGGCTACCTTTTTTCTGTTCAAATATAAATTTCCACGGCATTGGTCAAACTCTGTTCAACAGGTTATGGGCCCATTATAATGGGCTCGACAAAAATCGAACTTTTTTTTTCCTCAAGGATCCATACCGACTTTTTCTGATAGATATGGGGATTTAAAATTTTTCAAAGAATTATGGTTTTTTTTCTATGGCAGAACTTTTTTTTGAAGAGTTTTTGAAAACTGGTATTTTTTTTTAAGCTTTTTTCAGAGGTAGTGCTTGTTTTTTTCACATAGCTCTAGTATCTTACGTCTGGTTGTAAAGAACTTTGCTATTTTGAAAAGATAATTAAAACAGCTAGAAGTAAAGCCCAAACACTTTGTGATTACAGCTTACCGTCTGGGAAATATAAAGCATTAAAATGCAAAAATGATGATTTTTGTGCGGTATTTTTTACGAAATTTTGACTTTAAAAACTTTAAAAAAATTATATCTTGTGTCCTCTATTTTTTTGTGTATAGGTGCATTAATTTGGCGTCGTTCAAGGTATCGCTCATTAAAATCTATGGAGAGACTTTGGAGCTAAAATTCGTTAACTAAACCTAAAATATGGAAAAAATGAACAAAAAATACCTTTTCGAAGTTTGCGGGCCCAACTGCCAATTGGGAATTGGGATCGCGATCAGGTACCAAATGTACAACCCTTTTTCGTTTGCTTACGCTACCTCTGAAAAAAGCTTAAAAAAAAATACCAGACTCCAAAAATTCTTCAAAAAAAAGTTCTGCCATAGAAAAAAAAAAAATATCATCAAACCATTTCTAAGCCCCAAATCTTTTAAGAAAAAGTTCGTTTTGTTCCTTGAGGAAAAATCGTGTTGACTAGTGTTATCGGATATTTAGATCAGAAAATAAAAGTGATTGTTTTAGTTAGAAACTAAAAACATCGGTGTGACTTAGAAAGAAAACGATAATCAGCTATGAGCGGAATTTATCAAATAGACAAATTGGTGGGGGGAAACTATGACTCCTGGTCCATTCAAATGCGGTCTGTGTTGGTGCACGCGGAGTTGTGGAGTGTGGCATCTGGTAATGTCACAGCATCGGATGTCCCTGAAGGTGCAAGGGCCAAGGATGAGAAGGCACTGGCAATGATCACGCTATGTGTGAAAACTTCACAACTGGGATACATCAAGAACTGCAAAAAGTCGGCTGAGGCATGGAAAAAATTAAAAGATGTCCATCAACCAAGTGGACCAGTACGAAAGGTTCAACTGTACAAGAAATTGCTAAGCAAGCGCATGGACCAGAGGCAAAGCATTTCAAGCTACATAAACGAATTTATTGATATTCTCGATGGCCTTAGTTCGGTAGGAATCGACCTAAATGATGAACTTCGCACAATTGTTTTGTTGTCGAGCCTTCCAGAACATTATGAAAATTTTGTAGTCGCCATAGAGACGCGCGACAGTCTCCCATCTTTTGACGTTCTATGTATAAAGCTGAAAGAAGAAGGCGAGAGAAAGGGAAATTCAGAAGAACAAAAGGAATGCGCAAAAGCATTTGCTGCAACGCAGAAGCCGGCCCGTGCAGAGAGCGCAAAAGAAGAGAAACAAAACAATTATATGTTTCAAGTGTGGTGAGCACGGGCATATGAAGGCTCAGTGTAAGAAAGAGAGCTCAAACGAAGGAAAATCAGCAAGAGGAGAGAACAAGCAGTGCAGCCTATTAAAAATAGTATGTGGTGTTTGGATAGTGGTGCGACGAACCATATGTGTTGTGATAAGCAGTTATTCACAAAGTTAGAAAAACACACAGAACTGATTGGCCTGGCTGACTCCGGTTTTTCTAAAAGCTGAAGGGAAAGGAGAGGTTCAGCTGAAGACAGATCTATGTACGCTGTCGTTAAAAGATGTTCTTTATGTTCCCAAAATGAATGGAAATTTTTTCTCCGTGAGCAGCGCAGTAAAAAATAAATGTTATGTCACTTTTGGGCAAGAATATGCGAAAGTAGTCCAGGACGGTGATTGTATTATAAAGGCAAACAAGGTTGGAAACTTATATATGCTTCAAGGAACACAAAACAGCTGTTTTGCTGCGATTAAGGCTGATGGTGCCTTGTGGCATGAAAGGTATGGCCATTTGAATATCAGCAGTATGAAAGACTTACAAACCAATGGAATGGTGCATGGCATTGAAAATATGGTTTGCCCAGCAAGTATGAATTGTAAAACTTGCATGCTCAGCAAGATACATACGCAGCCATTTCCTCTGGCATCCACCAGCAGAGCGCAAGACGTTTTGGAATTAATTCATGCAGATGTGTGCGGGCCATTTGGCACACAATCACTTGCTGGATCGAAGTACTTTCTAAGCTTCATCGATGACAAATCAAGACGTATATTTGTGTACTTTCTACGGCGGAAGGATGAAGTCTTCAATAAGTTTGTCGAGTTTAAAACACTGGTTGAACGGCAAACGGGAAAAAACCTTAAATGTATCCGGAGCGACAATGGCGGTGAATTTGTCAACAAATCGTTTGATGAATTTTTGAAGAACCATGGGATCGAGAGGCGGCTGACAGTTGCCTACACTCCACAACAAAACGGCGTTGCTGAGAGAGCAAACCGCACCCTGGTAGAGATGTCAAGGTGTATGCTGGTCCAGTCAGGATTAGGCGAATCCTTGTGGGCTGAGGCAGTCAACGCAGCTGTATATGTACGGAATCGACCACCAACCAGTGCGCTGACCAGTATGACGCCTATGGAAGCGTGGACTGGTAAGAAACCTTTTGTTGGTCATCTAAAAGTTTTTGGCTCCATTGCAGTTGCCTTGCACAAGGGTCCAAGGAAGAGTAAGCTTCAACCAAAAGGCAAAGAATATCGCATGATTGGGTATTCGGTAGAGCTAAAGGCTATCGACTGTACGATCTGGTGTCCCATCAGGTGATTGAGAGGCGAGATGTCCTCTTTAACGAGCTCCAAGGCGACAGGGATGCAGTCACAATCGAGTTTCCTATGAAGGAAGATACCAAGCAGTCGGAAGGTACTGACGGAAATTCTGATGAGACAGCGACGACCCTGATGAGGATGCCAGCAGCGATGAAGGAAGCAATGTCGACGACAATACCAGTAGCAGCGACTCTAACGCCTACGAGAGTGCAACTGAGAAAGCAGACTCAGATGATACGGTTCCTCGTGTTGGACCGGGCAGACCAAGGCTGATTCGAACCGGCAAACCTGGCCGCCCGAGAAAGGAGTACAATATCCTTGGTTCTCTGGTTGCCAGCAACGTGAAGATTCCATTATCCTATGAGGAGGCATTGAATAGTACTCATGCATCACAGTGATCCGAAGCGATGCAACGCGAATATGATTCACTAATGGCAAACCAGATATGGCAGTTGGCAGACCTACCAATAGATCATCGGGCAGTTGGATGCAAATGGGTGTATAGCCTGAAACGCGGTAAAGATGGCCAGATTGAGCGGTTCAAAGCACGGTTGGTAGCAAAAGGTTGCTCCCAGCAGTATGGCATAAACTATGCCGAAACATTTTCACCAGTTTGCAGACTGGAGAGCGTGCGATTTATTCTCGCTCTAGCAGCAGAATTGAAATTGTTTGTCAACCAAATGGATGTGTGCACGGCATACCTCAACAGTGACCTGAGTGATACGGTGTACATGAAGCAACCACAAGGGTACATTGAACGATCTCATCCAACTAAGGCTTTGTTGCTTAAAAAGGCAATATATGGATTGAAGCAATCAGGATGGGAATGGAATGCTAAACTAAATGGCGTCCTTATTAAATTGGGATTGGTTTCCTGCGATAATGAGCCTTGTCTCTACCAGCAAATAGGGAAAGGTAACTTATCGTTAATCCTGGTATATGTTGACGATTTACTTATATCATGCCAATCCAAAGAAGACTTGCTCAGTATTAAATCGGCTATTTCCAATTCGTTCGAATGCGTTGACAAAGGTGTTCCAGAGCTGTTTTTGAGTATGGAGGTGCACCGTGAATGTGAGCTTGGGCCTATCACCATAGGCCATTCGCAATATATCAAGGAACTATTGCAAGCTCACGGCATGGAGAAATGTAGACCAGTGGCTACTCCGTTGGATGCGGGTTTCCAGGTAAATTGTACTGATGGGCAGTGTCAAAGAGTTGATCCTGTCAAGTATCAATCCATGATTGGTGAGCTGATGTGGCTGGCACTCACAACCAGACCAGACATTTTGCATTCAGTTGCAAAGTTGGCTCCGCACGCTGAGCATCTTGCTGGCGTAAAACACGTTCTAAGGTACCTAGGAGCAATGGTCAATTTCAAATTACACTACAAAGAGTGTCATCAGCCTCTGACTGGATATGTGGATGCGGATTGGGGCGGAGACCGAACTACCCGGAAGGCCTATACGGGCTACGTTTATTTTTTGGCAGGTGGTTCAGGTGCACCCAGTTCATCACTCAAGGACCAAGCATATTGATATAAGATACCATTTCGTTCGTCAGGTTGTAGAAGAGGGTCAAGTTAACTTAAAGTATGCTAGTACAAACGATATGATTTCTGATATGATTTTCGTTGTCAGCAGAGTTAGTTGTGCTGAAATCAGATGATCGCCGTGATATGTTCCTCATTCTCGTCTGATGGTTGCCACTTTTTGTTCCAATACCTTGAGGCGGTTGTCCATGTCTGACTTATCGACAATTGACGTATGATTTTGTAGTAGATGTAGCAGAAAGTCTTCGCTGGTTTGTACCATTTCGATTACTTCGGCCATTTTCTCAGCATATGTATTCCGGCTGAAATGACTTCTAATTTGGATCCAAGTCGTAGTATATAATCATGGTCCATTCGGAAGTAGTCATTCTTGAGGTTCTAAGTTTCTCATAGAATATTCTAGACTTGTTTGCAAATTGCGTCACATTTATTGATTGTGAAAATGCTAATGGCAGCATGAGAAGTAATACTAACAATGTGGATGTTAGTGTAGGTAACAATAATCTCTTTCGGTGGTGGTGGTGGTGGTGGCTGGAACGTTTTGTTGCTATCTCCTCTAAGAATAATGGGGCGAGAAGACTGATCCGTTTGTATAAGCCGGACGGTGTTTTGACATCAACCACTCGTTCATGGTTGTCTTGCCCAGGATAATTTTTGATGATGCGACTCATAGGCCACTTCATTACTGGAAGGTTTTCTTCCTTCACCAAAACTAATAATCCTTCGGTCACGTTTGTAGCGGTGGTTTTTTCATTTATGCCGAGTTTGTAGTTCGTGGAGGTATTCCGTAGATCAATGTTTCCAAAATGCATGTTTTAAGCGCCAATTCCCAGCGCTTAACCAGAGGTTTTTCTTGACGATCAGTGTTGACGTCAGGTGCTGCGGTTAAAGGTTCACCGATCAGGAAATGTCCTGGAGTAAGCCCACTTGTATCCATTGGATCATTTGACATTGGAGTTATGGGTCGGGAGTTAAGAATTGCTTCAATTTCGATTATGACTGTGTTCAGCTCCTCAAACGTCAAGGATGCTGTTTCTGTGGTTGTAATTAACAGCCTTTTCGCTGATTTTACCGCAGCTTCCCAGAGGCCGCCAAACGATGGGGCCCGAAAATGAATGAATTTAAAATCCACTTGTTTTTTGTTGCAATGATTTGTGATCAGAGCATGTGCCTTTTCGCTAAATATTGCTTCTTCCAATTCCTTTAGCTTGTTATTTGCGCCGACGAAATTCGTTGCCTTGTCGCAATTAATAGTCTTGTAAGGAATCGCCGGAGTGCTGCCAAGAATGCATCTGTGGTTAAATCACTTACTAACTCCAGATGTACAGCCTTTGTGGAGAAGCAGCAGAATACGGCAATGTATGCTTTATCTGGCCGTTTTCCTCGGATTTTATGGTGGATCATGACTGGTCCACAGTAGTCAACGCCTGCATTAAGGAATGGGCGTGCTTGCGTGACTCTTTGAGCTGGAAGATTGCCCATGATCTGGTGCATCAGATTTGGTCTTGCTCTGGTGCATCTAATACAGCTATGTATGATGCTTCTAGCCATCGTCTTGCCGTTGATAATCCAATATTGTTGTCTTCCAATCGCCCTTAATGCTTGGGCACCGTAATGCAGATTTTCTCATGAAGTTCTCACATAATCATTTCGCCTATTGGGTCGTTGTACTGCAGCAGGATTGGATGTTTTGCGATGAACGTAATTAGAGTCTTCGAGTCTTCCACTAACTTGGATGAGTTCATCATCTGCTAGTATGGGAGATAACGAAATGATCGAACTCTTCGTATCCACTGTTTTATAGCGTTTTAACTGTTTTTTATCCGCTGTGAACTCAACTTGTTGAATCGTTCGAAAGATCATAGTGCGAGCACGCCTTAGTTCTCCTGAGCAAAGTGTCGTTGTAGGTGCTGTATTAGTTTTGTAGCAGAAGCGAAATGTGTACGCTACAATACGTTGCAGTTTGTTGAACCAGTTGCTATGTCTGCATGTATATAACTCTTCTCCAAGAGAGCTAGATGGGATTGGCAAGCTGACATGTTTAGCCTTTCTCTCAAGATTGCTGGGCTCAATGATGGGTGTTTTTGTCCATTTATCTCCTGATCCGTGCAAGAATAATGGTCCGTATAGCCATAGACTATGATATCTTAGCTTGCTTGCTAGGATTCCTCTTGAAAGGACATCTGCTGCGCTGTTGGCTGAGGAAACATGATGCCATTGTAGTTGGTTAGTCAATGCCTGGATTTTGGCGATTCGATTTGCAACAAAGGTGTGGTATGTGGACGCCGATGCGTTAATCCAGGACAGTACAATGGTGGAATCAGTCCAGAAGCTTCCTGATACTGTGTCAAGGTTCATATGGAGATCCCTTCTAACTTGATTGGTAAGTTCGACACCTACAACTGCAGCGCACAGTTCTAGACGTGGTAGGGATTCTTTGGCGGTGGGTGATACTCGAGACTTTGAGCATAATAGTCGTACAGAGACCTGATTGTTTTTGTAGGTGGCTCGTACGTACACTGCCGCGCCATAGGCTCGTTCCGATGTGTCCGAAAAAGTATGTGGAGCCTGGGTGACTGACACTTTTCCATCATATACGTGCCAGGGAATCTCCATTGAGTTTAATGATTGTTGATGTTAGTGAGACGAGTTGTAAATTCGAACTGTTTTATTCTCAAAACTTATGCACTATATATAGTAAACTCTAACATAATTAAACTAAGACCAACGCTAAGAAAAGAAAATGTGAGGCACTAGTTCCCACGATCATCCTTGATGGTGACAAGTGTGTGTGAATGTGCTACAAGTGTGTCGACAGATTTGGGTTCAACGCGACCCATGTAGATGACTTTATGGTCGAACCGATCCTTGATTTTGATGTCCCTTTTCTCAAGTGGCCTCCTTCAAGTGGACTGTATTATTTATGGGGTGGCCTGTGTCGTTCCTGTTCATGTTTATGAACATCTTTCCCGCGATCCGCTAGAGTTGTAGGCCTCGTTCAAGTGGACTGTATTTTGTGTTCGTTGTCTGCTGTTGGGTCCTGTTCATGTTTATGAACAATGATTGTAGGTCCCCCCGCTACTCCTTCCATTCGTTTTGGAGTTGTAATGGCAGTTCATGGTCCCAATCGAGTTTAAGCTCCAAAAGTTGTTGCATAAATATTTTTGCCTTGCCTATCACTGGGGCAAAGAGACCCAGTGGGTCAAAGATTTGGGCCAATTCTGAGCACACGACCCTTTTGGTGATGCGTGTTGCTTGGCTTTTTGTGGTTCGCTTACGCAGTTGGTCGTGTTTTGGCATCCAAATGAGACCCAGCGTTTTTACGCTGTATTTCTCTAGTGTTTCACCTAGTTTGACGTTGTTGATAACGTCCTCTTTGGGGATTCCTTGCAATAGCCGTTCGTTGTTGGAGCACCATTTGCGAAGTTTAAGGCCGAACGGTAGCAATATTTTATTAAGTTCTTGTTGAACTTGTATCGCTTCCTAAATGGTAACCGCGCCAGTGAGACAGTCGTCCACATAGAAATCGTTCTTCAATGCAGCAGATCCAATAGGTAATCTTTTTTGGCTCCAAGTTGCCAAATGTTCCAGACATTTCGTTGCCAGGAACGGAGCAGATGTGGTTCCATATGTGACTGTTTTTAATCGATGGTACCTGATATCTTCAGATGGATTGTTTCTCCAGACTATCATCTAATGAAATTGATCCTCGGGATTTATCCACACTTGTTGGTACATTTTCTCGATTTCCGCTGTGAATACGTACTTATGTATACGAAAACGTAGTAGAATGGACATAAGTTCGCTTTAAACTGTGGGTCCGGCATGCAGAATGTCGTTTAGAGACTTTCCGCTTGTTGATTTGCATGATGTATCAAAAACGACCCGACTTTTTACCAAATTTTTCCAAACAACCTATTCTCATGAAAGACGGTCATCCGTATCCATGCAGTTTACCAAGGTCGAATGGCATCTTCAGCCCCTTGTGAAGTGAAAGCTCACTGCTTCATGATCTTCGACTAGTTAAGCCGGTGTTTTCACCAGGTCCCGACGGAGTTCCCGGCTGTGTACTTAGGTACTGTGCCGACGCTCTGTGTGGACCCTTGCTTAAACTATTCACCCTATCCATTAACTCTTCATGCTTCCCCCCCATCTGGAAAGAATCTTTTATTATTACGCTCCATAAGAAAGGTAGCAAGTCTGATGCAAATAATTATAGAGGTATATTTAAGTTATCCGCTATTCCTAAAATGTTTGAAAAAATTTTAGCTCCGCACTTGCAACATCTCTGCAAATCACTTATATCTCCGTCCCAGCACGGATTTATAAGGCGACGATCAACAACCACAAATTTATTAGAGTTTACCTCTTTTATCATTAAAGGCTTTCAAGGTAACTTGCAGACGGATTTCATTTACACTGATTTCAGTAAAGCATTCGATTCTGTAAACCATTCCCTTCTAGTACAAAAACTGGACCTTTTAGGGTTTCCGCCTAATCTTTTGAGATGGATTTCTAGCTACCTTCGTTCTAGGTCTCAAAGAGTCCTCTTCAAAAACTCCTTCTCTTCACCTGTTAAGGTTACTTCTGGAGTATTTACAGGGCAGCCATCTGGCCCCCTACTATTCACACTCTTTATTAATGATCTGCCTTCAGTATTAACAAACTCTCGAGTACTCATGTATGCGGATGATGTTAAACTTTGTGTCCAGTATAAGGACATTTCATTTCACTCTCGCTTGCAATCCGATCTCAATAACTTTCAATCATGGTGTTGTGCAAATATGTTACACCTAAATGCCTCGAAATGCAAAGTAATGACATTTCATCGCTCCAGCTCCAGCCCCCTATTGGCTCCTTATAGCCTCTGCGGTGGTTCTCTTGAGAGAATTACCTTGGTTGATGATCTTGGTGTTAAATTAGACCCAAAGTTAAAGTTTTCTGAACACATTTCTACCATGGTAAATAAGGCCATGGGTGTGCTTGGGTTTATAAAGAGGTGGTCAAAGGAATTTGACGACCCCTATATAACGAAGACTCTCTATATCTCGCTTGTTCGTCCGATTTTAGAGTACGGCTCTTGTGTATGGTGCCCCCAGTACAAAGTACACCAGGACCGTGTAGAATCAGTCCAGAAAAACTTTTTTCTTTTTGCTCTGCGTGGCCTTAACTGGGATGCAGGTGTGAGACTGCCATCTTACCCTCGTAGATTGCTTTTAATAAACCTTCCGCTATCTTTGTATGTTTAGCTCTTTGAGTTGTATTTAGCTCCAATTTTCATCGAATTTTAGTCTAACACCTATCTTTCCTGCATGCTCGCGATCGGTTCGGTAACATGCGTCGAGCGTCATGCGGCAGCGCCCCTCGGTCGGTTGGGCGGGAGGAGGCATTTCTGCCTGGGTTCCGCGCCTAACAGGCTTCGGCTTAGTGTCGCATGAGCCACTTGATGGTGCAGTCATTGCATATCAACGTCCAGACGAACTTTGGGCTTGTGCTCTCAGGTTTGAGTACACAGTGGTGTGGTATGACGTAGTGTCTCTCCGGCACTTGTGATGCTGGGACCATCTTCATGTGTCCAAGTCCTTCATATTCATTCATGAATTCCATATAGCCTTTCCAGGTGTCTGGTGAAATCCGTCGCTCTAGTGCCAGGAATCGTTGCAGTTTCCAAAGACCCCCCCAGGGCTGAAGAGTGTTCGGAAAATGGGAGTTTTACTATCAACCTGCCATCCGATGCTGTTTGTAAGTTTTCTATGAAGTGAGTTTCGCAATGTGCTTCGATTGGCGTGCGTGGTTTTTCTTCCGTCTCTAAGTTGTCCAGAGTCCAGAATTTTTCCATTAGCTCGTTGAGTCCAATTGCACAAATGGATGAGGAGTTGTGTGCAGACCTGATTTTTCCTGCCACTATCCATCCCAATTTTGTATTTTGCAGCAACGGGCCTCCTGAATTTGGCTGTTTTTGATTTGGGAGTAGTAGCGAATAATAGTGCTCTGCTCCGATGAGCATGTCGACTTTTCCCGGTTTATAGAAATCCGGATCTGCCAGTTGGCAATTGTTTGGTATGTTCAAGTTCATTTCATCGAGTGCCTGCGCTGGTTGATCAGCAATTATATGAGGTAGTACGAATGCTTCAATTCTTTGCGTAAATCCGCCGTGAAGCGATTTTATTAGAACATTTACTCGTGCTCTGCTGGTCTTTGACTGACCTCCAATTCCTTCGATGCGTAATGTTGTATCATTAAGTTTTACTGACAACATTGATGCCATTCGTTCAGAGATCAGGTTTATCTGTGATCCTGAATCCAGCAAGGCTCTGAAATTGGCTCTCTGTCCATTTTTTGCTTCTACTGATACTTTTGCTGTAGCTAACAGGTTGTAATTATTGTTACTTGCTGCGCCAACCGTCGGTGCTCTTGGTTCTGTACTTGCGCGCGATGGTATATTCAAGTGCAGTAGTGTATTGTGTTTTTGTCGCACTTGAAACATATCCGACCTGGGCATGCATTTGTTTTGTGGCTTGTTTTAAAACAGTTGACACACAATTTCTGCTTTTGTACCCAATTTAGTCGTTCTTTTTGCCTGTTTCTAGAACTCGAACTCTTTGTTCTAGGAACTGAAGCATTGTGTGCAAGGCCTGTATTTCCTTTAAGCCTTCCAATGATTGCTCGTACAAGGCTCTGTTAGTGACATCCAGCTTATTTTTAATGACGGCAATCAATATTGGATCCCAGGGTGATATATTGATGCCCAATCCCCGTAGTGATGCCAGGGATTCCATAGTTGTAACGTACAACTCTTTTAATGACTTGGAGTCATCATTAACTGTGTTATAATTTAGGAAGCGGTTCAATACCGTGCTAGTGACATCTCTGGGATTGTTGTATGTATCAATCAGAATTTCCCAGGCGCTCACATAATTTTCTTCCTTTATATCGATATGTCGGATCAATCTTTCTGTCTCTCCAGTTACGGTTGTTTTTAGATACTACATCTTCCGTACTGTGGGCATGTTTGTTTCATGTATCATACATGAGAACAGGTCATAGAACTGGGACCAACAAACTTGGGAATGTTGATGCATGGAAGTTGCACGTCATTATTGTTTGATGTGGCTGGTATTGCCAATGCTATACCTGTTTTTCCAGAGTCAGGTAGGCTTCCATGTTGTATCCTTCTTCTTCTGGGTTATCATATTCCTCGTGGATAGAAAAATGGACTTCTTGTGCTTGAGTCCATAGTGATTTTATCAAATCACTTGATGTACGACGTCCCGCCTCTGAGAATTGTCTCAGAATGCGTTTTATGGACTCTTATATGGCCTTTTGTCGGAGACATAGTGAATTTGCTAAAAGCCTGTGTGGCGGCAGCGTGTTCCTCCTTGTGTGAATCCATTTTCCTATTTGCAACCGATGTTGGTTCAAGTAAAAGTACAGACGACGTACTGGATGGAGGTTTTGTGCTGTTTCAATGGTGACACACAATTTTGATCTTGATCTTGTTGGCTGATGATCTGAAAGTGACAGATCTGCCAAATGGTTCTACTTATTGGTAGGAGATTCTACCGTTAGTATGTGGCTTGCTGCCAGTTTGTGTTGAAGAATCCTGGTGACTTCTTCAGTGTGATCTGCAGGTTGTATCCTTTTCCTGTCGCTTGTTGGACAATTTTTAGAGGATTTCCTGCGTCGGGGTCACCAAATGTTAATGTGTGTTTCTGTGTGTGTGTGATTTGGTATGCATACGGTACATAAACCGTTTACGATTTTGTCGTCGCAACTAGAACTTGTACCAGTTGGACTGCGGAGAGGGTTTCCTACGGTGAGCAAATGAGGGTCTGAAGACACGGCGACAGCCTCTGTTGATTGCACTTGTAGAGAATGAGTGAACAGGCAGTGATGGTACTGTTTCTGATACTGATTTTATTCAACATATTTAAATTCTATTTATAGGTAACAAAAGGTACAGAAAGTTCTGAGTCTAGTAAGAATATGGTAAAAGGGAATTGGAATTAATATGGAATTAATTTGGATTTAATATGATATTGTGTTATTGGGCAATTGTGATAGTCAGCAATTTCACCAGTGTGCCCTGAAGCCCTCTGCCCTCTGAAGAGCGATCGCATCGTTGGCAGAAATTGCTGCAGAAGCGGTTATTGTTGACTGAGCTCTAATGCTTTATCGTTTGTTATTATGTCTCCCGTTACATGGGTCGACCTGACTTATTCGATAAGTGTTTATTATGTAATATTAATTAATGCATAAATATGCGACTGAACAAACATCTAAATCAAACATATTAAAGCCTGCGGCCATGAAAAAGGAACAATTAAATGGAGTGATTGCATTATTGTGTGCCGTGCTATGTTGTTACTGCTGCATAAATACAATGATGAATAACTGACCCCAACATAATGGGCCCAACAAACAATAAATCCAAAAGATAAAAAAAAGGAGCGAGCACTGGCACAACAAGGACACAAGCGAGGAAATATCTGAGTGAGTACAGGGATGAGCAACCAAATAAAACTCAAACCCAGAAGAAGTGGTTTAAAGGAACAGATCAGAAAGAGAAAGTCAGCTCACCCTGTGCCACAACAGACAACATAAATAAACAATTTATTAATCACCGTCCTGCCCCCAGAGCCATACGAAAACAACAAAAAAAGTGCCCTGGAGACTGCCAAGGGCCGCTTTACACCCCGACGTGCAACAACACTTGCATATGGGTGTTGCCACAACAGAAAGAGATGACCAGCGCCGGCACCCCATCAGCCTGCGAGATGACTTGTTCCAGCATCCAATTCAACTAGCCTGTGCGAAGACCTGCACCGGCACCGCCAGCGCGACAAGCTGGGCCACGGACCGATAGCGTTACAGAGAACGCCCATCATAACAACATTGAGTCGACCGGTAAAATAGATTGGCCTGTAAAGCCATTCACCTATTAGGTAGGACACAAATGAAATGACGAGAAGGAACGTGAGTCGCTTCTGGGAACGCGACTCTACTTATACCCGTACTCAGTCAGTACATAAATTTTTGAGCTTATGATTTATGTAGAACTAGCAGACCCGCGCGCTTCGCTACTTAAGTGGTGGATTAAGATTCCGCAGCATAATTATGGTGGCTCCAACTTTTACTTGTAAATAGTATGGCGGCAATCCAGGTAAATCCAATAAATTTAGAAATTCGACTGGATAATTCACATCATCTTGATTGATAATAGTATCAATCGACCTATACGCAACCATTTCTCTTGGGATGGAATTCAAAATATGCGTTGATCTCATTGACATCATTATTTGTTTCGGACAAAATTGCTCTTTCCCTCATGGTTTCTATAATTTTGTACAATATTTGGAAACACACTCTGAATCAAGTATTCCTTCGATGACACAAAAGTGCAAAAATTATTTGGAAGTGTTATGAAGCCAGAATTGCCAACGGGAAGTATGCCTGAAATCACCTGAAATCATCAATGCACCACCAAACAATCGATTATTTCCACGAATATCTTTCAACGTACGATTAACTGCTTCCAGTGACTTCTTGTACGCCATAGTACACTCATCCCATACAATAAGACACACTCTCGCCATTGCAGATCCTTTTTAAATGTAGCATGTAGGATTATCGTCAGCCTGCATATTCAAGGGCTTAAGGGCAGAGTGCGCCGTGCGACCACCATCCAATATTGTAGCAGCGATGCCAGATGAAGCTAGAGCCAATACGACTCTACCTTGTGCTCGAATGGTAGCCAAAATAATCGAAATTTTCCGGTACCTCCAGCTGCATCCAAAAAAACCAGTCCATCATCAAAATAATCGAAATTTTCCGGTACCTCCAGCTGCATCCAAAAAAACCAGTCCATCATGTTTTTCTTCGATAGCTCGTAATATGTGGTCGTACACCGTTCTTTGATTGATATTTAGCTGTGGCTCATTATTTTGCACAAACGCATTAAGCTTGGCATGATCATACTGTTGTTCACGCTCCAGTTATTTGTTGAAAAGGTCGTGTGTTTCACGATAAGGCGCTGTCATACCTAATTGAGCTAAAGCTTTGCTTGCCATCATCAAGCAAAGGTCTTCATTGGCGATCAATGCTTCGTTTTAAATTAAAATATACGATAAAATGAGAACAAACATTCAATTTGCATAAATAAAACTATTGCATTACTTTTAACGTTGGCATGAAGTTGTCAATTTCACTTTACAATTCGCCAGTGGTATTCATTTGCAGTTGTTGTTGCATCATTATTCCGTTGATTTGAACGGGACCTTGCTGTGCGTAGACGATTATTATTTCATTGCTATGTGTAATGTCTTGGCTACTTTCACGGCTCCTTGAAGCCACAACTTGTAACGACATTTAACTTTAAAAAACTTGGATCCTGCATATTTTATCTTGGGACCCCCCTGAGACGCCATCAGCTTAAACATTGGTCCTTCGAGCCGGATTCTGATCTTCGCCTTCCCCATAAGGAAAATCCAGCCATCAAGCATTTGCATCAACTTCACCACAAGAGGATCCTAAGATAAGTACGACTTTCGTTTGCCAGAAATCGCTTCCATTCGCGATTTGTGTTTCCAATTTCCGCAAAGTCCGAGTTCCGCGATATAGGAACATATATATAGTGTTAAATACGTACTTATTCCTTCCTACTGTGCCACCCGTTTTCTTTGTCGCTTCTCGTTTCGACACCGCCATATTATTGGCGATTCAGGCCGTTCTCCGTTCCTTCAACTCCATCTACCAGTGCTACGGTAGTTCTTCAATTCCGTATTTGTCTGCATGAATTTTAAAAATAATTAAACGTAAAAAATATTCAGATCCAGCTGCACATCAGTCCAGTAACCACATATGTGCATTCCAGCTCACAAGAGCAGCTCCGCAGCTGATATACATACATAATTACATCCAAATATATACACACATTCCTACGTACATTCTGCAAGTGCATTTCATATACGACCCACCCCAATAAACATACACCTTGGCACACTACGAGTTAAAACAGAATCAAAATTAAGTGTTTTATTTCCATCCATATATATATATACATTTATTTCACTACTCGACAAAATCCAACTCTTTTTTTCCTCAAGGATCCATAAATGAGGAATAGGCAGAGTGGGTGGGGGTGGGAAATAAATACAATATATTAAAACAAAAAATGTTTTTTGTTTGATTTATTTGAAATTGCAAATTTACAATACATATCCCTAATTTAGAGAGGTTTCTTTTATAAATTACATATTGTGCAAAGCCGTCGACCTATTCAGGGCCGGATGAACCGGGCCCTGGGCAACCATCAATTCCTTTTTATACCCGTACTCAAAAAAGAGGTATATTAGAAAAGGGGTATATTAGATTTGTGGTAAAAGTGGATGTGTGTAACGCAGAGAAGGAAACGTTTCCGACCCCATAAAGTATATATATTCTTGATCAGCATCAATAGCTGAGTCGATATAGCCATGTCTGTCTGTCCGTCTGTCTGTCTGTCTGTCCTTCTTGTTGAGTGCCTAGATCTCAGAGACTATAAGAGCTAGGGCAACCAAATTTGGTTTCCACACTCATGTGATATCACACTGCTACAAGTGTATTTCAGAATTTCGCCCCGCCCCCTTTCGCCCCTACAAAGGACGAAAATCTGTGGCAGGTACATTTTTAAAGATACGATAAAACTAAAAACGCAGTATCGTAGAGAATGACCATATCTACCAGATTCCCGAATCTGAATCAGATCGGATCATAATTATGGCCAGAATGAAGAAATTTTCAGTTGCTTCCCCCCGCCCCCTCCGACAAAACGACAACGCAACTCATTTTCCTTCTCGCTCGCACACTCTGCCGCGTTCAGTGCGTGAGCAACCCCTAGTGGAGGAGATGTAGAATCTACATGTTAGATGTATAATATACATAATATATGCAGATGTAGATAACATATGTAGCAAAAAAATGTAAAATGTAAAATTTTTTTTTTAATTCTAAAATTCTAAAAAATCATATGCTCAAAAATGTATGACTGAGCACTGACTGAGTACGGGTATAAGTAGAGTCGCGTCCCCAGAAGCGACTTCAGTTTCCAAAAAAATTACTAGCGACCAAGGCACGGCGCATTTTCAGTAATTATTTGGCCTTTTACATTGCCAATGATCCAATTGGTGGGTCGGGTTTTTTTCGGGAATTAGAGGTGGCCCAATCCAAAAACTATCGGTATCGTTACCGACCCTTGCGCACATCCGAATAAGATCAGCTCTACTGACTACCTAGCAATTTCAAGCAACCTTAATTAAATAAATAATTATATAAAGCGATCCACATCTTATAATTTCCATTTTTATATTTTCCGGCACCATTAAAAACAATTTTGATAACAAATCATTGTTTTTTTTTTGTGCCTTTCCGTACATCCTCCTATAGTTTTTCACCACACAATTTGCGATTATATTATTAACGCATTGTAAATTATCTACAAATCCTAACAGGCCAGAAAACAAACAAAATTCCGTCCGCCTTGCATCCGCAAATAACCCAGTTCTGCTCACGACTGCGTCAAAGAGGTAAACGGAGGAGCCCGAACTAACAATATTTGCAAAATATTGCCATAATCAGTGTGACCGTTCCTCTCCTCAGCTCTGCACAATATAAGTCACTCATTGTTTGAGAAATCTCACTGAAAGGCGATCTCAAACAATCCGAGTCGACCCGACTATTGTGTTCCAGCAAGCAAGTGGGTTATATTTCAGAACTAATATTTATTTGCTGTCCGTGTTACTTCTACTTAGACCAGTCTTCGGTCCCTCACAGACTTCCGAAACCGATTTTTTTTCGGTTCAGTCCATCGTCCTGCACAGCTAGTCCAACAGGGTGGCTGTCGACTGCCTCCCGTCAGCATTGATGTGTTCTCAGGGGACTACGTCTGCTGGCCCACTTTCCGGGATCTATTCACTGCGGTCGTGATAAATAATCCTAAATTATCTCCGGTCGATAGATTGTGCTACCTCAGCGAGAAGACCAGGGGTGATCCAACGGCCATCGTAGAGAAATCCCCCCTCACCAATGACGGTTTCGAGTCCGCATGGTTAGCTCTCCGTCGCCGATATGAGAATAATCGGCTTCTGGTTACCAACCAGATACCAACCATCCTCCTCTTCTTGCCCCGCGTAACTTCCGAGTGCAGTCGTGCTTTGTAGGATCTGCAAGGTACGATGCAGGGGGTCCTAAATGCACTAGCTGTCTCCAATGTCTGCACCAACAATTGGGATAGTCTCCTAGTGACCATCTGTGCGTCCAAATTGCCGAATTTGAGCCGGGCGTTGTGGAAAGCATCCGTAGCGGACAAAAAGGAGGTGCCGCCTTGGAAGGAAATCGACTCCTTCCTCACTCAGCGATGTTCAGAATGTTCAGAGTGGCAACAGCTCTGTGGGCATTCCAGCCACACCACACTGTTAGCTTTCCAGCTACGCAAGCTGTTGCCCTCGCTCTCGCTCTCACGCTTATGAGCATTTTAACCCCGGTGACGCGCTCTCGCGCACTCATACTCACCACGCTCCCGCTTTCGCTGCCGACAGCCACGGCAGCTATATTTTACATGAGTGCTACTTCGCTTTACAACCTAAGCAAAACGGCCGGCTTCTTTTGCACGCGATTATACATATATCCTAGGCTGGGCCAAAATTTGACCAAAAAATGGTTTTCTCAAGGGGACACCATCCAATTCTGTTCTTTGTTATTCAATAAAATGATACAATTTTTTCAAGTTTTTAGTTTAATGTTTGGGGGTTGCTACCACGAAAAGAAAATACACTTTTTTGGTTAAATATACATTAATAAAAATTTAATTCGTCGGTTTTTTAAACTAATATTGAAGCCTAGAAACTAGTTCATATTGATAATAAGGTATTTTTAAAAAATCTTAAAAAAAAAAACTACACCACAAAAAAAAAACCATACTTTTTGTTAAACATTTTGAAACCCCGAAATCTATAAGAAAAAGTTATTTTGGGTCACAGCCTAATTCTAGTGTTAGCTAGTGTAATCCAACTCATTCAGCAAAAAAATTTTGTTTCAATTTTCTTGATTAAAATTTTTTTTGGAGAATTCGGAAGCAACCTCTAAAAAATAAAAAAAAAACGAGAAGGAACGTGCGAGTCGCTTCTGGGGACGCGACTCTACTTATACCCGTACTCAGTCAGCATATACATTTTTGAGCATATGATTTTTTAGAATTTTATAATAAAAAAAAAATTTTACATATTACATTTTTTTGCTACATCTGTTATCTACATCTACATATTTTATGTATATTCTACATCTAACATGTAGATTATACATGTACCATTTAGATTCTACATCTCCTCCGCTAAGGGTTGCTGGCGCACTGAACGCGGAAAGTGTGCGAGCGAGAAGGAAAATGAGTTGCGTTGTCGTTTGCAGGAGGGGGCAGGGGAAGCGACTGAAAATTAATTTCTTCATTCTGGCTATAATTATGATCCGATCTGATTCAGACTCGGCAGTCTGGTAGATATGGGCATTCTTTACGATAATGCGTTTTTAGTTTTATCGTATCTTTAAAAATGTGCCTGCCACAGATTTTCGTCCTTTGTAGGGGCGAAAGGGGGAGGGGCGAGCTAGGGGTTGCCCTAGCTCTTATAGTCTCTGAGATCTAGGCGCTCAACAAGACGGACAGACAGACAGACAGACAGACAGACAGACGGACAGACGGACAGACAGACATGGCTATATCGACTCGCCTATTGATGCTGATCAAGAATATATTTACTTTATGGGGTCGGAAACGTTTCCTTCTCTGCGTTACACACATCCACTTTTACCACAAATCTAATATACCCCTTAACTCTTTTTTGAGTACGGGTATAAAAATAGCAACATGTTAATTACTATTAAATCCAAGGTAACAAAACAAGGGGGTGTCCAGTTTGTATTTAGAAAAAAAAAATGTTTGGTCCGGCCTAATATATACTAAATAAAACCATACACTGAAGAACATATTCTACATCTAACATGTAGATTCTACATGTACCATTCAGATTCTACATCTCTCCGCTAGAGGGCGCTCGCGCACTGAACGCGGCAGAGTGTGCGAGCAAGAAGGAGAATGAGTAGTGTCTTTTGCTGGAGGAGGGGCAAGGAACTGAAAATTAATTTCTTCATTCTGGCTATAATTATGATCCGATCTGATTTAGATTCGGCAATCTGGTAGATATGGTCATTCTCTACGATACTGCATCCTTAGAGGGGCGGGCACTTGTAGTAGTGTGTAATCACATGAGTCTGGAAACCAAACTTGGTTGCCCTAGCTCTTATAGTCTCTGAGATCTAGGCGCTCATCGAGACAGATAGACAGACAGACATGGCTATATCGACTCGGCTATTGATGCTGATCAAGAATATATATACTTTATGGGGTCGGAAACGTTTCCTTCTCTGCGTCTATGTAATTATTCTGTGCGGCTACTTTAAGTGAATGATTTTTTGGAGAAAAAATAATCATTATTTACGGTCCCTGCAATATATACAACGTCATACAAAATGATGATGTTAAAAAATTAGTGCCTTACATTTATCTTCAACTGAATGTTTCCTTAAACATTGAAAAAAGTTATTTGTAAGAATTAAAGTTAGCGACCTTTATACTAATGGAACCGTCGACTTAGGTCAATTTTTCCAAAGGTTTGAAAAAGAAGCCTGTATAAAAACCATCAGCCAACTTAAATTGGCACCGAGCGAAGAAATCTTTGAGAAAATTTCAATAGATTCCTTCAAGAACAAAGAGTTTAAGAGTAGCGCTATTCAAGCCGGTGACCACAATATAAGAAAATATAATATATACAATATAAGAAAATATGTCTACATTCCAAGACGATCAAATTCAAGGAGGTCATACAGGTATAGCTAAAACATAAGCGAACATTACTTTTGGAAAAACATGACACGCCAAATTACAGCTTATGTAAGAAAGTGTTCAAAATGCCAAAAATCCAAAGCTACTAAGCATACCAAGACCCCATTGACTATTACTGAGACACCACAAATGGCGTTTGATAGGGTTGTTGTGGATACGATCGGTCCACTTCCTAAATCAGACCAAGGAAACGAATATGCAGTCACTTTAATCTGTGACTTGACAAAATACCTTGTTGCCATCCCAATCAAGAACAAAAGTGCAAAAACAGTAGCTTAGGCTATTTTATTTATTTATTAGGTTAGGTTAGGTTGTCCCGGACGGCCCTCACGGGGCCACGCATAGGCCAAAATGGTCCTTAGTTGTCCGGATTGGTGCGTTTGGACCTTCTAAGTGTTTAACGCGGTTTCAAAATCCGTGAGGATCGAGGAGACTTTTGCAAAGGCAAGGAGTTCCGCTGGCGTCCTCTTGGATGCATCTTTCAGCGATGCCAGTACCGGGCTGCCAAGATATTTGTTTCTTGCCCTTGAGAGGGCCGGGCATTGGCAGATTAGATGTTCCAGGGTTTCGATAGCTCCAGAGTCATCACATTTCCTGCACTTGCCTCTGTTGGTGATGCCTAGTTTGACTGCATGTGCTGCAGGCAGGCAATGACTGTGAGTATTCCCATTAGCATCCTACAGTCCTTCCGTGGTAGGTGCAGTAGGTAGTGGCTGAGTTTACCATTGCTCTCCTTACACATGGCTTTCGCGATCTTGCAGTTGGTGGTTCTCCTCTACCTGTTATTGGCCTGTATGTGTGCCCGCCTCTCTAGATCGCTTTGAAGCGTTCTGAGGGAGACAGGCACGTTCTTAGTCCTGTCGTTTGCCAGACCGACGCCTTCTTTAGCCAGCACGTCTGCTGTCTCGTTGCCTTCGATGCCCTGGTGGCTGGGAACCCAATATATCCGCACTGACTTTGTCCTGCTTAGGAAATCTAATGCCTCCCTGCTTGCCAGGACATTTTTGGAACTGACCGCTGACGACTGCATGGATCTTATCGCCGCCTGGCTGTCCACGAACAGGTTGACCACATTATGTGGGCGTTCCATACATCGAGCAACCTCCGCCGCTTTCCGTATGGCAAAGACTTCTGCCTGGAATATGCTGCATTCTTCCAGTAGCTTATAGGACAGCCTTATTTCAGGGTCTGTACAGTATATGCCCACACCTACTCCTCCCTCCATCTTGGAGCCATCCGTGTATATGCTTAGGTGTTCATTCCAACTTTCTTTCCAGTCGTCGGGTTCCATGTGTATCGCTGTTTTGACGTCCAGGCAAGTTCGGGGGAAAATGTAGTCAGATATACTCATCATGTCTCGGCCTATTGAACTGTGCCCGAATCCTTGCAGCGACATATTGCCTGATGCGACTAGGCGTTGTACTGCCTTACCCGCAGTCAGTTTAGCGTGGATGTCCAGGGGGTCGATTCCGAGTATTGCTTCGAGTGCTTTTGTTGGGGTTGACCTGACCTCAGCGCCCCAGTGATGCAGAGCAGTGCCTGCCGCTGAGTTCTATCTATTAGATTGTTGTAGGTTTTCTTTTCTGTAGCCTGCCACCACACTAAGACTCCATATAGCAGAGTCGGTCGCACTACCGAAATGTAGACCCAGTGCATTAGGGCAGGTGATAGGCCCCATGTGCTGCTAAGCATCTTCTTGGATGCATATAGCGCAATGGTGGGCTTCTTCACCCTTTCCAATACATTGGGTCTCCATGTCCGCTTGCTGTCCAGTACTATGCTGAGGTATTTGACTTTTGTTTTTGGGGTGAGCCTGGTTCTGTCGATTTTCGGGGGGATCCATGCCGGTACCTTGTACCTTTTGGTGAAGAGGATGAGGTCCGTCTTTCCCGCCCATTCACATATCTCCCTGAGTGTTGATTCCGTTATTGAGCTGAGGCTCGATGAGCATACTCCTGTAATAATTATGCTTATGTCGTTCGCATAAGCTGTTATTTTTGGGGCTCTCCTCTCGAATCTCTTTATTAGGTCGTCGACCACCAGATTCCATAGGAGGGGCGACAAGACCCTGAGGTGTGCCTCTGTGTGCCCCTTTCACCATGGAAGCGGTGCCATGGAAGCGGTGCGACCTCGGTGCATCCTGGGAAGTGAGCTTCCATTAGTGCTGTTAGGGCTTCTTCGCTGTCCTCAGTCCACTGTCCATCATTTCGTTTCAGCTGACTCTGTATGGCGGGTTGCTTTGATAGCAACTTCCGGAGTCTGGCCGTTTCTGGGACTTTCTCGATATTGGAGCAGAAATTCCTTGGAGAGGGTCTCTAGGGACGTTTCTATTTCTTCCGGGGATTTCACTGTGCCCGGACGAGTCGCGAGTTTCGAAGTAACTGTCTTTTTAAACTTTTCCCAGTTTGTGTTCCGGGGATTTTTATAGACAGTTATCTTCGGAGAGTGTTTAAATTCGCACTTAAACTGAATGTACTTGTGGTCTGAGAAGGATGGTCTTTCAAGGACTCTCCAGCCAGATACCAAAGTACTCTTTCCCGTTACGAGTGTTAGATCTAGTACGTTGGACGAGGTGGGACCTACGAAGGTGTGTTCCTCCCCTACGTTTGCTACATCTAGGTTAGTTGATAGTATGAAGTCTAGAAGTGACTCACCTCTGTCTTTGATGTCGGGGCTTCCCCACACGCTATGGTGGGCATTGGCGTCCGTACCAACCAGAAGTTGCTGGTCTTTCGGGCTGGCATCCGCCACCAGACTCCTTAGCTCTTCCGGTGGAGCAGGCCTGTCATGTGCCATAAAGCACGATGCTACCATGAGGCGCTTGTCCTCGCTTTCAAGCATGTGACGGCGCTTTGGCCGGGGTATGCTCGCCGCGCCGGGATTCACAGAAATTTGTTTGATCTCTGGATGTGGTAGCTGAAAGAAAGGCTCTAGGTTCAAGAAGAAGGCGACACGGGTATGGTGGCAAAAGTAGGTTTTTATGTTTATTTAGCTTAAGCGTACAGAGTTTATATATGGCTCGAATGGTAAACGGGATCGTCCTTGATGTCCTCCTTTAGGGTCGTCAGGGCCGCACGTGGCTACTCGCAGCGTGCAGGTCGTACCTGGTGGAGATCGGTCGCGGAGGATAATGCGCTCCGGGCGATCAATGGGTTGCGGAGGATAATGCGCTCCGAGAGAGAGGTTGCGTTGCGAAGGATAAGGCGCTCCGAGAGAGAGAGATGCGTGGCGGAGGATAGTGCGCGCCGAGAGAGAGATGCGTTGCGGAGCACCATGCGCTCCGAGAGAGAAGTGTGTTGCGGAGGATAATGCGCTCCGAGAGAGAGAGATGCGTGGCGGAGGACAATGCGCTCCGAGAGAGAGAGATGCGTGGCGGAGGATAATGCGCTCCGAGAGAGAGAGAGATGCGTTGCGGAGGACAATGCGCTCCGAGAGAGAGAGAGATGCGTGGCGGAGGATAATGCGCTCCGAGAGAGAGAGATGCGTTGCGGAGGACAATGCGCTCCGAGAGAGAGAAGCGTTGCGGAGGATAATGTGCTCCGAAAGAGAAGTCTGTTGCGGAGGATAATGCGCTCCGAGAGAAGTGGTCGTTGCGGAGGATAATGCGCTCCGAGGAGAAGTGGTCGTTGCGGAGGATAATGCGCTCCGAGGAGAAGTGGTCGTTGCGGAGGATAATGAGCTCCGAGGAGAAGTTTGGGGAGACAGAGGATAATGCGCTCTGAGTAGAAAGGTTGGGCGGCAGAGGAAAATGCGATCTGAGTAGGAAGGTTTGGGAGGCAGAGGAAAATTCGCTCTGAGTAGGAAGGGGAAAGTCGGAGGACAATGCACTCCGAAAAATGAATCTGAAGAAGACCAGAAAAGATTACCGGGTAGAGGAATCGTACGCTCTAACACGGTGATCAGTGCATTCCAAAGAAATGGTTGGTATATAGCAGGGATAGTGGGGTTATAGAGGAATCGTACGCTCTAAGAACCACAGCAATCAATGCTTACCAAAAGCCTTGGGGAGCGAATTAACCCTTGGCAGTCCAAGAATGGAATGGTGCTGATGGCTCGGTTGCGGCTGCTTTTATTGCCAAAAGTCAGCTGTTGGCTCCGGTCTCTGGTACTAACGCGTTTCTACGATCAGCTGCTAGTGTTGCCGTTTGGTTCTGCGGGCTGGGAACACTGTTGGCGCGTGGATTTGAATTTTGGAGTGTGGCCGTTTGGTTCTGATGGCTGGGCACACTGTTGGTGCGTGGATTTGAATTTTGGAGTGTGGCCGTTTGGTTCTGATCGCTGGTCACATGGTTGGCGCTTAGATTTAAATATTTTGTGTGTGGCCGTTCCTGGTTGATCGCTATTTTAAAAGTCATGTTGCTTGTTGTTTTTGTTTGTTTTCTTCTTTTTTAATTCAATTAATCTTCAGGTTGTTTCTCTTATGTCTAAGTAAATGTTAAAATGGAATGAACTAATAATACTACGGAATGCTGTTGTTTTTGTGACGCTTGGCGCTGGGCTGGGCGTCACACTCCCCCCTCCCCTTCTAGGGTGGGTCGTCCGGATGTCCCCGCTGCGTTGAACCAGTCGCCTAGTCGTACGTCTCCCGATCTGCCGATTTTAACCCAGCATGCCTTGTCTGGTGTTTCCTCGCTCCATAGCTTGAATCGTCTTTGGTGGTGTTTCTTCCGGTCGTCGATCGCTCGCTGGACGGTCGCCACTTGCTTTTGGCTGAGCTCACATCCTTGGGGTACTTCCCAGTTGCTGGGTCTGGTGGCCTTTGTGTTTGTTGGGTGAGCCCGTGTTGTTGCTCGGCTGGATGTCTGTGAATCCGCTGTTCATCGCGGTGATTGAACTTGAGATGCCGTGTTTGGTGTTTGATCTGGCCTCCGTACTTCTGCCTCTTGTCGCTTTGGTGGTCCTCCGATGTCCAATATATCGTCGTCGATCTCTGCCAGCTCGACTTGTCGTGCCCAGCTGATCCGCTCGGTGGCCCTTGGTTGTGCTGGCTTGGGTCTGGTGTTATTGGTCCAGCTGATCCGCTTCCTTCTCGTCCCTTCGGTCCCGGCCACCTCTAGCGAAATGTTTGCTGGACTGGCCGTTGTTTTGTTGGCTTTTGTGGTTCGTCGTGGAGCCGCTACTTTGGTGCCGGACACCCTCATCCTTTCTCCTAGTTGTGGTGACGCTGGTATTACTTCTACCTTGCGTTGTTTCGCCTTACTCTCCTTCATCTGTTGCTTAAATTTCCGTGCACTTGTATTGAACTTGTCCATGATTCTGCAAAGAAAGAGAGGTGTCGTTATTGTGACTGTTTCTTGCTCTTCTTTGCTTGCGGGTTTTAGATGTGATATGTGCGCTCGACTTTTTTTTTTTAGTAGAGGTGTCTTTGACTGTTACTATTACTGGGGACAAGAGTTCGAGGACCATACAAGGTCCGTTGTATTTTGGCTCGAGTTTTGCTGTTATTTTGTCGATTTTCTTTGAGAGTGGGTGAGTCCCCATACTATGTCCCCTATCTTTCGTTTCCAGTCTCGTCGTCTTAAGTTGTAGTGTCTCGTCTGTTTTGCTGCTGCTTCCTCCATGTTTTGTCTGGCTAATGCTTCCGCGCTTTGTCGGGCTTCTGCACTTTCTTGAGTCGTTAGTTCGGTAAGCCCTGATCCTAATGTTACTTCGTCAAACCGATTTCCTGGTAGTCGTAGCTCCCGTCCGAACAATAAATATGCTGGCGTAAATCCTGTTGATTCTGAGCGACTGCTGTTGATCGCGAGTGTTAACTCCGGTAAGTGCTCGTCCCACTTATTATGTCTTCCCCCCGCGTACTGTGCTATCATAGTTTTCAATGTTCGATTAGCTCGTTCGGTCCGGTTTTCTTGGGGCGTGTATGGTGCCGTGAATTGCTGCTTAATTCCCCATAACTGCATTACCTGTTTGGTTTTTCTGCTTGTGAATTGCACGCCGTTGTCTGATATCAGCAGTTTTGGTGTTCCTCCTCGTGCTAGTATTTTTTCTCGGAACGCTTTTATGAGTATATCGGCGGTTGCTTTCCTCGCTGGTGCCAGCTCTACCCACTTCGAAAATTTATTGATGAATACGATGAGTATTGTGTTTCCGTGCGATGTTCTTGGTAGGGGTCCTACGAAATCGACGCATATCGTTTCCCACGGGGCATCGGCGATTTTTGTTAGCTCTTTTCCCGCCGCTGCTTGTTGCGAGATTTTGAATTTTTGGCAGCTTTCACATGCTCGGATGAATTTTGTTACATCTCTGCTTATCCCTGGCCAAAAATATGGCTGTCGGATCTTTACTTTTGTGCGTCGTATCCCTAGGTGGCCTGCCGTTGGGTTCGTATGGTTTTCCGTTAGTGTCCTATGCCTTTCTTATTTTTTCACGCACAGCTTCCATGGTTGGATGTCTTCATCAGTTTGGCTTGGTATGTGTCGGTATAATCGTCCGTGTTTTATAGTGTAGTCTTCTGATAGTTTTGGGGTTGTTTGTACCTGTTTCCACTTTGCTTCGTACCAAGCGCATTCCACCAGCTCTGTGATTCTCACCTCTTCGCGTGGTAAGTGGGATAATCCGTCCGCCACTGCATTGAGCGTAGCGTATTTCGAATGTGAACGGTTGTAGTCCCAACGCCCATCTTGCTACTCGGCCGGATGGGCTTTCGATGGAATTTAACCATTTCAGGGCTAAGTGGTCCGTTATCACTACGATCTGGTATCCCTCGAGGTACATCCTCATTTTGTGGATTTCCCAGTAGATGGCGAGACATTCTTTCTCCGTAGCGGAATATTTAGTTTCTTCGCTTTTTAGCTTGCGGCTTGCGTATGAGATTACGTGTTCTCCGTCTGCGTCCTCCTGTGTTAAAACCGCTCCTAGTCCGCAATCGCGGACGTTTCAGCTCGTTTATTTCCTTGTTGATGATCCATTTGTGCCGGGTTCCTTGGGTAGTACCGCTGTGTGACAGGTCTATCGTCCTTGAGGAATATGCGATGAGTTGTTATGTTGCTCACTCCGCTGAGGTTGTCGAATTTTTGGACCTCTGTTGATATCCATTGTTCGATTTCTTCGTCCGTTGGATCCGGTTGTGAGTTTCTTGCCCTCTCTTCGTGTCTTTGTTTTTTCTCCCTTCCACTGATCACTACGGTACTGTTTCCGCATGTAATGATGGTTCCTGCGTCCCTTAAGAAGTCCATTCCATTATTAAAAATGATAATGTCGTTTCCTGGCCTCCTAGCTCTACCTCGGTAAGGAATGTACGCGTGGTTTTTTTTGTACTTCCATCTGCGAGTCTGATCAGTCTTTTTTCTTTTTCTTCCTTCCCGTTGTTCTGTAGTATTTTCGCCGTTTTTTCGTTCAAGATGCTTCTTGTGGCTCCCGTATCTATTACTACCTCCATCCTCTTTCCGCCGATCTTGGCCATCCCAACGAGCTGGTTGTCTTCGTATCTTAAATCTGTGGTGGTCCGCTCTGCGTGTTTTGGGCTCCGGGTGATTCGCGGGATTGTCCCGGGCCCTGTGCGTTTTCCTGTGGTTTCCTGCAGCAGTCTATTGTTCGTACTCCTTCTTTATTGCAGGTCCAGCAGTATAATACTGGCTCCCTGGTGCATCCTCTGGATTCGTGTCCTATTTGTCCACATCGGTGACATTTTGTTTGTCTCCATTGTGGCCGTTGCCACAGTGTCTGGTTATTTTGTTGATTATTGGGCATGGTTTTTCACAGGCCTGCCTATCTCTCCAGTTTCTCGAATTCTTCCGCTGTTATAATGAATTCCGATAGCGTCTGGAATTCCCTTCTCTTCACATAGAGTTTGATCGGTAACCTACAATTCTTGTATGCCATGTCCAGTTTCTCGTTCTCGGTGTACGTCCCGAATCTCATCAATTTTCTCAAGTCTTGAATAAATTCTCGTATGGTCTCTGTTTCTGATTGTTTCCGTTCCGATACGATCTTTATAAGCTCTTCATGGTATTGTGGCGACATGAAGTTCTCCTTCAGCTGGCTTTTCACCTCCTCCCATGTTGTTATGGGGCCGGGTTTCGTGTGCCACCAGTCCAATGCACTCTTCTCCAGTATTACCGGCATTGCAAATACCATGTGGTCTATTTCGATCCCGTATGTTTCTGCTAATTCCTCCATCCTACTGAGGAATCGAGTAGTTCTCCATTCCCAGTGAAAGGGAGGTCCCACTTCTTTATTTTATCTATTATGGCCACCGCTTCTGGTGATCCTTTCCGTATCTGCTTTGGAAACATAGCTCTCTTTTTTGCCGTTTTCGGTTCCACTTGCAGATCTTCCATAGCTGGCTTGGCTTGTGTTATTACTCTCGGTGATTGTCTTGGGCTCCTGCCTCTTGTCTGGGTTGTTCCGAGCTGTTCCAGCCTCTCCAGTATTTCCCTGCTTAGATCCTTTCTTTCCGTGAACTGAATTAGTTGTTTCCTTAATGTTTCCACTCCTTCCGGCTTCTCCAATCCAAATTCCTCGCAGTAGCTGATCAGTTTTGCTTTTGTTGCTTGGTTGATCCACACTTTTGCCATCTTGACCATAAATGAGATTTCAATTCTAAGCTACCACAACCTGGTCGGGCGCCACTGTGACGGCGCTTTGGCCGGGGTATGCTCGCCGCGCCGGCGTTCACAGAAATTTGTTTGATCTCTGGATGTGGTAGCTGAAAGAAAGGCTCTAGGTTCAAGAAGAAGGCAACACGGGTATGGTGGCAAAAGTAGGTTTTTATGTTTATTTAGCTTAAGCGTACAGAGTTTATATATGGCTCGAATGGTTAACGGGATCGTCCTTGATGTCCTCCTTCAGGGTCGTCAGGGCCGCACATGGCTACTTGCAGCGTGCAGGTCGTACCTGGTGGAGATCGGTCGCGGAGGATAATGCGCTCCGGGCGATCAATGGGTTGCGGAGGATAATGCGCTCCGAGAGAGAGGTTGCGTTGCGAAGGATAATGCGCTCCGAGAGAGAGAGATGCGTTGCGGAGGACAATGCGCTCCGAGAGAGAGAAATGCGTGGCGGAGGATAATGCGCTCCGAGAGAGAGAGATGCGTTGCGGAGGACAATGCGCTCCGAGAGAAGTGGTCGTTGCGGAGGATAATCCGCTCCGAGGAGAAGTGGTCGTTGCGGAGGATAATGCGCTCCGAGGAGAAGTGGTCGTTGCGGAGGATAATGCGCTCCGAGGAGAAGTTTGGGGAGACAGAGGAAAATGCGCTCTGAGTAGAAAGGTTGGGGCGGCAGAGGAAAATGCGCTCTGAGTAGGAAGGTTGGGGAGGCAGAGGAAAATGCGCTCTGAGTAGGAAGGGGAAAGGACAAGGACAATGCACTCTGAAAAATGAATCTGAAGAAGACCAGCAAATATTACCGGGTAGAGGAATCGTACGCTCTAACACGGTGATCAGTGCATTCCAAAGAAATGGACGGTATATAGCAGGGATAGTGGGGTTATAGAGGAATCGTACGCTCTAAGAACCACAGCAATCAATGCTTACCAAAAGCCTTGGGGAGCGAATCAACCCTTGGCAGTCAAAGAATGGAATGGTGATGCTGATGGCTCGGTTGCGGCTGCTTTTATTGCCAAAAGTCAGTTTGGAGTGTGGCCGTTTGGTTCTGATCGCTGGTCACATGGTTGGCGAGTATATTTAAATATTTTGTGTGTGGCCGTTCCTGGTTGATCGCTATTTTAAAAGTCATGTTGTTTGTTGTTTTTGTTTGTTTTCTTCTTTTTTAATTCAATTAATCTTCAGGTTGTTTCTCTTATTTCTAAGTAAATGTTTAAATGGAATGAACTAATAATACTACGGAATGCTGTTGTTATTGTGACGCTTGGCGCTGGGCCGGGCTGGGCGTCACAAGCATCACCGCAGCCAGGTCATCAGTGCTGTAATGAGACATAAGATAAGAATGGATTCCCTTTCATACGAGTACGGCGGTTCTGGTTCTGCTTACCGATGGTGGGTGGAAAAAATTGTAATTAGAGGACTTTAGTCCGGCCACAGCATTGACGACGGCAAGCCATGACTCCTGGACCAAAGCTATGTCGACGGGCCCTTGCTCCAAGGCAATGAGGAGCCCCGCCGACGCATTCTTGCTTTTATGCAAGTTGAGCTGCAGCACTCTCAATGTCATGGGAGGCTGGCTCAACTGCACTCGACGGGTTGACTATTATAGTCAGGTCAACGTCCTCGTCCTCTGCGGCATCAGAGTCGTCCAGCGCAAGATCCTGGGCGGCCTCCACGATGGACTCCAGACCTAGGCCCTTCTCCACCTCGCCTGCCTGCAGGGTATGCGCGTCCTTGTCTTCGGGTTGGCGCTTTTTGAGACGTAGGTAGTGCTTACGCCCTATGCCATCTTCCCGAATCTCGGGTAGAGGATTTCTTCTGCCTCCTTGTTAATCTGGAGGATCACGTGCTGGCCCCCCTTATTGGATAATGGGATACCAGCATGCAAGATTCTCCAGTCTGCCTCTGGAGGAGTTTCAGTGCTCAGTCCCCCTTGACTGCAATGGGGAAGAGCACCTTCGCCTTTGGGATGGACGGGATAATCTCCCTGTCCACTACCTCCAGCTTGGCCCCCTCCCACAGAGCTTCCAATTTGGGCGCCGTTTACACCAGCCACTTCCTTGTCGGGTCGTCGTTGCACTTGAGGATCTTCACCCCGTTCAGTCATCCCGCACCGTCGAAGGCGGGAGCGTCCGGCGCGTCCTCCATTTGCGCGAAAAGGGATTCCTCCAGCTGGGCGTGGACCTGTTTCCAGTGCGCCGCCGTCATCTTTCCATTTTCCTCGCTGCGGTCGATCAGGGCCACGATGAGATGTCTCTTGGACATGTCACTCAACTTGGCCTTCTGCTTGGGCTTCTTCGTCATAGGTTGAGGGATAACCACCTTGGGCCCGCGTTGCCGCTTGCCCGCCGGAGTGTCCTTGGCACTCTCGATCGAGCGTTGCCTTTTGGTGGCCATCATCTCTCCAACCTTATTGGCGAATTCGCCCTTCGTCGCCTTCATCTGAGGCAGCTGCGCGTAGTGAAGACGCCCCTCTTCTGCCTTTTGCTCAGCCCAGGCTAGTTTGGAATTCTCCTCTTGGGAGATGTCCTCTTTGCCTTGGATTTTGAGGGCCGCCTTGTATTGGGCCTAAGCCTTCATCCCCTCCCTAGAACGCTTTGGCCCTTCCCTACGCAGGGAGCTGGTACCTGGTTCAGGCGAGCGGAGAAGGCTCTCTTCTTCCCTTCTGCTTACACTGGGCACGCTCTCCAGGTCCGAGTCTGTTTCGACCACGGCACCCGTGCGGCTCCGTTTGCAGAGAGGCGTTTTGGTGGCAGTAGCTTTGAAACTAATATGACATGTTCCCGCCATATTAGAGTTGTGAGCGCTGCCGACACGCAGAGAGGATTGCTCCTCCCCGTGCCCGCCGGTGGTAGCAGTCACGCTTTCCACCGACGTTTGGACTGACATCCCAGTCCCTGTTTGATCCTTATTCCGCTCCATAATTTATTGGGGGGACCACCCCCTAGCGTTTTATGCCTGACCGCCAGGCACCTCCAGCCATGGCCATGGTTCAGTTCCCCCAGTTTTATATCGGGAAGATCTGGACCTGGCCTTAGCTAGACACTGCATTACGTCGGACAGAGCAAGAGGCAATGCATTACCCGATCCGGGATAATGCAGTGCCCATTGCCCGGCCGGCACCCTCTGGGAGGGTTCAGCTGGAGGATTTTCGCCAAGTCTTATTTTATTTATTTCAATTAATTAACAATTATCTTCTAACTATGAACTATGATAGGAATATACAAAGGTTTTACAAATTTGTTAGGTTAAGGTGATGGTAAACGTTACGTACAATCGTATCAAGGGATATTTCGGAAGATATTGTATTGTAAAAGGAATTTTAATTATTGCAAAGAACGGAAAGGTCTGTCCTGCGCGAAGTTAGATCTGCAGAAGGGTAAACGGAAAGTTCGGGTTGGTCTGAAAGGAGCTGTAAAATGTTTTTGTCCCAACAGAGTTTGGGAGTCCACAAGCCCGAGAATGAGCTTGTGAATGAATAAGACGCCATTGCTAATTCTGCGATGGTGTAAGGAGGGTAGGTGGAGTAGTTTTATCGTGTATCAGTATAGAGGTAACCGCCTGCCAGAGTCCAAGCTCAGATTCCTAAGGTCAAAAATTAAAAATTGTTTTTGAACGGATTCAATTTGAATTTGTTGCTCTTTGTATTGAGGGCTCCATACACAAGAACAGTACTCAAACATCGGGCGTACCAATGAGACGTACATTGATTTTGTTATATACGGGTCGTCAACCTCTTTTGACCAATGCTTAATGAACGCTTAAACTCACTTAGCTTTGTTCGCCGTTAAACCAATATGGCTGTTAAAGCATAGCTTTTGATCAAACAGGACTGCTAGGTCATTTGATGTGGAAGTTCAATCCAGAGCTTGTTGTCCTAGAGTGTAGGAGACCAAATGTGGAGCACGGCGGTGAAACGTCATAAGTTTGCACTTAGAATAGTTCAAAAACAGTGGGTTCGACGAACATCTTGATGTCTAGTAGAAGTTAATGTTACTGAGTGCAAAATAGCTTGAGGTAAGTCATTCACGAACAGATTGAATAGCAGCGGACCTAAATGATTTCCTTGAGGAACACCTGAGGTTACATGCACGACATTTGAAAAAACATAAGAGAACACAACATTCTGTGTGCGGTTTGACAGATACGACGATATCCAATTTACGAGATTTGGAGGAAAACCTAATAGAGAGAGTTTATGCAATTGACGAGTAACAAGGTGCTCCAGCAGCTTTGGAATAGCAGAATGTTTAGAAATTTTGCGGTAGTTATCAAAGTTAGATCTAGACCCTTTTTTGTGAAAAGTAATAAGGTAGGATTCGTTCCAAATCACGGGGAGGCAAGAACGTTCAAGAGACAAATTAAACAGGAAGGTCAAAGGTCTGCATAGGGCTCAAGCGCAATACTTTAAAATGCAGCTGGGAACTTTATCAGGTCCTGCAGAGAAACAGATACCTTGAGCTTAAGTTTTTGTTTTATCCAGTAAATGAAGAGAAGGGGGGAACGCGTTAGACTTACGTTTTGAGTTAACGTACGACAACAATTTTTTGGGATCAGTACGGAAATTTGTACTACATTGGGAAAGATTAAGGTTTTAACATTGACTATTGACAGTAAGAAATTTAGAGCGAACAGACGAGTATTGAGAAAAGTCAGATAAAGAACCAGTTCTCTGGTACTTTTTTATAGCCGGGATTTTTTATTTTTTAGGTAGGACAGATACTTGGAGAACCAGGGCGGTTCGGAGGATACCTGCACGGTAACTTTAGGAACATAGGTGTTGAGAGCAAAGTTTAACGTGTCATAAAGCCAGTTGACTATTCCGTTTATACCTGATAACGACTGAAGAAAGGACCAATCAATTTGCAAATGATGTAAACTTAAATCGGTGAAATTCGTTTTACGAAAACTTTTTATTATATTAGTTGAAGGTATAATGGAATTAATATTCGAAAGCTCGACAACTATAGACAAAGTTGGATGATGCGGATCTTCAGGAAAAGACATAGGACTACCTCTGACAACCGTTGCTCGAGAAGTATCGCTGACGAAAGTAAGATCTAACAATCTACCTCTACTGTTTTTGACAGAATTAATTTGGGAAAGGGAGACATCCATTACACCATCAACAAAATCATGTTGACTACCAGGTACCGGGGCAACACTCTGTGTGCGGCTTGACAGATACGACGATATCCAATTTACGAGATTTGGAGGAAAACCTAATAGAGAGAGTTTATGGATCAGAAAAGTATGATTAACAGATTCAAAAGCTTTGCTGAAATCTGTAAAAGTTACGTCAGTTTGCAAGCAGCTTTGAAAGCCTCGGTTGATTAGAGACGAGAACTCTATAAGGTTAGTCCATGTTGATCGATGACCAAGAAAACCATGTTGCGACGGGGATATTGTACTACGACATGCGTGTTGCAATTGACGAGTAACAAGGTGCTGCAGCAGCTTTGGAATAGCAGAATGTTTAGAAATTTTGCGGTGGCTATCAAAGTTAGATCTAGACCCTTTTTTGTGAAAAGTAATAAGGTAGGATTCGTTCCAAATCACGGGGAGGCAAGAACGTTCAAGAGACAAATTAAACAGGAAGGTCAAAGGTCTGCATAGGGCTCAAGCGCAATACTTTAAAATGCAGCTGGGAACTTTATCAGGTCCTGCAGAGAAACAGATACCTTGAGCTTAAGTTTTTGTTTTATCCAGTAAATGAAGAGAAGGGGGGAACGCGTTAGACTTACGTTTTGAGTTAACGTACGACAACAATTTTTTGGGATCAGTACGGAAATTTGTACTACATTGGGAAAGATTAAGGTTTTAACATTGACTATTGACAGTAAGAAATTTAGAGCGAACAGACGAGTATTGAGAAAAGTCAGATAAAGAACCAGTTCTCTGGTACTTTTTTATAGCCGGGATTTTTTATTTTTTAGGTACGACAGATACTTGGAGAACCAGGGCGGTTCGGAGGATACCTGCACGGTAACTTTAGGAACATAGGTGTTGAGAGCAAAGTTTAACGTGTCATAAAGCCAGTTGACTATTCCGTTTATACCTGATAACGACTGAAGAAAGGACCAATCAATTTGCAAATGATGTAAACTTAAATCGGTGAAATTCGTTTTACGAAAACACTTTATTATATTAGTTGAAGGTATAATGGAATTAATATTCGAAAGCTCGACAACTATAGACAAAGTTGGATGATGCGGATCTTCAGGAAAAGACATAGGACTACCTCTGACAACCGTTGCTCGAGAAGTATCGCTGACGAAAGTAAGATCTAACAATCTACCTCTACTGTTTTTGACAGAATTAATTTGGGAAAGGGAGACATCCATTACACCATCAACAAAATCATGTTGACTACCAGGTACCGGGGCAACACTCTGTGTGCGGCTTGACAGATACGACGATATCCAATTTACGAGATTTGGAGGAAAACCTAATAGAGAGAGTTTATGGATCAGAAAAGTATGATTAACAGATTCAAAAGCTTTGCTGAAATCTGTAAAAGTTACGTCAGTTTGCAAGCAGCTTTGAAAGCCTCGGTTGATTAGAGACGAGAACTCTATAAGGTTAGTCCATGTTGATCGATGACCAAGAAAACCATGTTGCGACGGGGATATTGTACTACGACATGCGTGTTGCAATTGACGAGTAACAAGGTGCTGCAGCAGCTTTGGAATAGCAGAATGTTTAGAAATTTTGCGGTGGCTATCAAAGTTAGATCTAGACCCTTTTTTGTGAAAAGTAATAAGGTAGGATTCGTTCCAAATCACGGGGAGGCAAGAACGTTCAAGAGACAAATTAAACAGGAAGGTCAAAGGTCTGCATAGGGCTTCAAGCGCAATACTTTAAAATGCAGCTGGGAACTTTATCAGGTCCTGCAGAGAAACAGATACCTTGAGCTTAAGTTTTTGTTTTATCCAGTAAATGAAGAGAAGGGGGGAACGCGTTAGACTTACGTTTTGAGTTAACGTACGACAACAATTTTTTGGGATCAGTACGGAAATTTGTACTACATTGGGAAAGATTAAGGTTTTAACATTGACTATTGACAGTAAGAAATTTAGAGCGAACAGACGAGTATTGAGAAAAGTCAGATAAAGAACCAGTTCTCTGGTACTTTTTTATAGCCGGGATTTTTTATTTTTTAGGTAGGACAGATACTTGGAGAACCAGGGCGGTTCGGAGGATACCTGCACGGTAACTTTAGGAACATAGGTGTTGAGAGCAAAGTTTAACGTGTCATAAAGCCAGTTGACTATTCCGTTTATACCTGATAACGACTGAAGAAAGGACCAATCAATTTGCAAATGATGTAAACTTAAATCGGTGAAATTCGTTTTACGAAAACACTTTATTATATTAGTTGAAGGTATAATGGAATTAATATTCGAAAGCTCGACAACTATAGACAAAGTTGGATGATGCGGATCTTCAGGAAAAGACATAGGACTACCTCTGACAACCGTTGCTCGAGAAGTATCGCTGACGAAAGTAAGATCTAACAATCTACCTCTACTGTTTTTGACAGAATTAATTTGGGAAAGGGAGACATCCATTACACCATCAACAAAATCATGTTGACTACCAGGTAACAGCATTTTTGATTCATCCCGCTGCCAAGATAGAAATGGTATGTTGAAGTCGCCCATTACTATAATCTGATCAGCACAACCTGAATCAGAAACCACAGAATGAATGACAGAAAGGTGGTTCGAATAAAAAACAGCATCAGATCTAGGACGAATGTATGAACAGGTTAAAAAGATAAATGACGCTCCAATACGGATTTTGACTGCTACAAATTCAATTTTATGGGTGTTGTTAAATGGAAACAGTTCGGACGCAAAATCATTTCTTACTGCAATAAGAACTCTACCAGAAAATGATGGTTGATCTATTCTGTAGGTGGCGCTAACCGTATATATTTTGGTTCTCAGTTTTTTAAATCTTAGGGACAGTGACTCTAGGACTCTGGGAAGAACTTTTTAGGCAGAAATTCATGCAAAATAGTGTGCTCAGGTCATGCGGACGGTTCCAAGGCTTTGGATAAAGAGAATGGGGAAGAACAATTTTGAAGGATGAAATATTACACTTATGTTTAAAATTAAATTTAGTTATGATAAAGTCATCCGCGGTGAGTTGAGATAATGACTAAGATGTAGTTTCACATCAGGTAGTTTAACAGGTGTGGTTTCTGGGAGGAGGCGAGAGAAAAAGATTGCCTTTTGAGGTAACACTGCTCTTAGTTGGAGTCCCGGGGCAAAAGCGATGGCAGCAGCCGAGGTAATGGATGGAACAGGAAAGGTGGTAGGAACAGTGAGCACAGTGAGTCCCGGGACAGAAACGAAAGCAGCGTCAGTAGATGGTGGAACAGGAAAGGTGGCAGGAACAGTGGGGACGTCATCAGCAGCATGCATACGCACACTGGAAGCACTAACAGCGGTGTCAGCAGTGATGGATACAGTGAGTGGCATAACATTGTTAGTCGGTGTGAGAAGCGGATTGATTACCGGCAAGGCATGACGACTCGGCGAAGCCAAGGACTCCGATGTATATAGGTGAGAAGAAGGCGTTCCGATTCCAATAGGTTGCAAGAAGTTGTTGTTATCGGTGTTAGGGATTTTCCGTCTAGGAGATTCACTCAGAAGTTTGAGGCCAAGAAATTAAGATTCCAATGTCAGGAACTTCTCGTTGGGAGCGACAAATTGCTTCCGGACATCCAGAAAATCAGTACGAGTCTGTCTCATAAAAGTACGCATTTCAGCCTCAATCTCCCGGCAAGCAAAACATGACAAAAATTACTACCAACAGCAAATTTTAAATGGGCAAAATTGTAACACTTCTTCTTGCTGCAGACGTGCAGACATGATTTTTTTATAGGAGTTGAATCACTGTGCACGACGAAGAACGCAAAGTGGGAGCGCAAGCTATATAAGAGAGCGGGCAGCAGAGCGAGCGACGATCAGCAGCAGTGGCATTCGATCCAGTGAGGTGACAAAAACAAACGGTGAAGCTCACGACAGCAGAGACGCCGAAAGAGCAATAGAAGAAGAATGCAGGCAAAATCCAGAGAGTGAGAGCAAAAAAGCTTGCACTTGTGCGCTCCAGAGCGTGTGTAAGTAGGCGATGTAGCAGGCGCACGAGCGATGACCACAGCGAGCGTTGATCCAAAGTGTAATGGATAAAAGCACTAACAAATCGTTTGAGCAGGGATGTTTAACGATCGGATTGTTTAATTATATTGAATCAATTGATAGAAAGTGGGATGTATGGCTACAATAGTTCGTATACTGCTTCAATACAACCCCTTCTATGGCACATGATTATTGTCCATATTAATTAGTTTTCGGTAAGTAACTTACAAACACTTACAAACTTACAAACAAACACATTTTAATAGCATAGATATAATAGATCCTCTCTATAATATAGATGATTATGCTAAGGAATCAAAATTTAGACTATAACAAGTGTTCGGCTAAGCGCCGGCCCATGGCAGCACAAAGAGTAGTTGATCATCTCTTAATCTAATGTCTCTCTTTATAACCGTTTGTTTGCTGGTACTTATGCTCTTGCTGGTGCGTTGCTCTTTCTCGGCGTTAGTCAGCCGCTGTGGGGGAGGCTCATCAGAAAAAGCAGAACACACTTCAAATTCGATCATCACCGTAGTAAAACGTTTGGCTGTCTGGCACAGTGACCTGCCTGCCACAGAGTTCTAAACTAACCCTAACATAAACATACCAACTTCAACAGTCTTGAACCGGCCCCCGCGTCTTCAATCGACCCATCATTAACTCTCGTCATTAAATTCGCACACCTTTCGCTAGTTTCGGATAATACATATACATTAACTTAAGTAAAATAAATTGTGAATATATTAACTGAACAATCATCGTTAATAAACATATCGCAAAACTACGCTAGTGAAAAAGCTCGCTAGCTCAACAACAAGCTTTAAAAGAGCAAGATTAATGCTAGATTCTAATAAGCAACGAGAAGTAACGTGCGACTCTACTTATACCCGTACTGAGTCAGTATATAAATTTTTGATTTTGGGATGATTTTTTAGAATTTTAGAATCAAACAAAAATTTTACATATTACATTTTTTGCTACATCTGTTATCTACATCTACATCTAGCATGAAGATTCAAAATGTACCATTTAGATTCTACATCTCCTCCGCTAGAGGGCGCTCGCGCACTGAACGCGGCAGAGTGTGTGTATCACATGTGTGATATCACATGAATCTGGAAACTAAATTTGGTGCTCTAGCTCTTATAGTCTCTGAGATCTAGGCGCTCAACAAGATGGACGGACGGACGGATGGACGGAAGGAGAGACAGACATGGCTCTATCGACTCGGCAATTGATGCGGATCAAGAATATATATAATTTATAGGGTCGGAAACGTTTCCTTCTCTGCGTTACACACATCCACTTTTACCACAAATACAACATGCCCCTTAACTCTTTGTTGAATACGGGTATAACAATTGTACCCTAGGATAAGAACCAGAAGAGATTTAATAAACATTCTCAATGAAACCACCAAGCTAAGCAGTCGTGTCGACTCCATGAAATATACATCCAACTTAACATTACCAAGACATTAAACAATGATCGATAGAATTAACTCCCCAAACGAGTATAGCCCTTGGGAGTATTGAACCACTAAGTGTGATTTTGGCAGGGGGTGTGTAATGGGTCGTTTTTCGAGTGGTCTGATACATCCTAAACGTTGGCACTGGTCTTGCATCGCGTTGACTAATAGTATAACAGGTCGACTGTGAAAGGGAAAAACACAGCTGTAAGCTTTTAAATATATTTTTATTTAAAGCTTAATGCGCTCGAATTCTGTTATATACGGGTCGTCAAACTCTTTTGACCAATGCTTAACGAACGCTAAAACTCACTTAGCTTTGTTCACCGTTAAACCAATATGGCTGTTAAAGCATAGCTTTTGATCAAACAGGACTCCTAGGTCATTTGATGTGGAAGTTCAATCCAGAGATTGTTGTCCTAGAGTGTAGGAGACCAAATGTGGAGCACGGCGGTGAAACGTCATAAGTTTGCACTTAGAATAGTTCAAAAACAGTGGGTTCGACGAACATCTTGATGTCTAGTTGAAGTTAATGTTACTGAGTGCAAAATAGCTTGAGGTAAGTCATTCACGAACAGATTGAATAGCAGCGGACCTAAATGATTTCCTTGAGGAGCACCTGAGGTTACATGCACGACATTTGAAAAAACAAAAGAGAACACAACACTCTGTGTGCGGTTTGACAGATACGACGATATCCAATTTACGAGATTTGGAGGAAAGCCTAATAGAGAGAGTTTATGGATCAGAAAAGTATGATTAACAGATTCAAAAGCTTTGCTGAAATCTGTAAAAGTTACGTCAGTTTGCAAGCAGCTTTGAAAGCCTCGGTTGATTAGAGACGAGAACTCTATAAGGTTAGTCCATGTTGATCGATGACTAAGAAAACCATGTTGCGACGGGGATATTGTACTACGACATGCGTGTTGCAATTGACGAGTAACAAGGTGCTCCAGCAGCTTTGGAATAGCAGAATGTTTAGAAATTCTGCGGTAGTTATCAAAGTTAGATCTAGACCCTTTATTGTGAAAAGTAATAAGGTAGGATTCGTTCCAAATCACGGGGAGGCAAGAACGTTCAAGAGACAAATTAAACAGGAAGGTTAAAGGTCTGCATAGGGCTCAAGCGCAATACTTTAAAATGCAGCTGGGAACTTTATCAGGTCCTGCAGAGAAACAGATACCTTGAGCTTAAGTTTTTGTTTTATCCAGTAAATGAAGAGAAGGGGGGAACGCGTTAGACTTACGTTTTGAGTTAACGTACAACAACAATTTTTTGGGATCAGTACGGAAATTTGTACTACATTGGGAAAGATTAAGGTTTTAACATTGACTATTGACAGTAAGAAATTTAGAGCGAACAGACGAGTATTGAGCAAAGTCAGATAAAGAACCAGTTCTCTGGTACTTTTTTATATCCGGGATTTTTTATTTTTTAGGTAGGACAGATACTTGGAGAACCAGGGCGGTTCGGAGGATACCTGCACGGTAACTTTAGGAACATAGGTGTTGAGAGCAAAGTTTAACGTGTCATAAAGCCAGTTGACTATTCCGTTTATACCTGATAACGACTGAAGAAAGGACCAATCAATTTGCAAATGATGTAAACTTAAATCGGTGAAATTCGTTTTACGAAAACACTTTATTCTATTAGTTGAAGGTATAATGGAATTAATATTCGAAAGCTCGACAACTATAGACAAAGTTGGATGATGCGGATCTTCAGGAAAAGACATAGGACTACCTCTGACAACCGTTGCTCGAGAAGTATCGCTGACGAAAGTAAGATCTAACAATCTACCTCTACTGTTTTTGACAGAATTAATTTGGGAAAGGGAGACATCCATTACACCATCAACAAAATCATGTTGACTACCAGGTAACAGCATTTTTGATTCATCCCGCTGCCAAGATAGAAATGGTATGTTGAAGTCGCCCATTACTATAATCTGATCAGCACAACCTGAATCAGAAACCACAGAATGAATGACAGAAAGGTGGTTCGAATAAAAAACAGCATCAGATCTAGGACGAATGTATGAACAGGTTAAAAAGATAAATGACGCTCCAATACGGATTTTGACTGCTACAAATTCAATTTTATGGGTGTTGTAAAATGGAAACAGTTCGGACGCAAAATAATTTCTTACTGCAATAAGAACTCTACCAGAAAATGATGGTTGATCTATTCTGTAGGTGGCGCTAACCGTATATATTTTGGTTCTCAGTTTTTTAAATCTTAGGGACAGTGACTCTAGGACTCTGGGAAGAACTTTTTAGGCAGAAATTCATGCAAAATAGTGTGCTCAGGTCATGCGGACGGTTCCAAGGCTTTGGATAGAAGAGAATGGGGAAGAACAATTTTGAAGGATGAAATATTACACTTATGTTTAAAATTAAATTTAGTTATGATAAAGTCATCCGGCGGTGAGTTGAGATAATGACTAAGATGTAGTTTCACATCAGGTAGTTTAACAGGTGTGGTTTCTGGGAGGAGGCGAGAGACAAAGATTGCCTTTTGAGGTAACACTGCTCTTAGTTGGAGTCCCGGGGCAAAAGCGATGGCAGCAGCCGAGGTAATGGATGGAACAGGAAAGGTGGTAGGAACAGTGAGCACAGTGAGTCCCGGGACAGAAACGAAAGCAGCGTCAGTAGATGGTGGAACAGGAACGGTGGCAGGAACAGTGGGGACGTCATCAGCAGCATGCATACGCACACTGGAAGCACTAACAGCGGTGTCAGCAGTGATGGATACAGTGAGTGGCATAACATTGTTAGTCGGTGTGAGAAGCGGATTGATTACCGGCAAGGCATGACGACTCGGCGAAGCCAAGGACTCCGATGTATATAGGTGAGAAGAAGGCGTTCCGATTCCAATAGGTTGCAAGAAGTTGTTGTTATCGGTGTTAGGGATTTTCCGTCTAGGAGATTCACTCAGAAGTTTGAGGCCAAGAAATTAAGATTCCAATGTCAGGAACTTCTCGTTGGGAGCGACAAATTGCTTCCGGACATCCAGAAAATCAGTACGAGACTGTCTCATAAAAGTACGCATTTCAGCCTCAATCTCCCGGCAAGCTAAACATGACAAAGTCAGGCCAACACGCCATAAAATTAAATCATGTAGCCGATCAAAATTACTACCAACAGCAAATTTTAAATGGGCAAAATTGTAACACTTCTTCTTGCTGCAGACGATATTCATGATTTTTTTATAGGAGTTGAATCACTGTGCACTTTGCGTTCTTCGCAAAGTGGGAGCGCAAGCTATATAAGAGAGCGGGCAGCAGAGCGAGCGACGATCAGCAGCAGTGGCATTCGATCCAGTGAGGTGACAAAAACAAACGGTGAAGCTCACGACAGCAGAGACGCCGAAAGAGCAATAGAAGAAGAATGCAGGCAAAATCCAGAGAGTGAGAGCAAAAAAGCTTGCACTTGTGCGCTCCAGAGCGTGTGTAAGTAGGCGATGTAGCAGGCGCACGAGCGATGACCACAGCGAGCGTTGATCCAAAGTGTAATGGATAAAAGCACTAACAAATCGTTTGAGCAGGTTTGTTTAACGATCGGATTGTTTAATTATATTGAATCAATTGATAGAAAGTGGGATGTATGACTACAATAGTTCGTATACTGCTTCAATACAACCCCTTCTATGGCACATGATTATTGTCCATATTAATTAGTTTTCGGTAAGTAACTTACCAAACACATTTTAATAGCATAGATATAATAGATCCTCTCTATAATATAGATGACTATGCTAAGGAATCAAAATTTAGACTATAACAAGCCTTTAAAAGAGCAAGATTAATGCTAGAATCTAATAAGCAACGAGAAGTAACGTGCGAGTCGCTTCTGGGGACGCGACTCTACTTATACCCTTACTGAGTCAGTATATAAATTTTTGATTTTGATTTGATTTTTTAGAATTTTAGAATCAAACAAAAATTTTACATATTACATTTTTTGCTACATCAGTTATCTACAACTACATCTACATCTCCTCCGCTAGAGGGCGCTCGCGCACTGAACGCGGCAGAGTGTGTGTAGGCGGGGGAATCAACTGAAAATCATGTGATATCACATGAATCTGGAAACTAAATTTGGTTGCCCTAGCCCTACATCCACTTTTACCACAAATACAACATGCCCCTTAACTCTTTGTTGAATATGGGTATAACAATTGTACCCTAGGATAAGAACCAGAAGAGATTTAATAAACATTCTCAATGAAACCACCAAGCTAAGCAGTCGTGTCAACTCCATGAAATATACATCCAACTTAACATTAACAAGACATTAAACAATGATCGATAGAATTAACTCCCCAAACGAGTATAGCCCTTGGGAGTATTGAACCACTAAGTGTGATTTTGGCAGGGGGTGTGTAGTGGGTCGTTTTTCGAGTGGTCTGATACATCCTAAACGTTGGCACTGGTCTTGCATCGCGTTGACTAATAGTATAACAGGTCAACTGTGAAAGGGAAAAACACAGCTGTAAGCTTTTAAATATATTTTTAGTTTAAGCTTAATGCTTTAAATATCAGTGGAGTGACGATCGAATCGCTAAGTCACGTTTTCAAGAGCGTGTTGGAATATCAAATATTGCACCAGTCTCGTAGTTCGGGTTATATCCGACTCCAACAGTTACATGGCCTTAGGCTTGGCTTTTTTTCTGTTTTACTTTAATTACCGCAGAATGGTACCTAGGCTATAGTTTGCAACATAGAGAGATGAGAAAGCTCTAAATATCAACCGTACGAGAGCTGAGCGCAAAGCTGCAGTAAGCAAGGGAACCTCTAATCAGCCCCAACGCTGCTGCTCCCGCCGGGCTCGCGGAGAGACACCTCCGATTGCTAAAGTTACCGGAAGTTACCGGAAGTGCCCCAAACCCATCGGCATATAAGTTCCATACTGTGGAATGAGTGATTCAAACAAATAATGTGAGCTCTAACCCAAAAATGGTATTTTTGGTGTCTGTGCGTGTGGTGGTGAGAGTGAGCAGAGCAGAAAATAAAAGAAAGAGCATTGGTTAGGAATAATAACTTATATTAGTAGTGGAGATTTTCCCTGGGGAAAATATGTAACGGGGCGAAAAGGAAAACGTGCGAAATGTGGTAACATGGTAAATTAACGCAAATTAAAGAAAAAAAGGAGAAAATTCCAAAAAAAAAAAAAAACATCCCAGAGTAGTGGCTCCGACGGCAGCAGATGGCTAAGCTTCCCAAACGTGCGAAGTGTGGTAACAAGGTGAACTAACGAAAATTAAAGAAAAAAAAAGAAGAAAAATCAAGAAAAATCATAACCTCCCAGTGTAGTGGCTCTTACGGCAGCAGATGGCTAAGCTCCCCAAAAGCTCCCTCAAAGATCAATTCACTCTCTCTCTCTCGTCACTCTTTACGTTTTTCTGTCCCAGTTACAGCACGCAGAACCTAAGTCTCGATGAAAGATCTTTCGGCGCTGGACCCGGTTACCCGGTTGTATGATCATGTAAGTTAGAATCCACTATAACTTTCCCTGGCCTAAGAGAGTTGGCTTGTGCGGGTGAGAGTGAGTGTTATGAGCGCAAGAGGGACGTGAAAAAAGAAAAGCTCCGTGTAGGTCAACGAACAGTTCGAACATACGATCCACACGAGCGTTAAAAGGGAACCGCAATAAAACAGTTGCAGCTTATTTTTGGCCGAGAGAATGGGCATGAAGACACCTTTGATACCCCGTACTTACACAAACTCTTTTCCATATGATGTTAGCCTGAATTAATTTGAATATTTTTTTGTTTTGGCTCTTGCTATATTACTGTATATTATATAAGTAATAGCATGAGTTCCTATGGTTGGTGGCTTGGAGATAAGACCACGACGATTTATGCCATAAGGTATTCGCCGATAGACGAAGTAGGAGAGACGTAATATGGCGAGCTTTCCAGTGTTTAGTTGTTGTTGGCCGATCAGCTCAACAGTAAAACAACAGTTAATTACGGCTACGGCTGGAGCTTATTTATTCGACGTTGATTCGATAGCCGATCTGTTAAGACCAAAATACTTAATATCAGAAAGATTAAGCTAAGCCCTAAAGCTTCATATTCAGCGGCAGCGGCGCGATCGTCCCTCGGTGGCAACGAAGTTAGTGGATTTAGTCAGCTGAATAAGTTCTTGCCTAATTGCAAGAACCCAGTGCCCAATTGCACGTCTCCGCTGCCGAGTGTTAACTGCTCTCCCCTTCAAGTTAAGGCCGTCCTCGGTCTTGTATGCTTTGCACTTTTTAGTGGTTACATTACGGTAGACCCAAGACCTTTTGCCATTGGCATTGTCGAGGATCAGCGCTGAGGCAATAGCACACACTCCATTTGGTACACCGCTCCGGTTAGCAGACTTGAAAACATTGATTAGGCGGTACTCTTGAAGATAACGCAATCTGACTGTGCAATGCTGTCGTTGATGACCAACCGTCTTCAGGTAGCTGGGCTGGGACTCGCAAAATCTTACAAAAAGCAGTATATTCGCCTGCAGCTCACTGGAAGAACATATTTGCGGTTGCAATGCTGCCTGCGCTCGTCATTTGGCAACACTTCCATGTCGCATTCAGCAGTAAGGCGGTTTTCTATGTGGCTGGTGACGCCGTTGCGAGAGATTAAAGATAATTTGATCTAACATTTCTTAATTTTAAATTGAACAATATTATTTTCTAGGAATATTTACACGTTTGCCGCTTCTATTCATTAACGTTGCGATTTCAAAGCTCAAAACTATACTTAAAAATGTGGAATATAGTATGGTATTGAATTTATGGTAGTAATAATTTTTCCAAAATAATAGATAAAGACAACGATTCCCTTACAACCTATATGCTCACCTGTAACTAATATAGCTAACTAACTAATATAACTAACTGTAACTAATTGAGTGAAACTAATACAAAACTGAAAACATGGACAACGCTACGTATCTACCTTATGTTGTCCTTGTGAACAACCCTCCCATTAATAAGAACTGTTGTTCCTAGGTCCGCTTCTACTCTCTTTTCTGCGCATAAGGGTGTCAGTTTGTTGCCTAGTCTTCTATTGCTTTTACTAAGATTTTTTCTCCTACTTCGAAAACTCTATTCTGCCTTTCAGGGTTATTCCTTGCAAGCTGCACCTGCTGAGCTTTTTCGATTCTATTCTTTATTTCCTCCCTAAACTCATTTGGAGCTTCCACTATATCTATCGGTCTTTTATTTGTGACTGAATGTATAGTCCGGTTGTATCCCACTGTTGCTTGTAATATTAAATCAACCGTGTCGTCGATTTTCTTGTCTGTCCTTAGACATCTAGCTATCTCTATAATTGTGCTGTGGAAACGCTCTACTTGTCCATTTGACACGCTATGCAATGGTGGCGCGTTTACCACGTCCACACCAAACTGATTTTTTAAAAGTGAAGTTATTGTCTCTGAATTAAAGGATGCTTCGTTGTCACAATAGATAATTTTGGTCCTTTGAAAAATATTCATTAACTGAAGGATGGGTGCCTTTATGTCCATAATGGTTCTGGATGGTATCGGCTGAACTACCGCAAACTTCGAAAATTTATCAACGCAAGTCAAAAAATATTTCCTGTCCGTAGAGAAGATGTCTATGTGTAACATCTCGCCCACATAAGATGGTGTCGGAGTTTCACCCAGTTCCTGCTTCCTTGGGTGCCGATCATACTTCCCTTTGGTGCAAATCCTACAGTTGGACACGATTTCATTGGCTAGTTTTGCCATCTTAGGGAAATAATATTCAGACAAGATTTGCTTAATGTTTTCTTGTGCTGCTCTATGGGCACGACCGTGCTCTGTGATGACGATTTCTCTTTGAAATGTCAGTTATCATCCTTTTGCAATGTCTAAATTTAGTCGAGGGGAAACATCGTACCAATTCATGCTGAATACTAGATAATGTGGGGTAATCACAATATATTGCGTTTACGACGTTAGGGTTAATCACCTCTTTTACATCGTCAATAAGAGATAGTCTGTCTGGGAAGTGAATTGTATGGCGCGATCTGTTACCAAATACAATTGACATTCTTTTCAGAGAAAATTTAGCTTCCTCCAAAACTATTTGGTTTCGGAAGCAATTGACTGGGGTGTCAACCGTTTCGATCGTATAAGTCAAGGATTGCTCGCTATGAATAGTAGCTACGTCGGATTCTGGTACATCTAGTAGTGCGTGCACGTTTTGTCGCGAAAGCGCATCTGCAACAAGGTTTTCTTTACCGGGCTTATAGTGGATTTTGGCGTTATGCTCATCGATAAACGCTTTCCAGCGTTTGATTTTTGCGTTTGGATTCCTGTCGGATGCCGCAAAAGTCAGAGGCTGGTGATCGGTGAAGATATTAATGTCTTTAGTGCCGTACAAATATTGCCGAAGCTTGCCTAAGGCCCATACTATGGCTAACAGCTCCCTTTTCGTTAGTGGCAAAGTTTTTTTCATTGTCCTTCAATGTCCTTGAGATCATTGTTATAGGCCTACCAGCTTGGGATAGTACCGCACCAATTCCATATGCAGAAGCATCTGTCGTTAGATCAAACGGCTTCTTAAAATCGGGATACATAAGCATGACATCTTCGGATGCCAAAACGTTTCTCATTTTTTCAAACGTGTCGCGCTGTTTGGTGCTAAAATGAATGGGAACTTTTTTTGAAATATGTTTGCTAACTGAGCCGTTCTCGCCCTTTAGGATTTCCGTAAGTGGCTTCGCTATAGAGGCGAAATCTTTTACGAAGCACCTATGATAGCTAGCCAACCCTAAAAAAGATCTAAGAGCAAACAAACTTGTTGGCTCAACATATTCTTGAATGGCTTTGACTTTTTCGGGGTCTGTTTTCGCTCCACCTCTGGTGACTATAAAGCCCAGATACTCAACACTTGTCTTAAAAAATTTTGTCTTTTCTCTAGACACCTTCATGTTGGCTTCAATTAAACTTTTTAGTACCCAATCTATGTGGCTAACATGGTCCCGTTTCATTCCCGGAGAAAATGATTACGTCGTCGACGTAAACATAAAATTTACCGAAAATGACGTTTTTTCACGATCTCGTTCTGCCAGGACTATCTGGTGTTACCCTGACTTGAGATCTAAAGTCGTAAAATACCTGGCGTTTCCCAAGTTCGACAAAATCATGGAAATGTTGGGTATCGGGTATCTATCGGCTACAGTTTTTTCGTTTAACTTTCTGAAATCAATAACCAGACGTTTGTTTTTATTACAGAATTCATCGCAGCCTTTTTTATCTACGACCCAGGTCGGATTGTTATAAGGCGATCTTGAAGGCCTTATAATTTTGTTATTAAGCAACGATTTTATTTTCGTTACTGACAAACTCTGCTACTCCCAAGGGATGCGGATATAGCTTAGAGTAGATGGGCTCGTTGTTCTCGGTGCGGATAGTTGCCACGACCGTAGTGTTAAACGGTAGCAGTGCGTTTGTGCCTGTGAAAGCATTGGTTCTGTTGAGAATCATCTTTTTAAAAGATGCTTTTACGGCATTGGGTACCTGTATGTCGTTGACGTTTGTAAAGTTAACGTCTTCGCAGGTGTGGTACGTCAGGCCTTCCGACGTTGTACCATAGTTTATCTTGTTCATTTCTGTGTCTAACTTTGCACCAACCTGCGTTAGCAAATCCAAGCCTATGATACCGTCAAACAGCGTCAGCGTATTCAACAAGAAAAATGGGGACGTTTTCCCGAAAATATTGATCAGACATTTCTGTTTAATTTCGTTTGAACCGTGTACTGAGCTCACAGTGAAAGGGGATTCGACTGGTACCACGCCCTGTAACTCCTTTACGGGTTTGACGTAGTTTTTAGCCGCTCCTGTGTCAACCAAGCCAGCCAGCTTCCGCTCGACAAACGGTAGCCGGGAGCGCTCTCTAAAAAATTCACCAGCTCGCTTTCGTAGCCGCAGCTTCCGTCTGCGTCGATTTCTGCGACGGCCTCTTCAGCTACGGCATTGTAGGCTGTCGGATCTGTGCCACGGCTTTCATGGGTTACATTATTAACCCTCTGACGCCTCTGTCCGGATACACGCTCGGAGTTGTTTTGTCGGAACAGGGCACTTTGATTTTTCTGGTAACTAGTAGGCTGTCGAAGTTTCGATGAAGATGGATCTACATCCATCGGTTCGCCTTGGTTTCGCTGAGGCTGGTTTCCCTGATTTTGGATAGACTGACGATGATCATCAACTTGTCTGGAGAAAAAAGGGGCCTTTTCCTGATTACCATGATGACTATTCTGCTTGGGCTTGTTAGCCTGAGCCCTTTGCTCGTTTCTGACTGCCTTCTCCTCAATGCTCTTTGCATAGTTAGCCGCAAAGGCGTAGCGCTCATGGTTTGATTCCACTTCCTGAGCCAACGCCAGCGCAGATGGCAAATCAGGCGGATGAGCTGCAAACAGAACGTCTGTGAGGTTCCTCCTCAGGCCTGAGATAAAGACGCGAAGTGCATCGCTGCGGTATTTTTCATTCATACATTTGGCCATAGTTTTGTCGTACGTCATGACCGTTTTATTTGTAAGTAGAGTTAGTTTTTTTTCTACCTCATCGTAATATTGGAGTATTGTCATGTTGCCTTGACGCAGGCATGACAGCTCCTGCTCTATCAAATGCAGCGGGCGTTTGTCCGCATATGTGAAGTCCAATCTGCTAATAATTGCTTCAAAGTTAAGAACCGTATTAAATGATGCTAGGACAGAGTCCGCCGTTCCTGTAATTTTGTTCCTGATTATAGTAACAGCCTGGTAGAGCTGCCTGGATATTGTTTATAAATCTGATATGCGGCCTCTGCCGCTTTTCGCCAAGAGACATACTTTTCCGGTGCTCCGTTAAACTCAGGTAGTGATGTAACAGCATCGAGTGGCTCACTGCAGTCTGAACTTGTAATTTGAATATCCTGAAATACTTCTACTTTGGGGACGTCCCCTGATATATTTCGACTTACAGTTGCAACCGCTAAATCGACTTGCTGTTTAGTTTGCACGTCCTGCGCGTCTAAGGCGGCCTGTAACTCTAATTTGATTCTGCTCAGTTCAGTGCTCTGTGCCGCTAAAGCTGTGGCGACAGCCCTTTCTACAATGCTCTGAACGTCAGCGTGATCCATTTTTATGCTTCGCTTTGGTCTACCATGTATTTCGTGTCTAGCTAATAACTCTTCCAACTCACTGTCAATGTCACTGTCTCGTGTTGTCATTAATGTGCGGTACGGAACCGAGAAAAATAACCGGATTAATATAAAATTTATATTTGGCCCGAAAATGGTCGTGGTGGGCTTCGCTGTTTCACTTGGAAAAATTACTTTCAAAAGATGCGATTTAATTCTTTGCACTTATTACAACATTAACTAATGGCGCAATTTTTTGACTTATTCCACCTTAAAATACTATTGTTATGAGCCTTGATATCACTAACATGAATAACCGGGGCGCTTATCTGGATTCGGTGTTAAACTATACAGTGTTTTTGGTTTGTTTTTTCTTATTTATATATTTAATATTGTTTCGCGGGTTCGCGATTCTGTTGGGCGCCAGTAATAGCATGAGTTCCTATGGTTGGTGGCTTGGAGATAAGACCACGACGATTTATGCCATAAGGTATTCGCCGATAGACGAAGTAGGAGATGGCAAGCTTTCCAGTGTTTAGTTGTTGTTGGCCGATCAGCTCAACAGTAAAACAACAGTTATTTACGGCTACGGATGGAGCTTATTTATTCGACGTTGATTCGATAGCCGATCTGTTAAGACCAAAATACTTAATATCAGAAAGATTAAGCTAAGCCCTAAAGGCAACGAAGTTAGTGGATTTAGTCAGCTGAATAAGATCTTGCCTAATTGCAAGAACCCAGTGCCCAATTGCACGTCTCCGCTGCCGAGTGTTAACTTATATTATATTAGATTGTATTGCATATTCATTTTTTTCTTCTTTATAATTTTCATATAATTATTCCTAGACCTTAGTTGCAGTTGCAGTTGCTGTCTCGCACTTTAGCGAATTTTCGACGACTGAAATAGTAATAGGAACAAATATACATACATATCTAGATAGAACATGAAGTATCATGGTGAAAGTTGGAATTGTTCATTTAGTCAATAAAAATAGCGTTAGTAGGTTAGGTTGAAGCGGCTGTCGGGATTGTCAGAGACCCGACACACCTAGGCCGGTTTCGGCCCGTTGGGATACCGCATATACGTTCCCTTCTCCCTCGTGAGACCCTATGTTATCCATTATCCCATCCGGATGCCCTTATGAAGCCTGCGATCCGTCTGGGACTGATTGTAGACATGTCCGAAATGTCAATTAGAAAAGGAGCGCCCAAGTATTGCAGTCTCCTTCTACTGAGGGCCGGACAGGAGCAGAACAGGTGTTCCACAGTCTCCTCCTCGTCTTCATCTCTACAGCTTCGACAGAAGTCGTTATATGGGGCGACCAGCCTGTTTGCATGGGTGCCTATTAGCCAGTGTCCCGTAAGGGAGCGTATGACTGAGCTGCACCTGCTCCTACTGAGTTTTTGCAAAGCTCATCGGTGCGCTTCCTAGTAATGTTAGGCCATGTTTGCCGAGGTTTGCGACATAGTGGCACTGTTTGCCATCTGTCATTTATTAGTTGCTTAAAATGTTCTTTTATTTTGAGCTTGAAGGTGGCCATTGGCATACGAATATCCTCCTTATCATGGAGAAGGGGGATTGTTGTACCAGCTCTGGCCAGCTCGTCTGCTATACAGTTGCCTTCAATGTCCTGGTGGCCCGGGACCCATATTAGACTGATGACAAACTGATAAGCCATCTCATGGAGAGATTTGCGACAGTTTGCCACGGTAGCCGAGCTTGTTGTTATCGCATTCAGCGATTTGATCGCAGCTTGGCTGTCACTGTAGATATTTATATGAGTTGCCGCAGGGGCTAGTTCCTGAAGACATCTCAAAGCTTCCTTGATCGCTATGACTTCCGCTTGGAAGACACTGCAGTGATCCGGGAGCCTAAAGGATTGTCTTATGTTCAGCTGTTCGGAGTAGATTCCTCCTCCGACCTTGTTGTCCAGCTTTGAGCCATCAGTAAAGCTTCGAATGGCTTCCTTTGGACCAGGTGGTCCCTCAAGCCAGATGTTTCTGTGAGGGATGATTGTTTCGAAGGGGGTATCTGTATACTCCCTCGGAACGCAGTAGTCCGTTTTTTTTGGGGACGATTTTGTTTCCATTTAGGATGGACGCATGACCGGTGTGATGTGACACCCATTGGTCAGAGTCTCTAAGACGGATTGCTGCCATTTCTGCCTGCTCCTTACCTGCAAGGTCAAGGCTCTGCAGGCATAGGATAGCATTTAGCGCATCCGTTGGTGTTGTGCTTAGAGCTCCACTGATGCATAGGGCTGCAGTGCGCTGCACCTTGCCCAGTTGTTTAGTGATGGTCCCCTTCGATAGGGCAGGCCACCACACTGCGACTCCGTAGAGTAGTATTGGTCTTACTTTTGCTAGGTATATCCATTGGACTATTCTTGGGTTCATGCCCCATTTTAGCCCAAAGGCCTTCTTGCAAGTGTAGAGGGCTATCGTAGCCTTCTTCACTCTGTCTTTGATGCTCAGGTTCCAGCTAAGCTTTTTGTCAATTACCAACCCTAAGTAACTGGCACTGTCGCTGAAGGAGAGCCTGCATCCGTTTAGTATTGGGGGGTTGGGGGACGGGATTTTGTATTTGGTTGTAAACAATACAAGTTCCGTTTTAGAGGGATTGATTCCCAGTCCACGCGACTCTGTCCATTCTGAGAGTCGCGCGAGCTTTGCAGTCATTAGATCGCAGAGTGTTTGAGGGAATTTTCCCGAGAAAATAGTGGCAACGTCGTCCGCGTATGCTACCACCTTGCAGCCCCCCCTTCCAGGTCACACAGTATCTTGTTGACTGCTATGTTCCATAGAAGGGGAGACAGGACACCACCTTGCGGGGTGCCTCTGTTGACATACCTAGACTGAGTGGACGATCCCATTGATGATGTCACTGTCCTGCATGTGAGCAATTGATCTATGAGCATCATCAAGTGACGATCCACTCCCAGGTCAGTCAGGGCCTCTGTGATGGCTCCCGGTATGACGTTGTTAAAAGCTCCCTCAATATCTAGGAAAGCGATTAAGGAGTATTCGTTGACGTGTAGAGATTTCTCTACCGCCGAGATTACTTCATGGAGTGCCGTTTCCGTGGATTTTCCTTTTCGGTAGGCATGTTGAGCGCCTGACAGCCACTGAGGATTTATAGTTGTCCTCAGCTGCAGCCCGACTAGTCTCTCAAAGGTTTTGAGAAGAAAGGACGATAGACTTATTGGTCTGAAGTCTTTTGGGGTTGTGTGTGAGGGTTTCCCTGCTTTGGGGATAAAGACTACTTTAGCCTTTAGCCAAGCGCGGGGGATTTTTCCCACTGTCAGTATCTTCCTGAAGATACTTTGCAGCCAGTTGATGGCCATGTCCCCGGCTTTTTGCAACTGAGCCGGAATGACTTGGTCCGGGCCAGGCGATTTGTAGGATTTAAAGCTGTTTACTGCCCAGCTAATATTCCGTTTTGTGAGGATGTGCCCCATCGAGGTTTCCGGGCCTTCACTTGGGTAGTCTGCCGGCTCGATGGTCGTACACCCAGGAAAATGAGTATCGAGTAGAATGTGTAGGGAGTCCTCACTAGAGTTAGTCCACGTACCATCCGTTCTCTTGAGGTATCCCATCGAGGGGATGTTTTTGACAGGATCTTGCGTAGCCTTGCGGCTTCTGACGTGTCCTCAATTTCGGAGCAAAATTTGTGCCAAGAGGCCCTTTTTGCTCTCCTTGTTTCTTTTTTGTATAGGGTTAGCTTACTTTTGTAATTTTCCCAATGCGCTTCCTCGCTGCTGCTTTTGGCTCTGTTAAAGAGAGTCCTGCAGTCTTTCCGGAGGGTATCTTTATGTTTAGACCACCAGGGGGGTTTCTTTTTCCCTCTTGGTTTGGTTGGGGGGCAAGCTGCCATGAAGGCCTTGTTGCAAGCTTCCGTGAAATTGTCCACAAGACGATTAAGATCGTCTTGTGTGTCCGGGCATTTTGTGGCTAGGGGGGGAGTAATTCCTCCATTTTTGCACTATACATATCCCAGTTGGCTTTCCTTGGATTAATATAGCTAGTGGGTATGGTGCTTTCGAGCGATAGGATTGTCTCGATGTACCTGTGGTCGGAGAAGGAGTGGTCCTCTAGGACTCTCCAACTTTCCATTATGTCTGACAGTTTGTGAGACAATAGAGTGAGGTCAATAACCTCTTGACGGTTTTTTTTGATAAAAGTGGGGTCATTACCCCGATTACCAATAATTAGGTTGGCGTTCAGGATGAAGCTGAAAAGTGACTCACCCCTTACATTTGTATCCGAGCTCCCCCATTGGGTGTGATGAGCGTTGGCATCGCAGCCTATTAGTAGGCTTGTATCCGACCTCTCGCTGTCGCTGGCAATCTTGCGAACGAGGTCACTGGGAGGATCGCTTTCCTCGTGAGCCATGTAGGACGACACCAGGTTCAGGCGTGTCCCTTGTAGCTCTAGGCTAGCCGCCGTATTGTCGCCATTGCTAAAATTGTGGAGCAGAAAGATATTTAGGTGCTTTCTTGCTAATATGCAGGTTCTAATTTTACCTTCAGTTTGGGCTACAATCAGCTTGTAGTCCTTTGTCGCTAATCCACAGACCTTGCCTTCTACCACCCAAGGCTCCTGGATTAGGACTACGTCAGCTCCGCTTGAAACCAAGCGGAGTATCAGGGCAGCGGATGCTGCTTTACAGTGGTGGAGATTTATCTGCAGAAGCCTCAGAGACTTCATTAGAATCGTTCTCCACCACTGTTATGTCGGCGTCAGAGTCGTCGAGGATCTCGTCCCGACACAACGCCTCAAAATCGAGCATCAGCTCCGTCTCCGAGGAGTAGCTCTCCAGGGCCGGCTCCGGCTCCGGGTCTACTTCGGGTGCCTCGATCTCCGAGGCAACGTCCCGCTCAACTGGGCTGTTGACAGGGCGCGCCTCGGTCGCTGCATCCGACTTATAGACCTTCATGGTCACCGAGCTGAACCCGAAGTTAAGCTCTCCCCTGGCTGCCTCGATCGGGGCTAGCGATTCCTTGTTCAGCACAACCACCGCCTGATTTGTGGGGCCCTTTGATGCCTCCACTTTGACCACCTTCCAATCTGAGGTTGGCAGTGTGGGGTTGCATCTATGCAACATCGTGAGGATCCGCTCGGGCTCCTTGAAAGTGGCCGGTACCCATATACGGGCCCTTGGTCTACTCGGCACCTCGCTCCAGTCCACAGCGACGAGCTTCACCCCGGCGTAGACCTCACCGATTTGCGCCACCGCAGCTTTGTATAGCTTTACGGAGCGCTCATCCTCGCAGGCTACCACTTTGATGCTCCCCTGGAACCATCCCATGTCTTTGCAGACTGGCGGTGGACCGGGATCCTTCTCTAGAAGCTCGAAGCAGCGGTCGGCCAGTGCCGCTTCCACCCACTTCCACTGGCTTCTGGGTATTTTCCCCTCCGCGCTGCCTTTGTCGAGAACGCCTATCAGCGTCCTCTCCTTGGCAATCTGCGCGAAGGATACATTCGGTGTAACCCTGGATCGCTTCGCGACAGGTCCGGGCGTCTCTTGAGAGCGCTGCCTCTTCGGTTGGGCGGCCACCTTCTGTGGCTCCACACTGAAGTTAGGCAACACCACCGAGGCCCATTCCACTTTCTTCAGCCAGTCTGCTGTTTGACTGACTTCCTGGCTTGCGTTCTGCCGACGGAGTACCCGCGGACCCGCGTCCTTCACCGTGCAGGTCTTTCCTGCGTCTGAGCGGATTTGGCCAGGCCTTTGGGCCGTTGCCTTCTCTCGCTTGGGATTTCTCCCTGTAGGCATTTGGGGCATGTAGGCATGGTAGGGTGGGCAACCGTGCCGCTGTGCACATGCATCCCAAGATCGAGCATCGCCTGACCGCTACCCCCCTCTTTCTTTAATCTATCTTATTCCGTTCTTGTTGGTCTGCTGTACTGTAGTCTTCCTTTCCCGTCCCCATCCTTCCACACGCGAACTTATTATCTTGTTTATTTGCACCCATTGAGAACCATAACTGACGGCCTATTCCTATTCACAAGCTCATTCTCGGGCTCATTCTCTGGACTCCCAAACTCTGTTGGGACAGATAGATTTTACAGATCCTTCCAGACCAGCAAGGACTTTCCGGCCTATCCGTTTACCCTTCTGCAGATCTAACTTCGCCCAGCACGAACCTTTCCGTATTCTTTGTAATAATTACAATTCGTATTGCAATACCATATCCTCCGAAATATTCCTTGACACGATTGTACGTAACGTTTACCTAGCAAATTTGTAAAACCTTTCTTTTCTTCCTCTATTATATTTTTCTTTAAGTATGTATATTCCTATTATAGTTCATAGTTAGCAGATAATTGTTAATTAATTGAAATAAATAAATAAGTAAATAAAAGCCAAGCTTAAATCTGACTCTAAAGTGTGTCCAAATTTGGGCTCAAACGGCTAAGTACTTTTCAAATGCATAGATGTAAGAGGAACGAACACAACATTTATATATATATAGATTGTGCTTTGAATGAACCGTTAGGATTATGATCGGAATATAGATCCCTCTGCGAGATAATATTAGCTAGTAACTCCCTTACTCTTGTTAAAATAATAATCGGCTTGGTGCCTGGTAGCTTTTTTTATCTGCTACCGATTTCTTATCGATCACTTCTAGAGAAAATGTGTACCGCGAATCAGTTTCGTCCCTTTAATTCGAGGAATGTGGTATGGCATCATGCTAGTGGATTACACGAAAAATCAAGCAGCCACTTTAGAATTATACCCAAAATTCTTTTTATCTTACAGCCTTTTAACAAAAACCATCCAAAACATGTTCGCATACCTGTTTATTGCTCTGTGGACTCAGTCTTCTTGATACCTATTTCATTGTTTTATATAACGTCTAGTAATGGAATGAATGTACGCTTATATTTTCTGGATCTTGTTTCAGCTTATTGTAGAGGAACGTGAGTTTGGCCAGATTTTCCTTCAGAAAGTTACCAGCATGGGAAAATCATTGAAAATTGCATCTTGGTACTTCAATGGACTCTGTCAATTTCTAGTGACTTCAGTTCTTATAACTTGTTTGCTTAAGGTGCATTGGCTGACTCATTTAATAATATTGATATTTTAATCGATGCATTGTTTTTTCAGATTGAGTGGAATGGAACCTCGATGAGCTTGAGTAAATGCCCTTGGTATATAATGCTCTTGTTCATTTCATCATATGTGTTCGCTGCTGTTGGCTTTGTCATTTTATTGTCCACCATAATACGCAACACATCATTAGCTGTTGCCGTGGTGCCCATCTGTTGGATTGTAGTGCCGCTGCCTTTTTTGTCGGAAAAAACGCTGGAGTCTGAAATATTAGACAATTTATATCTTACTTCAATACTTCTGTGCAATGTGACTTTGATTCAAGGCTTACAGAAGATGATTCACTTCGAGGACTATACCGGAAAATTGGGCACTAGACAATATCTCTACTCCACAATTATGGGCAGTGATATTGAGCTTATAATAGTTATCGGATGTTTCTATTTTCAGGCCTTTTTTTATGTGTTGCTAGCTATGTTCGTCGATGATTATGCTTGTGGCTGGCACTTTCTTAAGGATCGAATGCTGGAAAAATTTTGCACTATTTTCAAGTGGCGAGCTGAGCTCAATAGAGAAAAAGCTCAAGAAGGTCATAATTTGCAAGCTTCAAAATCAAGATCATTTTCCGATAAGTATGCGTTCACAGATCGACCTGTGCAAGTGATGTTAGGCAAATGGTAGGCAAGTGCCTACCAGCCTAATAAAACCATTGATATTGCTGTTTAGCAGAACTTTTGGCACCTGTTTTTATACCCATACTCAAAAAAGAGTTAAGGGGTATATTAGATTTGTGGTAAAAGTGGATGTGTGCACCGCAGAGAAGGAAACGTTTCCGACCCCATAAAGTATATATATTCTTGATCAGCATCAATAGCCGAGTCGATATAGCCATGTCCGTCTATCCGTCCGTCTGTCCGTCCGTCAGTCTTGATGAGCGCCTGAATCTCAAAGACTATAAAAGCTAGAACAACCAAATTTTGTTTCCAGACTCATGTGATATCACACTGCTACAAGTGTATTTCAAAATTTCGCCCGCCCCCTTCTGCCCAAACAAAGGACGAAAATCTGTGGCAGGCACATTTTTAAAGATACGATAAAACTTAAAACGCAGTATCGTAGAGAATGACCGTATCTATCAGATTGTCAAATCTGAATCAGATCGGATCATAATTATAGCCAGAATGAAGAAATTAATTTACTGTTGCTTCCTCTGTCTCCACCTGCCAGAGACACGGTATTCATTCTCTTTCTCGCTCGCACACTCTGCCGCGTTCAGTGCGCGAACAACCCCTAGCGGAGGAGATGTAGAATATGAATGGTACATATATAATCTACATGTTAGATGTAGAATATACGTTGTAGGTGTAGATAGCAGATGTAACAAAAAAAATAAATTTTTTTTTTTCTAAAATTCTAAAAAATCATAGGCTCAACAATTTATATACTGACTGAGTACGGGAATAAGTAGAGTCGCGTCCCCAGAAGCGACTCGTACGTTTCTTCTCGTTTCTGATAGACTTGGGACTCCAAAATTTCTTGTTTTTTATCAAATAACTTGCATATTTTAAACCCAGTTTTAAAAAATTTGAAAATTAAAAATTTTAAATTAAAAAACTATTCCAATCCAACACGAATTACAGCTGGTCTCTCCCTGAACCGTACCCTCCTTGGTAAAAGTTCGATAAATTCAAATCCAAATAAAACGAGAAGGCACGTGTGAGTCAATTCTGGGGACGCGACTCTACTTATACCCGCACTCAGTCAGTATATACATTTTAGATTTTTAAAATTTTTTAGAATTTTAGAATTAAAAAAAAAATGTTACATATTACATTTTTTTGCTACATATGTTATCCACATATACATCTACAATGTATATTATACATATAACTTGTAGATTATAGATGTACCAATTATATTCTACATCTCCTCCGCTGGGGGTTGCTCGCGCACTGAACGCGGCAGAGTGTGCGAGCGAGAAAGAGAATGAGTAGCGGTTCTCTGGCTGGCGGAGGAAACAAAATAGCTCTTATAGTCTCTGAGATCTAGGCGCTTATCGAGACGGACAGACGGACGCCCGAACAGACGGACATATCGACTCGGCTATTGATGCTGATCAAGAATATATATACTTTATGGGGTCGGAAACATTTCCTTCTCTGCGTTGCACACATCCACTTTTACCACAAATACAATATACCCCTTATCTTTTTTTTGAGTACGGGTATAAAAATCAAGCAAACTTTTGACAACCCTGGAAAGGCGAACTTCATACAACATTACTAACGTTTTCCGAGTCGTGGGCGCTTTTTCCAATATTTTTAATAAGTTTTTCTTATTTGGGTCGGAGACAAACTAAAAAAATCAATAGCCATGAAAATCAGTCCATCTGTTTTAAATTACTTAATCGACTTTGTTATATATATATATATTATTATTATATAATTTTATTGAATAACAAAGAACAGAATAGGGGGTGTCCTCTTGAAAAAATTTGTTGGTCAAATTTTGGCCCAGCCTAATATATATATATATATAATATATATATATATATATAATATATATAGACCCAAAAATTGATAAACAATTTTGTTTTTGTTTTGTTTTTTTTTTTAACGGACACCCTCTTATTCTGTTATTTGTTAGTAAATAAAACTATACAATTTTTTTCAAATCTTTAGTTTAATGTTTGAGGGTTGCTACCACGAAAAGAAAATAAAAATTTGTGGGTAAATATACATAAAATAATTTAATTCGTCGGTTTTTCCAAATAATATTGAAACTTAGAAACTAGTTCATTTTGATAATAAGGTATTTTTATTTTTTTTTTAGTTACTATTAAAAAATTAACGATTGGTGAAAATCAAGAAATTTAGGTGTGGTTGATATATTTAGTTAACTTGTTCGGTTAAGCAGGTTTTTTACTGCCAATAACTGATTAATGACGATATTAATGGTATCAATATATATTGATATATAGATTTCATCAAAATATCCCACTCATTCAGCAAACAATTTTGTTTTTAGCAATTTCTTGTAAAATTCGGTAGCAGCCTCTAAAACATTTTTTTAAATAAAATTAAAAACTTTAATATTACACTCAAACCCAAGATAACAAAATTAAGTGATGTCCCGTTTAAATTAGAAAAAAACACATATTTTTGGCTCAACCTAATATATAGATTATTATACAAATTTAATATACAAATTAAAGTGAATTATGTTTAGATTATAGCTGACCGATTGCTTTAAGATCTTATGATAAACAAAAGCACCTTCCAAACTGTGATTTTCGAAAGGTTGGTAAGCCAATTTTAACTTACCAGTTTCCTTGCTTTTTTTCGACATTTCCTTCAAAATTTTGAAAACAAATTCCGCACAAATATTATAGTTTTGCATTTTCAGTCGCCGAATAATCCTCATCGCGAGCAGACGTCAGTTGCTAAGAAATCGTGCCCTTATCAGTTTGTGTGTGTTTTCATTCTATTTCTTTCTTCTCATCGTTCTTCACCTCTTCCGCTCACACTGTTTGTTTGTTTGTTTGTTTTTCTGAAAATAACAAAAATCAAGTGCCAACTAAACGGCTGAACAGTCGTTTTTGAGCAAAATTGGCCCCGGGCCACCTAATTTAGGAAACAATCGGTTCAGCCTTCTTGCCGAAAGTCACCCCGTGAAAAAGCGTAGACAACTAATAAAAATGTTTAATGAATTGCGAACCCCAAGAATATAATAGTCTCTTCTAAAGACAATAAAAAAACCATACCTGAATATTTATGTTTCACCGTCCATAAAGCAATAAAGTAGATCAGTAAGAACATCGCTTCTATTTCTAATTTAAAAGACGGGAACTTGTTGTTGCTAGTTCACTCACTTGACGATGCCAAAAAATTCATTGTCTCAACTGAACTTCCAAGTATTTGCAAAATTGAATGCAAGTTCCATCAATCTCTTAATTCAGTAAAGGGCATCATTACTCTGTAGACATACCAAATTTTTTCTTTTCAATACGTTGTGAGGAATGGAGTTTCCTCACAGGGACCGAGTAAGGGTTAAGGAGAGAGTTCAAGGCAAATTCACAAGAGAGTGAGAGGAGGCCGAGAGCCGGGTCCCGTTAGAGCGGTAGGGGTTCAGTGCATGACCATGTGCATGAGATCACGCCACCGGCCCGGTCCCGTTAAGAACGTGGTGGAAACGAGCGAAGAGGCCGATGGAATTTACCGCTGTTGCTGGGCAGAGGCGCGGACGCCAGCGTCGAAGCGGTATACCCCCGCTTCAGCCCGGCGACAGCAGAAGGGGACAGTCAGTAGAGTGTGAATCACCCGGAAAGGCGCGAATAAAAGCGAGTGCGGTAGAGCCAACGGAAAAAGTGAGAGTCCCCGAAAGAAACCCAGGAAGGATCAAGTGACCCGATCAACAGGCAGCAGTACGACCCAGCGAAGGGAACAAAGTCTGCGAGATGCCAAAGGAAGGTCAACGGGTAACGGGTGTATTGCCACGGCGGTCGAAAGAGAATCGATGTGTGTGCGGAGTTGTGTGCGTGGATCAGGCGCGAGCCGGGTCGGACACATATCCATAGCACCAGCGAGGAGCCTGAGGGGCCGGTGACGCCAGAGCGTCTAGTAATAGAGACAAATCACTGTTATCTAGAAAGTAAGATCCATTAAGATACCAATAAAGTACCAATAGCCAGTAAATAAACCCACCCGTGCATTCTTTATTGTCTGTGAGTCAACATACAAATTTGTTGCAAACGAACCGTCGGCCGCTGAGCCAGCTTTGCTTATTCAGACGGACAGAAACAGTTCGTTAAAACTGGCGTCCAGCGTGGGGCCTCACAAGCAAAGAGAGGAGTGCATTGGGAAGGTCGGTACTGAGTGAGGTATCTATACACCATGAGGAGCCGACAATGGATCCATTCCCTGAGGAAGGAGGAACTGGTCCGATGTTCCCTAGAGCTTGGGCTGGAAGGCACCGTGTCCGAAATGCGGAGACAGTTTAAGGACTGGGTGGAAAAGCACGAGGCGCTGACCTGCTGGAGGCATGAGAGCTTCGGGCAGTTAGAACTTCACCCTTGCCACAGGATCAAGACAGGCCAGACGCGTACGAGCATCTGACATCGCCGGCAGATGCGGGCTCGGCTTCGGGGTGGAAAATGCCAGCGGAGGACCTCATAGCAAGCCTGGCAATACCAGACAGGAGCCAGCGGAGGCCAGGCACACCGCGACGCGAGAGCCATCGAGGAGCCACAATGAAGAAGGGCGTGAAGTTCCCGAGACGCAAGCCGGGAGGCAGTCTCGCACACTACACGCGAATGTAGTCAAGCGTTTCTGGAGCAGGTCGAATGGTCGGCAGACATGTACGGTCTGGACAGACTCACGTCCAGATTACCAGAGCAATGGCAGAGTTGCTGAAGGGCCGGGCGTTGATATGGTTCATCGTCAATAACCGGCAATGGCAAACATGGGAAGCCTTCGTGACAAGCATCCAGGCCTACTTCTTGCCGAGGGGTACTTCGAGAAGTTGCTCTAAGAGGTACAGCAAAGGAAGCAAAAATGGGGAGAGTCATTCAAGGACTACATAATGGACATGCAGACCCTCATGAGACCCCTCAAATGTAATCCTGAGGAGCAGATGGAGCTCATCCGCGAGAACAGCATTCCAGATCTGCGGATGTTCATCAGGCCACATAGGTGCAAGGACCTGGACCACATGATGATGCAAGCGGATGAGTTCGAGGCACTGGAAAGGGATCGCGTGGAGTTCCAGAAGGATATTCCAGCGGGAAGAGCGAAGGCGGCAAATCCCTTCGCGAAGTCGGCCGTAACCAAAGTCTGCCGGAGGTGCAACGACGGGCCGTGCCAGGCTGCAGCCCCGAAACCTACTCGGTAAACTCACCGTAGAGGATGTGCAGCTGTCAGCCGTGGTGGACATCGCGGGGAGGAAATGGAAGGCCACGATCGACACAGGGGCCACGAGCAGCTTTGTCAGCTGTGAGCTGGTGGAACAGATGCGTGGGGAGGGGCGCGGGGAGAAAACCAACAGCAGGTTTGTTTGGCCGATGGACGTCGCCGAGCCATCGATACACAAATCTAAGTGGAGCTGGCGTTCGAGGACAAAGTGGTCTCAATGGCACTTCTTGTGCTACCAGGAGTCATCGATGCGCTGGTACTGGGCTGGGATTTCATTACCGCGGTCAGAGCAGAGGTGAACTGTGCGGGGCAAAGTGTCGTGATCCCTGCGAGAGGCCGAGAGGTTGGAAAAAAGGCTGCTGGAGGCCAATGAAGAGACCCCAGAACGAACGGCTGATAAGGATTTAGAGGCCGATGACCCAATGGGAAGCAGGCGCCGCGAAAGGGCAGAGGAATTTCTGACCAAGGAGTTGAAAGCCTGAAAGGGGTATCGAATGTGGCGGTACATGCAATCACAATGAGCGATGCGGTACCGATTAAACAGCGATACTACCCTAAGAACCCAAAGATGCAGGCGGAAATCAACGAGAAGGTAGACAAGCTGCTAGAGATGGGGTTTATCGAGCCATCGAAAAGTCCATATAGTTCCCCCATCGCTATCGTTAAAAAGAAAACTTTTCAATGGAGGTTATGCGTGGACTTCCGACAAATCAATGCAAAGTCTATCAAGGACGCATATACAATGCCGCGGATTGACTATATTTTAGATCTGTTGAGAGATGCACGGTTCATCAGCAGCTTGGACTTAAAAGACGGTTAGGCAAATACCACTGGAAGAGGATAGCCGGAAGTTCACAGCCTTCACGGTGCCAGGAAAAGGATTATTCCAATGGAAAGTGATGCCATTCGGGCTACATTCGGCGTCGGCCACGTTTCAGAGGGACGTTTCTGGACCAATAGTCCAGAAATAATGTCACATGCGTTTGCTTACCATGATATCATTGTGATACGCCGAACGAAAGAGGAACACCAACTGAATCTTAGGGAGGTTTTCCGACGGTTAAAAAAAGACAACTTGAGGTTGAATGTTGAGAAATGCCAGTTCGGCCTGAGGGAACTTCGATACCTAGGTCACTTGGTGACGGAAGAAGGCATCTGAACTGATCCAGAAAAGGTGGCCGCCATTGCAGAACTGAAGCCACCCTCGAACGTGAAGGAGCTCCGCAAATATTTGGGCGACGCCTTATGGTATCGACGCTTCGTGCCAGGGTTCGCCACCATGATACAGCCACTCAGCGCATTGCTGAAGAAAAAGGTGAAGTGGGAATGGGCACCAGAGCAGCAACAGGCATTTGAATATGTGAAGGGTCGGCTGCTAGCCGATCCGGTACTAACCCGCCCGGATTTTTCAAAGAAGTTCGTGCTACAGACGGACGCCAGCGACTATGGATTGGGAGCGATTCTTACCCAAGATACAGAGAAGGGCGAAAGGGTGATCCTGGCCATTGTGTGGGCCATTAGGAAGCTCAAACCCTATTTGGAAGGTATCACTTCAAGGTGGTCATCGACCACATGGCATTGAAATGGCTCAACAGCATAGAGAGCCGACGGGGAGAATCGCAAGATGGGCGCTGGAGTTGCAGCAGTACGATTGCGAAATAGCGTATAGGAAGGGGCAGCTGAACGTAGTGGCTGACGCACTATCGCGACAGCCCATGGAGGAGCGATGAATGCGAGCGGAGGACGTCGGATAGGAACCCGAAGAGCAATGCTCATGGATAGAAAAGGTCAAGGAGAAGATGAGAAAAGACCCGGCCAAGTTCCCGGATTATGTGGAGGAGGCAGGCGTAGTGTACCGGCATATCCCGCACCAGGCCGGCGATGAAGAAGTAGTGGCTTGGAAGTTATGTGTGCCGAAGGATCGTCGGGAGCGGGTCATGAGGGAGAACCAAGACACCCCCGAGGCGGGTCACGCCGGCGGCAGAAAGACGATGGCAAGGATGGCTGTCAAGTACTATTGGCCGGGGATGCACAGGGACGTGAGGACGTATGTCAGGAAAAGTGACACCTGAATGCGTTTCAAACCAACTTAGATACAAGCGGCCGGGAAGATGCTGACACAAGTACCGGAGGAACCATGGGCGGTGTGTGCAGATTTTGTGGAACCATTAGCCAGGTCAAAATATGGAAATACCATGCTATTGGTGCTGGTAAACCGATTTTCAATTTTGACCGAGTTGGTGCCGATGAGAAAGACCACGGCAGAATCACTGATAAAGGCTTTCAGAGAGCGAAAGTTAGGCCGGTTCGGCGTGCCCACCACCAGTTACCAGTCGGGCGTTTAAAAAGTTTCTAGAGCAGATGGGAGTTTGACACCAGTTTACGGCCCGGTACACACCGCAAGAAAACCCAACGGATCGCACCAACAGAATGGTGGAAAAATGATCGCACAGATCACCGAAGGGGACCAGAGATGCTGGGACGAGAAGTCACCCGAGTAAATGCTGGCCGTGAACTCTGGGGTCACGGAGTCCACGGGACTCGCACCAGCATTCATAGTGCAAGGAAGAAAGCCCAGGCTGCCGAAGGCTCTGTATGATGAGGAAACACTCGGCACGGGACAAGAGACACAAACTCCAGATAAACACGCGATAAAGCTGAAGGAACTGTTGCAGCTAGTAAGGCGAAATTTGGAAAGGGCAGCCAAGGATCAGGCAAGATATTATAGCTTGCGAAGGAGAGCTTGGAAGCCGAAGGTCGGAGAAAGGGTGTGGATCAAACAGCACCACCTATCTAACGCAGCCGGGGGGCCGTGTCACCGGTGATATGCAAGCTGCGGAGAGACAGCGATAAGCATACACGGACGGCACACATTGGAAAAAAAGTACAAATAATAAGAGAAGCGACATACCCGAGGCCAAAGGCTTCTCCATGGGGGTCCAGTGAGGCGTTAAGGTGAGTCCTGGTCCTGGGGTCCAGAATTCCTGGGTCATCTACAACCGTCGGGTTTGGCCGGGCAGAGGGCACTACCCACGCGTTGCCTACAGCCGAGGAGTCGGATGACCCTCGGGTCCGAGGCAGCTGCGTGGGGCAGAGGTCACGCCAGAAGCCAAACCGAAGGCAGCAATGAGGTGATAAGCCAGGGCCGATCGTCATGATGCAGCCGGACGAAAGGTTGGAGGACCTTTTAATCGCGGGCATTTATGACGATTGGCATCGCGTGCCAAGGAGGCAGGATGCGCGGAAAGATACGCCAAAGTTATTGAAGAATGACACACATTCGCGGTACTCACATGGGCCGAGGGGGGAATCGATCAGTTCGGGGGGAGGGTAGGCCGGGCGTCAAAGCTCTGCAAGAAACATATCAAGGAAAATGTTATTTCAAAAAAAATATATATATATAAAATAATAAAATGTATATATAAACAAAAAGGGGTAGGTTCAGGTGTAAGAAGACCCCCACCGACCGCGGAAGGGTTAACGCGGCGAAGAGCCCCAGTGCGGAGAGGCAGAAACCTTCGAGAGAGGGGGAGAAGGAATGAGCCGGTAGGTAAGACGGAACGACGGGAAAGACAGCGAGGGCTCGACGGCAGCAGAGGCTGGGGCTGTCGATCAGTCGAAAGCCAGAGGTGCCCAGACACAGACGCAACGCAAGGAATTATAAAAATTAAAAAAAAAAACATATTTGGAAGAACAGGCCAAGCGTGTGGGGAGCTGCAATCGAAATATATTATCAGCAATTAGTATATGTGAATAATAGTCCACGTTGTTCACTCACAATGCTCTACCAGAGTACGGATGATCGGCTTGACGACTTTTATCATCTCACAGAGCGGCTTGTTGCAAGACGCTGAGCCGTTTGGAGGAATGAAACAGTCAAGGCCATATGGAGGAGCCGTATGGAGCAGCAGCGCAGTCGGCGAGCAGCGGCAGAGGCGCGACGCGAGAAGGAGCGGCGACAACACGGCGAGGAGGCACGACGACGCGAGGAGGAGACCCGGCGACGCGAGGTGGAAGCCCAACGACGCGAGGAGGCCCGGCGACGCGATGAAGAGGCTCGGAGGAAAGCAGCAGAGCAGAAGGCGCGAAGGGAGGCGGCGCTGAACAAGGACATAATGCGGGAGGCTCAGGCTGCCCTGCACCGTCAGATGGAGGCCACGCGGCGTGAAGCTGAAGCCCACAAGGGGAGCAAGGAAGTTCTTGGGGGTGAAGCCGGGCCTGTTTGCCAACCCGTCAGGACAGCAGAAACCACAACAGGGTGAAGAGGCTCTCTTATGGGAACGCCGGCATCCCGAGTCACCGCCGCAGCGGCAGAGCGCGCAGCAGCCAACGCCCCCGCAATCGCCGCCGCCGCAATCGTCGCCACAGCAGTCGTCACCACGACGACAGGAGTCGCCGAAGGAGCCGCCACGGGAACAGACCTTACTGTAATCACCTCAGCTGAAAAATACATGCTAAATGTCATCCAAAACCACACTTTCTCAGAACGGATTGCCAACTGGACATATTTTCAACACAAATACAAACTTTTCCAAACCTGGAGAGTATCAGAAAAACGTTTTTTTCCGAACTCGTTACCATGTACTCATCTGTCGACAGTTTCCCACTCTAATATAACTAGAATATACAATTTCATACAAAAATGTAATATAATTGATCAAATTTTAAAAATTATGCTCACACTTACATATGGTCAATGCCATAGAATATATGCACACGATATATGTACGTATTTCCCAACAATAACACTAGTCAACACTAGAATTAGGCTGTGGCCCAAAATTTAGATTCTTATAGATTTCGTGGTTTGAAAATTTTTAACGAACTATGGTTTTTTTTTTATGGTGTAGTTTTTTTTTTAAGAATTTTTTAAAATCTGGTATTTTTTGTTTGTTTTGTTTTTCAGAGGTAGTGCTTCTATTTTTCACATAACTTAAGTATCTTATATCTGGTTGCATAGAATTTTTAAGTTCTGAAAAGCTGACGCAGCTATAAATCTGTCCCAGACCTTTTGTATCTGCAGCTTAACGCCTGGAAGATATTAAGCTTTCAAATTAAAATTTCATAATTTTTGGCGGTATTTTTTTTTTTAATTTTGACTTTAAAAACTCGGGAAAAGTCGAAAAAAAAATAATTATTAATTAATTAATTAATCTTCCAGGCGTTAAGCTGCAGATACAAAAGGTCTGGGTCGGATTTATAGCTGCGTCAGCTTTTCAGAACTGCAAAATTCTATGCAACCAGATATAAGATACTTAAGTTATGTGAAAAATAGAAGCACAACCTCTGAAAAAAACCATGAAAATAAATACCAGATTTTAAAAATTCTTTAAAAAAAAATTACACCATAAAAAAATAATAAAGTACTACAAAAATTTTTAAATCCCTAAATCTATCAGAAAAGGTCATTTTGGTTCACAGCCTTTTGTCGAGTAGTTTAATTAAACAAACAAACGATCTTACTCCCTTCTGTCCCATACAGAACCGAAGGCCTCGATGCAAGCGCTCTATACAATTAATTTTAATATTATTTCATAATGTATTAAGGTTAATCTTAAAAAGTAATAAATAAATAAATTTTGCATTTTAAAGATGCATCATCAGATTCAGTTTATAGCTGCCCCAAGTTTATCAGAAATAGTCGGTTTGGATCCTTGAGGACAAAACAGTTAGATTTAGTCGAGTTGTGCTTTTAAGACTAAGGATAATAGTTTCGTATATTGAAATATTATATATATTGATTCAGGCAGGCTCGCATTTCCACTTTCCTTTGCGTTTTATTTTTCAGCCAAAAGTCATACCTTCGTTTTCAATTGCTCTGGAATCCGCCATAGTCGATTTTTTTACTCCCTGTACTGTTAAGCGCCAAATGTACTGCGGTTATACCCAAGCGTTAGTGCCAGCTTATATAAAAAGGCTTCTGTTATATTTAACAGAGATTTATCGATAAGCAGATCGGGCTGCGATAGCTTTTCGGACGAATTCACTTTTTGTTTTTGCAAAGACCAATTTTGAGGTTGGTTTAAACCATTTAAACCCGATCCAAAACCGCTGGTTGAAATTTAATGGAACTTAATACTAATGCTATAGGAGTAGAAAAAAAGGTCTATATTTAATGTTTTTTTTATCTCTGCCGGTTTGGGCTGTAGGGGCTGGTCGATTTATCGACCACTGGTTATTAACGATATAAAAACTTGCAAACATAAAATATTTTAATTTTAATGGATTATTGTTTTTAGCATGAATATAATAAGTGATTACAAATTATAATGTATATTAAAACAATTTGTGTGAACAGCAACCTCGCATTTGGAGCATTTAAATTAAGCATGTTTATTACAAACACGACAACGACATGGCTTTTCAAGTTTGAAGATGTACCTTTGTATCTCCGGACTTGTATGAAATAAACACATTGTTACATTCGTACGGAAAGCAAGTTGTGGCCTCATACTTAAATGTTTTGGATTTTTTCGGTTCATTGCGCGATCCGTTCCCACCTCTTTGGATTCGGTAGTTCTTGCATGCTTGGCCAGAACACAGTGGAGCTTCCATGAGTTAACCATAGCGGCGTCCAGGGCATTTGTAAACAACGGCCAATACCACTTTTTCCCTCGAACTCTAATACGATAATTATGTGTGCCATTGTCAAATAGATCGAATCCGCCCATTCGCTTATTATAAGCGTGCAGAATCTGTGGCATTTGAATATACTGCATTTTCCGTGACTTCCGATCCCATTGCTTTGCACGGTTCATAGGCTCGATTACTTCATGGTTCGATACAATTGTAACCACGTAATTATCGTTTCACCGGGCGATCAACAATTCATTTGCCTTGTCGAATATATAATCCAACGAACCACGCTTTTTTTTCAACGCTCTAATATCCACAAGTGGAGCGTAGTTGGTTCGGTTGTCTCGAACTGTGCCTGTGCAAAAGTAATTCATTTGTGAAAGTCGAGACATCAATCTATGAGACGTAAAAAAGTTGTCGAATGCAACGCAATGTTGCAATGGATTCTCCAGCTTACTGAAAAGCTTGAGAACCACTGTTTCTCCCAAACCAAACCAAACCGGATCCGGGACTGCACCACCATATGGAATAAATGAATACAAGTAGCCTTCAGCCCAACACAAATCCCAATACTTAAATCCGGATCGGCTTCCCTTTTATAAACATTTTGCAGGAGTGGCGGCCGTAATAGGCAATAATTTTTTCGTCAATAGATAAATTATGGCTGAAAACTCCAAACTGCATTAATTTCACATTCATCAAATCGTTCAATGGTGTAACTCTCAAAAACCAATAAAGTCCACATTTTGTATTTTCGTATATCGTTTATGACAAGTGGTCGAAAAATCGACCAGTAAATTTTAACCTTAGCGTATTCAAAAACCACTACACTAATTGAGCTGTAACTATTTTTATTGCAAAATATAGATCCCATAAAGTTTAATATAAAATAATATTTTAAGAATATTTTATTCAGAATTTTCCAAATATTTGTTTTAGGATTTATAAATATTTTTTCTACTTCTTCCTAAAAGTTAATTTGCGCGACTGCAGTAAAAATCAGGTTTAAAATATATAAAAGCCCCTCAAAAAATTATTTAAGTAAACAAAGGTGTAAACTACCATATTTTCAAGGTAGCTAAGTTATATCTATTTTACGCTAACGTCCAAAAATATCTAAAGTCACTGGTCGATTTTTCGACCACTGGGTGGAAATGGGTTAAGAAAAGGGCATAAGCTCAGTTGCACTGGTAATAGTCAAATTCATGTCAATGCATCAATAAGTCATCTATTTGTTTCCTTTTTCAATTAAGATGCGGGGAGTGTCTAACGTTCTGGTTTGAGAAGTAAATCACAAATTTTATGTGAAAGTGAAAATTGGAGCATGCCTGATTATATTGGTTTTGTATCCTTACATTTGACAAAAAACGCTTTAAAGCCTTGTACGGCCAACTTCATAAAAAAATACTTGAAATACTTTAATCGCGATTTAATAGTTTAGAATAGTTATTCTACTATTCGGGACGGAGACAAATACAACAAATGAAAAACCATGAACATTTGTCCAGCCATTCTAGAGCTATAAGTGTTTGAAACAGGATCGTAGTTTTATATAGATGTATTTGTTTTATAAAAATTGAGAAAAAAGCTATTAAACAATTTATTAAAAAAAACTGATAAATCTTGATATCCTGTTATAGGATAATTCTTGGAAATACTGTGTAGCTATTTCATGTACCAAAGTCACATATGTTTACTCTAATATTTTAAAATTATAAATATTCTCTATTTAGTATCTTTGTTTCGTTACAGCTTTCAAGTTGATGGCGAGAAAGAAAATAACCTCGAAGAAGAGATGATCCAGCAGACGTATAATATTGATACAAAAATCTATGGGATTTTGGAAGTGGAAAAGAAATCCAATGCAACCATTGAGTTTCGAAACGTATGGAAAAAGTTTTCTGACAAATTTGTCGTGAAGAGCTTCTCACTTAAAGTCTATCAAGGCGAAGTGGTAGCTCTACTGGGCACTAATGCGTCCGGAAAATCCACAATTATGAAAATGGCCTCCGGAATGTTATTGCCTTCTTTTGGCAAAATCTACATATCTGGTATAGACGTAAAAAATTTTTCATCCCAACCACCTAAAGAGATTGGCTTTGCCATCCACTGCACTGAAACTTATTCAGAGTTCAACGTGCTCGAGCATCTTATGTTTTTTTGTAGTCTGCGGGGTCTGAAACACAATGAAGCTAAAGAAGAAACATTATTATATCTGCGTTCCATGAAAATGGAGGATAAAGAAAGAACTCCAGTCAGACTACTGACCAGCGGCCAGAAACGTATATTGCATACTTTGTGTTCCTTTGCTGGAAGAACTCGAATTGTGCTGCTCGACGAACCACTTGTAGGAGTGGATGAAGATAAGACAAAGTTGTTCTTTAATTTTGTTCAGCAGCAGAAGAAGAATCGCACAATTTTTCTGACAACCAACCAACCAATAGTGGCTAGCAATCTTGCCGAGCGCATTGCAATTTTATCCAATGGTGGCCTGTATTTTTGCGGAACAAAAAAAATGTTTTTTAAGAAGTTCAAGGACGCTTATCGATTGGTAAATATCCCATCATATTATCATTGAACGCTTAAGCATTCCCAGGCATAATAAAATCTAGTAAATTAAGGGTGGAAAGCCTTAATGCAAATCACAGAGAAATGACACTTTGCAAAATCCAATAAATTCTCCTTCCTACCACGATTCTCCATTTTTTAATCGAGATTTCAGGATTTTTGTATAAATATCCAAATATCACACATAAAATTTAAACAAATCAAGTATGCTTTGACCTATTATTGGGTTGCGTGTTACGTTTTTTGTGAATGTGAAAGTTTTGCATACTGATTTTCATCAGAAAGAACACCAATTTGGTCAATTTTTGTGTGTGTTACAGTGAACATGGTTAGCTAGATGCAATGGGACCAGGTTGCACTTTCGAACAAATAATGCAACAAATATGATTTATGTAACCTATACAATAAATAGTTTATGCGTGGTGCCGGAATTGGAATCGGAGCCGATGCACTCCGTTTAGTAACTTTCTACTATTTTATTAGAACTTAAAAATATTTTATCTGCTTCCATTTTTATACCCGTACTCAAAAAATAGTTAAGGGGTATATTGTATTTGTGGTAAAAGTGGATGTCTAACTGTCCGTCTGACCGTCCGTCTGCCTTCTTGATGAGCGCCAAGATCTCAGAGACTATATGAGCTAGAGCAACCCAATCTTGTTTCCAGACTCATGTGATATCACACTGCTACAAGTGTATTTCAAAATTTCGCCCCGCCCCCTTGCACCCACACAAAAGACGAAAATCTGTGGCAGGAACAATAATAATAAGGAACAGGAAATAAAACTAAAAAAGCAGTATCGTAGAGAATGCCCATATCTACCAGATTGCCGAATTGCTGAATCAGATCGGATCATAATTATAGCCAGAATGACGAAATTAATTTTCTGTTGGTTCCCCCGCCTGCTTCAGCCAGAGACACGCTACTCATTCTCTTTCTCGCTCGCACACTCTGCCGCGTTCAGTGCGCGAGCAACCCCTAGCGGAGGAGATGTAGAATCTTAATGGTACATTTAGAATCTACATGTTAGATGTAAAATATACATTGTAGATGTAGATAACAGATGTAGCAAAAAAAAGGTAAAATGTAAAATCAAAAATGTATATGTATATGCGTCCCCAGAAGCGACTCACACGTTCCTTCTCGTTTTCATATTGTCCCAGTGTGTGTGTGAGGGTTTTTTCCCAAGAAAATAATTAAAATTCCGTCGGCTTTTGCCAATACTTTGCAGCCCAGTTGCGCGGTGGTAACCCGACTAGTCTCTCAAAGGTTTTAAGTAGAATGGACGATAGACAGATTGGTCTTTTGTGGTTGAATGTGAGGCTTTTCCCGCTTTGGGGATAAAGACTATTTTTACATAAAGCCACGCGTGTGGAATTTTCCCTTGCTAAAGATACATTGCAGTCAGATGATGGTTGTCTCGGGCCTTTTAAAGTTGAAGTTTAAAGTCCCATTGGACGAGCCTCTTTGCCGATCAGAAGCTTTAAGGGACTAGCTCCAGTTTCATGGTTGACTGTGCAGTTGAGGGCAAGCTCTGCCTCTCATAGGGCATCTTGCCAAGACCGTTGGCTTGATTCAACAGCGGTTAATAGATTTTTCAGTATGCTCACTACACGCTCAACCTGACCGTAGCAATTAGATGAAGCTTAATATTTTGTGATGAACAGAACTCGGAAAACTTTGCACTAGTGAAACATCTACCCTGATCGGCAATGATTCGGGTCGGAACCCCAAACAAACAAATGGATGATTTCATAGCCGTCACACAGCTCTCGGTATCCAGTTTGAGAGTATGAAACAAGTAAACGTACTTTGTAAAAGCGTCAATCTGTACAAACACATACTCTTTAAGGTCACTTTTACCGCTTAATTTTCCGGTGATATCCATATGTACGGTATGCCAAGGTATATTCACTTTTGGAATGGGATGAAGCTCTGCCTGAACTTTTCCCGACGACCCCTTATCTGTTTTACAAGTGATGCAATTATCAACAAATTTTCGTACGTACTTGTTTATCTTTTCAAACCAATAATATTGAAAAACTTTATCAAGCGTTTTCTTCCAACCTAAGTGCATAATTGATTCATGAACTTGATTTATTACTGACCATCTAAATGCACGTGGTACTACCTGCAAACAACACACCCTTTCTTAATTCGTTTGTCTTTGTCAAATCTTCAGCAAGCTCACTGTCATTAAGTTTCTTAACAATATCAATTAGATCTGAATCAAGTCGCTGCTCAGCTAAGAGCCAATCGTACGAAATCTCTGTCAGTCTCACTTGTTTTTCAGGAATTTTACATTTTACAGAATCGGGTTTTACATGAATTAGATTTCTTCACAAAAAATCAACATGGCCATACGTTTACCTTCCCTATACTGTATATCGAAGTTAAAGGACTGTAAATAAGCCCACCACCGATACACTCTAGGGGTCAATTCCAATTTAGTGCGTGAAGCCTTTAAAGAGTTACAATCAGTATATACTACAAACTCACGTCCCAACAAATAGTGACTGTTCGGTTCAGACCGGCCTATAACACTAGTCAACACTAGAATTAGGCTGTGGCCAAAAATGTAGATTCTTATAGATTTCGGGGCTTACAAATTTTTAACGAATTATGGTTTTTTTTTATGGTGTAGTTTTTGGTGTAGAATTTTTTAAAATCTGGTATTTTTTTTTGTTTTTTTTCAGGGGTAGTGTTTTTATTTTTCACATAACTTAAGTATTTTATATCTGGTTGCATAGCTACCAGAGCTAAAATTCGTTAACCAAACCTCAAAAGTGAAAAAAAAAACACAAAAAATACTTTTTGGATTGTTGCGGGCCCAACTGCCAATTGGAAACAAAGCAAACGAAAAGGGGTTTTTGGTAAAAAGTATTTTTTGTCTATTTTTTCACTTTTGAGGTTTGGTAAACGAATTTTAGCTCCACCGTTTATCCATAGATTTTAATGAGCAATACCTTAAACGACGCTTATTTAATGCTTCTATCTAAAACTAAAAATGCATGGCAAGAATTATTATTTTTTCGACTTTTCCCGAGTTTTTAAAGTAAAAATTTTGGGAAAAATACCGCAAAAAAATGATGAACTTTGAGTTTTAAAGCTGAATATCTGCCAGGCGTTAAGCTGCACATACAAAGTGTCAGGATATGATTTATAGTTGCACTAAACACCTTTTCAGAACTGCAAAGTTCTATGCAACAAGATATAAGATACTAAAGTTATGTGAAAAATAGAAGCACTACCTCTGAAAAAAACCAAGAAAAAAATACCAGATTTTAAAAATTCCTATAAAAAAAATGACATTATAAAAAAAATAATAAAGTACTACAAAAATTTTTAAATCCCAAAATCTATCAGAAAAAGTCCTTTTGGTTCACAGCGTAAATCAAAATTTCAATTTTGTCGAGTAGTGTAATTAGAATACATAGCATTAAGTTAATGCCACCGAGCATAATTGTTTGTTGTACTATGTTTTGTTATTGTCTATCGCTCTGTTATCTCTCTCGCCCTAAGGCTTGCGCTCTCGCTGAGCATTTGGCTGCTGCTGCAGTTTCTGAGCGCAGATCGAAGTAGTGCAGCTCCGACCACAAACAGAATTAAAACGTACAACATATATAGAAAGCCAATTTATCGTTTTTATATATATTTGCGTCAAGGTGATATACTTCGATATCATCCTCTAAACATTTTGGTGAATCCGACGTGATCGGAGCCTGTACCACGGTCTATAACATTCAAATTGCCTATATCGTTCAGGAAATTGATTATTCGCGATCCAGCTGTTTGTGCACAATTCGGTGCCAAACACACAAATACAAAGCAGTGATTGCTACATCGTGCAACTACCAGCAGTTGGCTGTAGTTTGGTGAAAAGTTCGCGTTTAAAAAGCCTATATACATTTCTATATATATATATATATGGACATCGGTCTCATAACTGAGTGCAAGCACCCCGCCCTGAAACGGTTTTTGTTGCGCGTGTGTTAGTAGTTCAAGCGCAGTGCAAAGCCCTGAGAAGCTAAGTGTTCAGAGTGAGGATGGCGCTGGCGGGGTAACAGCTCTGTGGGCATTCCAGCCACACCACTGTTAGCAATCCAGCTACGCAAGCTGTTGCCCCCGCTCTCGCTCTCACGCTTATGTTCGTTTTTCCCCCCGGAGACGCGCTTTCGCGCGCATACTCACCACGTTTGCGCTCCCGCCCACGCTCACGCTCCCGTTCTCGCCGCCGACAGCCCTCGGCAGCTTGAGCGCCACCGATCTATTCAATGCGCTTCTTCACCCACAAGCAAACGGCCGGCTTTGCACGCGAAACATAAATACATATATATAACCTAAGCACCAGAATAAACCCCGAAATATACATTGAAGAATTTGGATTTGCCTATCATATTTATCTGTGGGAAACATCTGTGGAACTTCGAACGCCTCTACGCTCCAACACTAAGGCAAAAGAATAACTAAAATCGAACCGTTGGTTTTTCGTCGCTTGATCTTCAGCTGACCCGCGCATACAGGATGTTATATTTTGCAATTGAAAACTTAAGTAGTGCCTCTGATTTGTGTGTGAACTTCTTGTGACGCTAAAATGGCAGAAAACCATGATATTGGTCATGCTTTGCCTGCTGGCCCTAGTGAGGTTGATTTTTACAGAGCAAAGGCGAAGTCGATCCAGTGCCAACTCGTGGCTATGAACACATTTATTACCGATGACTCTATAATTCAGTTTGACGAGGCTGATCTACGTGCGCGAATAAAGCATAATGAAACAATGTACGCTGATTTTAACATTGCACAGACCAGCTTAGAAATGCTCGATCTGATGGTGCTCGACGGCGACGCGCGGTCCTATTTTACGGCGGTTTATTTGGAGATGATTGCGAGTTGGGCAAGGCAAACTCAACGGCCATGCCTCATCATTTTTCCGGAGATGCTCCGTTCAACACTTCATCACCGAGGTCAAGGCTGCCGCATCTGGTATTGACGCGCTTCAGTGGAGACTACGCAGACTGGCCAGATTTCTTCTCGATGTTTTCAACTGTGGTGGACAATGAGCAGGAGCTAAGTAATTTGGAAAAATTCCAGTATCTACGTGCTAGCCTAGACGGGGTAGCACTAGAAACCATACGTTCCCTCGAAATATCCGATGAGAACTGTGCCAAAGCTTTACAATTACTTACTAATCGTTTCGACAACAAGCTCCTTCATTTCCAGGCACACGTAACGGCGATATTTGGGCTACATGGTGTTGAGATGAGATCTGCCAAGACCCGGGAAAAATGGGAAAAGGACTTACCGATCAACAAGCTGTCAAATTGGAGCACCACGCTGAATGCCTGTTTTGTGACGGAAAGGACCACATCCTAACTAAATGCAGCATTTTTTTGAATTTGGCACCTACCTTGCCGTACAAGGAAGCAAAGAAAATGCATCTCTGCCTCAATTGTTTCCGCAAGGTTCATGGGTTGCAGCAGTGCAAGTCTGGAAATTGTAAGCAATGTCAAATTAAGCATCATACATTGCTCCATATGTCGCAAAACCCGTTTGCATCCTCACCAACCACGGTAGGGGAAAGCGTGCCTCAAAATCAAACATCCGCATTAATTTCATGCTCGACCTCCTTACCTCACCCTTTAACTATTGCCAGTATCCCAAACAATTACGTGTTGCTAGCTACAGCCATCGTTTTGGTTAGGAATCGAGCTGGAACGCTGGTGCCCTGTCGAATGATTCTTGATTCTGCATCTCAGCTCAATTTCATAACGTCCCGTCCAGCTGGCCATCTACAACTAAATCATTGTCATTCGCCCATTTCGATATCTGGCATTGGAAAATCGTCGCTCAGCTCTAATAAGGCAGTGGAAGTTGTTATGCAGTCTCAGGATGGTGGATACAAGTCTTCTTTCACGGCAGTTGTTACTAAGGTCATCACTGACTATCAGCCGCATTGCGACATTAATGCTGCTGGCTGGGATCTGCCTAAGAATATAAGCTTGGCTGACCCTTTATTCTATAGATCTCAGCAAATCGATATGCTCATGGGGGCGGGTCTATTTTTCGATTTGATCTGCGTTGGACAGATACAGTTGGCTGAAAGGTTGCCGTCGCTCCAGAACACCAAACTTGGTTGGATCGTCTCTGGAGGTCTGGCCAACTACATCACCAATCGCTGCGCTCTGGCTGCGGCAGCTCGACCGCACATACTAAAGGAAGAAGAGGATTCTCTGTCTGAAGTTGTGAAGCGCGGCTGGAAAATGGTCAATATTCTGTTCGGCTCTTGGCTTCTGCTGGTTTTGAGGCCCTTGGCGACTCATTCTGTCTCGCTCTTCGTCGATTCAAAGGTCTTGAGACAAAGTTGCTAAGAAATCCGTCACTAAAGGCTCAGTATAGCGCGTTCCTTCAGGAATATCTAGACTTAGGGCACATGTCTTTGGCCTCCAACACACAGAAATTGGCACAGTTTTTCTTGCCGCATCATTGCGTTCAAAAACTCGACAGCAGCTGCACGAAGCTTCGTGTTGTCTTCGATGGATCCGCAAAGACCACATCAGGGCGTTCGATCAATGACTTGTTGATGGCGGGTCCAACCATTCAGCCAAAAATATTCAACACACTGGTTCGGTTCAGGTTCTTGAAGATTGCACTTTGTGGAGACATCTGCAAGATGTATCGCTGTGTACGGATATCGAACCCGGATGAATATTTGCAATGCATCCTTTGGCGAGAAGCGCCTACTGATGAAATCAAGGTGTACAAGCTGGAGACCGTGACGTATGGAATGTGCCATGCACCAGCTATCGTACGACGAGGAGGTATCATTTCCTATAGGAGCTCAAGTTGTAAGAAGGGATTTCTACGTGGACGATCTCATGTCTGGTGGTGACACAATTTAAGAGGTGAATGTGATATGGCGACAAGTAAAGGATCTCCTGCATAGAGGACACTTTCCCATACGCAAATGGTGCTCCAATGAGCCTATGGTGCTTGATGAGGAGCCGGAGGAAGACAGGGAGAAGCTTCTCAAGTTTCATGATGGAACGGACATATATTGCCAGATATATACATAACATACATAATTCCATACCATAAAAATACCACTCCCCGTAGAAAAATACCGCGCTCCATACACTACATCAGGGGTCGGCACACAGACTCACACATTTTTTTGGTGCGTTTGTGTGTGAAAACAACAGACACGAAGTCAAATACGTTACTTATTTCTCTGCCGCTGCGAAAGCCGAAGAATTGTGCAAAGGGCACACGAATGCTTCTCTGCCGCTGAGGCAAGCGGGCAGAATATGAAGCCGTTTGTGCATAGGCCGAAGCATGTTTCTCATCCGCGACGTCAGCAGAGCAGAATTTTCTCTGCTGGTACGTCATCAGGCAGAATAACGAAACCACACGAAGTCTTTACGCTGTACGTGTGCCGACTGCGCTGCCCGAAATTTTTTCCTATGCACAGTGCATACGACGCTGCCGACCTCTGCACTACATACATACTCCGCGCAAGTGCCAATTTTAATATAAAATTCGCGATTCCGTACAATTCGTGCACTCCAGCCACTTTTCACGATCGCTACCCCAACTCCAACATCCTCCACGGCGCACTTATAGTAATTATTTGGCAATTTCCACTGCCAATTGGCAAATTGGTGTTTCGGTCCTTTGTTGTTGTTTTTTTTTGTTTCGTGCATCAGAGGTGGCGCAATCCAAAAATATCGGTATCGTAACCGAGTCTTGCGTTCGACCAAAAATAAATTAATAAAAAATAAAAAAAAGACAATTTCCAAACAAACACACCGACACTACAAGAAATAAATTAAACGATCCACGAGTTCTTATTTAAACCGTTTCGTCATCCTTTTACCGATATTTTCTGTTTTCCTTCGGTATTTCTCCCGATAGTTCTCCAGCGCCCACTCCGCAGTCATATTCTTGACTGTAGCTTCCGGTAACGCTTACGGCGACTAGGTTTATCTGCACTTTGTCGATCCAAACCGACATAAAGAGCAAACTATCGCCCATTCCAATCAACTATCGAAGAGATAATTGCCATTCCGTCCGCCGTCCATCCGCAAATAACCCAGTTCTGAACACGACTGCGTCAAAGAGGTAAACGGAGGAGCCCGCACTAACAACATTTGCAAAATATTGGCCAAATCAGTGTGACCGGTCCTCTCCTCGGCTCAGCGAAATATAGGTCACTCATTGTTTGAGAAATTTCACTTCACGGCGATCTCAAACAATCCGAGTCGACCCGACTATTGTTTTCCAACAAGCTCGAGGCCTCTTTCCTGACAGCCTTCCATAAGTGGGTTATATTTGTTTCCCTTCCAAATCCGATTTTCTGTGCGTGTGTGAGTTCGGAATATGCCAACAGGTCACAAGGACGGCAACCAGCTTTTGCCTGTGACCTCTTTCAACTGGCTACGCACCTCGTCCGCCTCCGGAACTACGCTGACTCAGAGAATCAAGGCACCCCTCACTCCGAGAGCAGCCAGTAGCAGCCCTGCGGCAAGGACCAAATCGGTTCTGTTCCCGTCTACTGTCACTCTTAAGGTTCCAGCTGTGACCAAACAAGATCCGAAGGGCTCCTTCGTTAGCAGCCCCGTCAGCTCTCGCCACTGCATCACAATGGCTCAATCCGCCACCTCAGTCGCTCGGACCAGATTGGTCGCCGCTATTGGCCGACTGTCGCACCTGGCAGAGCGCATCACCGCCGCCCCATCCGGCTCTCTGTCCGAGGTCCGTCGTGGCCAAATCCTCAGCATGTGGACGGACGTCGAGGCCGAATATAAGGCCTGCTCCGCGGTGATGACTGACGAGGAGCCAAATATCCAAGCGGACATCCGTGACACATACGGTGAATGCTATGGGGTATTTGAGCAGTGCCTCAGTGACCTCAATGCCCAACTGGCCACATCCACAGTTCTTCCTCCTTCACAGCCAGTCCAACAGGGCGGCTGTCGACTGCCTCCCGTCAATATTGAGGCATTCTCAGGGGACTACGTCCGCTGGCCCACATTCCGGGATCTGTTCACTGCGGTCGTGATCAACAATCCTAGATTGTCTCTGGTAGAGAGGTTGACACTTCCACTTCCCAAGGCGCTCCGAATCCGGCACCCGCCAAAGGCAGTCAGAATCCACCATCCTCCCAAAGCCAGTCCAATCCGTTGCGTTCCCAAGGCAGTCCTGTTCCAAGGACAGCGCACTCGTTCCAAAGCAACGTGAATCCGAGCAAGAGCGCTTGTGATCTCTGTTCCAAGGAGAATCACCCGATCCGATTATGTCCGCGCTTTCTCAACATGTCCGCCCATGCACGTTCTAGTTGCATTAAGACAAAACAGCTGTGCCTAAATTGCTTCGCAAGAGGCCATCAGCTTCGCGACTGCTCAAGCTCCCACAATTGCAACACTTGTGGAGGACGACACCACACGCTTCTGCATCGTGGCAATCCAGCTTCCAGCGAGTCACATTCCACATCCGTACCCAATTCGACAGCTTGGCCAGACGTCAATCGACCAGTACCTTCAGCAGAAAATTCAAGTTCTTCCGAACCTCATCCTAACGATCAGACGTATTTCGCCTCCGGCACGCCTCTAGGCACGGCAATTATTAATATTTGGCACCTTGGGAAAAACTCTGATCGACTCGGGCTCCGAGGCAACGTTCATTACGGAACGCCTTTTCAACACAATTAAATTGCCATTCCAACGTATTCAGACACAGATCTCCAGCCTCAATCAGACAGTGTCCGCTCAGTCCGATAAGCTCTGTCAGTTTTCCATTCACTCCCCAACGAGACCGGGCTTACAATTAAACGCCACAGCCTTTGTTATCCCGGAATTGGCAAAGAATCTTCCGTTGCATCCTTTCTCGCCAAGTTTATTAAAAGATTTGCCGAGTCTTCCACTGGCGGATCCTACATTCTTCGAGAGCTCACCAATCGATGTCCTGCCTGGAGCCGATATCCTACCATCGGTATTGTCAAGCGGGTTGCAGCCCAACATATGTGGCTCTCTTCTCGGCCAAGAAACCATTTTTGGTTGGGTGCTTACTAGTCCCGTGTCCAATACGGAGAGCCATCAAATTGCATCCTTTTCTTGTCGAATTTGCAGAGTAGCTTCCAATGTCCCAAATGTGCCCGTCATCCGTTCAAAGCTCACTTCTAATGCTTCTTCAACTTTTTCATTTGGCCCTAGCCTTCCACATACAGACATTGCTGCCCGATCCCGTTTCGACAGCACCGTGGAGAGCAGACGTTCCCGAGGTACTAAGTCCTACCAATGCCGAGTCTGCTCAGAAATCCATCCTCTACAGAAATGCCGCCGCTTTCTCCGCCTGGATTCCGAAAGGAGGCTCCAAGCTGTCCTCCACTTCAGCTATTGCACCAATTGCCTGTCCCACCGACACTCCGGCCAGGATTGCCGAAGCGGTATTCGGTGTAACGTGTGTAACCGGAGCCACCACACGTTACTCCACCTTCCCGAGTCTCGGCGCCTATCTGGCTCCTCTGCGACACCGCAGCCTTTATCTTCAGCGTACAGCGCCGATGTGCGCCCTCGTCTTCCTGCGAGCCGCCCCGGCATAGGAATCCCGGATTCATCAGCAACCTCCTTGCTTCCAAATCGGAGCATATAGAGTTTTTGCAATCCTGCAAGGGGGGGGGAGAATGTTCAGAGTGAGGACGGCGCTGGCGGGGTAACAGCTCTGTGGGCATTCCAGCCACACCACTGTTAGCAATCCAGCTACGCAAGCTGTTGCCCTCGCTCTCGCTCTCACGCTTATGAGCGTTTTTCCCCCCGGAGACGCGCTTTCGCGCGCATACTCACCACGCTTTCGCTCCCGCCCACGCTCACGCTCCCGTTCTCGCCGCCGACAGCCCTCGGCAGCTTGAGCGCCACCGATCTATTCAATGCGCTTCTTCACCCACAAGCAAACGGTCGGCTTTGCACGCGAAACATAAATACATATATATAACCTAAGCACCAGAATAAACCCCGAAATATACATTGAAGAATTTGGATTTGCCTATCATATTTATCTGTGGGAAACATCAGTGGAACTTCGAACGCCTCTACGCTCCAACACTAAGGCAAAAGAATAACTAAAATCGAACCGTTGGTTTTTCGTCGCTTGATCTTCAGCTGACCCGCGCATACAGGGTGTTATATTTTGCAATTGAAAACTTAAGTAGTGCCTCTGATTTGTGTGTGAACTTCTTGTGACGCTAATAAAATGGCAGAAAACCATGATATTGGTCATGCTTTGCCTGCTGGCCCTAGTGAGGTTGATTTTTACAGAGCAAAGGCGAAGTCGATCCAGTGCCAACTCGTGGCTATGAACACATTTATTACCGATGACTCTATAATTCAGTTTGACGAGGCTGATCTACGTGCGCGAATAAAGCATAATGAAACAATGTACGCTGATTTTAACATTGCACAGACCAGCTTAGAAAGGCTCGATCTGATGGTGCTCGACGGCGACGCGCGGTCCGATTTTACGGCGGTTTATTTGGAGATGATTGCGAGTTGGGCAAGGCAAACTCAACGGCCATGCCTCATCATTTTTCCGGAGATGCTCCGTTCAACACTTCATCACGGAGGTCAAGGCTGCTGCATCTGGTATTGACGCGCTTCAGTGGAGACTACGCAGACTGGCCAGATTTCTTTGGGCTACATGGTGTTGAGATGGGATCTGCCAAGACCCGGGAAAAATGGGAAAAGGACTTACCGATCAACAAGCTGTCAAATTGGAGCACCACGCTGAATGCCTGTTTTGTGACGGAAAGGACCACATCCTAACTAAATGCAGCATTTTTTTTTAATTTGGCACCTACCTTGCCGTACAAGGAAGCAAAGAAAATGCATCTCTGCCTCAATTGTTTCCGCAAGGTTCATGGGTTGCAGCAGTGCAAGTCTGGAAATTGTAAGCAATGTCAAATTAAGAATCATACATTGCTCCATATGTCGCAAAACCCGTTTGCATCCTCACCAACCACGGTAGGGGAAAGCGTGCCTCAAAATCAAACATCCGCATTAATTTCATGCTCGACATCCTTACCTCACCCTTTAACTATTGCCAGTATCCCAAACAATTACGTGTTGCTAGCTACAGCCATCGTTTTGGTTAGGAATCGAGCTGGAACGCTGGTGCCCTGTCGAACGATTCTTGATTCTGCATCTCAGCTCAATTTCATAACGTCCCGTCCAGCTGGCCATCTACAACTAAATCATCGTCATTCGCCCATTTCGATATCTGAAATTGGAAAATCGTCGCTCAGCTTTAATAAGGCAGTGGAAGTTGTTATGCAGTCTCAGGATGGTGGATACAAGTCTTCTTTCACGGCGGTTGTTACTAAGGTCATCACTGACTATCAGCCGCATTGCGACATTAATGCTGCTGGCTGGGATCTGCCTAAGAATATAAGCTTGGCTGACCCTTTATTCTATAGATCTCAGCAAATCGATATGCTCATGGGGGCGGGTCTATTTTTCGATTTGATCTGCATTGGACAGATACAGTTGGCTGAAAGGTTGCCGTCGCTCCAGAACACCAAACTTGGTTGGATCGTCTCTGGAGGTCTGGCCAACTACATCACCAATCGCTGCGCTCTGGCTGCGGCAGCTCGACCGCACATACTAAAGGAAGAAGAGGATTCTCTGTCTGAAGTTGTGAAGCGTTTTTGGGAGCTTGAAAACTGTTACTCATCTGAGGCAGTTCCATCAAGTGAGGATACACTCTGCGAGCGATTGTTCAAGGAAAACTGTGCTCGGCTGGAAAATGGTCAATGGTTCTGTTCGGCTCTTGGCTTCTGCTGGTTTTGAGGCCCTTGGCGACTCATTCTGTCTCGCTCTTCGTCGATTCAAAGGTCTTGAGACAAAGTTGCTAAGAAATCCGTCACTAAAGGCTCAGTATAGCGCGTTCCTTCAGGAATATCTAGACTTAGGGCACATGTCTTTGGCCTCCAACACACAGAAATTGGCACAGTTTTTCTTGCCGCATCATTGCGTTCAAAAACTCGACAGCAGCTGCACGAAGCTTCGTGTTGTCTTCGATGGATCCGCAAAGACCACATCAGGGCGTTCGATCAATGACTTGTTGATGGCGGATCCAACCATTCAGCCAAAAATATTCAACACACTGGTTCGGTTCAGGTTCTTGAAGATTGCACTTTGTGGAGAAATCTGCAAGATGTATCGCTGTGTACGGATATCGAACCCGGATGAATATTTGCAATGCATCCTTTGGCGAGAAGCGCCTACTGATGAAATCAAGGTGTACAAGCTGGAGACCGTGACGTATGGAACAAAGCCCGCCGCTTTTTTGGCAATTCGTGCCATGCACCAGCTATCGTACGACGAGGAGATATCATTTCCTATAGGAGCTCAAGTTGTAAGAAGGGATTTCTACGTGGACGATCTCATGTCTGGTGGTGACACAATTTAAGAGGTGAATGTGATATGGCGACAAGTAAAGGATCTCCTGCATAGAGGACACTTTCCCATACGCAAATGGTGCTCCAATGAGCCTATGGTGCTTGATGAGGAGCCGGAGGAAGACAGGGAGAAGCTTCTCAAGTTTCATGATGGAACGGACATAGCGAAGGCGTTGGGGCTTGTATGGGATCCTACTTCAGATAGCCTGTTGTTCAATTTTTCGCAAATAATGCCAGACGGCCCACCCACCAAACGCTCTGTCCTGTCTAAAGCCAAAATATTCTTACAGAGCTTATGGAAGGAGGAGCTAGGATGGGATGATGCACTGTCTGAACCTTTGTCGACAGTGTGGTCAGACATGACATCTCAATTACGCATAATTCATAACTATAAATTCCCTCGTTTTGTCATGCTCCCGAACTCATCTCTCCAGTTGCACGCATTCTGGGACGCCAGCATAACCGCATATGGAGCTTGCGTTTACATAAGATCGGACAGCCAAGGACTTACCACATCCCGCTTACTCTGCTCGAAGTCCAAGGCAGCGCCTTTAAAGACGCTAACCATACCCAAGTTGGAACTGTCCGCCGCGTTGCGAATTCCACTGTTGGCATCACGTGCCGACGGATCTTAACCCGGCAGATATAGTGTCAAGAGGATGTTCTCCAAAAGAGCTTTTTGATTTGGAATTGTGGCTAAATGGACCACCGTACCTGTTATCGGACTCGTTAGGATTGCCTTCTCATGCTCAGACGGCTGAAGACCTACCAGAACGCAGACAGGAGGCATTGGTTGGAATAGTTGTAACGGACCTCTCATGTCAGCAAGTACACAAACTCGTTTGGCAAGCTCCAACGTGTCTTTGGATATATTTATCGTCTTATCTCCCTTCGAAGACAGGATATTGTTCGTTCAAGTTCCACGCTCACCGTACAGGAGCTGGACGGAGGCACGCGTTTGCTTATTAAAAGTATCCAGAAAGTTCATTTCGCTGAGGAGATCAACGCACTCATCGCCATTAAAGCACTTCCGGCCAGCCACCCGGCCACTTCCTACTTTCGTTGCATCCGCTGCTCGATGCTGATGGACTGCTTCGCGTGGACGGGAGGCTTCTAAAGTCGAACGTAGCATACGATGCAAAGCACCCTATATTGCTGCCGAAGTGTCATCCGATCACGAGGGTAATCATAACGTTCTATCACGAAAAATTTTTGCATGCTGAACCACAGGCTTTACTAGCCTCGCTTCGTCAGAAGTATTGGCCTGTTGGAGGTCGAAAATTGGTGGCAAGCGTCGTAAGCAAATGCGTCCGTTGCTTCCGGACAAAGCCAAAGTTGGCTGAGCACGTGATGGGAGATTTGCCAACTGATCGTGTCCAACCGAACCCCGCATTTCACACAACTGGAATTGATTTTTGTGGGCCGTTCTATCATAAGGCTGATGTCCGGAATAAGCCCCCATGCAAATGCTACATCTCCATATTTGTGAAAATGAAGGCACAAATTTACAAAAACTCGTATTGACCTTCTATCGTTACAAACGCAGTTTATTCTACCGAATCAGGGTGCATTGGTATTTGATGATATCCGCTAGACATGTCTAAACAAGTAAAATAATTAGCTCCACATAGTCTTGCAATCTGGTCATCGATGAGTGGCAAGGGGTATAATCGACCCAACCGATTTTCTTTTTTACAAGCAAAATAGGGCTATCGTACGGAGAACAGCTGGGTCTAATGATGTTACATTTTATTAACTCACTTATCTGTGACCGAACTGTTAGCTTTTCTTCAGGGCTGAGTCTATACGGTCGCCGCTGCACTGTTTTGCTTGAGTCTATTAATCGTAATTTCATTTCACCACATAGTCTTGCAATCTGGTCATCGATGAGCGGCAAGGGGTATTGTTTAAGTAATTTAATAAACTTATCTTTGTCATTATCAATCAGGTCATTATTAACATTAAATAGACTAACTGGCAATTCCTAAGCCGCACAAACATTACAAGATTTGGTTTTCAAGATTTCAAATTTATTAAACGAAAGTAAAGCGTGAAAACCATGCTTAAGAATTTCTCGTCCAATTAGAATATCATTCTGCAATTGTTTATCTTGTACGGAATGAAACAAAATTTCAGGGGCATTTTCATTAATTAAATCACTGCTTAAGATTTTCAATGTGCTGTATATACCAGCATCACCAATACCCTTTAACATTACAATGTTATTGATGTTATTGATACAATGTCAAAACAAATTGGAAAGATCGTACCTCGCTGTGTCATACTTTCTTTAGGCTCTGGCACAAAGCACTAATTGATGCTCTTCTGCTGAAATGCTCCTGATTTGGTAACGGTCGCCTCCTTGGAACATTTGTTAGCGAGATGTCCACGCTGGCCATACCGATAACAGGTCATGCCTCTCGGCGGCTTCGTTTCTCTCTTGAAGTTGTTTCCACTTCCATCCTGCAGTTGCTTAGTGCGACAGTTTTTTATTTTGTGGCCTGGCTTCTTACAAAAATTGCACAACAGGGTAGACTGCCTTAATCGCTTGCAATCGGGTTCCATGTGTTCCACTGTTTCAGCACTGCGTTTGTTTGTAAATGTAAGGGCCGTCCACTCCGACTGCAGCTTGCCTCAGGTAGTCACATTTGAAGTGAAAATAAGTCTCTGCAAGCGACTTTCGAACAGCAGACACAGCGATTTCTTCGATGTTCATGTTTTTCCACTTCGACATAAGAGAAGTTACCAGGCGGCTTGCGTACACTGTATGGCATTCGCCAGCAGATGGACGGCTGTTAACAGGATTTAGCAATATGGCGGCCAACGACTGTTCGGTCTCATACCGCTACTTGAAAAGTTCCTTGAACTGGTTCCACTCAATTCCAGCATAACACACTTTGGTTAACCACTGCAAAGCACTGCACTCCATGCAATTGCTCAGTGCCATAGTGAGCCCACTTCCCATTAGCGGATTCTCCGATAAAATAATGTCAGCGGTCACACACCATTGGGAGGTGTCAGCGCCCTCTCCGTCAGGGTTAAACGTACAGATGACCGTGCGAAAAACAGGGAAATTCAAGATTAATCCCTTAGACTTTCAAAGATTGGCCTTGGGATTTATTGATTGTAATCGCAAAAGCCAATCGAACGGGGAACTGAATCCTTTTAAATTGTAATGGAACAATCGGAATTCGTGGGACTAGGACTACCTCTCCCTTGAATTTTCCCTTGATGATCGTCGCTTGAATCACATTGTTCATCAGTTTTTTCACGGACAACCGCGAACCATTGCACAATTTCCAGTCATCCCGAAATCTATTGCTGCCGCTGAACTTAATGCATGTTGGCTGCGTTTCCTTCAGTAGCGATGGCGTCACCTCAAGTGGATGTACTTTTCTGATCGTAACTTCGCCGGACTAAAACGAATGAAATTGAGCTACTCCGTTTCGACCTTTACGTAAATGTCGACGCAGTACTGTTGAAACAACTAGCGATATCAACAGATGATTGTCAACCTCTTGCCGAATAATCAATCGACACGCATAAAAATTCATTCAGTTGACCTTATTCGTTTCTTCTCCTGAAAAGTAATGAATTTAAACAAACTTGCCGTTGGATTGAGCATCTTTATATTCATTCATGATAGCCAGCCTCTCCACGAAAGTACGTCAATGGATATTTAAGTGAATCATATGAACGATGAGTCTCGTCACTAATTTTGGATGAACCATAACCAAAGGGAAGCTGCAGTGGATCAGTGGTTTGTCAACTCGAAACGTAACTCTTCCCAATTTCCGTCATCTTTTTTTTTAATGGCAGCAAGGCTGATAACGATTGTGATATTGATAATCTTTTCGCTTCATTTGTTCAACTCTGCTACTCAGTTCCCTCTAATAACCATCCCTCTATTCTGGCTTCTTCTAACATACTTTGTCCCAATCAATCTTATCCTTTCCACATGAATAGTTCTAACTGTATCTATCCCCCCTTCGTCGACTATAATGGCGTCTTAATTAATTTAAAGTCATGTAAATTTTCGTTTTCTACCGGCCCCGATAGTGGTTCCTAGTGCTGTCCTTAACCTTTGTGCAGATTCTCTCTGTGTGCCCCTCCTTAAACTGTTTAACCTATCTCTCGAGCTCGGCAATTTTCCCACTGTCTGGAAAGAGTCATATATTATTCCCATTCATAAAAAGGGGTCTAAATCGGATATTTCTAATTACCGTGGGATCTCCAATTTATCTGCCATTACCAAACTCTTCGAAAAAATAATTACTTCCCAGCTCCAACATTTTTGTTGTTCCTTATTCTCTGAATCGCAGATTTGTAAAACGTCGATCTATTTCGTCTAACCTCCTGGAATTCTCCACTTTCGTGCATGAGGGTTTCGCTAAGCAGTCTCCAACTGACGTAGTCTATACTGACTTTAGTAAAGCCTTTGATTCAGTAAATCATAATCTGCTTATTCATAAATTATCTCTCCTAGGGTTTCCGCCTAAACTACTTTTCTGGCTTAATGCATACCTTTGTAATCGATCTCAGCGTGTCTGTTTTAATAACTCTCTTTCTAAGCCTGTTTCTGTATCGTCAGGGGTATCTCAAGTTAGCCATCTTGGCCCTCTGTTGTTTAATTTGTTCATCAATGATCTTCCCCAAGTCTTAACTCATTCCCGAGTACTTATGTATGCGGACGATGTGAAGTTATGTTTCTCTTATAGCGACCTTATGTCCCCGTTATGTCTCCAATCTGATCTTGACGCCCTCAACAACTGGTGCTTAAGCCTAGTACTCAGATCGAAAAACTGTTTGCTAGCAAACAGATGTCATATATTTTTCGAGCGACCAGTGGTGTGACCAGAGGTGTGCACTGCATTCCGAACGGTTACACTGCTCAGACCGCTGCTTGGTTTTGTTTAAAGTTAACAAAATGCACTTCTTCGGCTGGGGCCGCTCTTCCCAGGCATATCCTGGGCTCCCAAATATTTTATTGGCAAGGTAATGTGTCTGACTATCAGCAGCAGCAGATGGCGACGCCTCCAGTGCCGATCACCGTGAAGACAAACTGTTTTGAAAGCAATATTTGTTTTATATTTATGAAAATTAATAAAAATATAATATTATAATATCCATAAAATTGTCCTTTATATTATGCTGCATTAATTAGATTCTATTTGTCTTCATTATTAAAATATTTCATTTGGTTTTTTGTTCTCTAATTGCAATGTTTGCTTCGTGTTTGCTGGCAAAAGATATCAAACTGATATCTTTTTCGAGGTTGGTCGAAACATACCAAAAAAACAAGCAAATACTTCTGATACTTTTCCAGTATATACCGACCTTTTTGTTTTTCGATCTGAGTACTGCCTTCCGTACAGAGCCTAGAAAACAGTTTTTGCCGTAAAAAATTTCTTATCGGTTTCATACGAATATCAATCCTGATTCTGTTCGCGAGGTGTTTTTTTCGATCTGAGTACTAGGCTTTAATAAACATTCTTCCCCTTAACATTTCCAAATGTAACGTCATGACATTCCATCGCAGCAAGCCTTCATCTTCAACGCTGTCTTTCTAAATACTCTGACCATGAATCTTTCCGTAGCCTTTGCCGTAACTACAATACCTTCTTCCATCTGTTTTCCTTCGACACTAGTTCTATTAAGGTAAAATCTTTGTTAAGAAATAACTTAAATTAATGAATCTTAACTTAATAGGCTATAGGCGATGTCCTGACCACAACTTGCAGTGAGCTGGACCATAGCGGCTATTGAGCCAATAAATTATTCCAATGGATCAGGATAATATCCATAGTCTGATAACACTACTCGACAAAATTGAACTTTTGACTTAAGCCTAGTACTCAGACGCGCTAAATTTTCCGTCGACCGAAATCAGGGATGATATTCGTATGAAACCGATAAGAAATTTTTTACGGCAAAAACTGTTTTCTAGGCTCTGTACGGAAGGCAGTACTCAGATAGAAAAACAAAAAGGTCGGTATATACTGGAAAAGTATCAGAAGTATTTGCTTGTTTTTTTGGTATGTTTCGACCAACCTCGAAAAAGATATCAGTTTGATATCTTTTGCCAGCAAACACGAAGCAAACATTGCAATTAGAGAACAAAAAACCAAATGAAATATTTTAATAATGAAGACAAATAGAATCTAATTAATGCAGCATAATATAAAGGACAATTTTATGGATATTATAATATTATATTTTTATTAATTTTCATAAATACAAAAACAAATATTGCTTTCAAAACAGTTTGTCTTCACGGTGATCGGCACTGGAGGCGTCGCCATCTGCTGCTGCTGATAGTCAGACACATTACCTTGCCAATAAAATATTTGGGAGCCCAGGATATGCCTGGGGAAGAGCGGCCCCAGCCGAAGAAGTGCATTTTGTTAACTTTAAACAAAACCAAGCAGCGGTCTGAGCAGTGTAACCGTTCGGAATGCAGTGCACACCTCTGGTCACACCACTGGTCGCTCGAAAAATATATGACATCTGTTTGCTAGCAAACAGTTTTTCGATCTGAGTACTAGGCTTAAGCACCAGTTGTTGAGGGCGTCAAGATCAGATTGGAGACATAACGGGGACATGGGGTCGCTATAAGAGAAACATAACTTCACATCGTCCGCATACATAAGTACTCGGGAATGAGTTAAGACTTGGGGAAGATCATTGATGAACAAATTAAACAACAGAGGGCCAAGATGGCTAACTTGAGATACCCCTGACGATACAGAAACAGGCTTAGAAAGAGAGTTATTAAAACAGACACGCTGAGATCGATTACAAAGGTATGCATTAAGCCAGAAAAGTAGTTTAGGCGGAAACCCTAGGAGAGATAATTTATGAATAAGCAGATTATGATTTACTGAATCAAAGGCTTTACTAAAGTCAGTATAGACTACGTCAGTTGGAGACTGCTTAGCGAAACCCTCATGCACGAAAGTGGAGAATTCCAGGAGGTTAGACGAAATAGATCGACGTTTTACAAATCTGCGATTGAGATAATAAGGAACAACAAAAATGTTGGAGCTGGGAAGTAATTATTTTTTCGAAGAGTTTGGTAATGGCAGATAAATTGGAGATCCCACGGTAATTAGAAATATCCGATTTAGACCCCTTTTTATGAATGGGAATAATATATGACTCTTTCCAGACAGTGGGAAAATTGCCGAGCTCGAGAGATAGGTTAAACAGTTTAAGGAGGGGCACACAGAGAGAATCTGCACAAAGGTTAAGGACAGCACTAGGAACCACTATCGGGGCCGGTAGAAAACGAAAATTTACATGACTTTAAATTAATTAAGACGCCATTATAGTCGACGAAGGGGGGATAGATACAGTTAGAACTATTCATGTGGAAAGGATAAGATTGATTGGGACAAAGTATGTTAGAAGAAGCCAGAATAGAGGGATGGTTATTAGAGGGAACTGAGTAGCAGAGTTGAACAAATGAAGCGAAAAGATTATCAATATCACAATCGTTATCAGCCTTGCTGCCATTAAAAAAAAAGATGACGGAAATTGGGAAGAGTTACGTTTCGAGTTGACAAACCACTGATCCACTGCAGCTTCCCTTTGGTTATGGTTCATCCAAAATTAGTGACGAGACTCATCGTTCATATGATTCACTTAAATATCCATTGACGTACTTTCGTGGAGAGGCTGGCTATCATGAATGAATATAAAGATGCTCAATCCAACGGCAAGTTTGTTTAAATTCATTACTTTTCAGGAGAAGAAACGAATAAGGTCAACTGAATGAATTTTTATGCGTGTCGATTGATTATTCGGCAAGAGGTTGACAATCATCTGTTGATATCGCTAGTTGTTTCAACAGTACTGCGTCGACATTTACGTAAAGGTCGAAACGGAGTAGCTCAATTTCATTCGTTTTAGTCCGGCGAAGTTACGATCAGAAAAGTACATCCACTTGAGGTGACGCCATCGCTACTGAAGGAAACGCAGCCAACATGCATTAAGTTCAGCGGCAGCAATAGATTTCGGGATGACTGGAAATTGTGCAATGGTTCGCGGTTGTCCGTGAAAAAACTGATGAACAATGTGATTCAAGCGACGATCATCAAGGGAAAATTCAAGGGAAGAGGTAGTCCTAGTCCCACGAATTCCGATTATTCCATTACAATTTAAAAGGATTCAGTTCCCCGTTCGATTGGCTTTTGCGATTACAATCAATAAATCCCAAGGCCAATCTTTGAAAGTCTAAGGGATTAATCTTGAATTTCCCTGTTTTTCGCACGGTCATCTGTACGTTTAACCCTGACGGAGAGGGCGCTGACACCTCCCAATGGTGTGTGACCGCTGACATTATTTTATCGGAGAATCCGCTAATGGGAAGTGGGCTCACTATGGCACTGAGCAATTGCATGGAGTGCAGTGCTTTGCAGTGGTTAACCAAAGTGTGTTATGCTGGAATTGAGTGGAACCAGTTCAAGGAACTTTTCAAGTAGCGGTATGAGACCGAACAGTCGTTGGCCGCCATATTGCTAAATCCTGTTAACAGCCGTCCATCTGCTGGCGAATGCCATACAGTGTACGCAAGCCGCCTGGTAACTTCTCTTATGTCGAAGTGGAAAAACATGAACATCGAAGAAATCGCTGTGTCTGCTGTTCGAAAGTCGCTTGCAGAGACTTATTTTCACTTCAAATGTGACTACCCGAGGCAAGCTGCAGTCGGAGTGGACGGCCCTTACATTTACAAACAAACGCAGTGCTGAAACAGTGGAACACATGGAACCCGATTGCAAGCGATTAAGGCAGTCTACCCTGTTGTGCAATTTTTGTAAGAAGCCAGGCCACAAAATAAAAAACTGTCGCACTAAGCAACTGCAGGATGGAAGTGGAAACAACTTCAAGAGGGAAACGAAGCCGCCGAGAGGACGTGACCTGTTATCGGTATGGCCAGCGTGGACATCTCGCTAACAAATGTTCCAAGGAGGCGACCGTTACCAAATCAGGAGCATTTCAGCAGAAGAGCATCAATTAGTGCTTTGTGCCAGAGCCTAAAGAAAGTATGACACAGCGAGGTACGATCTTTCCAATTTGTTTTGACATTGTATCAATAACATCAATAACATTGTAATGTTAAAGGGTATTGGTGATGCTGGTATATACAGCACATTGAAAATCTTAAGCAGTGATTTAATTAATGAAAATGCCCCTGAAATTTTGTTTCATTCCGTACAAGATAAACAATTGCAGAATGATATTCTAATTGGACGAGAAATTCTTAAGCATGATTTTCACGCTTTACTTTCGTTTAATAAATTTGAAATCTTGAAAACCCAATCTTGTAATGTTTATGCGGCTTAGGAATTGCCAGTTAGTCTATTTAATGTTAATAATGACCTTATTGATAATGACAAAGATAAGTTGATTAAATTACTTAAACAATACCCCTTGCCGCTCATCGATGACCAGATTGCAAGACTATGTGGTGAAATGAAATTACGATTAATAGACTCAAGCAAAACAGTGCAGCGGCGACCGTATAGACTCAGCCCTGAAGAAAAGCTAACAGTTCGGTCACAGATAAGTGAGTTAATAAAATGTAACATCATTAGACCCAGCTGTTCTCCGTACGATAGCCCTATTTTGCTTGTAAAAAAGAAAATCGGTTGGGTCGATTATACCCCTTGCCACTCATCGATGACCAGATTGCAAGACTATGTGGAGCTAATTATTTTACTTGTTTAGACATGTCTAGCGGATATCATCAAATACCAATGCACCCTGATTCGGTAGAATAAACTGCGTTTGTAACGATAGAAGGTCAATACGAGTTTTTGTAAGTTTGTGCCTTGATTTTCACAAATTATGAAGCGACTCTATTCTCTTACATCAGTGAAGGAAAGCTTTTCTTGGAATGCAGAGCTTGAAAGGATTCGAAAGAATGTCAATACCATTCTGACAAATGAACCAGTTCTTGTAATATTCAACCCAGAATATCCGATTGAATTACATACAGTTGCGAGTTCCTGTGGCTATGGTGCTATGTATGTTGATGCATCGAATCAATGGCAATCCTCATGTAGTAGAATATTTTAGCAAAACCATTTCCTCCGCTAAGTCAAGATATCATTACCCTGGATTGGATACTTTGGCAGTTGTTGAAGCTGTTAAGCGTTTTCGTCACTGTTTAGAGGAGGATATCGAAGTATATCACCTTGACGCAAATATATATAAAAACGACAAATTGGCTTTCTATATACAGCTGTGGCATAAATAATAGCACCATGACACTCAATTTTCTGTATTGAAGGATTTTTCTTAAACAGTGGTATTAATGAACGGTTTAAGAACTAATATATATACTTTAGGATGTAATCTAATGTTTCCGAAAGTAATAGTTTGTATTGCAGACTTCAAACGAAAATTACACTACTCGACAAAATCGAACTTTTTTTTTCCTCAAGGATCCATACCGACTTTTTCTGATAGATATGGGGATTTAAAATTTTTCAAAGAATTATGGTTTTTTTTCTATGGCAGAACTTTTTTTTGAAGAATTTTTGAAAACTGGTATTTTTTTTTGAAGCTTTTTTCAGAGGTAGCGCTTGTTTTTTTCACATAGCTCTAGTATCTTACGTCTGGTTGTAAAGAACTTTGCTATTTTGAAAAGATAATTAAAACAGCTAGAAGTAAAGCCCAAACACTTTGTCATTACAGCTTACCGTCTGGGAAATATAAAGCATTGAAATGCAAAAATGATGATTTTTGTGCGGTATTTTTTACGAAATTTTGACTTTAAAACTGCCAGCTGCCAGTTGGGAACAAAGCAAACGAACAAGGGTTGTACATTTGGTACCTGATCGCGTTCCTTTGTTCCCAATGGGCAGTTGGGCTCGCAACCTTCCAAAAGGTATATTTTGTTCATTTTTTCCATATTTTAGGTTTGGTTAACGAATTTTAGCTCCAAAGTTTCTCCATAGATTTTAATGAGCGATACCTTAAACGACGCCAAATTAACGCACCTATACACAAAAAAATAGAGGACACAAGATATAATTTTTTTCGACTTTTCCTGAGTTTTTAAAATCAAAATTTCGTAAAAAATACCGCACAAAAATCATCATTTTTGCATTTCAATGCTTTATATTTCCCAGACGGTAAGCTGTAATCACAAAGTGTTTGGGCTTAACTTCTAGCTGTTTTAATTATCTTTTCAAAATAGCAAAGTTCTTTACAACCAGACGTAAGATACTAGAGCTATGTGAAAAAACAAGCGCTACCTCTAAAAAAGCTAAAAAAAAAAATACCAGACTCCAAAAATTCTTCAAAAAAAAGTTCTGCCATAGAAAAAAAAAAAATATCATCAAACCATTTCTAAGCCCCAAATCTTTAAGAAAAAGTTCGTTTTGTTCCTTGAGGAAAAATCGTGTTGACTAGTGTTATCAAAAAGAAAAGGAACTATTCAGGAATTTAGGCGGCAACAAAAATAGCACTGATTTCCAAAAATTAAAAAAAAATACAACTTTTAAAGAAGCTTTCCAAATTTTTCATTAAAGTAGGTTACTTTAGTTGTATTCAAAGGTTAATATTTTGTTGTAAAGCCTTTGGAAGCAACCACAGTGTCTCAGCGTCTTGTCATGAAAGTTCACCTCATTTTCGCATCTTTCCTGGGAGATATGGCTCCACCAATAATGCCTGATACCCCACGAATCAATATTGTTCTTTGGTTTCGTATTAGAAACATATTTTTTAGCTTTAGCGCAAAGATGTTTCATGGTGTTCATATCTGGCGACTAAGCAGGCCAATGCATTACATTAAATGCAATGATCTTGAACCACCTTCGAGCTTCCTTGCTGGTCTGTTTTGAATCATTGTCCTGATGGTAGGCACAAAACAACGGCATTTCCTATTCCATATAAGGCAGCATCGTTGTTTTCTAATATTTTAATATAGACATGTTGATCCATCATCTATTTGTGCCATGTATTGGACCACCTCAATAATACGAAAAGCATGCCCATGCAATGATACTTATCCCTGAGTGTTTAATGGTTTTATATATTAGCCAGGGGTTTTTATTCTGCATTAGGTGTCGTCATACATAAGATTGATAGCCTTTTCAACAAAAAAAAAAACAATTTGACTTTCTTCGGATCACATGATGTTTCTTTGGGACAACTCCAGTGCTATTTGCATAATGCACTCACTTTGCCCAATGGCTTTCTTTCTAAAGTGGATTTTTCCTCGGACTTTTGGCACTTAATTTATGTTCTTGTATGCAAGAAATAACTTTGCTCATCCTTGGCGATTTTTTAAGATCCTTTTTAGCTCTGTGGACGATTTATAAGGGTCCTTCTGGCTCTCATCTATCAGTAGTTTGACCGGAAATGGCGGTACCGCGGCTTTTATTCCGTGTGTTTTTTGTTGGTTGCATGTTTTAAAGCATTTTGATCTCAATGCTCAATGATCAACCAACAATTGGATTCACCTAAAGATAGGTGTCTCCTTCTGGAATAAAAGTTTTGATCCTCTTGCTTTTCTCTTACCTAAAGTGCTTTCTAAGGCCCAAAACTACTTTTATTTTGTTAAGTTCTTGCCACAATCTACTTAAGACACCGAATTTTAATTTAATTAAGATCATAATATATCAAAAAGCTCGGAAAAGTAAAAGTTTTTATAAAAAACCACTTTTAGTGCTATTTTTGTTGCCGTCCTATTTCGCTTCTTTTTTTGGAAAATGGTCTTTAGTAATAAGAACCGTTAGGAATTCGAGAGTAAGCACACTTCTATCAGAGAGGAGACTTGTAAACCTAATTGATATTATAGTCAAGGGCAAAATATGTTGGTTAGAGATCAGGCTTTGAAACAATAAAGACTGTGGTACCAAACAGTGCTATTATTTCTGCCGCAACTGTATGTTGTACGTTTTAATTCTGTTTGTGGTCGGAGCTGCACTACTTCCATCTGCGCTCAGAAACTGCAGCAGCAGCCCTTGTTGAAAAGCACACAAATATGGAGATGTAGCATTTGCATGGGGGCTTATTCCGGACATCAGCCTTATGATAGAACGGCCCACAAAAATCAATTCCAGTTGTGTGAAATGCGGGGTTCGGTTGGACACGATCAGTTGGCAAATCTCCCATCACGTGCTCAGCCAACTTTGGCTTTGCCCGGAAGCAACGGACGCATTTGCTTACGACGCTTGCCACCAATTTTCGACCTCCAACAGGCCAATACTTCTGACGAAGCGAGAAGCATGCAAGAATTTTTCGTGATAGAACGTTATGATTACCTTTGTGATCGGATGACACTTCGGCAGCAATATAGGGTGCTTTGCATCGTATGCTACGTTCGACTTTAGAAGCCTCCCGTCCACGCGAAGCAGTCCATCAGCATCGAGCAGCGGATGCAACGAAAGTAGGAAGTGGCCGGAAGTGGCTGGCCGGAAGTGCTTTAATGGCGATGAGTGCGTTGATCTCCTCAGCGAAATGAACTTTCTGGATACTTTTAATAAGCAAACGCGTGCCTCCGTCCAGCTCCTGTACGGTGAGCGTCGCACTTGAACGAATAATATCCTGGCTTCGAAGGGAGATAAAACGATTAATATATCGCTGTACTTGCTGTGACATGAGAGGTCCGTTACAACTGCTCCAACCAATGCCGTCTGTCTGCGTTCTGGTAGGTCTTCAGCCGTCTGAGCATGAGAAGGCCATCCTGACGAGTCCGATAACAGGTACGGTGGTCCATTTAGCCACAATTCCAAATCAAAAAGCTCTTTTGGAGAACATCCTCTTGACACTATATCTGCCGGGTTAAGATCCGTCGGCACGTGATGCCAACAGTGGAATTCGCAACGCGGCGGACAGTTCCAACTTGGGTATGGTTAGCGTCTTTAAAGGCGCTACCTTGGACTTCGAGCAGAGTAAGCGGGATGTGGTAAGTCCTTGGCTGTCCGATCTTATGTAAACGCAAGCTCCATATGCGGTTATGCTGGCGTCACAGAATGCGTGCAACTGGAGAGATGAGTTCGGGAGCATGACAAAACGAGGGAATTTATAGTTATGAATTATGCGTAATTGAGATGTCATGTCTGACCACACTGTCGACAAAGGTTCAGACAGTGCATCATCCCATCCTAGCTCCTCCTTCCATAAGCTCTGTAAGAATATTTTGGCTTTAGACAGGACAGAGCGTTTGGTGGGTGGGCCGTCTGGCATTATTTGCGAAAAATTGAACAACAGGCTATCTGAAGTAGGATCCCATACAAGCCCCAACGCCTTCGCTATGTCCGTTCCATCATGAAACTTGAGAAGCTTCTCCCTGTCTTCCTCCGGCTCCTCATCAAGCACCATAGGCTCATTGGAGCACCATTTGCGTATGGGAAAGTGTCCTCTATGCAGGAGATCCTTTACTTGTCGCCATATCACATTCACCTCTTAAATTGTGTCACCACCAGACATGAGATCGTCCACGTAGAAATCCCTTCTTACAACTTGAGCTCCTATAGGAAATGATACCTCCTCGTCGTACGATAGCTGGTGCATGGCACGAATGGCCAAAAAAGCGGCGGGCTTTGTTCCATACGTCACGGTCTCCAGCTTGTACACCTTGATTTCATCAGTAGGCGCTTCTCGCCAAAGGATGCATTGCAAATATTCATCCGGGTTCGATATCCGTACACAGCGATACATCTTGCAGATGTCTCCACAAAGTGCAATCTTGAAGAACCTGAACCGAACCAGTGTGTTGAATATTTTTGGCTGAATGGTTGGACCCGCCATCAACAAGTCATTTAGGGAACGCCCGGATGTGGTCTTTGCGGATCCGTCGAAGACAACAAGAAGTTTCGTGCTGCTGCTGTCGAGTTTTTGAACGCAATGATGCGGCAAGAAAAACTGTGCCAATTTCTGTGTGTTGGAGGCCAAAGACATGTGCCCTAAGTCTAGATATTCCTGAAGGAACGCGCTATACTGAGCCTTTAGTGACGGATTTCTTAGCAACTTTGTCTCAAGACCTTTGAATCGACGAAGAGTGAGACAGAATGAGTCGCCAAGGGCCTCAAAACCAGCAGAAGCCAAGAGCCGAACAGAATATTGACCATTTTCCAGCCGAGCACAGTTTTCCTTGAACAATCGCTCGCAGAGTGTATCCTCACTTGATGGAACTGCCTCCGATGAGTAACAGTTTTCAAGCTCCCAAAAACGCTTCACAACTTCAGACAGAGAATCCTCTTCTTCCTTTAGTATGTGCGGTCGAGCTGCCGCAGCCAGAGCGCAGCGATTGGTGATGTAGTTGGCCAGACCTCCAGAGACGATCCAACCAAGTTTGGTGTTCTGGAGCGACGGCAACCTTTCAGCCAACTGTATCTGTCCAATGCAGATCAAATCGAAAAATAGACCCGCCCCCATGAGCATATCGATTTGCTGAGATCTATAGAATAAAGGGTCAGCCAAGCTTATATTCTTAGGCAGATCCCAGCCAGCAGCATTAATGTCGCAATGCGGCTGATAGTCAGTGATGACCTTAGTAACAACTGCCGTGAAAGAAGACTTGTATCCACCATCCTGAGACTGCATAACAACTTCCACTGCCTTATTAGAGCTGAGCGACGATTTTCCAATGCCAGATATCGAAATGGGCGAATGACGATGATTTAGTTGTAGATGGCCAGCTGGACGGGACGTTATGAAATTGAGCTGAGATGCAGAATCAAGAATCGTTCGACAGGGCACCAGCGTTCCAGCTCGATTCCTAACCAAAACGATGGCTGTAGCTAGCAACACGTAATTGTTTGGGATACCGGCAATAGTTAAAGGGTGAGGTAAGGAGGTCGAGCATGAAATTAATGCGGATGTTTGATTTTGAGGCACGCTTTCCCCTACCGTGGTTGGTGAGGATGCAAACGGGTTTTGCGGCATATGGAGCAATGTATGATTCTTAATTTGACATTGCTTACAATTTCCTACTTGCACTGCTGCAACCCATGAACCTTGCGGAAACAATTGAGGCAGAGATGCATTTTCTTTGCTTCCTTGTACGGCAAGGTAGGTGCCAAATTCCAAAAAATGCTGCATTTAGTTAGGATGTGGTCCTTTCCGTCATTAATAGGATTAATATAAAAATTGTCGATCGCATCCGTTGAGCTCAAGGGAGCGGCGCGGAAACATATTCTGAGGAAAAGAGAGAAATTAGAATTATACAAGTCTTTGCTTCTAATTCGAATCAAATGAAGATTTCCTTTTTTTCATACCAGTTCAACGCCGCTTTGTAACTAACAAAGGGATTTTCTTTCTATCGTTTCCCTTTCATTCGGACTAAATCCCCATTACCGATAACTACATATAAAGGTTTACTTTTATGTTACATCTAGATAATAACGAACTATTATAATCATTTAGAAGGGTATTATTAAAAGAGTAAAAGGATGTAATGTTTAAAAATCGAGATCCATGATTTTACACATATGTATCACATGGCTCTCCAATTACTACTGGCGTCTGCACAGAACAATTGCCAATTTTTACAGTTTGAGAAGTACTATGATTCTCATGAAGAACTTACAGCCGAAAGCTTTGGCTGCACGCTTAATGCATAAGAGAGTAGGGTAACGAGTGTGGCTTATTGACTTCTTCGAATTCACATGTACACTGTTCTATTGGTTTCACTCAATCTACCCTCCTACTTTGTATATGAATGTAGATATACATCCAAGTATTTATTCAGCTAGCCTGTCTCTTCACTTTAGTCATTGTTCTCGGTTTGTTGTCGTTTGTTTATTTTGTAGACGATGATATGTAAGGTTCCTGGTGTTCCTGGGGAGATCCGAGGTCTCTCCCACGCTACCAGAACGGTCGATGGACTTTGCTGTTCCCGTTTTCGGTGAGTCGGGTAACAATCACTATGGAGAAAACAAGTTGGACTGAGCGATACCTTAAACGACGCCAAATTAACGCACCTATACACAAAAAAATAGAGGACACAAGATATAATTTTTTTTCGACTTTTCCTGAGTTTTTAAAATCAAAATTTCGTAAAAAATACCGCACAAAAATCATCATTTTTGCATTTCAATGCTTTATATTTCCCAGACGGTAAGCTGTAATCACAAAGTGTTTGGGCTTAACTTCTAGCTGTTTTAATTATCTTTTCAAAATAGCAAAGTTCTTTACAACCAGACGTAAGATACTAGAGCTATGTGAAAAAACAAGCGCTACCTCTAAAAAAGCTAAAAAAAAAAAATACCAGACTCCAAACATTCTTTAAAAAAAAGTTCTGCCATAGAAAAAAAAAAAAAATCATCAAACCATTTCTAAGCCCCAAATCTTTAAGAAAAAGTTCGTTTTGTTCCTTGAGGAAAAATCGTGTTGACTAGTGTTATCAAAAAGAAAAGGAACTATTCAGGAATTTAGGCGGCAACAAAAATAGCACTGATTTCCAAAAATTTAAAAAAAATACAACTTTTAAAGAAGCTTTCCAAATTTTTCATTAAAGTAGGTTACTTTAGTTGTATTCAAAGGTTAATATTTTGTTGTAAAGCCTTTGGAAGCAACCACAGTGTCTCAGCGTCTTGTCATGAAAGTTCACCTCATTTTCGCATCTTTCCTGGGAGATATGGCTCCACCAATAATGCCTGATACCCCACGAATCAATATTGTTCTTTGGTTTCGTATTAGAAACATATTTTTTAGCTTTAGCGCAAAGATGTTTCATGGTGTTCATATCTGGCGACTAAGCAGGCCAATGCATTACATTAAATGCAATGATCTTGAACCACCTTCGAGCTTCCTTGCTGGTCTGTTTTGAATCATTGTCCTGATGGTAGGCACAAAACAACGGCATTTCCTATTCCATATAAGGCAGCATCGTTGTTTTCTAATATTTTAATATAGACATGTTGATCCATCATCTATTTGTGCCATGTATTGGACCACCTCAATAATACGAAAAGCATGCCCATGCAATGATACTTATCCCTGAGTGTTTAATGGTTTTATATATTAGCCAGGGGTTTTTATTCTGCATTAGGTGTTGTCATACATAAGATTGATAGCCTTTTCCACAAAAAAAAAACAATTTGACTTTCTTCGGATCACATGATGTTTCTTTGGGACAACTCCAGTGCTATTTGCATAATGCACTCACTTTGCCCAATGGCTTTCTTTCTAAAGTGGATTTTTCCTCGGACTTTTGGCACTTAATTTATGTTCTTGTATGCAAGAAATAACTTTGCTCATCCTTGGCGATTTTTTAAGATCCTTTTTAGCTCTGTGGACGATTTATAAGGGTCCTTCTGGCTCTCATCTATCAGTAGTTTGACCGGAAATGGCGGTACCGCGGCTTTTATTCCGTGTGTTTTTTGTTGGTTGCATGTTTTAAAGCATTTTGATCTCAATGCTCAATGATCAACCAACAATTGGATTCACCTAAAGATAGGTGTCTCCTTCTGGAATAAAAGTTTTGATCCTCTTGCTTTTCTCTTACCTAAAGTGCTTTCTGAGGCCCAAAACTACTTTTATTTTGTTAAGTTCTTGCCACAATCTACTTAAGACACCGAATTTTAATTTAATTAAGATCATAATATATCAAAAAGCTCGGAAAAGTAAAAGTTTTTATAAAAAACCAATTTTAGTGCTATTTTTGTTGCCGTCCTATTTCGCTTCTTTTTTTGGAAAATGGTCTTTAGTAATAAGAACCGTTAGGAATTCGAGAGTAAGCACACTTCTATCAGAGAGGAGACTTGTAAACCTAATTGATATTATAGTCAAGGGCAAAATATGTTGGTTAGAGATCAGGCTTTGAAACAATAAAGACTGTGGTACCAAACAGTGCTATTATTTCTGCCGCAACTGTATGTTGTACGTTTTAATTCTGTTTGTGGTCGGAGCTGCACTACTTCCATCTGCGCTCAGAAACTGCAGCAGCAGCCCTTGTTGAAAAGCACACAAATATGGAGATGTAGCATTTGCATGGGGGCTTATTCCGGACATCAGCCTTATGATAGAACGGCCCACAAAAATCAATTCCAGTTGTGTGAAATGCGGGGTTCGGTTGGACACGATCAGTTGGCAAATCTCCCATCACGTGCTCAGCCAACTTTGGCTTTGCCCGGAAGCAACGGACGCATTTGCTTACGACGCTTGCCACCAATTTTCGACCTCCAACAGGCCAATACTTCTGACGAAGCGAGAAGCATGCAAGAATTTTTCGTGATAGAACGTTATGATTACCTTTGTGATCGAATGACACTTCGGCAGCAATATAGGGTGCTTTGCATCGTATGCTACGTTCGACTTTAGAAGCCTCCCGTCCACGCGAAGCAGTCCATCAGCATCGAGCAGCGGATGCAACGAAAGTAGTTTGCTCCTGGCTGGAAGTGCTTTAATGGCGATGAGTGCGTTGATCTTCTCAGCGAAATGAACTTTCTGGATACTTTTAATAAGCAAACGCGTGCCTCCGTCCAGCTCCTGTACGGTGAGCGTCGCACTTGAACGAATAATATCCTGGCTTCGAAGGGAGATAAAACGATTAATATATCGCTGTACTTGCTGTGACATGAGAGGTCCGTTACAACTGCTCCAACCAATGCCGTCTGTCTGCGTTCTGGTAGGTCTTCAGCCGTCTGAGCATGAGAAGGCCATCCTGACGAGTCCGATAACAGGTACGGTGGTCCATTTAGCCACAATTCCAAATCAAAAAGCTCTTTTGGAGAACATCCTCTTGACACTATATCTGCCGGGTTAAGATCCGTCGGCACGTGATGCCAACAGTGGAATTCGCAACGCGGCGGACAGTTCCAACTTGGGTATGGTTAGCATCTTTAAAGGCGCTACCTTGGACTTCGAGCAGAGTAAGCGGGATGTGGTAAGTCCTTGGCTGTCCGATCTTATGTAAACGCAAGCTCCATATGCGGTTATGCTGGCGTCACAGAATGCGTGCAACTGGAGAGATGAGTTCGGGAGCATGACAAAACGAGGGAATTTATAGTTATGAATTATGCGTAATTGAGATGTCATGTCTGACCACACTGTCGACAAAGGTTCAGACAGTGCATCATCCCATCCTAGCTCCTCCTTCCATAAGCTCTGTAAGAATATTTTGGCTTTAGACAGGACAGAGCGTTTGGTGGGTGGGCCGTCTGGCATTATTTGCGAAAAATTGAACAACAGGCTATCTGAAGTAGGATCCCATACAAGCCCCAACGCCTTCGCTATGTCCGTTCCATCATGAAACTTGAGAAGCTTCTCCCTGTCTTCCTCCGGCTCCTCATCAAGCACCATAGGCTCATTGGAGCACCATTTGCGTATGGGAAAGTGTCCTCTATGCAGGAGATCCTTTACTTGTCGCCATATCACATTCACCTCTTAAATTGTGTCACCACCAGACATGAGATCGTCCACGTAGAAATCCCTTCTTACAACTTGAGCTCCTATAGGAAATGATACCTCCTCGTCGTACGATAGCTGGTGCATGGCACGAATGGCCAAAAAAGCGGCGGGCTTTGTTCCATACGTCACGGTCTCCAGCTTGTACACCTTGATTTCATCAGTAGGCGCTTCTCGCCAAAGGATGCATTGCAAATATTCATCCGGGTTCGATATCCGTACACAGCGATACATCTTGCAGATGTCTCCACAAAGTGCAATCTTGAAGAACCTGAACCGAACCAGTGTGTTGAATATTTTTGGCTGAATGGTTGGACCCGCCATCAACAAGTCATTTAGGGAACGCCCGGATGTGGTCTTTGCGGATCCGTCGAAGACAACAAGAAGTTTCGTGCTGCTGCTGTCGAGTTTTTGAACGCAATGATGCGGCAAGAAAAACTGTGCCAATTTCTGTGTGTTGGAGGCCAAAGACATGTGCCCTAAGTCTAGATATTCCTGAAGGAACGCGCTATACTGAGCCTTTAGTGACGGATTTCTTAGCAACTTTGTCTCAAGACCTTTGAATCGACGAAGAGTGAGACAGAATGAGTCGCCAAGGGCCTCAAAACCAGCAGAAGCCAAGAGCCGAACAGAATATTGACCATTTTCCAGCCGAGCACGTTTTCCTTGAACAATCGCTCGCAGAGTGTATCCTCACTTGATGGAACTGCCTCCGATGAGTAACAGTTTTCAAGCTCCCAAAAACGCTTCACAACTTCAGACAGAGAATCCTCTTCTTCCTTTAGTATGTGCGGTTGAGCTGCCGCAGCCAGAGCGCAGCGATTGGTGATGTAGTTGGCCAGACCTCCAGAGACGATCCAACCAAGTTTGGTGTTCTGGAGCGACGGCAACCTTTCAGCCAACTGTATCTGTCCAATGCAGATCAAATCGAAAAATAGACCCGCCCCCATGAGCATATCGATTTGCTGAGATCTATAGAATAAAGGGTCAGCCAAGCTTATATTCTTAGGCAGATCCCAGCCAGCAGCATTAATGTCGCAATGCGGCTGATAGTCAGTGATGACCTTAGTAACAACTGCCGTGAAAGAAGACTTGTATCCACCATCCTGAGACTGCATAACAACTTCCACTGCCTTATTAGAGCTGAGCGACGATTTTCCAATGCCAGATATCGAAATGGGCGAATGACGATGATTTAGTTGTAGATGGCCAGCTGGACGGGACGTTATGAAATTGAGCTGAGATGCAGAATCAAGAATCGTTCGACAGGGCACCAGCGTTCCAGCTCGATTCCTAACCAAAACGATGGCTGTAGCTAGCAACACGTAATTGTTTGGGATACTGGCAATAGTTAAAGGGTGAGGTAAGGAGGTCGAGCATGAAATTAATGCGGATGTTTGATTTTGAGGCACGCTTTCCCCTACCGTGGTTGGTGAGGATGCAAACGGGTTTTGCGGCATATGGAGCAATGTATGATTCTTAATTTGACATTGCTTACAATTTCCTACTTGCACTGCTGCAACCCATGAACCTTGCGGAAACAATTGAGGCAGAGATGCATTTTCTTTGCTTCCTTGTACGGCAAGGTAGGTGCCAAATTCCAAAAAATGCTGCATTTAGTTAGGATGTGGTCCTTTCCGTCATTAATAGGATTAATATAAAAATGGTCGATCGCATCCGTTGAGCTCAAGGGAGCGGCGCGGAAACATATTCTGAGGAAAAGAGAGAAATTAGAATTATACAAGTCTTTGCTTCTAATTCGAATCAAATGAAGATTTCCTTTTTTTCATACCAGTTCAACGCCGCTTTGTAACTAACAAAGGGATTTCCTTTCTATCGTTTCCCTTTCATTCGGACTAAATCCCCATTACCGATAACTACATATAAAGGTTTACTTTTATGTTACATCTAGATAATAACGAACTATTATAATCATTTAGAAGGGTATTATTAAAAGAGTAAAAGGATGTAATGTTTAAAAATCATGGCTCTCCAATTACTACTGGCGTCTGCACAGAACAATTGCCAATTTTTACAGTTTGAGAAGTACTATGATTCTCATGAAGAACTTACAGCCGAAAGCTTTGGCTGCACGCTTAATGCATAAGAGAGTAGGGTAACGATTGTGGCTTATTGACTTTTTCGAATTCACATGTACACTGTTCTATTGGTTTCACTCAATCTACCCTCCTACTTTATATATGAATGTAGATATACATCCAAGTATTTATTCAGCTAGCCTGTCTCTTCACTTTAGTCATTGTTCTCGGTTTGTTGTCGTTTGTTTATTTTGTAGACGATGATATGTAAGGTTCCTGGTGTTCCTGGGGAGATCCGAGGTCTCTCCCACGCTACCAGAACGGTCGATGGACTTTGCTGTTCCCGTTTTCGGTGAGTCGGGTAACAATCACTATGGAGAAAACAAGTTGGACTTCCAGCCCTAGCATACGAGACGGTTAGAACGGTTTCACTTATGGAACATTTAACTACCTCTTATCTTCTTTCAAACACAGCGGATCGATTCCGGTCACCAGAACTATGCTCTCTTTTGCACGTGTCTTATTATGTATATGCTTTCACAGATTCACTCAAATATTACTATATTGGATTTTGTATTTATTTTATAAGGTTCAACTATGAGCAGTTAAACTAACAAATTATAGCGTAATATGAATAGGACAAGAACATGGATTACACTAGTCAACACTAGAATTAGGCTGTGGCCCAAAATTTAGATTCTTATACATTTCGGGGTTTAAAATTTTTTAAAGAACTATGTTTTTATACCCGTACTCAAAAAAGAGTTAAGGGGTATATTAGATTTGTGGTAAAAGTGGATGTGTGCAACGCAGAGAAGGAAACGTTTCCGACCCCATAAAGTATATATATTCTTGATCAGCATCAATAGCCAAGTCTATATAGCCATGTCCGTCTGTCCGTCCGTCTGTCCGTCTTGATGAGCGCCTGGATCTCAGAGACTATAAGAGCTAGAGAAACCAAATTTGGTTTCCAGACTCATGTGATATCACACTGCTACAAGTGTATTTCAAAATTTTGCCCCGCCCCCTTCCTCCCCCTTCCGCCCACACAAAGGATGAAAATCTGTGGCAGGCACAATTTTAAAGATACGATAAAACTAAAACTGCAACCAGATATAAGATACTGAAGTTATGTAAAATATAGAAGCACTACCTCTGAAAAAAAACATGAAAAAAATACCAGCTTTTAAAAAATTCTTAAAAAAAAACTACACCATAAAATAAAACCACAATTCGTTACAAAATTTTAAACCCCGAAATCTATAAGAACGAGAAGGAACGTGCGAGTCGCTTCTGGGGACGCGACTCTACTTATACCCGTACTCAGTCAGTATATACATTTTAGAGCATATGATTTTTTAGAATTTTAGAATTAAAAAAAAAAAATTTTACATTTTACATTTTTTTGCTACATCTGCTATCTACATCTACATATACAATGTCTATTCTACATCTAACATGTAGATTGTACATGCTCCATTTAGATTCTACATCTCCTCCGCTAGGGGTTGCTCGCGCACTGAACGCGGCAGAGTGTGCGAGCGAGAAAGAGAATCAGTAGCGTCAGCAGCGCTGGAGAAGGAGAGGGAACCAACAGAAAATTAATTTCTTCATTCTGGCTATAATTATAATCCGATCTAGTTCAGATTCGGAAATCTGGTAGATATGGGCATTTTCTACGATACTGCGTTTTTAGTTTTATCGTATCTTTAAAAATGTGCCTGCCACAGATTTTCGTCCTTTGTGGGGGCGGAAGGGGGCGGGGCGAAATTTTGAAATACACTTGTAGCAGTGTGATATCACATGAGGCTGGAAACCAAATTTGGTTTCTCTAGCTCTTATAGTCTCTCAGATCTAGGCGCTCATCAAGACGGACAGACGGACAGACGGACGGACGGACGGACAGACGGACATGGCTATATCGACTCGGCTATTGATGCTGATCAAGAATATATATACTTTATGGGGTCGGAAACGTTTCCTTCTCTGCGTTGCACACATCCACTTTTACCACAAATCTAATATACCCCTTAACTCTTTTTTGAGTACGGGTATAAAAAGTTATTTTGGGCTACAGCCTAATTCTAGTGTTGACTAGTGTAATCCATTAATTGACATTTCCAAGCTTTTATTGTTTTAGTTTGAGTGTTCCTTCTGAACGTTGAATCACGTGTACCTAAAACATCTGTGCAAATGTGTTTGTATGGCACATAGGGGAGTAGGAAAGATCCCACGACATTCCGGCGAGCTAGTTAGAGCATAGCTAGAGGTACACATTCCGAAATCCTGCTATACCATCGGTGTATGACCATCTAGATTGTATTAACCAGAAACATCGGTACTTACTATCTCACACCTCTTAATTCCGCACATTACAATGTATATGTTAATGTGCAATTTCAAATAAATCAAACAATTAACATCTTTTATTTTTATATATGTATTGTATATATGTATTAATTGTCCACCCCCACCCACTCTGCCCATTTATGTTGCGGCAAGTCAGCTCAGGTTGCTACATCAGCCCTGAAAACAAAACGAAAAACCATTTTAGGTTCAAGCGGCCAAACGACGCCAAATTAATGCACCTATACACATATAAAAAACCATAATTCTTTAAAAAAATTTAAAGCCCCATATCTATCAGAAAAAGTCGGGTTGGATCCTTGAGGAAAAAAAGGTCGATTTTGTCGAGTAGTGTAATCAAAAGCAACAAATATACTTACACAAATTGCGATTATTTTCAGAAAACAATTTTTCATACAAAAAGGTATAAAAACAAAATCTATCATAAAATGTTCTGTTCTACAGAATGACACAAAATGAAATGAAATAGCCGTTCAAACATACATTTTTAGACCAACAAAAAATGTACATACATTTTTAGACCAACAAAAAATGTTGATTAATTTTCGAGGAACTTTTATAGAAAAGTACAAATTTGTTTTTGCAAACCAGGCCACATTCTCTGGCTATCATTTAAAAAAAACAGCATGCAATTTGGTGCACGCGTTACGGAGATAGCCGCTTACACACAGTTTTTTTCTACAAATTTATAATAAAGATTTTCTACTAAAACAAAATTTTTGTTTAACAAATTTTTCTACATTTTTGTTTGATGGGTGTAGACGTTTAAGTCTACGTGGGATTTGACGGTGTTGTAGTCCTATGGCTGCTTCATTTGGGTGATTCGACAGCCGATCATTATATCGGCTGCTGTGATGGTTTAATTGATCCACGATTTTTGGGATGTGGAGATCTGTTTCAAGCATAGTGGTCCGTACAAACCAAAGGAGCACCTACCATCGCCCTAAGGGTCTTCGCTTTCATTACTCTTATTTTGTTAAGATGTGTTTTCGCTGCACATCCCCATACTTGAATGGCATATGTCCATATGGGAATAATCATTGCCTTTTTGAGCAAGACTTTGCTACGTAGGGGTGGTTTGCTTTTTTATACCCGTACTCAAAAAAGAGTTAGGGGTATATTAGATTTGTGGTAAAAGTGGATGTGTGTAACGCAGAGAAGGAAACGTTTCCGACCCCATAAAGTATATATATTCTTGATCAGCATCAATAGCCGAGTCGATATAGCCATGTCTGTCTGTCCGTCCGTCCGTCCGTCTTGTTGAGCGCCTGGATCTAGAGATTACACTAGTCAACACGATTTTTCCTCAAGGAACAAAACGAACTTTTTCTTAAAGATTTGGGGCTTAGAAATGGTTTGATGATAATTTTTTTTTTCTATGGCAGAACTTTTTTTTGAAGAATTTTTGAAAACTGGTATTTTTTTTAAAGCTTTTTTCAGAGGTAGCGCTTATTTTTTTCACATAGCTCTAGTATCTTACGTCTGGTTGTAAAGAACTTTGCTATTTTGAAAAGATAGCTTCAAAAATTGTAGTGTATTTCAAAATTTCGGCCCGCCCTTTTCCGACCCCACAAAGGAGGAAAATCTGTGACAGGCACAATTTTAAAGATACGATAAAACTAAAAACGCAGTATAGTAGAGAATGCCCACATCTACAAGATTGCCGAATCTGAGAGAATGCACATATCTAGCAGATTGCCGAATCTGAATCAGATCGGATCATAATTATAGCCACAATGAAGAAATTTTCTCCTGCAAGAGATCCGCTACCTATCTCTTTCTCGCTCGCACACTCTGCCGCGTTCAGTGCGCGAACAACCCCTAGCGGAGGCGATGTAGAATATGAATGGTACATCTATAATCTACATTTTAGATGTAAAATATACATTGTAGATGTGGATAACAGATGTAGCCAAATTAATGTAAAATGTAAAATTTTTATTTTTAATTTTAAAATTTAAAAAAATTATAAGCTCAAAAATGTATATACTGACTGAGTACGGGTATAAGTAGAGTCGCGTCCCCAGAAACGACTCACACGTTCCTTCTCGTTTTGTTTAATAGCCAATGCAATTTTTTAGCTTATTTTGGCATTTAATGACACTAGTCAACACGATTTTTCCTCAAGGAACAAAACGAACTCTTTCTTAAAGATTTGGGGCTTAGAAATGGCTTGATGATATTTTTTTTTTCTATGGCAGAACTTTTTTGTTTTTAAAGAATTTTTAAAAACCTGGATTTTTTTTAACCTTTTTTCAGAGGTAGCGATTGTTTTTTTCACATAACCCTAGTATCTTACGTCTGGTTGTAAAGAACTTTGCTATTTTGAAAAGATAATTAAAACACCTAGAAGTTGAGCCTAAACACTTTGTGATTTCAACTTACCGTCTGGGAAATATAAAGCATTGAAATGCAAAAATGATGATTTTTGTGCGGTATTTTTTACGAAATTTTGACTTTAAAAACTCAGGAAAAACGGTTTCGGCAGCTAAAAATTATTTCATGCATACAACCATATATTTTGGAGTGTTACACGTACACACATATGTACATGCGGCCAAACGCCGTTGGTCCCAGAGCCGAAGACCTATGACCGTACGCTGAAACCTCAGCTACGCCACTTTCGATGTATGAACGGCAAATCTATATACTGTATGGTTAGTGGCAGTATTCAGATAAACAACAAAAAGGTTGGTATATATTAGAAAAGTATCCAAAGGTATTTGCTTGTATGGCTGGTATGTTTCTACACCCCTCGAAAATTATATCAATTTGATATATTTTTTGCCAGCACACACGAAGCAAAAATTGCGATATGAGAACAAAAAACCAAATGAAATATTTAAATAATGAAGACAAATAGAATCTAATTAATGCAGCATTATATGAAAGACAATAATATCCATATATATTTTAAATTATTTTCATAAATATAAAACAAATATTGCTTTCAAAACATTTTGTCTTTACGGTGAACTATGTGTAAAAAGAACGCTTTTGGTGCATAAACTCTAGGTTTTAAGATATTGACTTGAAATTTTTTTTTCGTGTATAATATGAAGTTAAATAAAATTTTAGTTTTGTTTGTTTTTTAATTTGAATACCCGCACAGTGGGTAAAAATTAATTTTTAATTAAATTTTTGTCAAAAATTTTAATTTCCATTACATTTAGTAAGACATGCTTATACAATGCTTAAAAAAAATAAAATTTACTTCAGCTATATATTTGTGATCCTTTGTAAAAACGCTGAAAATAAATGTTGTGACATTTTTGTAAAAACTACAAAATTGAAGCTTATAATATTTCTTTCTTCATTTATTTTAGTTTTCAATTTCGTCTGGTATCTCTTCCTCTAAATCTATTTCAAAGGTATCAATTCCATCATCGGCACCATATTCTTCATCTGTATCATCTTCGCACAAATTTTTTGGGCTACCTCCTTTGTGGCCAACACTTAAGGATATGATTGGCGAATCCAAAAAATCTGCCATATTGTCAACCCGGCTACATTTTCTGGTATGATATTTTCCGTCAGCCTTGAAATGTTAATGTCTTGCTTCTGATGCACTTTCTTCCAGGAATATAATAGCCAACAGGAACAATTGATTTTTTAATGATTACACTACTCAACAATATTGAACTTTTTTTTTGCGCTGTGTACCAAAATGACTTTTTCTGATAGATTTCGAAATGTAAAAATATTTTTAGTACTTTATTTATGTTTATTTTTTTTTCAACCTTTCCCGAGTTTTTAAAGTCAAAATTTCGGGAAAAAATACCGCAAACAAATTATGAAATTTGAATTGGAAAACTTAATATCTTCCAGACGTTAAGCTGCAGATATAAAGCGCCTGGGTCGGACTTATAGCTGCATTTGTCAGCTTTTCAGAACTGCAAAGTTCTATGCAACCAGATATAAGATACTTCAGTTATGTGAAAAATAGGAGCACTTTTTCAAAAAACGAGAAGGAACGTGCGAGTCGCTTCTGGGAACGCGACTCTACTTATACCCGTACTCAGTCAGTCAATATATTTTTCATTTTGATTGAATTTTTTCGGCAATCTGGTAGATATGTTAATTGTCTACGATACTGCGTTTTTAGTTTTAGCGTATCTTTAAAATTGTGGCTGTTGAGCTACTCAGCTTTTTCAATGGCGTAGTTTTGCGATATTTTTATTAACGAGACGATGGTTGTTCAGATTAAATATGGTTTATTGTTGTAAACAGTATAGAAGGCGATACAGAGTCAAAGGGATAGCGAAAGGTTCGAGTTCGGTTGACGACGAGTCGGTTGGAGAGTTAGCTGGATTCAAGACGGGGTCCGATTGTAGACGCGGGGGTCGGTACAAGACGGTGTCGGATTGAATAGCTCGATTCCAAGACGATGTGCAGTGGTTGCTAGATCCAGACTGAATCAAAGGGCAGGCGGCCGAATTGCCTGTGCCTTAATGAGAGCGAGAGAGCGACAGATCGAGAGAGTATTAGCAAAGCAAAGGAAAGAAAGAAAGGCGCGAGATGAAGAGGCGAAAGAGAACGGATGCATAGGCTGCTGCCGTGCGGGAGCATTAATGCGTGCATGAGTTTGTAGGTAGATGACAATTTAGTACAGTGGGCAGTGCAAACAACGAACAATAATAAGGATTTACTCTACTGCTGCACCACTGCTATAATCTATGCATTTGTCCACTATTTGGCTGCGTAACCAAACACCATCCAAGAAAAATAAAGTAATACCAAAATTTTTAAATTTTGAAATCTATTTTTTCATGTTTTAGGTTTGGTTAACGAATTTTAGCTTAAAAAATAAATTACGACCTTATACTCCAAATCCAATACGGTGCAAGAACTGAAAAATCTTTTGACAGAACATTAAACACTGCACCAAACAGCTCATATGCTCCAACTGCAACTTGCCCACACACGAAAGCAATTGTACAATGTACATGTCTTCAGTAGATCAACTGCGAAGGAGTTGCTTCTGCCTCCAGCAAAAAATGCTCAAAGTTTATCAAGCAAAAAAAAATTCTAAAGACTCAGTGTCAGACCAAATGCACCTATAAGAAAGCCAAGCTGACCTACAATTCATTAAATCATTATCCCAATTAAACTACTGCCCGCTCATATGCTGACGTAGCAAGCAACGCAAGCCAAATAACAAACCCAAAATTAACTTCAACTGAAATGAACAAAAGAAAACCTATCAGTGAAAAGAACAACAACACTACTAATTATCAAAAAATCGAACTTTTATAAAACCAACCACAAAAGCAATCACAAATAAAACTTTTATAGAAAAGTACAAATTTGTTTTTGCAAACCAGGCCACATTCTCTGGCTATCATTTAAAAAAAACAGCATGCAATTTGGTGCACGCGTTACGGAGATAGCCGCTTACACACAGTTTTTTTCTACAAATTTATAATATAGATTTTCTAATAAATCAAAATTTTTGTTTAACAAATTTTTCTACATTTTTGTTTGATGGGTGTAGACGTTTAAGTCTACGTGGGATTTGACGGTGTTGTAGTCCTATGGCTGCTTCATTTGGGTGATTCGACAGCCGATCATTATATCGGCTGCTGTGATGGTTTAATTGATCCACGATTTTTGGGATGTGGAGATCTGTTTCAAGCATAGTGGTCCGTACAAACCAAAGGAGCACCTACCATCGCCCTAAGGGTCTTCGCTTGCATTACTCTTATTTTGTTAAGATGTGTTTTCGCTGCACATCCCCATACTTGAATGGCATATGTCCATATGGGAATAATCATTGCCTTGTTGAGCAAGACTTTGCTACGTAGGGGTGGTTTGCTTTTTTATACCCGTACTCAAAAAAGAGTTAAGGGGTATATTAGATTTGTGGTAAAAGTGGATGTGTGTAACGCAGAGAAGGAAACGTTTCCGACCCCATAAAGTTTATATATTCTTGATCAGCATCAATAGCCGAGTCGATATAGCCATGTCTGTCTGTCCGTCCGTCCGTCCGTCTTGTTGAGCGCCTGGATCTAGAGATTACACTAGTCAACACGATTTTTCCTCAAGGAACAAAACGAACTTTTTCTTAAAGATTTGGGGCTTAGAAATGGTTTGATGATAATTTTTTTTTTTCTATGGCAGACTTTTTTTTTGAAGAATTTTTGAAAACTGGTATTTTTTTTTAAAGCTTTTTTCAGAGGTAGCGCTTATTTTTTTCACATAGCTCTAGTATCTTACGTCTGGTTGTAAAGAACTTTGCTATTTTGAAAAGATAGCTTCAAAAATTGTAGTGTATTTCAAAATTTCGGCCCGCCCTTTTCCGACCCCACAAAGGACGAAAATCTGTGACAGGCACAATTTTAAAGATACGATAAAACTAAAAACGCAGTATAGTAGAGAATGCCCACATCTACCAGATTGCCGAATCTGAGAGAATGCACATATCTAGCAGATTGCCGAATCTGAATCAGATCGGATCATAATTATAGCCACAATGAAGAAATTTTCTCCTGCAAGAGATCCGCTACCTATCTCTTTCTCGCTCGCACACTCTGCCGCGTTCAGTGCGCGAACAACCCCTAGCGGAGGCGATGTAGAATATGAATGGTACATCTATAATCTACATGTTAGATGCAAAATATACATTGTAGATGTAGATAACAGATGTAGCCAAATTAATGTAAAATGTAAAATTTTTATTTTTAATTTTAAAATTAAAAAAAATTATAAGCTCAAAAATGTATATACTGACTGAGTACGGGTATAAGTAGAGTCGCGTCCCCAGAAACGACTCACATGTTCCTTCTCGTTTTGTTTAATAGCCAATGCAATTTTTTAGCTTATTTTGGCATTTAATGACACTAGTCAGCACGATTTTTTCCTCAAGGAACAAAACGAACTCTTTCTTAAAGATTTGGGGCTTAGAAATGGTTTGATGATATTTTTTTTTTCTATGGCAGAACTTTTTTGTTTTTAAAGAATTTTTAAAAACTTGGATTTTTTTTTAACCTTTTTTCAGAGGTAGCGATTGTTTTTTTCACATAACCCTAGTATCTTACGTCTGGTTGTAAAGAACTTTGCTATTTTGAAAAGATAATTAAAACACCTAGAAGTTGAGCCTAAACACTTTGTGATTTCAACTTACCGTCTGGGAAGTATAAAGCATTGAAATGCAAAAATGATGATTTTTGTGCGGTATTTTTTACGAAATTTTGACTTTAAAAACTCAGGAAAAACGGTTTCGGCAGCTAAAAATTATTTCATGCATACAACCATATATTTTGGAGTGTTACACGTACACACATATGTACATGCGGCCAAACGCCGTTGGTCCCAGAGCCGAAGACCTATGACCGTACGCTGAAACCTCAGCTACGCCACTTTCGATGTATGAACGGCAAATCTATATACTGTATGGTTAGTGGCAGTATTCAGATAAACACCAAAAAGGTTGGTATATATTAGAAAAGTATCCAAAGGTATTTGCTTGTATGGCTGGTATGTTTCTACACCCCTCGAAAATTATATCAATTTGATATTTTGCCAGCACACACGAAGCAAAAATTGCGATATGAGAACAAAAAACCAAATGAAATATTTAAATAATGAAGACAAATAGAATCTAATTAATGCAGCATTATATGAAAGACAATAATATCCATATATATTTTAAATTATTTTCATAAATATAAAACAAATATTGCTTTCAAAACATTTTGTCTTTACGGTGAACTATGTGTAAAAAGAACGCTTTTGGTGCATAAACTCTAGGTTTTAAGATATTGACTTGAAATTTTTTTTTCGTGTATAATATGAAGTTAAATAAAATTTTAGTTTTGTTTGTTTTTTAATTTGAATACCCGCACAGTGGGTAAAAATTAATTTTTAATTAAATATTTGTCAAAAATTTTAATTTCCATTACATTTAGTAAGACATGCTTATACAATGCTTAAAAAAAATAAAATTTACTTCAGCTATATATTTGTGATCCATTGTAAAAACGCTGAAAATAAATGTTGTGACATTTTTGTAAAAACTACAAAATTGAAGCTTATAATATTTCTTTCTTCATTTATTTTAGTTTTCAATTTCGTCTGGTATCTCTTCCTCTAAATCTATTTCAAAGGTATCAATTCCATCATCGGCACCATATTCTTCATCTGTATCATCTTCGCACAAATTTTTTGGGCTACCTCCTTTGTGGCCAACACTTAAGGATATGATTGGCGAATCCAAAACATCTGCCATATTGTCAACCCGGCTACATTTTCTGGTATGATAATGTAATGTCTTGCTTCTGATGCACTTTCTTACAGGAATATACTAGCCAACAGGAACAATTGATTTTTTAATGATTACACTACTCAACAATATTGAACTTGTTTTTTGCGCTGTGGACCAAAATGACTTTTTCTGATAGATTTCGAAATGTAAAAATATTTGTAGTACTTTATTTATGTTTATTTTTTTTCAACCTTTCCCAGTTTTTAAAGTCAAAATTTCGGGAAAAAATACCGCAAACAAATTATGAAATTTGAATTGGAAAACTTAATATCTTCCAGACGTTAAGCTGCAGATATAAAGCGCCTGGGTCGGACTTATAGCTGCATTTGTCAGCTTTTCAGAACTGCAAAGTTCTATGCAACCAGATATAAGATACTTCAGTTATGTGAAAAATAGGAGCACTTTTTCAAAAAACGAGAAGGAACGTGCGAGTCGCTTCTGGGAACGCGACTCTACTTACACCCGTACTCAGTCAGTCAATATATTTTTCATTTTGATTGAATTTTTTCGGCAATCTGGTAGATATGTTAATTGTCTACGATACTGCGTTTTTAGTTTTAGCGTATCTTTAAAATTGTGGCTGTTGAGCTACTCAGCTTTTTCAATGGCGTAGTTTTGCGATATTTTTATTAACGAGACGATGGTTGTTCAGATTAAATATGGTTTATTGTTGTAAACAGTATAGAAGGCGATACAGAGTCAAAGGGATAGCGAAAGGTTCGAGTTCGGTTGACGACGAGTCGGTTGGAGAGTTAGCTGGATTCAAGACGGGGTCCGATTGTAGACGCGGGGGTCGGTACAAGACGGTGTCGGATTGAATAGCTCGATTCCAAGACGATGTGCAGTGGTTGCTAGATCCAGACTGAATCAAAGGGCAGGCGGCCGAATTGCCTGTGCCTTAATGAGAGCGAGAGAGCGACAGATCGAGAGAGTATTAGCAAAGCAAAGGAAAGAAAGAAAGGCGCGAGATGAAGAGGCGAAAGAGAACGGATGCATAGGCTGCTGCCGTGCGGGAGCATTAATGCGTGCATGAGTTTGTAGGTAGATGACAATTTAGTACAGTGGGCAGTGCAAACAACGAACAATAATAAGGATTTACTCTACTGCTGCACCACTGCTATAATCTATGCATTTGTCCACTATTTGGCTGCGTAACCAAACACCATCCAAGAAAAATAAAGTAATACCAAAATTTTTAAATTTTGAAATCTATTTTTTCATGTTTTAGGTTTGGTTAACGAATTTTAGCTTAAAAAATAAAATACGACCTTATACTCCAAATCCAATACGGTGCAAGAACTGAAAAATCTTTTGACAGAACATTAAACACTGCACCAAACAGCTCATATGCTCCAACTTCAACTTGCCCACACACGAAAGCAATTGTACAATGTACATGTCTTCAGTAGATCAACTGCGAAGGAGTTGCTTCTGCCTCCAGCAAAAAATGCTCAAAGTTTATCAAGCAAAAAAAAATTCTAAAGACTCAGTGTCAGACCAAATGCACCTATAAGAAAGCCAAGCTGACCTACAATTCATTAAATCATTATCCCAATTAAACTACTGCCCGCTCATATGCTGACGTAGCAAGCAACGCAAGCCAAATAACAAACCCAAAATTAACTTCAACTGAAATTAACAAAAGAAAACCTATCAGTGAAAAGAACAACAACACTACTAATTATCAAAAAATCGAACTTTTATAAAACCAACCACAAAAGCAATCACAAATAAAATCGCTGACCCGTTACCCGCGGACAAAAACAGTATACAAGCAAAAAGACCGAAAACAACAAACGACAAACTCATTAAACTACTAATTCTCACTCTTCCTACACCGATTCATCCCCCCCATCACATCTTCGTGAAGGTAGCTTAAAATTAATTTTTGTCCCACAAATTATAATGTTCGATGCTGTGCGGAAAATGATTAAGCAATATCGTCATGTCACATACCGTGAGATTAAGGTATCCTTGGGCATTAGTATGACGCCCATGTATAAGATTTTCCATGATCACCTTGTGGTGATCAACCGTTAACCGTTAAATTAATTCGCGAAAAAGCGCTCGGGGTAGGCATGGGTACTAGTGATCGTGCTGCCCATGAATTCCATCCAATCGTGTAATAAAGATTAATAGTAATAATAGAAAAGAACAAATGTCAACGTTTAAGAGCACTGCAATTGCTCAGCGCCCGATACTGTCGACCCACTGCGACAAGCCCCACCTCTCCCAACCAATAAGTTCAAAAAATGCTAACGGAGCGTTAATTCAGACTGGGCTCGATCGCTATGTGCAAATCAAAAGAAAATTGAGCCCACAAAATGTGAAGAACAACAATGCAGCTAAAATAACTAAAATAACCGAGAACACTGTGCCACATAAGGCACTAGCAAACAATAGATTTGCGATACTAAGTGTCCCAAATGAAGATGAGATCGCCCAAACACCCAAGGCCAAAAAATTAAGACCGCCACCTATTTATGTTCGACAGGCAAACTGTGCTGAGCTGGTCAAAAAAATAACTGATACAATCGGCGCAAACACATTCTATGTCACGTCCATAAAAAGGGGTAACATAAATAAAACAAAAATACAAGTCAATGACGAACAAAACTATCGATCAGTTGCGAAATACCTCGAAAATTAAAAAAATGAATTACTGCACCTACCAACTTAAAAGTAGCAAAGGATTAAAAGTGGTTATCAAAAGAATCGAACCAATAGTCCCAATCAATGAGATAATAGATGGACTTAACGATAAGGGCTTCGAAGTCAAAATGGCTATGAACATAATAAATAGAAATAAAATTCCCCAGCCAATGTTCAAAGTAGAACTGACACCTGAAAGTATGCATATAAGTAAAAATGAAGTTCAGCCAATATACAAGCTTCAATATCTACTGCACCGTAGGATCACCGTTGAGGAACCACACAAACGAAATGGTTCGGTCCAATGCACAAATTGCCAGGAATATGGACACACGAAAACCTATTGCACTATACGGGCAGTCTGCGTTGCCTGTGGTGATGTTCATCTCACTGAGGCCTGCCCCGTAAATAAGGAGGATCCATCTGCCAAAAATGGTGCAACTGTGGGGGAAACCATACTGCCAACTATAGAGGTTGTCCTGTCTATAAAGAATTCAAAAATCGCCTAAAACAACAAATAACTGCAGCTCGAAACCCGGTCGTCCGATAAAACTTACCATATATACCATCAACTACGACTAAGTTACAACAACGGGTCGTACGCCTCAGTCTCTAAGCCGACACTTCAACCAACCACAGATGGAATAATGCAGAATCAGGCATCAAATCAGATCCCAGAAATCTCTGCCCAACATACCCCTGCTTATCCATCCCAATTGCCTAGTGGAATTGAGTCAATGCTGATAACTATAACAAACACAATGGTACCAATACAACAAACGATGCATGAGCTTATGCGCAACCAAAATCTCCTCCTGGAGCTCCTAACCAAACAGAAATCCGTTTAAATGTCCTGTCTAAATATATGTTTCTGGAATGCAAATGGCATTTCGCAGCACAAATGCGAGCTCTTACAGTTCCTCGCTCAACACGACATTGACGCCATGCTCATATCAGAGACTCACCTAACAAATAAAAACTATTTTCACCTCGATGGCTATAACTTCTATGCGACAAATCATCCCGATGGTAAGGCACATGGAGGTACTGGCGTTCTGATCAAGAATCGCATTAGGCATTATCCATTGCCTTCATTTGCTACACCTTATCTACAGGCAACAGCAATTCATATTGATTTTCAGAGCGGCTACCTAAACCTAGCCGCAGTATACTGCCCACCACGCTTCTGCATTTCCGAAACAGAATTTGTAACATTCTTCGACCTACTAGGTGACCGATTTATAGCAGCTGGTGACTACAATGCCAAGCACACCCATTGGGGATCTAGACTTACCAACCCGAAAGGAAGACAACTATATAACGCTATAATAACCCCACGAAACAAGCTAGACTTTATCTCTCCGGGCAAGCCCACATATTGGCCCACAGATCCAAACAAGCAACCCGACTTGATTGATTTTGCAGTTACACGAAGGGTGCTGCAAGCTCAGATTAATGTAGATCACTTAACAGATCTATCATCGGATCACGACCATCCACAGCTTTCGGAACGCCCACACTTTCTAACTTCTAGCAAAACAGATTGGCTCAAATACAGGAAGTACATAAGCTCTCATATTGATAGCTGCCCAAAAATTAATTGTAAAGATGACATTGATAGGTCAGTCAAAGCATTGGTTTCCTCAATGTCACTGGCGGCAAAACACTCAACACCAATATTAGCATCTAATAAACTTTCCAACAGCAGTCGTATTTCTAGGCACATCGAAGTGCTGCTACGCGATAAAAGAAGGCTTCGCCGAGAGTGGCAAGCACACAGATCACCTGCATCGAAAGAACGGCTAAAAATAGCCAACCACCTACTACGCAGAGCCCTAGAAGATGAAAAAAAACGGGCTCAAATATCCTATATGGAGCAACTCTCCCCAACTAGCAAACGATTCCCACTGTGGAAAGCAAAATCAGGCGTATGCCCACCAATCGAGAGTGAATCACCTTTGCGTACACAAACAGGAGAGTGGGCTCGCAGCAACAAAGAGAAGGCAAATACATTTGCCGTCCATCTAGAAAACGTCTTCAAACCGCACCCAGCAACGAATAGCTTTGTGCTCCCACCAACCAACAATCCCGAAGCTACTCCGCCTATCGTATTCCAATCAGGAGAAGTCACAAGGGTCATTAAAGACCAAATCTCAAAGCAAAAGAAAGCTCCGGGCCACAATTTCATCTCTCCTAAAATGATCATAGAATTGCCGAGCTGTGCAGTGTATTTCCTTACTGTGATATTCAACAGCATGATGAAATGGGGCTATTATCCTCAAGAATGGAGGAAATCAGTCATTACAATGAATGGATCATCAGACCTATCAGCCTACTGCCTTGCCTATCAAAGATATTTGAAAAGCTGATCCTGAATCGTATCAAGCAACACCTACACATCAACGGTGCCATCCCAACTCATCAATTTGGAAAAACACACGAAAAACACGGAACCATTGAACAAGTAAACCGTATAACCTCTGAGATAAGAAATGCATTTGAAGGTATTGCTCCGCTGTTTTCGTGGATGTCGCCCAGGCTTCTGAGCGCGTTTGGTTGGATGGCTTAATCCACAAAATCAAAATCGGGTAAGAAAATATCCATAAAGACTTACATGTAGGATCAGTTAAAGATGAAATTGCCAAAGTGAAAGCAAAGTACCAGACCAAGCTTCAAGCCCATCCTAATAGACTTGCGCAGTCTTTAACTTGGCACACTAGCCATACACGACTCCGGCGAGGAAACCTTCCCACCCAGCAATAATACTTAGCTAGGGACGTACTCTAAGGAATTAAGTGTAATTAATTAAATAAATATATTAGGCTAAGATTTGTATACTTGTCGTAGGTCTCTAATAGGGAAGATTCGATAAATAAAATCCCGTAATAATAAAAAAAAAAGAAGGAACGTGTGAGTCGCTTCTGGGGACGCGACTCTACTTATACCCGTACTCAGTCAGCATATACATTTTTGAGCATATAATTATTTAGAATTAAAAAAAATATATTTTACATTATACATTTTTTTGCTTCATCTGTTATCTACATCTACATATATAATGTATATTCTACATCTAACATGTAGATTATACATGTACCATTTAGATTCTACATCTCCTCCGCTAAGGGTTGGTGGCGCACTGAACGCGGAAAGTGTGCGAGCGAGAAGGAAAATGAGTTGCGTTGTTTGCAGGAGGGGGCAGGGGAAGCGACTGAAAATTAATTTCTTCATTCTGGCTATAATTGTGATCCGATCTGATTCAGATTCGGCAGTCTGGTAGATATGGGCATTCTCTACGATAATGCGTTTTATCGTATCTTTAAAAATGTGCCTGCCACAGATTTTCGTCCTTTCTGGGGGCGGGGCGAAATTTTGAAATACACTTGTAGCAGTGTGATATCACATGAGTCTGGAAACCAAATTTGGTTACCCTAGCTCTTATAGTCTCTGAGATCTAGGCGCTCATCGAGACAGACAGACAGACAGACAGACAGACAGATGGCTATATCGAGTCGGCTATTGTTGCTGATCAAGAATATATATACTTTATGAGGTCGGAAACGTTTCCTTCTCTGCGTTACACACATCCACTTTTACCACAAATCTAATATACCACTTAACTCTTTTTTGAGTACGGGTATAATAAAATTTAATTCGTCCGTTTTTTCAAATAATATGTAAACTTAGAAACAAGTTCATATTGTTATTTTTTATACCTGTTCTCAAGGAAGAGTTAAGGGGTATATTAGATTTGTGGTAAAAGTGGATGTGTGAAACGCAGAGAAGGAAACGACCCCATAAAGTAGATATATTCTTGATCAGCATCAATAGCCCAGTCGATATAGCCATGTCTGTCTGTCCGTCTGTCCGTCTTGTTGAGCGCCTAGATCGCAATATCTATAAGAGCGAGGGCGACTAAATTTTGTGTTCAGACTCATGTAATATCACACTGCTACAAGTGTATTTCAAAATTTCGCCCCGAACCCTTCCGCCTCCACAAACAAAGAAAATCTGTGGCAGGCACTATTTTGAAGATACGATAAAAACAAAAACGCAGTATCGTAGAAAATGCACATACCTACCAGATTGCCGAGTCTGAATCAGATCGGATCATAATTATAGCCAGAATGAAGAAATTAATTTTCAGTTGCTTCCCCTGCCTACTTTAGCAAGAGACCCACTACTCATTCTGTCTCTCGCTCGCACACTCTGCTACGTTCAGTGCGCGAGCGCCCTCTAGCGTAAAAGATATATAATCTAAATGCTACATGTATGTATAATCTACATTTTAGATGTAGAATATACATTGTAGATGTAGATAACAGATGTAGCAAAAAAATGTAATATGTGAAATTTTTTTTTTAATTCTAAAATTCTGAAAACTATACGCTCAATTATGTATATACTGACTGAGTACGGGTGTTAGTAGAGTCGCGTCCCCAGAAGCGACTCACACGTTCCTTTTCGTTTTTTTTTGTCTGTGCGTGTGGTAGTGAATGTGAGCAGAACAAAAAAGAAAAGAAAGAGCATTGGTTAGGAATTATAGCCTGTTATAACTTATATTAGTAGTGGAGATATTCCCTGGGGAAAATATGTAACGGGGCGAAAAGGAAAACGTGCGAAGTGAGGTAACATGGTGAATTAACGCAAATTAAAGAAAAAAAGGAGAAAATTCAAAAAAAATAATAACCTCCCAGAGTAGTGGCTCCGACGGCATCAGATGGCTAAGCTCCCCAAACGTGCGAAGTGTGGTAACAAGGCTAACTAACGAAAATTTAAGAAAAAAAGAAGAAAATTCAAGAAAAATCATAACCTCCCAGTGTAGCGGCTCTGACGGCAGCAGAATGCTAAGCTCCCCAAAAGCTCCCTCAAAGCTCCCTCAAAGCTCAATTCACTATCTCTCTCTCGTTACTCTTTACGTTTTTCTTTCGCAGTTACAGGTGGAACCTAAGTATCGACGAAAGATCTTTCGGCGCTGGACCCGGTTAACCGGTTGTATGATCATGTAAGTTAGAATCCACTATAACTTTGCCTGGCCTAAGAGAATTGGCTTGTGCGGGTGAGAGTGAGTGTTATGAGCACGAGAGCGACGTGAAAAAAAAGCTCCGTTAAGGTCAAGGAACAGTTCGAACATACGATCCACACGGGCGTTAAAAGGGAACCGAAATAAAACAGTTGCAGCTTATTTTTGGCCGAGAGAATGGGCATGAAGACACCTTTGATACCCCGTACTTAAACACACTCTTTTCCATATGATGTTAGCCTTAATTAATTTGAATACTTTTGGGTTTTGGCTCTTACTATATTACTGTATATTATATATTTTATTAGATTGTATTGCATATTCATTTTGTTCTTCTTTATAATCACCCTTTCGCACCTTAGGGAATTTTCGACGACTGAAATAGTATTAGGAACAGATATACATACATAACTAGATAGAACATGAAGTATCATGGTGAAAGTTGGAATTGTTCATTTAGTCAATAAAAATAGCGTTAGTAACATGAATTAAACCTCTTTTTGGTTGGACACATGCCTGTGCCGGATGCCGCAGTCCGAGGCCCGAACGATTTTGGGAGGGATCCCTGGCGACAAGCTGGCCTATAAGGGATCATGGTAGGGTGGGCATCCGTGCCGCTGTGCACATGCAGCCCAAGATCGACCATCGCCTGACCGCTACCCCCTCTTTCTTTAATCTATCTTATTCCGTTCTTGTTGGAACTTATTTTCTTGTTTATTTGCACCCAGTGAGAACCATAGCTGACGGCCTCTTCCTAATAACCCCAGCCGACCAGAGAAAATCCGGAAGCCATCGCGTACCCCGCTCAGTAATTTGAGCAGCCCCTCCACCATTATATGATGCAGATACATATATAGATATATTAAATAGAATAAATAAGAAATAATGGCACCCAACACATAGAATACAGAAACAAAGTCTATAACAGCTAAACGACTTTAGCAGCTCCCGTTCGTTGTTGCTATGTTAACGTAACGAAATAGCAGGCGTGCTCTTAATAGAAGCCTACAGGTGAACCAGGTCTTACAGCGGCGTGGAGAACGTAGCTATTCGTGGACATAGTAAAAGCTTTCTAGTATTCCTTGTGGGACGGATATGCTTGTTTCGCTTGGAATTAGTTTTCTTGTGGACCTGAGCTATAGGCTACCAGGAATACGTGCATATCATTTCCATAAAGAAGCATATTCCGTTCGACCTATGCAGTTTGGCTGGAATAAGGAAAAATTATCAGTCAGCCTTACCGCTAAATAATTAATTCGAGCACCAATTCCGTGGGTACAGCAACCAAATTTTTTGTCTCTAGTCTGAATAATCTTTATGTTTCTCCTAACTTTCTCCTCGTCTTTAATTTTTCCTACTCCTATACCAAACAGTAAGGTGCACTGCATATCGGAACTGACACATGGATTTTCATTTTCATTTTTCAATTAAAAATGTTTGCCAAGAAAAATTGTTTTTTCGACTTTTCCTGAGTTTTTAAAGTCAAAATTTCGTAAAAAATACCACACAAAAATCATCATTTTTTCATTTCAATGCTTTATATTCCCAGACCGTAGGCTAAAATCACAAAGTGTTTGAGCTTACCTTGTAGACGTTAATTATCTTTTCAAAATGGCAAAGTTCTTTACAACCAGACGTAAGATACTAGAGTTATGTGAAAAAAATAAGGGCTACCTCTGAAAAAAGCTTTAGAAAAAATACCAGAGTTCAAAAATTCTTCAAAAAAAGTTCTGCCATAGAAAAATAAACAATTATTCTTTAAAAAATTTTAAAGTCCCATATCTATCAGAAAAAGTCGGTTTGGATCCTTGACGAAAAAAAAGTTGGATTTTGTCGAGTAGTGTATCCCAGCAAAAATGGAGTATGTTCAAATTAGGGAGGTATTGTTTATTACGAGTTATTTAATTTTTACAGTTAATAAATTTAAAGTATAGATTTGTGTGGGCTAGTTTAGTCGGTGGTGTTCTGGTCAGTTAAGTTAAGTTAAGTTTGTTTACGTCAAACTGGTTTGAAATCTTTAATTTCTTATTTATCAGTTGCCAATATGGGGATTGTGTTAGCATGCCTTTTAACTATATCTAATTGAGGTTTGTGTGGTTCTTATACATTAAAAATTGCTCACGGTTTGTGTTCTTCTGGTTTATTTTGTTTAGCTAATGTTTCTTATGAGCGTTTAGGTAGACGAAGTATATTTATTAATAAGGGTTTATTAAATGTTATACCTGCTATAACATTATGATGCTTTTTGTTAAGTTCGGCTAATATAGCAGCTCCTCCTTTGTTGAATTTGTTAGGAGAAATTTCTTAATTGAATAGAATTGTTTTTTGGCCATGGTTAACTATAATGATGTTATCTTTTTTATCATTTTTTAGAGCTGCCTATGCCCTGTATTTGTATTCATTTAGTCAACATGGTAAGTTATTTTCAGTGGTTTATTCTTTTAGAGGAGGTAAAATTCGTTAATATTTATTAATGTTTTACGTTGAATACCTTTAAACTTGTAATTATAAAAAGAGATTCATGTATATTATGATTATAATTTAAATAGTTTAACAAAAATACTAATTTGTGGTGTTAGTGATATGAATGTATTCATTTTAGATTGTGAAATATTTATCAATTTGTAGAATTAAATTTGTTAATTTAATTTCTATTAGATTAAGATGTTTTTTGTTAAGTTTATATTTTTATTAAATAATATAGTTTATTTTATTGAAATTGAATTAGTTTCATTAAATTCAATAAGAATTGTGATGACTTTTTTATTTGATTGAATAAGCTTATTGTTAAGCTATTAAGCGTTTTTAATAGCTATTTGTTTAAGGGCCTAATTTTAATAAAGGAGCCGAGAAGGTTTATTATAATATCAATTTATAAATGTTTAGTAGCGGCAGTACGCGTATTGCTAAAGGTATAAAGACCGACGGTTCTGATGATCAATAACAGAATGTGAAAGGGCAGGCGGGCCGAATTGCCCGTGCCCTAATGCAAGCGAGAGAGAGAGAGAGCAAAATAAGCGATAGAAGCTCGGGCTGCTGCTGACCCGAGTACGAGCAATAGATAGAGAGAAAGAATGCGAGAGAGCAGCATAGATGAAGAGAACGATAGCGAAAGAAAGCTGTAAACGAGATGCATATATAGCCCGCGATTCGTGTGTCACCTATTGACCGAATGTATGCGTATGTATATATGCGAAGGCAGAAAAGTTCGAGAGATTGCAAAGGCATGCAAGTGCTGGACCAGATCATGACCATTGCGAAGGCATGTTAGGGCAGACGGACCGAATTGCCCGTGCCCTACGCGATGCTACGAAATAGAGAGCGAGGGAGGGTTCGAGAGAACGAGAGAGCTGATAGATCGAGAGAGTGATATAGCGAGAGAGTGATATAGCGAGATAGTAAAGTAAAGGAGAAAGGTACGAGTCGAAGAGACGAAAGAACGGTTGCATAGGCTATTAGATTGAGTAATTATAAGCGGATACAATATTTATATGCAGTGGGCAATGCAAATAGCAAAAAAAGGTGAAATTACGCTATTTTGCGCCACTGGCTATTATTCGAGGAATTTGTTGGGGAATTTGAAGCTGGGAAACCAGACATACTCCCCCGTTGAAAGCCTGACTTTCAACAGATGCTGAAGGGTTTCACAGCCGTCGCTTGTGGCTGATTCGATGTAGCTCCTGATGCCATTTTAGCACTGCAACACGGCACCTTTGCTATGGGCCAAGAGACTGTCAACCCAGGATTAGGAGTGAGATTTGAAAGCAGCTGCAGAGTCGACATGTAGACTTCCTTCCATGGCAACCAGTAGATGTGAAGCAAGTAGGCAACTTCTAATCGACGCAAAATCAGGCATGTAACGCTAGGCCCAGGAAACGAAGAGAGAGAGCCGCCATTCAAAAGCGCCAGACAGAGCACAGCGAGATCGGCAGGCCTCTCTGTAATTAAAGATGCGGTTGTAGAATTAGTAGAGATTAAAATGTGGCCTGATATTGGCCAATATTGGGATGGACTTAGTGCAAACTGAGCTCGAAATCCATCGCGAAGACTCTGCTTGTGCGCGTTGATGAAAGTTGAAGTGTTGGTGAGCTGAGCTGGAGTCCTCTTTGGTGCGATGAATTGATGATGGCCCGCAAAGTATAAGGATGATCGGTATTGAGGTCCACATGCCAAACGAGGGGGCTCCCTCAAATCATTCAAAAGAAACCCACGCGAAGAAATATCAGTCAGACCTTTATGCCAAGACAACTTATCTTTGCCCAACCGTTGGAGAAAGATTCTGGACCATGTAGCTGCAGATCCTGCCAGTCCGAAAGCCTCAAACAGCTGCGCTTCTGTTGGCAAACCTGAACTTCTGCAGGGACGCGACAATGACGAATAGTCCAAAAACGAGAAAAAAGGCTGATCAGTAGCCGTTTCCAAAGCTAGTTCTAGTGGTGTTGGAACATCGGTGTCAATGTCCAACTTCCTACGGGAATTCACGTAAGATGCCGGAGCTCCATCAAACACAGCAGGCACGCTAGAATCACTCAATTGGAGTTGATCTCTTGGTAAAGGTGCACTTGGATTCTGCGAAGTTGTGTAAGAATCCTCCTGAAAGTGGCAGAGAGAGAGAGAGCAAAATAAGCGATAGAAGCTCGGGCTGCTGCTGACCCGAGTACGAGCAATAGATAGAGAGAAAGAATGCGAGAGAGCAGCATAGATGAAGAGAACGATAGCGAAAGAAAGCTGCAAACGAGATGCATATATAGCCCGCGATTCGTGTGTCACCTATTGACCGAATATATGCGTATGTATATATGCGAAGGCAGAAAAGTTCGAGAGATTGCAAAGGCATGCAAGTGCTGGACCAGATCATGACCATTGCGAAGGCATGTTAGGGCAGACGGACCGAATTGCCCGTGCCCTACGCGATGCTACGAAATAGAGAGCGAGGGAGGGTTCGAGAGAACGAGAGAGCTGATAGATCGAGAGAGTGATATAGCGAGATAGTAAAGTAAAGGAGAAAGGTACGAGTCGAAGATACGAAAGAACGGTTGCATAGGCTATTAGATTGAGTATTTATAAGCGGATACAATATTTATATGCAGTGGGCAATGCAAATAGCAAACAAAGGTGAAATTACGTTATTTTGCGCCACTGGCTATTATTCGAGGAATTTGTTGGGGAATTTGAAGCTGGGAAACCAGACACTTATTATTTATGTGTGTTTGTTTCTATAATTGCTTCGTTATTAATTTTTTTATAGAAAATATTATATAAGAAGAGATGAAAATATTAATAAAATAATATTAATTATTAGTCTTAAATTAGTGAGAATTTTGTTAAGTTGGGATGGTTTGGGATTAGTTTCTTATTGTTTAGTTATTTATTTTCAAAATGTTAAATCTTTTAATGCTGGTATATTAACAGCTTTATCAAATCGAATTGGAGATGTTGCTTTGTTATTAGCTATTGCTTGAATGTTAAATTATGGAGGTTAAAATTATAATTTTTATTTAGAAGTTGCTATAGCTGCACCTACTCCAGTTTCTGCTTTTTTTTTTATCTTTTAATTCCTTTTAATATTCTGTTAAAAACTTCTTGAATAGGTCAATTACTTTTATTACTATCTGGTTTGACTATATTTATAGCTGGTTTAGGGGATAATTTTGAATTTGATTTAAAAAAATTATTGCTTTGTCAACTTTGAGACAAGTAGGGTTGATGATAAGAATTTTATCGATAGGGTTTTATAAGTTTGCTATGTTTCATTTATTAACACATGCTGTGTTTAAAGCTTTATTATTTATATGTGCTGGGGCTATTATTCATAATATGAATAATTCGCTGGAAATTCGTTTAATAGGGGGTTCAAGAATTCATATACCTTTAACTTTTGCTTGTTTTAATGTCTCTAATTTAGCTTTGTGTGGGATACCTTTTTTGGCCGGGTTTTATTCTAAGGATATAATTTTAGAAGTTGTTATAATGAGAAACATTAATTTGTTTTCATTTTTTTCTATTTTTTTTTTTTACAGGGTTAACTGTTAGTTATTCTTTTTGTTTAGTTTATTATTCAATGACAGGTGATTTAAATTATGGAAGTTTAAATATGTTGAACGATGAAAGTTTAATTATATTGCGAGGGATAATAGGGATATTAATTATAAGAATTATCGGTGTTAGAGTACTAAACTGATTAATTTTTCCTAGCCCTTATATAATTTGTTTACCTTTATACATAAAATTATTGACTTTATTTGTTTGTATTTTTGGGGGTTTATTCGAGTATTAAATTTCTTTTACTACGTTGTACAATTTAAATAAATCTTTATTTATATATAATTCATCAGTATTTTTAGGGTCAATATGGTTTATAACATATATTAGAACTTGTGGGATAATTTTTTATCCTTTAAGCTATGGTCAAATTGTTGTTAAAAGATTTGTACCAAAAATTAGTAAGTTATTCTCAAACTTTATATTTTATGCATAATAATAATTTAAAAATTTATTTAATATTATTTGTATTTTGGGCTTTAATTTTATGTAATTTTTTATAATTTATTTATTCAAATAGAGTATGAGTATGACACTGAAGATATTAATCTTTTAGTTAATCATTGAATATAGTGAATTATATTTAGTAATTTATAAAAAGAATAAAATTTGTACAATAAAAATGTAATGGAATTTAACCATTAAAAGAAAAAAGTTAGCAGCTTTTACTTGATCACCATACTTCCTTAATTTGAGTTTTTACTCAATTATATCATTAACAGTGATAAGCCTCTTTTTGGCTTCAATTAAAGAAAAACGGTAAAATTACCTAAGATTAGGCCGAAACTTATTGCAATAAATCGCTTCATATTCTTTAAGGTAGATTGGATCACCAATACTTTTTGAATGCAAATCAAATGTTATAATTAACTACAACCCTGACTAATTTTATCAGTTTAATATACCTTGGTTTCATTCGTGGTATAGACCAATTAGTAGGATTAAAATAAAAATAATCGAGGTTGTAGTTCCAATAAATATATTTGAAAATTTTAGAATAATAACACTACTCGACAAAATCCAACTCTTTTTTTCCTCAAGGATCCAAACCAAGTTTTTCTGATAGATATGGGACTTTACAAATTTTTAAAGAATTATGTTTTTTTTTTCTATGAAGAATTTTTTGAAGAATTTTTGAATTCTGGTATTTTTTTGTATATTTTAGAATAATAACACTACTCGACAAAATCCAGCTCTTTTTTTTCCTCAAGGATCCAAACCAACTTTTTCTGATAGATATGGGACTTTAAAATTTTTTAAAGAATTATGGTTTTTTTTTCTATGAAGAATTTTTTGAAGAATTTTTTAATTCTGGTATTTTTTTGTATAGTGTTTTTCAAAGGTAGCGCTTCTTTTTTTCCCATAACTTGAGAGGTCCTATTTCAGGCTGAGGTATGCATCAGTCTGTCCAGGGTCCGCTACAAGAAAATTTGTAGATTGTAGGTGACTTCAGGTGTCGGGCTGGCTTGAAAAATTCAGTAGGCAAGCGAGAAATGATGATGCGAGAGTTTTGTTTGGTGTTCTTTGTTTATTAACTCTTTATTCATTCACTTTAATTCTTTTAAGTTGCTACTCTGACTCGTAGTTGAATGGTGCGCTGGTGGACTGCGTAGTGTGGTGTTTTGCGTTTGTGACTGCCTAGTACAGTGTCGTGTGCTCTTGGCCTCTTTTGTTTTCGGTCTGATGTACTGCCTAGTGCAGTGTCTTGGGTGTGTGACTGAGGGACTGCCTAGTGCAGTGACTTGTGTTTGGGCTGATGGGCTGCCTACTCTTTCGGCCGATCTTGGCCCTTTTATGCAGCTGGCGATCTGAGACCCGGAAATAATTGCTTATTGCTAACTTTGATTACACTACTCGACAAAATCAAACTTTTTTTTTCCTCAAGGATCCAAACCGACTTTTTCTGATAGATATGGGGATTTAAAATTTTTTAAAGAATTATGGTTTTTTTTCTATCGCAGAACTTTTTTTTGAAGAATTTTTGAAAACTGGTATTTTTTTTTAAGCTTTTTTCAGAGGTAGCGCTTGTTTTTTTCACATAGCTCTAGTATCTTACGTTTGGTTGTAAAGAACTTTGCTATTTTGAAAAGATAATTAAAACAGCTAGAAGTAAAGCCCAAACACTTTGTCATTACAGCTTACCGTCTGGGAAATATAAAGCATTGAAATGCAAAAATGATGATTTTTGTGCGGTATTTTTTACGAAATTTTGACTTTAAAAACTCAGGAAAAGTCGAAAAAAAATTATATCTTGTGTCCTCTATTTTTTTGTGTATAGGTGCGTTAATTTGGCGGCGAGCCCAACTGCCCATTGGGAACAAACGAACGCGATCAGGTACCAAATGTACAACCCTTGTTCGTTTGCTTTGTTCCCAATTGGCAGTTGGGCCCGCAACCTTCCAAAAGGTATTTTTTGTTCATTTTTTTCATATTTTAGGTTTGGTTAACGAATTTTAGCTCCACCGTCTCTCCATAGATTTTAAGGAACAATACCTTAAACGAAGTATAATTAATGCTTCTATCTAAAACTAGAAATGCATGCCACGAATTTTTTTTCCAACTTTTTCTGAGTTTTTTAAATCAAAATTTCGGGAAAAATTCCGAAAAAAATGATGAAATTTTAAGTTGGTATCTTCCGGGTGTTAAGCTGCAGATACAAAGTGTCTTGGTCGTATTTATAGCTACATTTGTCAGCTTTTCAGAACTGCAAAGTGCAAACCAGATATAAGATACTTAAGTAATGTGAAAGATAAAAGCACTACCTCTGAAAAAAACATTAAAAAAATACCAGATTATAAAAAATTCTTCAAAAAAACCTAAACCTTTAGTTTTTTTTTTAATTTTAAAAAATCTGGTATTGTTTTAATGGTTTTTATTTTCAGAGCTAGTGCTTATATTTGTCACATAACTTATGAATCTTATACCTGGTTTCATAGAACTTTGCATTTCTGAAAAGCCGACTAATGTAGCTACAAATTCAACCCAGACACTTTGTATCTGCAGCTTAACGCCTGGAAGATATTAAGCTTTCTAATTAAAATTAAATAATTTTTTTGCGGTATTTTTTCCCGGAAATTTTGATTTGAAAAACGAAAAGGGGTTGAATTTTTGGTACCATTATGTCTGGACGTTGATATGCAATGACTGCACCATTAAGTGGCTCATGCGACACCAAGCCGAAGCCGGTTACGCGCGGAACCCAGGCAGAAACGCAGTCCCTCCTCCCGCCTAACCGACCGAGGGGCGCTGCCGCATGACGCGCGACGCGTGTTACCGAACCGATCACGAGCATGCAGGAAAGATAGGTGTTAGACTACAATTCGAGGAAAATTAGAGCTAAACTGAGCTACCTGAGCGTGTTCCTTTGGCATTGGACCAGCGTACTGTACGGTATTTTTCAGGTAAAATGGGTTTTGAGTCGTTTTAGTTAAACGGCTGAAACTTGGCCGTTTATCCATCAATTCGACTTTTCCTGAGTTTTTAAAGTCAAAACTTCGAGAAAAAAAACCGCAAAAAATTATTAAATTTGAATTTGAGTTGGACTTCTAGCTGGTTCTATGCAACCAGATATAAGATAAGATAATACCAGATTCTAAAAATTCTTAAAAAAAAATTAAACCATAAAAAAAAACAAAGTACAACAATAGTTTTTAAATTCCGAAATCTATCAAAAAAAGTCATTTTGCTCCACTGCGGAAAGAAAAAGTTTAATTTTGTCGAGTAGTGTTAATTAGAGGTTGCTATCAAATTTTACAAAAAAAAATTAAGCAAGAAAATGAACAAACAAAGTTTTTTGCTGAATGAGTTGGATAATCTGGTGAAATCTATTGCATATATATTTATACCATTTATATCGTCATTAATCAGTCATTGGCAGCAAAAAACTTACACAAGTTTTTGCGAACTAGTTCACTGAATATATCAACCTCAGCTGAACTTCTTGATTTTCACCAATCGTTAATTTGTTAACAGTAACTAAACAAAAACGAAAAGGAAAGTGTAAGTCGCTTCTGGGGAAGTCAGTAAATACATATTTGAGCTTATAGTTTTTCAGAATTAAAAAAAAATAGTACATATTACTTTTTTTTTGCTACATCTGTTATCTACATCTACATCTACAATGTATATTATACATCTAACATGTAGATTATACATGTAGCATTTTGATTATATATCTTTTACGCTAGAGGGCGCTCGCGCACTGAACGCGGCAGAGTGTGCGAGCGAGAGACAGAATGAGTAGTGGCTCTCTTGCTGAAGTAGGCAGGGGAAGCAACCGAAAATTAATTTCTTCATTCTGGCTATAATTATGATCCGATCTGATTCAGACTCGGCAATCTGATAGATATATGCATTCTCTACGATACTGCGTTTTTTGGTTTTATCGTATCTTCAAAATTGTGCCTACCACAGATTTTGGTTTTTTGCTGAGGCGGGGGCGGGGCGAAATTTTGAAATACAGTTGTAGCAGTGTGATATCACATGAGTCCGCAAACAAAATTTGGTTGCTCTAGCTCTTATAGTTTCTGAGATCTAGGACGGACAAACGGACATGGCTATATCGACTCGGCTATTAATGCTGATCAGGAAAATATATATATATTATGGGGTCGGAAACGTTTCCTTCTCTGCGTTGCAGAGATCTCATAGACCAAATTTGGTTTCCAGACTCATGTGATATCACACTGCTCCAAGTGTATTTCAAAAATTCGTCCCGCCCCCTTCCGCCAACACAAAGGACGAAAATCTGTAGCAGTCACAATTTTAAAGATACGATAAAACTAAAAACGCAGTATCGTAGAGAATGACCATATCAACCAGATTGCTGAATCTGAATTAGATCGGATCATATATAGAGCGAATGAAGACATTTTTTTTCAGTTGCTTCCCCGCCTCCAGCAAAAGAGCCCTTGCTACTCATTCTCTTTCTCGCTCGCACACTCTGCCGCGTTCAGTGCGCGAGCAGCCCCTATTGTAGAATCTACCTGTTAGATGTAGAATATACATTGTCCTTGTCCTGGTCCTTTGGGAGCGTCTTCTCGCTTGCTTACACTGCTTTCTAGGACCGCTGGTCATTCCACCAGTAACATGGAGCGGCCCGGTTGCTTGCTCTCCTTCGTGGCAATGATGCGTCACGCGCCTCTGCAATCTTCCGTCCAAGATCGTTTGTCCTATCCTCCGCCGATCCCTGTATCCAATCTGGTTGGCTGAAGGTGTCCGAGAATGCTTCCACATCCAAGCTGCCAGCTTTCCAATTTGGGCCGGTAGTTTTTGGCGTGACCTTCTTACTCCAGGTGTGCAGGTCCTCGTTGACGGTCCATTTGGCTCTGCAAAGTAGGGATACGGTTAGAAGGGTGATGTCAATAAAATATCTTCCACATGCCTTTCTGAACGTCTGCTTCCTGCCGTGAAGCGTGAATGGACGCGCCTGCAGTTGCCAGATATTTGATATACGTTCTATAAAGTATGTATAGTGATTATCTATGTTACATACTCAATTGCTTAAATTACTCTTATACCAAGGAAAAACCATTGCTTACGATTCGTTAAAAGAAGAAGCGTTTACAATGGTCTCGGGAACGGATGTCTTGGACTCAAAGGCAATTCAACAACATAATTTTTAGCGATGAATCAAAATTGTATGTGTGTGTCGATGATGCGCTAGGGATAATTATCCGTAACAGAACTGAAGCGTACCATAAAGACTGCCTGAAAAGGACAGTACAGTTCCCTGCAAGCATAATGTGGGATTGTATTTCTGCCAAAGGGGTAGGACAACTGCACTTTATTGACGGAATAGTCAACGCAGAAAAATACGTTAACATATTAGAAGAAATACCAATACCTAAACTGGCTGACTGTGGTTGTGGCGCGATGTATTAAATGTAATGATCGATAGTATTCGCATCTAGTATTTCGCATGAACTTAGGTATATGGGTGACCTGCGGTCACACTAAAATTAGGGAGTCAAGCCGTGCTTCCCGCTTAGGATTTATTCCAAATGGCGAGTTCAAGAGAAGTAGAAGGAAAGTCTGCGGTATGAAGCGATTAACAGACAACAAACTAAGCAAATGTATTTATTCTTACAGAATAAAACACCACCACACACACGCATACACACACCCTAGTATATGAATATGAATATGAATGGTGTGTATGTTTGTGTCAAATAGTGCGGACGCGTTTCTTCCTGGTACTCCTAAACGGACGGCAAATTTGCGGAGTTCCCTGCAGAAAAAGAGCGCAGCTTGTAAAAAGTACAACACGTGAGATCGGTACATACCGAGGAAGCCTCCAAAACATGGACAACGCAGCCTCTGCAACCCCAACACGGAGAAAAAGATGAAACTTAGGACGTTGATCAGGTGGGAGGGGTGAGACTATCCTCCTTTTCTTTACTCTCTCTCTCTGTCCTGTATCTTTTGTTGCACTCGTGATTTGTTGTTTAATTGTCATCTTTGTATTTGACTGTGCCGTCTCGTCCCGTTCCGATATTCACTTGTCATGCCAGCTGATCGAGCCGTCAGCTGTTGACCAGTGCACGGAAGCGGATCAACAAAAAAGCTACCGTTAAGCTCCGGCAGAGTGCGCAACTCATGACATCTACATACGTAGATCATGAGACCTAAATGGCGCCAGCATACTACGGCGGTCACGACGACACTGGATACACTACATATACATGTATACACACGGAGGTTAGGTGCCCCCACCAACAGATGACGCCAGATGCAACGGCGGCAGCCACTACCCTGCAGGAAAACAGAAGTCTGTGAACCTTGCCTTAGCAAGGCTCATTGGGACCCCATCCCAGTAAGGTCTCAATTATGGTATCCTGGAAGCCCTGTTATTGAACAGTCGACAACAGGCTGACGGATTGAATTCTGTCACCTGAGTAAGCCGAGTGATATCGTGCTGAAACGGCTGCTGGGCCAATGCTGCAGCTGCCCCCGTCCCGTTAAAACCTTGGCAGGCCTTAGGAAACGCTTGCTCCCATCGCCACCCACCTGGCCGTGCAGGCCCAGTTGACAATGTCCTGGCCAAAACTGATCTGGCTCTGAACCCCAGACCCCATGAAGGCTGGAGTCAACCCTTGCGTGGACTTCACTGTATAGATAGGCACCCACAGGTTCTTTTAAGGAAAATGCACGCATGGAAAGCAAAAACGGCCCTAACGACCCTTTTGCACAAAAAATGAATACACCAACCACAAACAAAACCGGAATCAAAGAGGAAGACCAGGAAAAGGCATTTACCAAGTCGCGGAAAATGATGCGAAAACCGCCGACGGGATCTGAGCCCCCCGCAATACTGGAGAACAAGGGCGAACTGGAGTCCGATACTCCCAAAAGATGTAGAGCGTCGGCAAGCCCGGAATCCCCACAGAGGAGGACACCATCAAAAAGGGCGAAGGACAATGCAGGACGCAGCTCAACAAGTTAGGAAGCATCCTAGACGAACTCATTTACTTGGTAAATGAAAGGAGGCCCATCGTGAGGACGATCAACCGAGGAATGAAGGACTCATTGGCCCAAATGAAGCATATACAGGTCGCAGTCAGCGAGAAACTGTACGAAGAGAAACAGGCAGGCGCCAGCTGCACGAAATGCCTGGAAAGAAATGGAAGGAAATTGACGCCACCGACCTACGGAAGGAGGAGTCGCCGAAGCCCGGCAATCACCCCGAGCGTTGCCCTGCAGGAAAACGCATGGCGGAAACCAGACTAAGGCTGGCCGAAACACCCCAGCAGAGAACACGGAAGAAAGGAAGCGCAAAGAGCCCAGAGCGGAAGCGGCTGGTGAATCAGCCCAGGAAAGCACAGAGGCCAGATGCACTGGTCGTTAAGTGCAAAGACCAGGAGTCATATGTCGAGGTACTCAGGGTGGTGAAGTCCGCTAAAGCGATCCTCGAGTTCAGAGACTCGGTATCCGCAATTCGACGGGCCGCGGCAGGGGAGCTCCTCCTCCAGATGGGAAAGCACGGGGACGGCGCCACTGCAAAACTCCTCAAGGCTGTCCAGGCGAAGGTGGGAACTACGTCTGAGGTCAAGGCGATCTCCGTAAAGGTGCTGATTGAGGTCAGGGACATATCGGAGTGGACAACGCCGGAAGAAGTGCTCGATGCCATCTTCGCCAAGATCGACGGAGACTTGCCGACCGAGTCAGTTCCAAAGGAAAGTTCCAGGAAAGCATACCGCGAAACGCTGACGACGAACATCCTACCCAGAGAAACAGCGGACAAGCTGCTGCATGAGGGCAAAGTTCGCATTGGATGGTCTTTATGGCGAATCCGGCTGAAGAACGAACCCAGGCGATGCTTCAAATGCCTAGCATTTGGCGATATGGCCAAGATGCAGGAGTAGCCACGACGAAAAGAGCAAATGTTTCAACTGCGGAGGTACGCAGCACAGCTCGAGGGACTGCAAGCAGATGCCCGCCTGCATCTTATGCACAAGAGCAGGACTAGAAGGAAAGGCACATGGCACCCTCAGTAGGGCATGCCCTATATATGTCAAGGCAGCAAATACCTACACTAATTAAGTTCCTGCAGCTTAATTTGAACCACTGCAGAGCGGCACAGGACCTGCTCATGCAGACAGTGAGAGAAGAGGACGTCGACGTCGCCATCTTGAGCGAGCCACACCTAGCGATGCAACAAGATTTATGGATGCAAAATGCAAATGCAAATTACGGAGCAGCGATCTGGAGCTGTGGAACCCAGCCACAAGACTTAAGCGCCCGTCATACGTCAGTTGGGTATGTCAGAGCAAAGATTGCGGGCATCCACATATACAGCTGCTACATTGCCTCGAGCATACAACTGGAAGAGTTCGCCAACATACTCGAAGACCTAGCAAAAGATGCACGCAGTCGTTCCCCAGTGATCATTGCTGGCGACTTTATTGCATGGGCTACCGAGTGGGGAAGCACGAGGACAAACGCACGCGTAAACGTTCTTCTTGACGTGTTCGCGACCCTGAGCGTGGTGCTCCTGAACAACGGAAGTACCCAAACGTACACTAGGGGTGACCGTGGATCTGTGATTGACGTCACATTTGCCAGCCTCCAATAATCACGGTGTGCCACCTGGAAAGTCGCAAGTGTATATATACATAGCGACCACCGGGCCATAACGTGCTGCATTGACGACGGACCCACCAGACGGACCACAACCATCAGGCGCACAGCTTGGAAAACGGAGGACATGGACACCCAGTGCCTGCTCCTCATGTTCCGGCAAAGCAGCGAAATCATCCACGGAAATGCAGAACGGCGGGCAAATTTGCTAGGGACAGCATTGGAAACTGCCTGCCACGCCGCCATGGTAAAAAAAAAACAAATGGGAGGAAGGAAGCAAAACCAGTGCACTGGTGGTCGCAGGATATAGCGGATCTGCGGAGAGGGAGCCACGCAGCAAGACGCTGCTACCAGAGGACCATGAAAAGGGCAAGGCGGAGACCACAAGACCCTCAGGCAGCCCAGGAAGCGGCAGAACCACACGCCATCTACCACCAACAATGGGCACATCACCAAGGAGATCAAACGCAGCAAAGCGAACTGTTGTAAGGACCTCTGCAAGGAGGCAGACCTGCAGCCTTTTGTCCTAGCCTACAAAATGGTGATGGGCAAGCTGGTGCGCAAGGTAATGCCCACCTGTCCGGAATTATTGTCCAAAATCGTAGATTCACTGTTCCCCACACAACAGGAACTAACCTACGTGCATCGGGAGAACCCCACACCTCCACAGATCGGTGCGGAAGAGCTTCTAAGTACGGCTAAGAGCATGAAGACCGGCAAAGCGCCAGGGCCCGACGGTATACCCGCCATAGCAGTCCGGACGATAGCCACAACATACCCGGAAGCGATAGCGAAGACTTTTACCCAATGGCTGCAGGAGCAAGTCTTCCCTGCGGGCTGGAAGCTCCAGAGGCTCGTGCTTCTACCAAAGACTGGGAAGGACCCCGAAGACCCGGCTGGTTACAGGCCTCTGTGCATGATCAGCGTAACGCAGAAGCTGTTCATCGCAAATCGGATAGAAGCGGAAATCGACAGCCTACAGGGACTATCTGAGCTTCAATTCGGCTTTAGGAAGAAGAGAAGCACCACCGACGCGATCAGAGTAGTGGTGGGTAAAGCCCGCGAGGCAATAGCTGGGAAGATATGGCACGGTGGCACCAAGAAGTACTGCCTGGTAACTACACTGGACGTAAAAAATGCTTTCAACTCTGCAAGGTGGCCAAACATCATCGCCGCCCTCTCCAGACTGGGTGTATCTGAGTACCTGGTGAGCCTCGACGGGACAAAAACGACGGCAAGTTACAGGAGGCGTTCCACGGTTCTGTTCTCGGCCCTCTTCTGTGGAACGTCATGTACGATGGCATGCTGCGACTGGACACACCAGCTGGCTGCAGCATCGTTCGCTTCGCAGACGACATTGCGGTGGTAGCGGTACAAAAAACCCAGGCAGAAGTAGAGGAAAATACGAACGAGACAGTCAGACGAGTGATGTGCTGGGTCCAGGAAAACGTCCTCAGCCTGGCAGCGCACAAAACCAAATCGGTCCTGATTAGCACCAGAAAAAAGGTTGAAACAGCCAGAGTGGTTGTTGGAGCGGACGAAGTCGAGTTGTTCCCGGCTATCAAGTACCTGGGAGTCCTTCTGGACCACAGGCTTAGCTTCAAGCAGCACTTGGAAGCAACCGGAGTCAAAGTCGGCAGGGCAGCAAGCGTGCTATCCGGCATGATGGCAATATCGGCGGTCCAAGACAGAGGAGCAGACGACTCATCTGCTCTGTCGTCAGAGCCATCATTATGTACGCTGCTCAAATATGGGCACCAGCTATGGAGCTCCCAACGCACCTGCAAAGCGTCCTATCGAAGATGTGCACTGAGAGTCCTTAGTGCGTACTGCACCGTTTCCGAAGATGCAGCCCTAGTATTGGCCGGCATGGCGCCAATTGACCTTCTCGCCGCTGGGACCATCATCGAGGACCAGACCATCCGCGAGGCGGAGACCTAACGTAGATGGCAAAAGCGATGGCGTAACACACCCAACGGCATATGGACTAGACGCATAGTCCTGGACATAGGACTAACTTTTATCTAACGCAGCTTTTAACAGGACATGGGTGCTTTAAATTCTACCTACATAGATTTAAATGCGAGTCGGATCCGTTTTGCACACACTGTGCACGGACCATAGAAGACGATGAACATGTATTTTTTGTCTGTCCAAGATTCTCTGCTGATCGGGAAGAGCTCAGCCTAGACATTGGGAGGCCATTTATAGTCAAAATTCTTTAAAATTTTGGCTGCCACTCTTTGGCATAGATTTTAATAAATTCTGGCATTGTTCTTTTCAAATAGAGTCCTTATCTCTTGCAGCTTTGTTTTTAGGTCAGAAAGGGTTATTTGAGGCAAATATTTTAGGTTTCTTTTCATTATTTCCCATATATTCTCGATTGGGCTTAGGTCCGGGCTATTTGATGGCCAATATAAGACCCTAGTTTCCTCATACTGCATCAATGATTTGGTTCGTTTGGCAGTATGAGATGATGCTCCATCCTGCTGCAATGTATATTGACCACTGACGCCGACTGACGATGACCGCGTAGGAGTTGCCTTCAACACTGTATATCGACACCGAAAACAATAATACCAGAGGGTGTTTTTTTCTTTTTGTATGTATAGGAGGGAAAAGCATTGAAAGCCGATAAGTGTGGGACTTGGAAGTACCTCACCCACTAAAAACCCCCCTACTCTCTGTATCCCTCTCGCGGTACAACCGATAAGTAATACTTCACGAGGGGAGATGGCATGAAAGCCGTCACTAGATCCTATCTAGGATTTGAATTTCGATTGCACTGCCTTTCAGCGCGCCGCAAGGATTGGATGATCTCTGCAGCGTAGGTGCTCACGGCATCCAAATTGTTTTTTGAGCTAAGTAGGATATACATTAAGTCATTGACTATAAATGGCCTCCCAATGTCTAGGCTTAGCTCTTCCCGATCAGCAGAGAATCTTGGACAGACAGATACCAGAAAACTAAACACGCAGTATCGTAGGTAATGACCATATCTACCAGATTGCTGAATCTAAATCAGATCGGATCATAGTTGTAGCCATAATGAAGAAATTAATTTTCAGTTGCTTCCCCCACCTCCTCCAGCAAGAGACCCTGCTACTCATTCTCTCTCTCGCTCGCACACTCTGCCTCGTTATGTACGCGAGTGCCCGCTGGCGGTGAAGATGTAGAATCTAAATGGTACATGTATAATTTACATGTTAGATGTAAATTATACATTGTCGATGTTGATGTAAATAACAGATGTAGCAAAAAAAATGTCAATGTAAAATTTTTTTAAATTCTAAAAATCATAAGCTCAAAAATTTTGAAACTGACTGAGACGGGTATACGTAGAGTCGCGTCCCCAGAAGCGACTCACACGTTCCTTCTCGTTTTTTCTAAGGATAAGAGAATAAAATGATCTTTCAGATAAAACTAATTTTGCATGTGCTATATGTATTAGATGTGAAAATGACGGCTGTTAAACATTGCATATGGCTAAGAAAAAGCTCGCCGTACGAATAAATATTGGTCGGTGCTCGTCGAGCGGTGTGCGTGAACTGGCTACATAGCTTCTTAGTGAACATGGCTTTGCTGCGCTTGGTCTCTTTAGATCATTTGCAGTCTCTTTGGAATTCCGGGTGCCCCCTGGTCCTTTGGGAGCGTCTTCTTGCTTGCTGACACGGCTTTCTAAGACCGCTGGTCATTCCACCAGTAACATGGAGCGGCCCGGTTGCTTGCTCTCCTCCGGTATGCGTCACGCGCCTCTGCAATCTTCCGTCCAAGATCTTTTGTCCTATCCTCCGCCGATCCCTGTATCCAATCTGGTTGGCTGAAGGTGTCCGGGAATGCTTCCACATCCAAGCCGCCAGCTTTCCAATTTGGGCCGGTAGTTTTCGGCGTGACCTTTTTACTCCGGGTGTGCAGGTCCTCGTTGACGGTCCATTTGGCTCTGCGAAGTAGGGATAAGAAGTAAGTACACAGTAAGTTCACGCGTGAACGGCTGGACCGATTTCGACAATTCTTTTTTTTTTTTTTGTGTTTGTTATTGTCAGCAGAAGGTTCTTATGAAAAACGGGAAGGAACGTGTGAGTCGCTTCTAAAGACGCGACTCTACCTATACCCGTACTCAGTCAGTATTTACATTTTTGAGCATATGATTTTTTAGAATTTTAGAATTAAAAAAAAATTTTACATATTACATTTTTGCTACATCTGTTATCTACATCTACAATGTATATTTTACATTTAACATGTAGATTATTGATGTACTATTCATATTCTACATCTTTTCCGCTAGGGGTTGCTCGCGCACTGAACGCGGCAGAGTGTGCGAGCGAGAAGGAAAATGAGTTGCGTTGTCGTTGGCAGGAGAGGGCAGGGGAAGCAATTGAAAATTAATTTCGTCATTCTGGCTATAATTTTGATCCGATCTAATTCAGATTCAGCAGACTGGTAGATATGGGCATTTTCTACGATACTGCGTTTTTAGTTTTATCGTATCTTTAAAATTGTGCCTGCCACAGATTTTCGTCCTTTGTGGCGGCGGAAGGGGGCAAGGCGAAATTTTGAAATACCCTTGTAGCAGTGTGATATCACATAAGTCTGGAAACCAAATTTGGTTTCGCTAGCTCTTATAGTCTCTGAGATCCAGGCGCTCATCGAGACGGACAGACGGACAGACAGACGGACAGACAGACATGGCTATATCGACTATATATACTTTATGGGGTCGGAAACGTTTCCTTCTCTGCGTTACACACATCCACTTTTACCACAAATCTAATATACCCCTTAACTCTTTTTTAGTACGGGTATAAAAAAGAAAAGAAAATTCGAAAATTTAAGAATACTCGGAAAATGTTAGTATTGTTGTATGAAGTAGGTCTTTCCATGGCTGTCAAACGCTTACTTGATTTTTTGTATGGAAAGTGTTACATAAATCAAAAAATAATAATAATATATGTATACAGATTAATAAAAGATGCTGCACAAGAAGATGGTTTTTAAATATGAATGAGAAAGGACGGGAATCCTTACGAGAGATAATAACATGAAGCATCCATATGCGTAGCGGGAGACGGAATGGCCGTCGATCAACTGAAGATGCTGGAAACGGGAATGGAATATTGTGTATTGTGTATACCCTCCAATTCTTGCAAATCCAAATTTATGTTGAACTTATTATTCGACTCACTTCTCATCCATGCAACCACAATGTGCCACAGTGAAACGTGGCCGGGTACAGCTAGTTATCAATATGAACTAGTTTCTAGGTTTCATTATTATTTAAAAAACCCGACGAATTCAATTTTTATACCCGTACTCAAAAAAGAGTTAAGGGTTATATTGCATTTGTGGTAAAAGTGGATGTGTGCAACGCAGAGAAGGAAACGCTAAGCGCGAGCAACCCCTATTGGAGGAGATGTAGAATATAAATGGTACATGTAGAATCTACCTGTTAGATGTAGAATATACATTGTCCTTGTCCTGGTCCTTTGGGAGCGTCTTCTCGCTTGCTGACACTGCTTTCTAGGACCGCTGGTCATGCCACCAGTAACATGAAGCGGCCCGGTTGCTTGCTCTCCTTCGTGGCAATGATGCGTCACGCGCCTCTGCAATCTTCCGTCCAAGATCGTTTGTCCTATCCTTCGCCGATCCCTGTATCCAATCTGGTTGGCTGAATGTGTCCGAGAATGCTTCCACATCCAAGCCGCCAGCTTTCCAATTTGGGCCGGTAGTTTTCGGCGTGACCTTTTTACTCCGGGTGTGCAGGTCCTCGTTGACGGTCCATTTGCGGTCCCTACTGCGAAGTAGGGATACGCTTAGAAGGGTGATGTCAATAAAATATCTTCTACCTGACTTTCTGAACGTCTGCTTCCTGCCGTCGTTGGCTATGCCCACATTGAGAGGCGCGAATGCCTCTAGGAGGCAGGATGCTCTCGCATTGGTGTCTCGGCTGCCCCATTTAACCGCCCCCTTCTTTTCTGGATCGAGCAAAACCTTCACTGCCAGAGCAGGTATCATTGATCGCGTGGGTGCCTTACGGTTATATGGTTCGCTAATCAGCACCACGTCCGTCCGTCTCTCACGCGCTGATTGCATAAGGAGGTCCTGCGCGGCCTCACAGTGGCTAAGGTTAATTTGGGTAAGCTTCATCGTGTTTGGTTTGCAAGATTGCTCCGAAAGGTGGGGCACCTACTGCTGCCAACAATGTGTTTTGTGTTCTTTTTCTTTCCGTTGCAGAACATGCACTCTGGCTCCTTATGGCAGTCCTAAGCCAGGTGGCAACCTTTTTTGGCACCGGCTGCCGACAACCTGTTCTTCTCGACACGCGCTGGATTTTCCTTCGGCTGAGAGCTATCCGCCTTCTGGTTTCTCTTGGCCACTATAGTCCAGCTCTCGCCTCCGGCAGCGCTGGGAGTCACCTGCAATCTCGTGCATGCAGTTTCGGCGTCATTTCTCTCCATCGCACCGCGCGGGCTTTCATTCCCATGCTGTTTCCGCCTTTTTTGCTTAGGCGTTGGGATGCCCGCACCCCGCGGCGCGGAGAAGATTGTCGAAGTCTGCAATGACTGATGCTGTGACCCTTTTTTTATGAGGGTGTCCCGACTGGACGAAAGAATACCCATTGGTATGCTCCATTACCATTGGCACCCCTTAGCATTGCCTCTTTACCGCAGCTTGCAGTATTTGTCTTTGCACAGCACCGATCAGCTGTTGTATCGAAAAGGGCTATCGGAGGGCTATACTGTGGTACTGACTCCAGTACCAGCTTCGTAGCTTTGGTAGCATCCAGAATCAGCTAGCAGCAACCTAGCTTTGCAGTCGATGTGTCTGATTGGAAAATTTCGAGTTGGAAATCTGTAGTAGTTTTAGGGACAAGGAAGAGGAGAAGTCGGTTCCTCATTTCTTCTCTCCCCAGCTACCGCCATAATCTAAAATTTCCTTTATTACGGAGTACCAAGAGCTTAATCACGTGTCGTTGGTGGAATCAAATCTGTTCAGTCGCTGTCGTTATTTGTTTCCGGATCATAGCGTGCTTATGGAGGACAGAAAAACCAGTAAATTGGCTCTGCCACAGTATCAACTGTTTTTTTTTTTAACGAGGTTCTAATGGCGTGGCCTACTATCCAACCAAAGCCTTTCCATATGTTACTTCTGTTCCGTACGTTTCCAATTGCGCTGACTGACCACATTACAGGTGTGTCCGGGTAACTGAGCCGAATAATTACCTTCAGTACATCTTATGGAGAGATTCGCCTCACGAGAATTTAAAGACGTTCAAACTATACATTTTAACATAAGGAAACAAGCCGGCTTCCTATCTTGCAATTCACGCTATGCCCCATTTGGCCGAAGACGAAAAGACGGCATTCCCAATTGGCTCAGAAGTGTTGACTCACAATTTCTATGTCGACGATTTGATGACTGTAGGAAATTTATATATAGAGGAAGTGCGTGAGAAGTTGAAGCAGACATCCCAGTTGTTGGCTTGGGGAAACTTCTTAATTTGGACACGTTGCTCCAGCGTTTTTGCCGTGCTTGAAGAAGCTCCTTACAAGCATAAGGAAACGCTGCTGAGGTTCAACGGTCCGAATTCACAAAGTCCCTACAGCCGATGAAGTTTTCTTTTCGGTAGTATCCACACCGCTGTCATCAAAGCCCACAAAGCGTTCCATATTCAAACAATATTGCTTATTTTTATGATCTCTTAGGACTGATTGGACCTGTCATCGCAAAGGCAAAGATTTTCCTTCAGCTGATGTGGAAGGAGCAGCCTCAATAGGATGAGAGTTTGCCAGAGTCTCTGTCGTCAGCGTGGACCACCTTCTGCAAGACTTAGTCTACCCCTCAGCGTCATAGAAGTTCACGGGTTTTGTGACGCTGGCCTAGACCCGTATGGCGCATGTATTAACATCGTTTCAAGGACCAATAATGGCGCGTACCTTCAACGTCTTTACGTGAAGTTTCGTGTTGCCGCTCTCAAGGCATTGACGGTGCCCAAGTTAGAGTTATTGAACGGTGACTTACTTTCTAATTGATCAGTGAGATACTCCAACTTCAATTATTTACTTGAATCTCCTATTGCTGGCCCGACTCCACAACTGCCTTGTCTCGGAATGTTCCGCAATGACTCACCAATGTTTAGCATTTTTGTTAAATTCCATTCAGGAGTGGAATGGTCAGATGGAGTGGCACTACATTCCAAACCTCAGAACCCAGAGGCACTCTTCCATCAGAACTTTTGTTCGAGATGAACAACCTCTGTAGCCTTCTCATCTTTACAATCTTCATCGACACTGGAGCTTTTCAAGGGAGTCCTAATTGCAGTTTGTCCCTTCGTAGATCTATTTTTCGTATCAATAATTTTATCGGCATATAAACCAAAAAACTTCGCATAATAATATAATATACCTGAATTAAATCGAACCCGCTCGATTCTTTTAATTAATTTCAACGGCTATTGAAAAGGGTCAGTAGCTCAACAGCATACAAGTGATATTTGTGTTTTTATTTTGCAGGTTTTTTTCGGTAAAGAACAGTGCGATGTTGGTAAATTGCTTATGTTCTTAGAATATTACGTTCCTAGTATTAAACTTGAATCAAGGTTGGGCGATTGTACAGTCTTCGTTATAATGTATAGTAACTTATCTTATCTAACTAATTTACTTGATGAATTGCAAAAATGTAAAGGGGACTTGAATATAAACCACTTTTATCTCAAGGACTGCTCTCTTGATATCACTTTCTATAATGTTCTGAAAACTGAACAAATAGATAACGCGGCTGCCAGCATTGAAGAGTTCAATGGATTGATCTACAGAATACGAGAAGACAAGGAGTGCCGTTTTGAGCTCAGTAAAAAACAGATTAATCCTTTATGGCGTAAACACACTTTGATTGTTCTAAACAAAAGTCTTATCAGAGATATTCGATTATACTGTCTGCCAATGCTGCAATTATTTTTGCCAACACTGATGGCCATCTGGGCCCTAAGTATTCCGCACTTACGACCGAATATGAAAATTAAGTCATTCCCCGTAAGCCGCATCGGTAGAGCCACTATTCTAGTGCAACTAAAAGCTACGGGTATGCCACTACTAACCGCAGGCAATAAATACGCCAGCAAAGGCGCTACCGAACTAGGAACAGATAAGGATATTATGGAATATATGCGAAACTATTCTGCCGACCGTTATATGCTAACCGATATGAAGTTTATTGCTGCAGCTTTATTTAATGAAGACAAAGTTGAGGCCCTGTTTAACAACAAATGGCTTCACACTGCTCCGAATAGTTTGGCACTAGTTATGAATGTCCTGGCCTTGTACGTTAATTACACTAGTCGACACGAGTTTTCCTCAAGGAACAAAACCAACTTTTTCTTAAAGATTTGGGGCTTTGAATTGGTTTGATGATATTTTTTTCATTGCCAGAACTTTTTGTTTAAGAATTTTTGAAAACTGGTCTTTTTTTAAAGATTTTTTCAGAGGTAGCGCTTCTTTTTTTCACATAACTCTAGTATCTTACGTCTGGTTGTAAAGAACTTTACTACTTTGAAAAGATAAACCAGCTTGAAGTTAAGCCCAAACACTTTGTGATTTCAGCTTACCGTTTGGGAAATATAAAGCATTGAAATGCAAAAATGATGATTTTTGTGTGGTATTTTTTACGAAATATTGACTTTAAAAACTCAGGAAAAGTCGAAAAAAAATCGTGTGTTCTCTATTTTTTTGTGTGTAGGTGCATTAATTATGCGGCATTTAAGGTTTTGCTCATTAAAATCTATGGAGCAAAAATTCGTTAACCAAACCAAAAAAATGAACAAAATTAAAAAAATATACCTTTTGTTATGTGTTATAAAAGAAGCGCTACTTCTGAAAAAAGCATTAACAAAAAATACCAGACTTCAAAACTTAGTAAAAAAAAAGTTCTGCAACAGAAAAAAAACCATAGTTCTTTAAAAAAATTTAAAGCCCCATATCTATCAGAAAAAGTCGGTTTGGATCCTTGAGGAAAAAAAGTTCGATTTTGTTGAGTAGTGTTGTAGTTAATCATTTATTTATAAAGCTCGTTCATCTTTACAGTGCTTTTGTGGGATCCGAATCAAGGATTTATGTGGAAATGGAGCTTTTACCTTACACAACAACTCATGCTGTACAGCCGCATCATGGTGTCGACAATAATGATTTCATATTTACTATTAGCCTGTGCTTCTGTTTCGGCTTTATCTGGACTCTACCTTTGCTATATTTTACCATTTGGCGTGGAATTCGCTACGGTCATATTGAAGTAATTGCCGGAATGCCGATCTACAGACTAGGCATTGCCTCTTTTATATATGATGTTCTTAAAACAGTAATATGCTGCCTGCCATTGAATTTAGCTATAATTGCTGTTCACCATGGCATTCTTATGAACATGGAGGTTTTCAGTAAGTGATTATTTATAGCAAAGAGTATTTTTCTCTAAAACATTTAAATTTTATAGTGTTTTTTATCAACGTATTACTAGTAGCTGCTTTTTGTGCCCAGTGCATGAATTTTTGCGTTTCTTTCTTTTTGGTAGAGCCCCGTACTGGATATTTAATACATTCAATATTATTCACACTAGGCATAGTGATATTTATTCGAATGGTTGAGTTACACACACTGGAAGAACTGGAAAGAAATGAATTTTTGATGTGGGACCTACATCCCCACTTCGCACTTATTCACAACCTGGTCCGCTCTAATAAGATATATGATTTAAAAGGCCTGTGCAGTGACCATCAGACATATGAGACTAGTGTGCATTTAGAGCAATGTCAAAAAGAACCCAACTGTTGCGGTGAGTTTTTTTTAACAATTTAATAAATTCTCCAAATTAATAAAAACAAATCAAGGTGCACATCGATATAATTACTTTAAATAAACGATCGGGACGCTATGAACCGCCGCATAAGCTGCGCCTATACTTTTATACCTGATGTGAGGTCCTATTTCAGGCTGAGGTATGCATCAGTCTGTCCAGGGTCCGCTACAAGAAAATTTGTAGTGACTTCAGGTGTCAGGCTGGCTTGAAAATGCAGTAGGCAAGCGAGAAATGATGATGCGAGAGTTTTGTTGTTCTTGGATTATTCAGTATTTATTCATTCACTTAATTCTTTTACGTTGTTACTCTGGCTTGTAGTTGTATGGTGCGCTGGTGGATTGCTTAGTCAGTGTCTCGTGTCCGGGCTGATGGACTGCCTCGTGCAGTGTCTTGTGTGTGTGACTGAGGGACTGCGTAGTGCAGTGTCTTGGGTGTGTGACTGAGGAACTGCGTAGTGCAGTGTCTTGGGTGTGTGACTGAGGGACTGCGTAGTGCAGTGTCTTGGGGGTGTGACTGAGGGACTGCCTAGTGCAGTGTCTTGTGTTCGGGCTGATGGACTGCCTAGTGCAGTGTCTTGGGTGTGTGACTGAGGGACTGCGTAGTGCAGTGTCTTGGGTGTGTGACTGGGGGACTGCCTTGTGCAGTGTCTTGTGTTTGGGCTGATGGACTGCCTGTGTCTTGTATTCGGGCTGATGGACTGCCTGTGTCTTGTGTTTGGGTGTGTGACTGAGAGACTGCGTAGTGCAGTGTCTTGGGTGTGTGACTGAGGGACTGCCTTGTGCAGTGTCTTGTGTTTGGGCTGATGGACTGCCTACCTCTTTCGGCCGATCTTGGCCCTTTTATGCAGCTGGCGATCGCACCTGAGACCCGGAAATAATTAATTCTTGCTGACTTAAGGTTATTGGATAACGATAATTGTGGGGTGTGGTAACTAGGTCGAAGCTTGGTGCTTCGTTGACAATTTTTAGTGGGTCAGGGTGGTTTTGCTGATGCTGCATCCCGGAAGGTGCAGTTGGGAATTGGGTATTTGGTTTCAAAAATGAGTTTTTGCTAACTCTGCATCGCGGAAGTTGAGTAGTTAGTTGATGATCTGTGGCCGAATGGTTGCGAAAGATCGCCAGGAGGTGAGTGACCGAGCATTTTGTGCTATCTTCGCTGATTGCGAAATAATGCAGCATAGGTAGAGTTGTTGATCGAGAGTTCTTAATTTTAATAATTGCGTACGTTGCTTCTTTCTTCCGGGGTGCTGACGCACCGCTATTTGTGAGGAGAAACGTGGCCAGAGCCATGGTTCGGTGTCTCTGCGTATATCAGTTTGATTATTGTCCCCCGCAAGCGTGGATGCGCGTAAATCCCTTTTTAAGTTGTTGCTACGACTTCCTTGTCGTGAGCAAATTTGTAGTAATTTTGTCTTAACAAATATAGTTTTATTGGTATGTATGTACGTGCGTACTGAGTAAGGTCTTCTTATCTACTAACATAATTCAAAAGCTAGACGTGGAGCTTCGCGTTAGAAGCTGAACGCTAAAGCCCATCTTGCATGTGCATTAGGCTGAGCCAAAATTGTATCAAAAATTTTATTTTTTTTTCAAATTTACACCCCTCATATTCTGTTCTTTGTTAGTAAATAAAACGATAAGGAACGTGTGAGTCGCTTCTGGGGACGCGAGTCTACTTATACCGGTGCTCAGTCAGTATATACATTATTAAGCTTATGATTTTTTAAAATTTTAGAATTAAAAAAAATTTTACATATTACGTTTTTTTTGCTAAATCTATTATCTACATCTACATCTACAATGTATATTATACATATAACTTGTAGATTATAGATGTACCATTTATATTCTACATCTCCTCCGCTGGGGGTTGCTCGCGCACTGAACGCGGCAGAGTGTGCGAGCGAGAAAGAGAATGAGTAGCGGTTCTCTGGCTGTCGGGGGCGGGGCAACCAACAGAAAATTAATTTCTTCATTCTGGCTATAATTATGATCCGATCTGATTCAGATTTGGCAATCTGATAGATATGGTCATTCTCTACGATAGTTTTAGTTTTTTAGTTTTATCGTATCTTTAAAAATGTGCCTGCCACAGATTTTCGTTCTTTGTGAAGACGGAAGGGGGTGTGGCAAAATTTGTAAGTACACTTTTAGCAGTGTGATATCACATGAGTCCGCAAACAAAATTTGGTTGCTCTAGCTCTTATAGGCTCTGAGAACTAGGCGTCAAACAAGACGGACAGACGGACGGATAGACAGACATGCTATATCGACTCGGCTATTGATGCTGATCATGAATATATATACTTTATGGGGTCGGAAATGTAAACAAGAAGGAAGACACCAACAAAACAGATCAAATCACTACTCTGGAGATAAACGGAGTTGCGGATAGGAGCTGTGTTCGAGTGCATGTCCTGGACATGCAACTCAATATCAAGTACCTGATCAATGTGGCAACGTAGCTGCGATCAAAACCCGATCATCCCTGCATTGATTTAATAAAAACGAGAAGGAACGTATGAGTCGCTTCTGCAGACGCGACTCTACTTATACCCGTACTCAATCAGTATATACATTTTTGAGCTTAGGATTTTTTAGAATATTAGAATTAAAAAAAAAAATTGTATATATTAAATTATTTTTGTACATATGTTATCTACATCTACAATGTATATTCTACATCTTACATGTAGATTGACCATGTACCATTTAGATTCTACGTCTCCTCCGCTAGAGGGCGCTCGCGTACATAACGAGGAAGAGTGTGCGAGCCAGAAAGGGAATGAATGGCGGGGGAAGCAACTGAAAATTATTTTCTTCATTTTGGCCGTAATTATGATCCGATCTGATTCAGCTTCGGCAATCTGGTAGATGTGGTCATTTTCTACGATACTGCCTTTTCAGTTTTATCGTATTTTTAAAATTTGGCCTGCCACAGACTATCGTCCTTTGTGTGGGCGTAAAAGGACGGGGCGAAATTTTGAAGTAGCAGTGTGATATCACATGAGTCTGGAAACAAAATTTGGTTGCTCTAGCTCTTATTGTCTCTGAGATTTAAGCGCTCATCGAGACGGACATGGCTAAATCGACTCGGCTATTGATGCTGATCAAGTAAATATATGCTTTAAGGGGTCGGAAACGTTTCCTTCTCTGCCTTGCACACATCCACTTTTACCACAAATACAATATACCCCTTAACTCTTCTTTGAGTACGGGTATAAAAAAATTGAATGCGTCGGTTTTTTTAAATTATATTAAAACGTAGAAGGCGGCGAGCCCAACTGCCCATTGGGAACAAAGGAACGCGATCAGGTACCAAATGTACAACCCTTGCTCGTTTGCTTTGTTCCCAATTGGCAGTTGGGCTCGCCGCCTTCAAAAAGGTATTTTTTGTTCATTTTTTCCATTTTTTAGGTTTGGTTAACGAATTTTAGCTCCAAAGTCTCTCCATAGATTTTAATGAGCGATACCTTAAAGGACGCCAAATTAACGCACCTATACACAAAAAAATAGAGGACACAAGATATAATTTTTTTTCGACTTTTCCTGAGTTTTTAAAGTCAAAATTTCGTTAAAAATACCGCACAAAAATCATCATTTTTGCATTTCAATGCTTTATATTTCCCAGACGGTAAGCTGTAATCACAAAGTGTTTGGGCTTAACTTCTAGCTGTTTTAATTATCTTTTCAAAATAGCAAAGTTCTTTACAACCAGACGTAAGATACTAGAGCTATGTGAAAAAAACAAGCGCTACCTCTGAAAAAAGCTTAAAAAAAAAATACCAGTTTTCAAAAATTCTTCAAAAAAAAGTTCTGCCATAGAAAAAAAAAAATAACATCAAACCATTTCTAAGCCCCAAATCTTTAAGAAAAATTTCGTTTTGTTCCTTGAGGAAAAATCGTGTTGACTAGTGTAATCGACGGTCCGTGTGCCGCGTTTGCCACATTCCCAGCAGAATAGGATCGAGGGACTATGGCAGTCGTATGCCGCATGCCCGGCTTCACCACACCGGCGACAGGCGGTGCGTGGGCTGGCGATAGGGGTCGTGATCATGCGAGGTGCTATATCGGGACTCGCCGTACTGTTTGGATGAGCTGGTGGTCTCCCTGGTGTGTCTGTCGATTCCCAATGGGGACTCAGAAATGGTGCCTGGTGCGAGTCGCAATTCCTCTGCTCTGACGCTGGCTTGGCGTGTTACGCGGGGGTGTGAAAGTGGTCGGGATGGTCCGCTCTTGGATGCTCTCGAACTCGGTGGCCAACATTGTGAGCTGTGCTAAGCTTTGTAGTTCGTGTCACCGCACGTACATCTGGTATGCTGGCAGGGCGTTATCATAGATCCTGTTCAGTTCCATGGCTGCGTCGTACCTGGCGTGGTGCATGAGTAGACGTATCTCGATGAGGTAATCCTTGAACAATTCTCCTACCGCTTGCTTGCGGGCCCGGATTCAGTCTTCCAATTGTTCAAAATACCGTGGCGGCAAGAAGAAAGTCAAGGATTCTTGGCGGAAATATGCCCATTAGCTGCCTTTTAGTTGGCTGGTGCGGTACCAGCGACTGGCCCGATCGGTGAGAAGCTCTGTCATGGCCCGATGTAGCTGATTTGTGTCCACCCCATATGAGAGCGCACGTTATTTGAGTAGTTCCAGAAATGCAAGTGGGTCGTCCTGTCCGTCGAACCTGATTCCACATTTCCCAATCTGTTCCGCGATGTGGGCGGCGTGGCTGTGGTGTCGTCCATCTATGGGAGGGTCCATGACTGGCACGATCCTCTGTGTGGGCGAGCGGCTGGTCTCCGTAACTTGAGGTCTGGGCAAATCGGCTGGCGTTACGATGCGTGGTGGGCCAGGTATGCTATATTCGGCCGCGGTGGGGACTTGTAACCCGGCTTTTGGGTCCGTTTTCCGCTGGTCAGATGGCCCAGGAGTGGTGGGCATGGGTGACTGGTGGCTGGTTTAGCGTATTGCCGTTCGAGGTCTCCCAATCGAAGCCAGGCGTCCTGCGAGAGTGTTCCGGCGACTAATGCGGCGAGCTTCCAGCTCGTCCCGCCGGAGTTTGTAAATCCAGCCGGTGGTGACCCCTGGACTGGTATGGCGTCCCTCCGGGTAAAATTCGTCGGGTTGACCGTCTCCGTGGGCTTCCATGGTGTGTTTCTGCGGTTAGTGGCACTGACTTAATTTTGGTTTGGTGGTACTTCTGTACGGTAGCACTTTCGTTCGATACTCGTAGGATCGGCACTGCGGCACTACTTGTTCGCGACCGGATTTAGTGTGCGCGGGGTTTTTGTGCTTGACGGTTAGTGATGCTTGCTAGCCTAGTCTTTTTCAGTGGCCGTGGACTCCCACCCCAAAGCTCCGTATTAAGGTGCTAGTTACCTTAAAATCACCAAAAAGTCCCTGCCCCTTTTGGTCCCCGTCTCCGGCTGAGGTCATCAGCAGATGGGTGCAAGAAAATTTGTAGATCATGAATTTTAAGGGCAGGCGTACAGCAAGGTTTGGTCGTGTGCACTCTTGCTAGGCTCGGATCTAGCTCGCCGGATTGTCGGGGTTCTTCCTCACCAAACTGTACTTTTGTACTCCACTACATTTAATTAGTGCACTTGTACGGTAGACTATAGGTGGCTATTGTATTAATACAAACAAAAAAAAACTTATGATCAAATAGCGCCGACACGCCAAATAAAGCCCTACTGAACCCATTTCTATTTGGAGGGGACCTAGATGTAAATTGTCCCTCTCTTCTCTACCCACCCTACCATGACAATGCGTGAGAACTGCTGCATTGTCCCTTGTTCAACCTTTTTAATCAGATTCACCACATTTTATAAGATCCTGGCATGGATACTAGACAGACTATTACAAAAAGTTTAAAGATTCATTTCAAATTCATAACACTTCATATTTTAATACAAAAAATATTTTCAGTTCGGGTAACCATAATGTTACAAACCAGAAGGCAGCAATTAATATAGATATTTGAAATAGGGTACTAATTTCTTAATTACTAGGTATTATTTAATTAAATTCATTAGATAATTGTAAAGAAAGGGAATCTATTTGATATAGATATACATATATATATATATATATGCGTAAGGCAAGGTAAGGGTAGACTATTATCTTTTTATTATAAACGGAATTCATTGCCTTCAGATATCTAGAGTTCTCTTAAGTTTTATGGAAACGAAGACAAAAGTGCATTCTAGGCTTTGAGAACGGAATCGAATATAGTTAACCATAAATATGTATATATGTACGTATTCATACTGTCCAGCATGAACGCAAATGTAATAGAATTACCAAAATCTTTTGTTTTTACTCACTCCGCTATAAACCTTATTTTGCGTATCGTTGGGCCCAATGAAGACGTATGTGTTGGTGTTGGCTGTTTAAGATATTGAAATTAATTAAATACATATCAACAATTACTTATTCGAAAGAAAACCGTTCATATCTATCAGCCAGTTGTCTCAGTTTGCATGATTATTAATTTACGTTATTTGACATCACTTCTGCATATATAAATATATGAGTAAAGAACAAGCTTACAAATTATTTGAGAAGCATTATTGCGAAAAGAAATCAAATCAAAAGGGAACTGCATGGTGCATTTACATCGCACGATTCCTTGCCATTAGCGAGGAGTACTATTAAAGTTTCACATACACTGAATTGCAATGCTGACATATATGCGATGGCAGATTTTAATGGAACTTTGAATATATTGGTATATATATAAACTTAGACTGCGGGGGGGGAAAGGAATCCAACGATGAAGGCGTGACCGGGTTAGTCTGTTGCGATTCGGAAATCGCCTCGGGGAGATGTAAGAGCCACTTCGGCGATATGTCCGACTCCGGTTTACGATGTAGCCTCTTTATTAGATACGAGAGCCAATTCTGTAGACGCGGCCAGTCTATCTGCCCCCAAGTGGAATGGGACAGCACCTTCCGTCAAACTGTATACAGGTATTTGGACAAGGGATGATGAAACTCCACCACGAAGGTTGCAGTTGGACTAAAATCGACAACTTTTCCCTCAGTCTGCTCCCAGGGCAGTCTTAGACAGACTTCACCGCGGTGGGCAGCTTAAGATGCTTTGACCTGCAACATAGGTTATGTAAGCACATGGGCACTGCACGAACATGGTAACATACCTTTGCCAAGAGATACACAGCACTTCAATATATTATCCTAATAACCATACATAAATGGAATATCTAGTTCGCTTGGTCTTATTACAATTGTTCTGCGCATAAAAGCAGGTGAAAATATAATGCACGGTTATTTGCACACTCTGGGCACGGTAAAAATCTGCACGTCTGCACTTGTTCATCAAATTTTCTCTAATGATCATAGCATCAATAGACGATCGTCTACGCGCGTTTCGTCAGAGCTTTAAGTTCTACGTTAACTGTGCAATCGTATGTTCTCATACCCTTGCAGCAGCATTAGGCAGTTCTTAACTGTGCAATCGTACGATTATCGGTTACGCTCCCCACTGTTCGTAGCTCGAACGTATGCGTGAGCGCAGTAAAGATAAGAGCGCTTAAGCTGTGAATATCGTTTAAGAGCGGCTAAAGCTGTGAATATCGTTTACGAGCGTGGCTAGAGCTTGGCATTAAAACTATTGGGGTACCACAAGACGTGAACGAGCATAAAATAATTTTCCCAAATTTCTGCTGGCTACTACAGCACAGATAATCCTACAAGACCTGCTCGAAGAAGAATTATCTGAAGACCTCACGTAGAAGGACTTATTTCCTGACTTGTATGTCTTTAAGATGATACACACCGAGGCTTTTCTTGTTCTCATCGACCAATTCGTAATAATACGGACTTCGCTTCTTATTTACTTCAGCGGGAATAAACACAGGTGCTAGCTTAGAACTAAACTTCTTTATGGCACTACTCTGTGTGAAATTTCTAGCATACACTAAGTCTCCAACCTTTAGTAGTGTATCACGGCAGCGAAGATTGTATCTATGGGTATTTTCTTCGTGTGCCTTATTGATATTTTTCTTCGCTTTTTGCCTGATTAGCTGCAATGAATCTGGGTTCTCTATTCTGGTGTCGTCATTTAACAGGTCCAGCTTACGTAAAAGTGCGTAATCTTTCCCATTTAAAATCATATTTTGACCGAAAGCTAGAAAATACGGAGAATATCCTGTACTCCTATGCAAGGTAGATCTAAGTGAACCGCTGATGGCATTTAGGTTACAATCCCAACTGGTATGTTCGTTACCGATATAAGCTCGAATCGCCGCTATTACAGATCTATTCAATCGCTCGCTAGCATTAGCTTGCGGTGAATAAATAGCAGTACACTTTTGTATTATGCCGAAGCTATTTAAAAATGCCTGGAAGTAGTTAGATTTAAATTGCGATCCATTGTCTGACAATATAACTTCTGGCACACCAAATGTATAAAACAGAGATCCTTCCAGATATTCACAAATTTTAGGGGCTGTGAATTTCTTAAGAGGACACAGAAAATGGAACTTGGTATTGTGATCGACTACTATTAGCAGTCCTATGTTCCCCTTCTTCGTGCGTGGATACGGCCCTAGCAGATCTATGTACAGTTTTTGAAACGGCCTATCAGAAGTGAACGGTTTACCCATAGGAGGTCTGAGAATCATATTCGGACTCTTTGTCGTGCGGCAGACGGTACATTCCGATATATATTTCCGTGTCTGACTAACCATGCGAGGCCAGAATAACCATCTTTTGAGTTTCTCTACAGTTTTACTCATCCCACAATGCGCTGAGCTGGGAGCGTCATGAGCCTGATACAAAACATCTGTAATCAATCCTGCCGGAATCCAAAGTTTCCATGAGGCTGCCTCTTGAGATTCATCTCCCGAAGCGAATCCCGTTCTCTTAAAGACTTGACCGTCAATAACTTTCAAGTCTGGGAACTTATTCTGATTTTGATTAATATTTTCTATCAAACTCAGATACTCTGCGGATTTAAATTGGTCTGACTCTAGATTAACCATCGGTTTTATTTGCCTAAGCTCTTCTATAGCAGGCTCATCCTGACGTGATAGAGTGTCAGCGACAACATTCAGGGAACCTTTTCTATGTAAAATATTAAACGTAAAACCTTGTAATTTCATTGACCATCTCGCCAATCTTCCTGATAAATCTTTCTGGCGCATTAACCATTGTAGTGCAGCATGGTCAGTTATGACTACGAAGTCTTGTCCCTCAATATAAGAGCGGAATTTCTTGATACCTTTTATGACGGCTAAGCACTCAAGCTCCGTAACCGAATAGTTACGTTGTGCTTTTGACAGCTTTTCCGACATATACGCTATTGGCAGTTCGACACCGTCTCGATCTTGAGCCAAAACACAACCGATTCCGTAACTGCTAGCATCACAAAGCAAAATGTAAGGTTTTGAAAAGTCAGGAGTTATTAGGATGGGTGAAGCGGTCAAACTGGACTTTAACGTTTCAAACGACTGTTGAGCATTCTCGTTCCACTGTAGCTCCTTCTTTTTCTTTAGTAATTCTGTTAGGGGGAAACTAACTGTGGCGTAGTTTTCAACAAATCGTCGATACCAACCGGATAATCCCAAGAATCGACGCAGTTGCTTAACAGTAGTTGGCACAGGGAACTTCGAGATGGCCTTGATTTTGTCAGGATTGGTTCTAATCTGACCATTCCCAATAATGAAACCCAAATACGTGATTTCTTTCATACAAAAGTTCGATTTGCTTATGTTAATGGTAAGATTTGCCTTCCGTAGACACAAAGCAATCTCCTGTAATAACAATAAATGCGACTCGAAATCATCCGATAAAACAAGTAAATCGTCTAAGTATACAAAGACGCGAGTACGAAGATGAGCTGGAATGACTCGATCCATCAATCTACAGAGAGTTTGGGCGGCATTGCAAAGACCAAACGGCATCATTTTATATTGATACAATGGCCTATTAGGCACTGTAAAGGCAGTATATTGCCGTGATTGTTCGTCTAACGGGATTTGCCAAAATGCATGCTTCATGTCCAAGCCAGTGATGTAGCGAGCGGGTGGTAACCGACTCAAAATTCCATCGATATGTGGCAAGGGGTATGCGTCACGTCTTGTGACTTTATTTACTTCTCTTGAATCGAGACAAAGTCTATATTTTTCGCCTTTCTTTACCAAAACACAGTTGCTGCTCCAGGGACTAGTCGACTCTTCTATAACATCGAGCGCTAGCATATTGTCAACTTCGGCAAACATCAATTTCTCTATGGCTGGCGATACTGGCCAGTGCCTCTGCTTTACAGGGATAGCTGCTCCAACATCTATGGAGTGTGTGGCTAAACTAGTACGGCCTAATCCTTCAGTGGCGAAAGATGGAAAAATACCTATTATTTTGTCCAAGCGACTTCTCTCGTCCGGGGTCAATTTATGTAGGTTTGGTGGTTCTTCTACATCATCAGTACTTCCGACATCTAATTCAGATACCTCGGCAGTGTGTGCTATTTGATCCAGAAGTCCAAACTTTTGCCAAAAGTCTATCCCTAAATAAACGTCTTGTTTGAGTTCAGGGATAAGAAACATTTCTAACTCAGCTGTGCATCCGCGGTAGTTAATTTGCGTTACCAGCTTGCCTATGACCTGGCTTTCAGTGTCGTTGGCCGTTCTTATAGCTCCTGAACACTTCTTAATCTTGCTATGGCCTACTAAATCTTTTGCAGCTGAGCCTCCAATACAACTGATTGTAGCTCCCGAATCTAACAATGCTACGTACTCATTGCCCTCAATGATGACATTAGTATATAGCCTGTTATCAGACTTGAGAAATATGGCGGAAATAAACTTGTTCTTATTCATGCGAACAGTTTTCCAAAAATTCCTTAAACGTTTTGTTGAACGTTTAGGCTTCCTTACGAATTTAAAGCTATCTATTCTATCAAAAATTTCTTTACGAGTAATATTGTAATTATTTACCCTTTCTTGTAAAGGAATAAATGAAAAATGAAGTGGTGTTAACCGCGGTTTCTCTACTGTTTGAGAGCTGATCTTCGGCTCTGTTAACCATTGGTCGTTTGTCAAATCAGTAGGTGATTCTTGACAACTGTTTTCTAAGGATGTGTCTGTTTGTTGTTGGTTGACACATCCCTCTGTCTGTTTCCCGAAGGGTTACATTTGGGGCATGTTGGTTTGTAAGTATCCTTTGTTCCGCAACCGTAACAAAAGATCCTTCGTGGACCAACACAATCATCGAATTTATGACCTTTGGTGTCACAATTCCAGCAAATTGGAACTGTCCGCGCAGCGTGACGTTGTATTTGACATACTTCGTTCGGTTCTAAATTGTCGTCGGATAGCTTTTCGTTATCGTCTGGATTTGCCAATTCCGATACATATGAGCGTAGGGTCTTTTGCTTGACCGATTTTATATCATTATAAAACTGTTCATGCTTACGCACCTCTCGTCGTAGCTGAGACCTATTTGCGATCTTTAAATGAAGAAGTTCAAGATGAAGGGAAGGCTTCGAGTTTCTAATTAGTAAATCGACAACATCTTCTTCTGCAACAGAATTTTGAAGCCTGTCAACGAGATCTTCGATAGCATATTGAAAGTCGTCGAATGATTCGTTTTCGCCCTGACGGCGTTTCCTAATCTTCTCCCAGATGTCGTAATCGGTCTCTACATCCTCAAATCTTCGTCTAAACTCTATACAAAATGTCTCCCAAGTAAAATTTGGGTAAGTGCGGTGGAACTTCCAATACCAATCACTAGCTTTCCCCGAGAATAGGAGGTACAAGTGATCGCAAAGCAACTGATAATTGTTACATAGATTTTGTTGAGTTAAAGAACGGACTCGATAAATAAATTCATCCATCCTCATGCAAGTCTTTGAGCCATCAAATTTGATGCGCCAATTCTGCATTATACTAGAAACTTTTGCTGGTGCTACGTGTGAGCTCGAATTACTTCGATTCGCACCAACTCTTGAAAAATCTAAAAGGACTTCTGCATTACTATCTCGTGCTTGAGTGCTACCAATGTTATTCGTCTGGTTACTATTACCGTTATGTGATACATCTGGTGTAGTATGTGCAGCTTGTGTCAACTGGAGTGACGCTAATTGACTTTGAATCGAAGATTCAATAGTTTTGCTTAAGAAGGAAGAAAGCTGTTCCATCAACTGAGCCTGTTGAATGCTAACAGCAGACTGGACATAATTAGCGATTTCAACTTGAGTATTTATCGGCAGGGTTGTATTGTTGGTTTCGGGTTCCGTTAGTGAGCGATCTAATTTAGATCGTTGAGTTGATCTTGTACTCATACCTCTTCTACTGAACTTTTGCCCCCTTTTTGGTCGACTTGACATACCGTCTACCGTACTCAAAGATTCGTTAGCACTGGGTGGTCGCGCTCCTTCTGCGTTAAGCTCTGCTAACAATGTGTTGTTAGAGAATGTTAGTGCTAGAGCAGAACAATCTAATGTACAGGTGGGACATTTAGGATTTGTTCTAATATGTTCCAAAATACAAATTTTGTGGAACTTATGTCTACACGGAGTATTTGCTATGAGCTCACTAGCCCCCAATACTTCGTTGCAAATACCACAAAATGGTTCTGCTTCCTGCAAAGCAATTGTGATGTCTTCTGTGCTTCGCCTTACAGCCATTATATATCAGACACAATAACGATATAAAAAAAATTCAAGAATATATAAAAAAACAAAGGAGTAATTTGCAATAATAAGTGGTTGTAATATAAATAATGTCTGTCTTTCTCACATGCCAGAATACTTATAATTATCAAATAGGTTTCAGTAGGCTTTTCTATTGCTATTAATATGGACGAATTATCATTTATGACCTCTTGCATTGAACCATTGGACAATTATAGCGTTTTCGCAATATAAACTGTAAATCCAAATAATTCAGGGTGCACTATGTGTTAGTCAGGTTTGCTTTGGTCGATCAATCCAAAATAAAAAGAATTGAAATCGCAAAATCCTAAAACAATTCCTGGTTACACTGATCATGGCTTGGTATTGCATAACTATTTCCGATACTCGCAATTTTGCACTGTGGGTCTGCTTTGGTTAACCAATCCTAACTAAAAGAATTGCAGTTACTAAATCCTAAACCAGAGTCCACATACAAATTTTGAAATCGTGATCTTTAAGCAATATAATTATAAAAAAATTGTAATTTTTGTTATTTAAATGGATAAACGGTTGAGCTTGGTGAACCAAGGCAATATTTGCGTGTTTTATTAAAATAACTCGGCCCGTATAGTATGACACTATAACTCCAAATTTTAATAATAGTTCAGAATAGGTTTTAGATTCTAAGGCAAGTTGCCTGGCCCCACGTTGGGCGCCAAAATGTGTAGTGTACCAGAGTTTATATACATATGTATACATATATATAGTGCCTCGATATCAGCAGATGGTGAAAACTGAATTTTAAGGGCGGCGTACAGCAAGGTTTGGTCGTGTGCACTCTTGCTAGGCTCGGATCTAGCTCGCCGGATTGTCGGGGTTCTTCCTCACCAAACTGTACTTTTGTACTCCACTACATTTAATTAGTGCACTTGTACGGTAGACTATAGGTGGCTATTGTATTAATACAAACAAAAAAAAACTTATGATCAAATAGCGCCGACACGCCAAATAAAGCCCTACTGAACCCATTTCTATTTGGAGGGGACCTAGATGTAAATTGTCCCTCTCTTCTCTACCCACCCTACCATGACAATGCGTGAGAACTGCTGCATTGTCCCTTGTTCAACCTTTTTAATCAGATTCACCACATTTTATAAGATCCTGGCATGGATACTAGACAGACTATTACAAAAAGTTTAAAGATTCATTTCAAATTCATAACACTTCATATTTTAATACAAAAAAATATTTTCAGTTCGGGTAACCATAATGTTACAAACCAGAAGGCAGCAATTAATATAGATATTTGAAATAGGGTACTAATTTCTTAATTACTAGGTATTATTTAATTAAATTCATCAGATAATTGTAAAGAAAGGGAATCTATTTGATATAGATATACATATATATATATATATATATGCGTAAGGCAAGGTAAGGGTAGACTATTATCTTTTTATTATAAACGGAATTCATTGCCTTCAGATATCTAGAGTTCTCTTAAGTTTTATGGAAACGAAGACAAAAGTGCATTCTAGGCTTTAAGAACGGAATCGAATATAGTTAACCATAAATATGTATATATGTACGTATTCATACTGTCCAGCATGAACGCAAATGCAAAAGAATTACCAAAATCTTTTGTTTTTACTCACTCCGCTATAAACCTTATTTTGCGTATCGTTGGGCCCAATGAAGACGTATGTGTTGGTGTTGGCTGTTTTAGATATTGAAATTAATTAAATACATATCAACAATTACTTATTCGAAGGAAAACCGTTCATATCTATCAGCCAGTTGTCTCAGTTTGCATGATTATTAATTTACGTTATTTGACATCACTTCTGCATATATAAATATATGAGTAAAGAACAAGCTTACAAATTATTTGAGAAGCATTATTGCGAAAAGAAAATCAAATCAAAAGGGAACTGCATGGTGCATTTACATCGCACGATTCCTTGCCATTAGCGAGGAGTACTATTAAAGTTTCACATACACTGAATTGCAATGCTGACATATATGCGATGGCAGATTTTAATGGAACTTTGAATATATTGGTATATATATAAACTTAGACTGCGGGGGGGGAAAGGAATCCAACGATGAAGGCGTGACCGGGTTAGTCTGTTGCGATTCGGAAATCGCCTCGGGGAGATTTAAGAGCCACTTCGGCGATATGTCCGACTCCGGTTTACGATGTAGCCTCTTTATTAGATACGAGAGCCAATTCTGTGGACGCGGCCAGTCTATCTGCCCCCAAGTGGAATGGGACAGCACCTTCCGTCAAACTGTATACAGGTATTTGGACAAGGGATGATGAAACTCCACCACGAAGGTTGCAGTTGGACTAAAATCGACAACTTTTCCCTCAGTCTGCTCCCAGGGCAGTCTTAGACAGACTTCACCGCGGTGGGCAGCTTAAGATGCTTTGACCTGCAACATAGGTTATGTAAGCACATGGGCACTGCACGAACATGGTAACATACCTTTGCCAAGAGATACACAGCACTTCAATATATTATCCTAATAACCATACATAAATGGAATATCTAGTTCGCTTGGTCTTATTACAATTGTTCTGCGCATAAAAGCAGGTGAAAATATAATGCACGGTTATTTGCACACTCTGGGCACGGTAAAAATCTGCACGTCTGCACTTGTTCATCAAATTTTCTCTAATGATCATAGCATCAATAGACGATCGTCTACGCGCGTTTCGTCAGAGCTTTAAGTTCTACGTTAACTGTGCAATCGTATGTTCTCATACCCTTGCAGCAGCATTAGGCAGTTCTTAACTGTGCAATCGTACGATTATCGGTTACGCTCCCCACTGTTCGTAGCTCGAACGTATGCGTGAGCGCAGTAAAGATAAGAGCGCTTAAGCTGTGAATATCGTTTAAGAGCGGCTAAAGCTGTGAATATCGTTTACGAGCGTGGCTAGAGCTTGGCATTAAAACTATTGGGGTACCACAAGACGTGAACGAGCATAAAATAATTTTCCCAAATTTCTGCTGGCTACTACAGGCTGTCTTGAAATGCAGTAGGCAAGGGAAAAATGATGACGCGATCGTTTTGTTTTTTTTTGTTCTTGGTTTATTCAGTACTTTTCATTCACTTATTTATTCACGTTGTTGCTCTTGCTTTCGGCTGTGTGGTGCGCTGGTGGACTGCGTAGTGTGGTGTTTTGCGTTTGTGACTGCCTAGTGCAGTGTCTTGTGTTCTTGGCCTCTTTTGTTTTTGGTCTGATGTACTGCCTAGTGCAGTGTCCTGGGTGTGTGACTGAGGGACTGCCTAGTGCAGTGTCTTGTCTTCGGGCTGATGGACTGCCTAGTGCAGTGTTTTGTGTTCGGGCTGATGGAGCAGCTGGCGATCGCACCTGAGGCCCGGAAATAATTAATTCTTGCTGACTTAAGGTTATTGGATAACAATAATTGTGGGGTGTGGTAACTATGTCGAAGCTTGGTGCTTCGTTGACAATTTTTAGTGGGTCAGGGTGGTTTTGCTGATGCTGGATCCCGGAAGGTGCAGTTGGGAATTGGGTATTTGGTTTCAAAATTAGTTTTTGCTAACTCTGCATCGCGGAAGTTGAGTGGTAAGTCGATAATTTTATGCTGGCTTGACTTATTGTGATATAACGCAAAGGTGGGGTGTTTTAAATTGTTGTGTGGACAAGAAAGTGTAGAGTTGTTGATCGAGAGTTCTTAATTAATTGTGTGCGTTGCTTAAAACTATTTTATTTCCCGGAGGTGCTGACACACCGCAATTTGTGGAGAACAGTGGCTAGAGCCGACCAGTTGGAATCGCTGGATGAAGAGGAGATTGGAAGTGAGCTGCGTGAAACCTTCGATACGTTGTTCATTTCTTTGAAAGCCGAGCTGCTGTCTGCAGCTCGAACTAGGTCATTTACGCGTAGCTGCCCATTCCACTAGCATGCAAAATAAATAGACTCATCAATATACAAAAAATATAAAAAATAAATCAAATAATGAAAAAAAAAATATAAAAAAATATTTTAAAAATTTTATACAAAACAACATATTAATGTATAAGTATTCGATTTAAGTACATAACTCTTGTCAAAACATCAATGTGTAACGAACCATGGATCCCATGGTCCCCTTCCCACGGTCTGGAATAGAAATAAGATATCTATAAAACATTCATGGAAGGCCGGCCGATCTATAAAAAGGCAGTCCACCAGCCATCGGGAGGCAGTCAAATCACCATCCGCGTCGTAGTATAAGTAAACATAACATAACCGGGTAGCATAATCATACGGAAGAATACGGAAGAATAAAGAAAACCATTGAAAATTAAAAGAACCAAAAAAAGTGTTGTGATTTCTATTTCAGTTTCTGGCAAAGTTCCTGGTTTCCCGATAAAGTCCTCGTGAATTATAAATATCTTGTAATTCAGGACCCTGGACAGACTGATGCATACCTCAGCCTGAAATAGGACATTACAAATGTATAAGTATTAGATTAACGAGAAGAACGTTAGTCGCTTTTCGGGACGCCACTCTACGCATACCCGTACTCAGTATATATATTTTTGAGCATATGATTTTTAAGAGTTTTAGAATTAAAAAATAAAAATTTTACATTTTACATTTTTTTGCTACATCTGCTATCTACATCTTGTAACGAACCATGGATCCCATGGTTCGTCGCCAACAGCCAACGCACTCCAGGTGAAGCGATCAACACCCAGAAAAATGCACTCAGCACACGCAAAAGACAGGAGACCAGCACAAAGGGTTACGCATAAGTACCTAAAATAATATTAATTAATAAATATTCAAACAATATATATCAGTGCCAACAATCCCTTCCCAGGCGGCACCGATCACCTTACCTGGGACATTGACTGGGAGGCGATTGCTTCGGTACCCTCGATTACCGGGCAAACCCCCACATGCGCGAGCCAGTCAGCGCTCCGACTTCCTCCGGAATGGACACTGGGGCTAATGATTAGGTAACCTTCTGTTACCGATCAGCCCGTCTGCACGCGCAGACTAAATTCGGCAATATATATTTTGTAAGAACCCTTCCCACATTCTGGAGTAGAAATAGATTCTGTAGACATTCATGGGAATGGAAGTCCGCCCGATCTATAAAGGCACTGCCTTGCATGAATAAAGGCAGTCCACCAGCCATCGTAGGAGGCAGTCAATCAGCCATCGCAGGCAGAGAGTCCACCAGCCGCAGCAGTCAGGCAAATAACAAACACGCAAGTCAAACCACCATACGCGTCGTAGAACAATTAAACTTAACATAACCGGGAAGAATAAAGAAACCCATTAAAATTAAAAGAACCAAAAAAGTGTTGTGATTTCTATTTCAGTTGCTGGCAAAGTTCCTGGTTTCCCCAAATAAAGTCCTGCGAATTATAAATACTTTAATTCAGACCCTGACAGACTGATGCATACTCAGCCTGAAATAGGACATTACAAGTGGCGCCCGAGCAGGGACTTTAAAGGATTTTTCGTGGAAACTTCAAGAAAACCGAAATCAGGGACTTCGTGGATTAAAGACCCACTGCCATCAAAAAGGAAATTGAATCGATAACAAGTCCGCGCACTTACATAATCCAGGCGCGAAAACAAACGCGAAAGTATACGCAGTGCCGATCCTAAAAGTGCCGTTTAACAGTGACTCAGTGCCAAAAATCAACAGAAATCAACATGGAACATCACGACGATGAACAACCAGAGGAGGCATACCCTGCGGGACACTTTTCCAATCCAGGGGTCAGCACCGGCTGGATCCACAAACTCCGTCGGGACGAACTAGAAGTCCTCGCCGAAGAATTCGGATTCGGCAGCGAAGGAACGGTCGATGAACGCCGAAGGAAATTTGCCGCTCTAGTCGCCGGGCCACTCGCGCAAGAAGCCTGGGTCCGCCTAGGAGAGTTCGAGAGGCACTATGCCAAACCAGCCTCACGCTCTCGTTCCAAGTCACCACTGCCCACTACTCCTGGACCAGATTCACCCAGATTCTACTGGCGCACATCAGACTGGATCAAAGAGAAGTTCAAATACCCCTCCTGGTCCTACCAAACATGTTGGATCAAGGTATCGTCGGCATGGACTTCCTATGCGCCATTGAAACAACGATCCAGTGCGGTACCACACTTCTACAATTACGAGATCAGTGCCACACACCACATATCCACACCGTTCCGACCAACAGAGTACAAGGCCACGAACCCGACACCAGAAACTGAAGCCAACGGCGGCCGTCATACGTCCGCAACCTATCCCAACAATTTCGGCACCCAGCCACGCCAACATGACACCCATACAAACCTCAGCGAACACACGACCACGACCTACCCCATGAACAAAACGACCCAGATCGCCACGAAGAACACGACACCCAGCCCAGCCCCAGCAGAGGCAAAGCGCCGGCCCACGAACATGAAGCTGAAACCAACAACACGAAACAACAATCAAGCAAACGGGAAAACGAGTCCCACGGTCACTACGGAGCAACCGCGTCCTAGGCCAACCACAGGGGACACATACCCCAAAGAAACTACGAGAATCTCACCCACGAGACAAGCACTAACGCACTGGAACCCGGCGCTCGACACAGGAAGCCCAGGTCCAAGTCCAGCAACAGAGCATGTAAGTACCCTCTCCTCCCAGGAGAAAGTGAACATAGAAACACCCTCAGAGACGACAATCAGCCCTGAACCAAGACAACAACATCGACACCGACAACGGCAGCAACAGATCAACAGCCCAGCAACAAGGGAAACAGCCACGCTGACCCCACCCTGGTCGGGGCCCATAATTGAACTGATATCCACAGAGCCCCTCAACGCGGGCCCGGAAACCAGTACGAGGGCCCCACGATACACCGACCGCAGCCCTGTCGTACCCACGGCCGACGCCCCACCGATCCTCGCCCACACAATGGAGTACCTTCCGCGTACTGACATGATTTTTAGCGTCATGCACCGAGCCATGCCTAGAGCCATGTCCGAGATCTTCGTCGCCCATACAAGTCGTTGTTGTGATACCAGAGGCGTCATCGCGACTCACCTGTTCACGTACCAGTCTGGCTGTAGTATAACACGAGTACTACACCCGGCGTACCAAAACATCATACCCATGGTCGACACCACACCCATCGTCGCCCACATAAGCGACTACCAACGGAGGATCGAAACGCACAGCTCCTTCGACACAAACCTCTTACCCGAAGAACCCAGCCAGCCATTTGACTCCGAAGCCGCCGATTGAACCGAACATGAGCCCGAACCAGTCCCGGAGCCGTGGCCGCCGGACTTGGCCCCACAGACCCAAGCATCCGTCGCCCAAACAAGCCATTGGTCCAACAAAAGAGACATCGTCGAGACTAGCCAGTTCATGCACCAGTCTGGAGACAATACCACCCAAGTGTTCCGCCAGAGCTACAAAACTACTCTACCCACGTCCAACGCCTCCCCGATCATCGCCCACATAAGCGATTACCACCGGAGCATCCATCCGTCAAGCACATTTGACAAACCCATCCTTCCGAAAAACCCGAATCAAACCTTTGACCCCGGAGCCACCGAACCCACCGAGGACGACCCAGAACTACCGACGGATCCTTGGCCACCCGACATAGCACCGCAGATTCGAGAATGCCTGGACAAATAACTACCAAAGAAAACTGCCGATATGACTGTCGTCATATGGGAAATTCGACCCACCAAGCACCAACTACACCAACTACAAAGCACCCAGAACAGCAGAAAGGCCACGATCACAACAGCAGTAGAAAATATAACGTTACCGACGCCACGCTAAAGTGACGAGATTAACAGCGACGAATCCGGAGACTCGGCACAAGCCAAAGGACAGGATAACCCGGAAAAAAGGCGAACCTCAGCACCCGCCAAGCGACGCCACAAATCTCTCCATCACCCACCCGGAAGAAAGGGGGTGTAACGAACCATGGATCCCATGGTTCGTCACAAGCAGATGACGCAGCCAACGCTACTCCCAGGTGAAGCGATCAACACCCAGCAAAAATGCAAACTCAGCACACGCCAAAAGACAGGAGACCAGCAGAAGGGGCTTACGCAATAAGTACCTAAAATAATATTAAATAAATAAATATTCCTAACAATATATATTCCCGAAGTGCCAACGAAATTCCTTTCCCACGGTACCGGTGCACACCGATCACCTTACCTGGGACATTGGACACTTGTTGGGAGGCGATTGCTTAGGTAACCCTCGATTACCGGGCAAAACCCCCACATGCGCGAGCCAGTCAGCAGTCTCCGACTCTCCTTACCGGGGATATTGGACACTGACTGCAGGGAATGATTTGGTAACCTTCTGGTACCGATCAGCCCGTCTGCACGCGCAGACTATAATTCGGCCAGAGAGATTTATGTAAGAACCCTTCCCACGGTCTGGAATAGAAATAAGATATCTATAAAACATTCATGGAAGGCCGGCCGATCTATAAAAAGGCAGTCCACCAGCCATCGGGAGGCAGTCAAATCACCATCCGCGTCGTAGTATAAGTAAACATAACATAACCGGGTAGCATAATCATACGGAAGAATACGGAAGAATAAAGAAAACCATTGAAAATTAAAAGAACCAAAAAAAGTGTTGTGATTTCTATTTCAGTTTCTGGCAAAGTTCCTGGTTTCCCGATAAAGTCCTCGTGAATTATAAATATCTTGTAATTCAGGACCCTGGACAGACTGATGCATACCTCAGCCTGAAATAGGACATTACAAATGTATAAGTATTAGATTAAACGAGAAAGAACGTGTGAGTCGCTTTTCGGGACGCCACTCTACGCATACCCGTACTCAGTCAGTATATATATTTTTGAGCATATGATTTTTAAGAGTTTTAGAATTAAAAAATAAAAATTTTACATTTTACATTTTTTTGCTACATCTGCTATCTACATCTTGTAACGAACCATGGATCCCATGGTTCGTCACAAGCAGACGACGCAGCCAACGCTACTCCCAGGTGAAGCGATCAACACCCAGCAAAAATGCAAACTCAGCACACGCCAAAAGACAAGAATATTGGACACTAGCTGCAGGGCTAATGATTAGGTAACCTTCTGTTACCGATCAGCCCGTCTGCACGCGCAGACTATAATTCGGCAATATATATTTATGTAAGAACCCTTCCCACATTCTGGAGTAGAAATAAGATATCTGTAAGACATTCATGGGAAAATGGAAGTCCGCCCGATCTATAAAAGGCACTGCCTTGCATGAATAAAAAGGCAGTCCACCAGCCATCGTAGGAGGCAGTCAATCAGCCATCGCAGGCAGAGAGTCCACCAGCCGCAGCAGTCAGGCAAATAACAAACACGCAAGTCAAACCACCATACGCGTCGTAGAACAATTAAACTTAACATAACCGGGAAGAATAAAGAAACCCATTAAAATTAAAAGAACCAAAAAGTGTTGTGATTTCTATTTCAGTTGCTGGCAAAGTTCCTGGTTTCCCCAAATAAAGTCCTGCGAATTATAAATAACTTGTAATTCAGGACCCTGGACAGACTGATGCATACCTCAGCCTGAGATAGGACATTACAAGTGGCGCCCGAGCAGGGACTTTAAAGGATTTTTTGTGGAAACTTCAAGAAAACCGAAATCAGGGACTTCGTGGATTAAAGACCCACTGCCATCAAAAAGAAAATTGAATCAATCAAAAGTCCGCGCATTTACATAATCCGGGCGCGAAAAAAATCGCGAAAGTAAACGCAGTGCCGACCCTAAAAGTGCCGTTTAACCGTGAATCAGTGCCAAAACCACCATGGAACACCACGACGAGGAACAACCAGAGGAAGCGTACCCTGCGGGACACTTTTCCAATCCAGGGGTCAGCACCGGCTGGATCCACAAACTTCGTCGGGACGAGCTAGAAGTCTCGCCGAAGAATTCGGATTCGGCAGCGAAGGAACGGTCGATGAACGCCGAAGGAAATTTGCCGCTCTAGTCACCGGGCCACTCGCGCAAGATGCCTGGGTTCGCTTAGGAGAGTTTGAAAGGTACTATGCCAAACCAGCCTCACGCTCTCGCTCCAAGTCACCACTGCCCACTACTTCTGGACCATCCGACACTCGCCAAATGGATCCTAAGACCGGATTACGAGTCCCCGCAGCCACCGAATACCGCACTCCTGCAGCCCCGTTTCCAAGGCCCCTAGCTATTGAGACCCACCCAGCACCCGTACCGAGGGTCTTGTCAGCGATCGACCGACCCATGGAAGGGCACCACTACAACCAATGGCGGAATGGCATCCGAAAGTGGGGAATCCAGTTTGACGGCCAAAATGATCATTCATCGAACTGCTCGAAGAACGCGCGCTCTCGTATCGGGTGGACTCAAACCATCTGCCGCGGGTAATGGCCGAACTTCTCACAGACCGTGCCAGTCGTTGGTTCCGCACCAGCCGCCTACAAAGTTCCTCATGGGAAAATTTCCGCCAGGAATTTTTAACGTTCTTCTTGCCACGGTATTTTGAACAATTGGAAGACCAGATCCGAGCCCGCAAGCAAGTGGCGGGGAAACTGTTTAAAGATTTCCTCATCGAGATACGTCTACTCATGCACCACGCCAGGTACGACGCAGCCAAGGAACTGAACAGGTTCTACGACAACGCGCTGCCAGCATATCAGATGTACGTGCGCCGACACGAACTACAAAGCTTAGCACAGCTCACACTGTTGGCCACAGAGTTCGAGAGCATCCAAGAGCGGACCATTCCGACCACTTTCGCACCCCCGCGGAACACGCCAAGATACCCAAGGCCAGCTACAGAGCAGACGAACAGTCTCTCGCAGTGGACGCCATTTCGGAGACCACATTGGGAGTCGACAGACACACCAGGGAGACCGCCAGCTCAACCAAACAGTACGACGAATCCCGATATAGCACCTCGCATGATCACGACCCCTATCGCCAACCCACGCACCGCCTGTCGCCGGTGTGGTGAAGCCGGGCATGCGGCATACGACTGCCATAGTCCCTCGATCCTATTCTGCTGGGAATGTGGCAAACGCGGCACACGGACCGTCGATTACTGCCGCCAGAATACGTTGGGAAACGACATGCGTCCCCAACTGACACGGGATCAGCCGGGAACGACGCCTCCTCCAACCCGCGACTAAATAACTCTCTACACGTAAGCAACGGCCGGATAGTGGCGATGGTAAGCATAGGAGGATACGCAACGGAAGCCACAATCGACACTGGGGCATCCAGAAGCTTTATCAGCGCAAACCTCGCTCGACAACTAGACAACAACACCAACCTGCAAGATGCATGCGTCCGCATACGCCTGGCCGATGGCTCGGTCAGAGAGATCTCACAAGTTCTACTGGCGCACATCAAGCTGGATCAACGAGAGGTTCAAATCCCGCTCCTGGTCCTGCCAAACATGTTGGAACAAGTCATTGTCGGCATGGACTTCCCAGGTGCCACCGAAACGACGATCCAATGCGGCTCCACGCTGCTACAGCTACGAGACCGTCACCCCATGCCCACTGAACCCGTGCTTACAACCATCCACGTACAAGACGCCGAACCTCGATACCAGAAACCCCAACAAATCGCAACGAACCCACGTCCACGACCTACCACAACGCACACGGCACCCAATAACGCCACGCAGCACTTGACACCCAAACCAATCGCAACGAATACGAAGCAACGACACACTACGGAGAACACGAATCCAAGGTCAACACCAGCAAACAGCAACCAAGCAATCGGGAAAACGAGGCCCACGGTCACTACGGAGCAACCGCGTCCTAGGCCTACAACAGGGAACAAGCATCCCAAACAAACCACGAGGATCTCACACACGAGACAAACACACTTGAACCCGGCGCTCGACACAGGTCCAGGTCCAAGACAAGCAACAGAGCAAGCACGCACAGAATCCACAACGGAAGAATTGAACGCACGGACACCCTCAAAACCGACCATCAGCATCACCACGCTGGTCGGGGCCCATAATCGAACTGATATCCACAGGACCCCTCAACGCGGGCCCAGAAACCAGGACGATGACCCCACGATGCACCGACCACCGCCCTGTCGTACCCACGGCCGACGCCACACCGATCCTCGCCAACACAATGGAGTACCTTCCGCGTACCGACATGATTCTTAGCGCCATGCCACGAGCCATGCCACGAGCCATGCCTACAGCCATGTCCGAGATCTTCGTCGCCCAAACAAGTCGTTGCTGCGATACCAGAGGCGTCATCGCGACTCACCTGTTCACGTACCAGTCTGGCTGTAGTATAACACGAGTACTACACCCGGCATACCAAAATACGATAAGCCTACGATATACCGACCGCCGCCCTCTCGAAACAACGGCCGACGCTTAACAGATCTTCGCCAAGACATTGGAGTACCTTCCGCTTACCGACGTGACTCCTAGCCCCATGCACCGAGCCATGCCTAGAGTCATGTCCGAAATTTTCGTCGCCCAAACAAGCCATTGGTCCAACAAAAGAGACATCGTCGTGACCAGACAGTTCATGCACCAGTCTAGAGATAACACCACCCAAGTATTCCACCAGAGCTACAAAACTACTCTACCCACGTCCAACGCCTCCCCGATCATCGCCCACATAAGCGATTACGATCGGAGGATCGAACCGTCCAGCACATTCGACAGACCCATCCCGCCGAAAGACCCGAATCAAACCTTTGACCACAGAACCCACCGAAGACGAGCCAGAACTTCCCACGGATCCTTGGCCACCCGACGTAGCACCGCCGATTCAAGAATGCCTAGACAAAGAACTACCAATATAATAATAAAATAGTCTTAAGCAACGCACACAATTAATTAAGAACTCTCGATCAACAACTCTACACTTTCTTGTCCACACAACAATTTAAAACACCCCACGTCTTGGGAAATTTCGCAATCAACGGCCTACATAAGAAATATCATTTGCGTTATTTCACAATAAGTCAAGCCAGCATAAAATTATCGACCTACCGGCCCAAATTCAGCTATCACCTTCCGCGATGCCGAGTTAGCAAAATCAATCCTAAGCCCAATTCCCAACTGCAGCCCGCACCGACTGCGATGCAGTCTCAGCAAAACCTTTTCCTAAACACTTCTGACCCACTAGCAAATTGTTAACGAAGCACCCAACTTCGACCCACTTTCCACAATTATTGCCACCCAATAATCATACGTTAGCAATAATTAATTATTTCCGGGTCAAAGACAGGTGCGATCGCCAGCTGCATAAAAGGGCCAAGATCGGCCGAAAGGGTAGGGAGTCCATCAGCCCGAACACAAGACACAGGCAGTCCATCAGCCCGAACACAAGACACTGCACTAGGCAGTCCATCAGCCCGAACACAAGACACTGCACTAGGCAGTCCCTCAGTCACACACCCAGGACACTGCACTAGGCAGTACATCAGACCGAAAACAAAAGAGGCCAAGAACACAAGACACTGCACTAGGCAGTCACAAACGCAAAACACCACACTACGCAGTCCACCAGCGCACCACACAGCCGAAAGCAAGAGCAACAACGTGAATAAATAAGTGAACGAAAAGTACTGAATAAATCAAGAACAAACAAAACAAAACGATCGCGTCATCATTTCTCCCTTGCCTACTGCATTTCAAGACTGCCCGACACCTGAAGCCACCTGCGATCTACAAATTTTCTTGTAGCGGATCCTGGACAGACTGAAGCATACCTCAGCCTGAGATAGGACCTCATACAGTTCTGAAATTTAGATTTGTAGAAGTCACACTTTGCAGATCTTATACCCTTGGTAATTATTGCTCTTAATCGTTTGTATGTTAAACGAAATTCATCTGTTTTATAACGCTTCCATTTAAGAAAAGCATTGTCTCTCTGATGAAATTAGATTTTTTATCTAACTGTTAAACCCTTGTTTTTGTCTTAGGTTGGTTAATTTGGTTTTTAGAGGAAAAAACTTATTGAACAGGTACTGAACATTGTTTTTTAAAACACTCAATTGACAATTAACATGGGGAGATTTGTAAATGGAAGACCAGTCACATGCATTATATTCTAGTTCTAGTTCATTAAGGTCAATATTCTTATAGTCTCTATACGTAAAAGAATCAGTTTTTTAATCAAAAGTCAAGTCATATATCAGGAAAATAAGGTAAAGTTTAGAAAGCTGGTACTGATACCTGGTCATAGAGTAAGGTCTTATTAGGGTCATTGATGAAAAACATGTCAAGAAGTGTATCACAGGTATTTCTGAAGTGTGTAGGCATGGTTACATTAACGGCATACAACCCCAGATAAGCAAAGCTATCCAATAGATAACTCTCTTTCATGATATTGCTATTGAAATCGCCGGCCAGAATAATGTCCGTGTATGTCACTGAAATGTCCGAGATACTATTAATTAATGGCTCATAGTCAATTGTCCTACTGGGTCTATAAATACATCCAAGTAATATTTTCTTATTTAATTTTCTTGATATTTCCAAAAGTAAATATTAAATGGGACATTCACTTGGTTGTTTACATTTAACATTACATTTTAATCTAGTATTAACATATATAGCAACACCACCTGCATGTCCAATACGATCAGAACGAAAAACGAGAAGGAACGTGTGAGTCGCTTCTGGGGACTTGACTCTACTTATACTCAGTCAGTATATACATTTATGAGCTTATGATTTTTTAGAATTTTAAAATTAAAAAAAAAAACATTTTACATTTTTTAGCTACACCTGTTATCTACATCTACAATGTATATTTTACATCTAACATGTAGATTATATAGTGTATTTCAAAATTTCGACCCGCCCCTTCCGCCACCACAAAGGACGAAAATCTGTGTCAGGCACAATTTTAAAGATACGATAAAACTAAAAACGCATTATCGTAGAGAATGACCATATCTATCAGATTGCCGAATCTGAATCAGATCGGATCATAATTATAGCCAGAGTGAAGAAATTAATTTTCAGTTGCTTCCCCTGCCCTCTCCTGCCAACGACAACGCAACTCATTTTCCTTCTCGCTCGCACACTCTGCCGCGTTCAGTGCGCGAGCAACCCCTAGCGGAGGAGATGTAGAATCTAAATGGTACACGTAGAATCTACATGTTAGATGTAGAATATACATTGTAGATGTAGATGTTGATAACATATGTAGCAAAAAAAATGTAAAATGTAAAATTTTTTTTTTCAATTCTAAAATTCTAAAAAATAATGCTCAAAAATATAGATACTGACTGAGTACGGGTATAAGTAGAGTCGCGTCCCCAGAAGCGTTCCTCACACGTTCCTTCTCGTTTTCTTTTAGCCTAGCCTTTTAGCTGTTTCACCTTCACTTTACCATCAATAGCTCGACCACTCCTCGACAGTACGACAAGTACGAGTTTGATGTTCGATCGCCGAGTTTTATATTTTGTAACTGTTACTATTTTAATGTGTGTCATATTTTCTGTATTATATTTAGGTTGACTTGTGTTCACACTCGTAAGTTATTTTTCGATGGGTGCCAATTAACTATAATTCTATTATATGTTTTCTTTATATAAATATTAAGATGGGTTAAACAATGACGTTGGGCCGATTGAACTCAATCTGTCTTCAGAGCTCGAACCTGACAAACTGCAGCAATGAACCCGAAAAGCTTAGAGCCTTATGTATAGCTCAGCCGACCTTGCACTTCGTGGAATAGAGTTGTTCGCTTCTCTTCTCTCTTTTGCTAGTCGACTGATCGTGGGTCGAGTCAGCATTAACTGATTGCTAATGCGCTGAGCTCTAACTACACCGTCTTGATGCGCTCTCGCAGTGCTCACTGTATTGCTGTTAGTGCTAACTTACATGCTTTCTTCTGGGTAACCTAGCTAAACTAAAAACTAATTCTTAAAATGGTTTATATTTTATTACATACGTCAGCTTTTTTTACTCCTATATATTTAGATAAAAGCGCACGGGAACTCAAAATATTATATTCATTTATGAGCTTATATCTGTTTATACTGGTGATGTGGATCTTTATTTATATATTTTTTCAATTTAAAAGGGTCAAACATGAGCCGCGCCTACGAAACGATCTATGGAACATTAAGTAAGTTGTATAGTCAACATCAAAAACAAAATAAATCAACAGAAAAATTTATTTTTAAGTCCAGACAGTCGGTATGACCAGAATGTGTTACACAAAAGTCAGCGTAAGGAGCTAGGCAACACCTGCATTCAGGAAAAGTCCCGTACTCGTACTCTCGAACGTCAATCCATCAAAACCAAACCGTTACATGTCGAAAATCTAGGAGTTTTCTTCGGATGCAACGTGGCGCTCAAGCATATAAATTTCATGGTCGAATGGTATGTATGGTGTGAAGTTCAGTCCCTTTCACATTATTTCTGTCTCAGGTACCAAGGCTGGAGCGTTTGTGGAGAAAATGGAGCTGGGAAAACTGTGTTAATTAAGGCAATTCTAGGCATTTACTTCCACCAGACGGGTAACATTAGTAGCTTTGTTAAACAGCCCAACCAACAAGAATACTGCATTCACGCCGCTTATAGTGCTCAGGTTAATGAATTAGTGGAGCCGCTGACGGTATTAGAAGCCATTGAAATGGTGCTGCATACTCGTGGATTAATATATTTAAATGTGAAAAACGTGGCACTGGCCTTATGCAGGATCTTTAATTTATACAATTTTCGGTTATTTTCGCTTGCCTCATGCAGCCTTGGTGTACGGAAGCGTCTAAGTATTGCTATAGCGCTAACTGGCTATGCTGATTTAGTCTTGCTGGACGACCCTTTTTCCCACTTGGATATCATCAGCCAAAACAATATTCATCATTTTATAGAAGCCCTGTGCAGACAAGGCTATTCAGTGGTCTACACATGCTCGAATACAGTGAATCCCCAAACAGTTCCCCGTATTGCTACGCTTAGCAGCTCAAGTATGACAACTTTTGGTGAGCGGCAGGAGCTAATGGGCAGGAATTCAACATACTATGTCGTCGAAGCTCAAATCGATAGTCTTAAGCTTTCAGATCGAAAATCTCTAGTGGAGGTGCTCTACCAAAAATCACAATTCAATATAAGTAATACTGATGTTGATGGAACTATACAGAGTTGGCCAACAGAAGTACAGGAGCAGAATTATACAATTATACTTAAAATGGACGATAATTCCAAGTCTGACATGGTACACCCAGATATTTCCTCGATTAATCTTATGATGTGTCGTCTAATTGAAAAAATATTTCCACACGCAATTGTTAAGTAAGTAAATAATATAACATTTTTAAGCAGAGTAAAACTCCCTAATTACAGGACAGCAAACATTCACACGGCGTGCTTTTGGCTATCGAATAATATGTACTCTATGTCACAGATACTTAAAACGCTCGAAAGTAACAAACACATTTTATACTCTTTCTCAATTGCTTCACCAACTGTAAGCTCTACACAATTTACTTCTTAATCGATTTTTGATAAAAATGAAATAAACATGGCTGTTTATTGTAGCTGGTACTCAAAGAGTGTATAGGTGAAGCGTTTCCGACCTCACAGAGTTCATGTACGACAAAATGAAAACTTTTGAATGTACTCCCATCCAGGACCGTACTAAGGGAGGTGGTATTTGCATTTGCACTGGGAGTCACAATTTAGGGGCTTACAAGTTACAATTTAACTTCAGTACTCAGATCAGCTAAATCTTTTGTCGACCGAGTCAGGGATGATATTCGTATGGAAACGATAAAAAATCATCCAGCCAGAAAATTTAGGAGCAGGCTTTTAGCAGACGAGTACTGTTTGAGACGCCAAGGTTAATTGGCTTTTCTAAAAAAAAATCAGTTAAAACAAATGCGAGTTAAGACGTTATAATGGCGGCATGCAACCTATGCGGCGATATATTATCATTGATCAAAATTCGGCAACGACAGACGATCAAAACTGCAGTCGAAGCAGCAGAATGTAGAATATAATTTGTAGATTTGAAATCTACATTATTTGTATATTTTTATAATCAGGCAGGCTTTCACATTCACTTTGCGTTTTACTTTTCAGAAAAAGTCATACTATTCATTTCAAGGCGCTCTGGAATCCTGTAACGTTTCACGAACACAAATATACAAATTATGCCAGGCTAGTTGTTGGTCAGTGAGGGGAAGCGCACGCTTAAGGTTTCCGGCTTCTGCTCGTCGGCTATTGGGGTTGATGGTCTTGCCCCCCCTCATGCTGGTGGCCTATACTCATCCTACCAAAAATGAAATAGCGTGCTACGACGAAAACTTAACCGGAAGATACTACCTATCCCTGAATACAAGAAAAAGCTAGGGTCTGTGCTGCGAAGAGTTTCGTCCCGTCTCTGGTGTTAATGAGACTGTCTCGCCCGCCCTACCTTGGCCATTCCAAGCCGCCTTCATTGAATATGGAATGGCCCCTTCTGCCTAGGGACGCCTACATGGGGAGAGTGCTAGCTAAGGCAAACAAAAAAACGAATTAAAACATTATAAAATATATTCTAAATTCTATAAAAATGAACCTACTAACATACTTAAGCTACGATATGCACGAGAAATGAATAATATTAAATGGACAAAAATGAATGCATATAAATAAATAAGAACAAATGATAAATAAATATGAATAAATACAAATGAATGATCAAACCGCAGATCGTTGTTGGGACAATTTTCCAGACATGCGATCATTGGCATGCAAAAAGTGTTACGCGTAAACTTTGATGGCAGAGGATGGGCTAGCGCATGATTAATTAGGTCCGCGAATAAATATATTTCTGCTGGTTTTGGTCTGTTGTTATAAAATGCAGCCTTATGTGGCCATAACAGCACTCACCCTTGTCAGGAATCCATCGAAGAAAGCGCCTTCACCGACGTATTGCTTAACGGAGAGAGGGGAGAGAGAGAAAATATCGAGATGGAAGGAAAATATTCTAAGCGCGCACCCCCTGACCTCTCGCTCTCATCGCTTACTGCAAAAACACTCTAATCTCGCTGGGACACCAACAAAAACGTTAAAGCTTAAAACTGTTTTTTTTCTTTGGAACTAAACGTTGCAAAAATCACACAAAACAAAATTAATCACAAAAAAAAATAAAATTCTCTTGGGCATCTGGTATGCCTCTGGTCACCCGCCGTCCGGATCCACACGGGGGTCTCTCGCGATTCCTTTGCGGATTCCCTCGCTCCCAATAGCGCAGGGTCGCCGACGCAGCTGTCTCTCTGCACGGTTCACGGGCACTAACTAGCCATCCGCTGAGCACTAGCTCTGCCTGCTTGAACTTCGGCTGATCTTCCCTCATCCCCTTTCCCCCTACGCTGCTACTTGCGAGCGCTGCTGGTATTTGGCGTATAGGGAGGCACAAGGGAGACCAAAAAAAATGGGCTCGTCCGAGCTCTGCGCGTATCAACTGCCGCCTATATGGGTGATGGAGCGGGACTCCTCTATTGAGCTTCTCCTTGACCACGGGAGCGATCCTCCAATCCAGTGTCCAACTGAGGGCACCTCTTTGCGGCGTCGCCTGGGCCCAGCGACAGCTAACCAGCGCCAAGATCTCCACGAAGCGATGGAATTAGGCGTTGCCGCCCTCAAACTTTAACTATCCATGCTCACCAATTCAACGCCTCTTCGCAAAATAAATCTTCTCCTTCTGGACTTTTTCACCGTCAATTTGCACTTTACTTTTACATACACGCGTGTTATAAAATTAAGGGAGTTTTTCCACTCCGCACAACTGCACTGACTGGGGGACCAAAAGCGAGAGACCGAGCTAGACGCTTCCGTTTAAGCGCCAACCTCATGGTCTCGAAAAGGTTAATAGGGCCAGTGAGTGAAAGGCCTGACATTTGCCCCTGTTGTTCTCTTTTCCTCCGAAAATTCCTTGACCCGATCATCCAATCTGAGCCCTAGAGGGCGCCACCGGACCTTCCCCTGGCCGACAGAGAGCGCCACCCGCTAACACTCTTGATGCTGCTACAAGCGTTACAATCCACTTTTGTGAATTTGTTTACGCTTTGTACGCCAAATTTACTGCTGTTATACCCAGCTCATACAAAAAGGCCCCTGTTATGTTTAACTGAGATTTATCGATAGCCAAATCGGGCTGCCACAGCTGGAAAGATGAATTCACTTTTTGTTTTTGCCCTGACCAATTTTTTCAGATCCAATTTTGAGGTTGGTTTAAATACAAATTATTTATAAAATGGACACAAGCTCAATTTAACTAGTAATGGTGTAAAATTTATGCCAATCCATCACTAAGTCATCTATTTTTTTCGTTTTGCAATTAAAATTTGTTGAGTTGTATAAAAAGCCGTTTACTTTTAATTTCAGCGAGGAATTTGTTTCCGTTTTGAAAACAGAATACTCTTGCGTTTTACGAGAAACCCAGAAACGGGTTACCGCCACCTCCTGTTTGTGTTCTTGAAAGACTCGATTAATTATGTTAGCTTTAAATTGTATGATTGGAAGTGTATGTACGATGCTCATGCCATGATGTGTTTGTTAGTAAATGGTTAGCGTGCTTGATTTACAATTTAATATTTGCGATGCGTGTGAATTCCACAATGTATTTGTAAGATGCGATAGGTTCTTTTTCAGAGAATCGATATATATCAGTATAGGATTTGAAACTTGAAAACGATTTCGATCTTGAGAGAAATAGCCATATGACATTAGACTTTGCTAACCGACTAGCTGGAAAAATAAAGAGCGAGAGAACTATATTCGTCAAGCTGGCTGTCCAGTTGAGCTGGGAGCAGCGCTGCGGCAGAATTGATCGGAAATTTTACTTTTCGTATACAATTTTGCTAGCTTGGTGGCTGAGTTTTTCTGAAAAACATCATTTTGTATCAAGTAGTCCCTCAGTTGTTTGACTGCCAACCATTAGGTGTGTCTATAGACGTCTACGAACAATATTGTTGCATTTTGTCTCTAGTGCTATCATTCTCTACGCAGCAAAATTGTCTAAGTCTAATGTCTTATGGCTATAGGCGCGACATTTGAAAATTATATGCGAAGTGTCTTCCGGTAGGTTGCAGGTATCACATAAATTGTTATTTATTACTTTCATTCTATCAAGCGAAACTTTGCCTATTCCGTGACCACTTAGTAGTCTGTCGATTTGTTTGATTTCCAAACGGCTTAGATTGCATTTTTTGTCTTTAAGCCATGGTTTTTCCCGTATATACGGAAATAACTTTGTGTAACCTTTATTTCATTCCGTGGCGTAAGTAATATATTCTCTTTCCCAATCTTCTTTAATTTTATTATAAATATGAGTGATAACGTCTTTAAGAGGCCAGCGAGCAACCAGAATGTGCCATTATTTTTAGCATTCTTTGCAGCAATATCAGCTTATTTATGTGTACATGACTTGGAATGCAATGAAATGAAACAGGGAGTGCTGATCTTTGCCAATCAGGGGTGCCACAGAAATCACTTCCGCTGGAAAATCACCTCAATTCCATTCCGCCGTGCCACACACCGATTTTTTAGCGGAATCAAAATCGCTCACAATTTATCCAGCGATTTAATTAAATACACCCATAAAATACACCTAAAACGATTCGAATCTTACTTTCCCATAAAGGTTGTTCAATTGGTGATTAACCCTCATCCAAATAATTTAACATTTTACATGTGAAGTTAATAAAATAAGCATTTTAGTAAATCATTTTTCAATCCGCTGACTGAATTTTCAGAGCGAGGTGGCCACTTAGGGCGATTCGGACTTTCGAAGTTAATACAGTAATGCCACCTTGTTTAAGTCGAATTCGGAACAATATATTTAATATTAATTATATTGAAAGAATTCTGTTTTTCTTTAATTAAGCATTACAAAAAATAGCTCATTGTAGTAAAACTTCCTTTACATCAAACGTGTGCATACTTTTTGTGCACATTGTGAAAACATTTGTAGTCATTTGTTCTACCAGGTGGCATCGCTTCAAAATGCCAAAACAAAACTAACAAACCATTTCTACACATTATTGCCATTGCATTTATGTCAAAAAGACCTGTTCGGCTAAGCGCAGACCCATGGCAGCACAAATAGAAGCATAGCGATCATTATACCAAAAATTGGTAATTGTAATGAATCACAAAAACCACATACGTATCGTTTGAACGTGAAAACGAGTCCGATGCGCATCTGAAAAGCCTGCACTGCAAGGTTTGTATTCTAATATGTTGCCTCCGTAGTTCTTCGACGGCCAACAGTCTCGTTAAAGGCATTTTAATTAAGTTTACCGTAAAATTCAGATGTGTGTTTTTTTTTAACAGCATATTGCTGCCATGCAGGGAGAGTTGGCAGACAACTGCTAGAGTTGCCGAGTACATTGTTTTGTTTGAAATTATAAAATTACAGCTTTGAAAAATCAAATATTTTATATCATAAAAGGAAAAAAATTAAAAACCAATGGTTTTGATGTGATAAAATCAATAAAACTGCAAAATAAACCCCATTCGAATTGAATCTTGTAAGGTGTCAACCCTAGCTTTAGTTAGAATTTGGTTTGTGATAATGCTAAGAAAAATTAAATCGCTCGGAATTCTGTGGCACGACGGAAATTTTGAAGCGGAAATCCTCTGCGCGGTTTCCCATTTCACTAGTGATTTCTGTGGCACCCCTGAATGTAATTATCTGGAAGGATTTTTTTATAACCGTACGTAAAAAAGAGTTAAGGGGTATATTGTATTTGTGGTAAAAGTGGATGTGTGCAACGCAGAGAAGGAAACGTTTCCGACCCCATAAAGTATATATATTCTTGATCAGCATCAATAGCCCAGTCGATATAGCCATGTCCGTCTGTCCGTCCTGATGAGCGCCTAGATCATAGAGATTATAAGAGCTAGAGCAACCAAATTTTGTTTCCAAGCTCATGTGATATCACACTGCTACAAGTGTATTTCAAAATTTCGCCCCACCCCCTTCCGCCCCCTTCCGCCCCCACAAAGAACGAAAATCTGTGGCAGGCACAATTTTAAAGATACGATAAAACTAAAAACGCAGTATGTTTTATCGAATCCTAATTCTTTATGGATAAAAGCAGAACCCACGTAATTGTCTGTGATTGAACCGTCCTTGAAAATTAAATTGAAGTGCTTAGATTTCAAATAAGTTAATTTTTCATGAGCTAACGAATTTATAAGAGAATTACTTGCAGATCTTTTGTTAAGTGTTGTGTTGGCTGAAATTTCGCTGTTAAAACTACATACATCTGTGATCGGTACAATTGCATCCAAAGTATCTTTAAGCTTATTGTACACTTTGGCGTAGCTGGTATTCCAAAAGAACTGACCAAAAGCGATAAAGCCGGAAGACCATAGGCAAAAGCCTTAGTCAGCTCCTTTGCTGTAATAAACTTAAGCCTGTGTTCAGATGTTAGATTGTAAATTATATAGGCCTAGTGTTCGTCTAAGATGAAAATTGTTTTTTTTTTTGATACATGAGAACATGAGTGGTTGCGAATAAATGGACTGTAGTAATCTTTATGTATTTTGATTTTATTCATATGTAACATTAGTGGTTTAAATGTTATTTGTACAGCGGGTTATACACAAGGCTGGGGCGAAAATAGCGGGCCGGTACTGAATACGCGTGCGGTTACTCTCAAATATCATTTTGTACTGACTCAACTCCACAAATGAAGTCGAGGCCAAAAGGGAATAAGAAGATCACGCGATGCGACACTCCAATACAAAGACGGTGCACTTCGATGTCTTCGTGTGCAGCTGCGCGTTTTGGCTATACGTGTGAGAACGTTACAGTTAAGTTTTTGGACATAAGCAATAAGAACAGCGGGCAAAACAATAGCGAGCATATGATTAGGGCAACTATTATATGAATGAATATTGACCTAAAACAAAGCGACTAATTTCTCAACATACCGGCCCCCCTGAACGACTGTTCAGTTAAAGGGAAGCACAGCAATTTTGGTGATAGGTCTCTTGTACACTCCTCGGGCAGTTTTTACGGTGACCACTCGAACTCTCTCGTCTTGACCATGATGAAGCGTATGTTATGTTGTTGGTCTCCTGCTGCCATTTGGTGCGCGACTGCAAGGAAGAAAGGTATTCAAGATTCCAACGTTTCCAGAACCCTTGAACCTTGGCTTACAGTCGTCTCCAACGCTGCAGTCTGTTAATGTTCACGTCCAAAAACGACGGCTCTGGCACCGACATATGAGGCTGACCTGTAAGAAAATGATCGGGTGTAAGAGGGTCCAAGCTATGATCACTGGGAGCGCACAGTGGGCGAGAGTTGAGTAGACCTTCAATCTGGGTTAAAACGGTTGAATATTCTTTGAAAGTTAATGCACTGCTACCAATTACTCGGCGAAGGTGAAGCTTAATTGATCGTACGCCAGTCTCCCAAATACATCCAAAATGCGGGGCTGACTGCGGAATAAAGTGCCAGTTGATTTCCTGACTCGTCAGAAAACTTGCAATGTCCTCGTCTTGACAATGAGATACAGCCATCCGTTGCACTTCCGTTAGTTCCCGTCTGACTCCGTGGAATGTTGTGCCATTGGCTGAGTATAAATCGGATATAGGGCCACGTCGAGACCAGAATCGTTTGAAAGCTGCGATAAATGCGGGAGTCGTCAAATCACTGACGAGTTCGATATGAATTGCTTTGGTGGACAGACAAACAAAGATAGCAAACCAAGCTTTGCCAAACTTCGGTGTCCGACCTACCGATGTCTTGATAGTAACTGGTCCAGCGTAATCCAATCCAGAATGGAGAAAACAGCGGGTGGGCTGAAACCGAAAAGCGGGAAGATGAGCCATGAGTTGTGTGCTCGTACTTTTGCGCTGGAGGAAACAAATCTTGAAGTTGAATACGATTTTCCGGACAATGTTGCGGGCACCGAGAACCCAATACTTCTGTCTCAACGTGTGGAACATAAATTCAACTCCAGCGTGTAGCGATGTGACGTGCTGGTGTCTAGCTAATAAAACAGCGACTGGTGATTCTTTTGGAAGAAGTATGGGATGTTTTGCATCGTAAGTTGCCATTGAATTGTCAATGCGTCCTCCTACGCGCATTGTTCCTTGGTCGTCAATAAATGGAGTGTAGTGAATCAGTTTGGAAGAACTCCATCTGAACGTGTTTGATTATCCTAGAGCGTGCATATTGAAGCTCCCATGATGATAAAAACGATGACAGGCGTTCCTTGCAGCGAAGACGGTGTACAAAGCGAAAGCAGTAGCTTATTGTCCGCAAAAGATGTGACCAAGAGGAAGCCTTGTTAATCATACATTGAAGAACATTTCCTTCATCGGAAATGTGTAGATTAACTTAAGGCTTGCCTTAACTTCCATGTGCGCAGCCTCCTCAGTCGACAGTGCAAGCTTTGCCTTAGCAGGTGGCCAAGTGAGCCGTGATTGTGAAAGCCACGGTGGTCCATTCCACCACAGTTGATGGTCTACAAGATCCCTCGGTAAAAGTCCACGTGATGCACAGTCCGCGGGATTGTCCCCAGTGCGAATGTGTTGCCAGCAACTACGTTGACAAGCATCTAAAATCTCAGCAGTCCGATTGCAAACATAAGTGTTCCAAGTCCGAGGGGGTGATGAGAGCCAATGCAGTACAACTTCTGATTCAGACCAACATGAGGTACTGGAAATAGGAATAGTTAGTGCTTTCTTAACCAGAGACATCAATTTAGAAAGAAGATGGGCTGCATTCAATTCGAGTCGCGGAATGGATACAGGTTTGATGGGCGCAACACGGGTTTTTGCGGCGATCATTCCGACAACATAGTCCTTATTGAGTTTCACGCGACTGTAAATAACAGCGGCGTATGCATGAGCCGACGCATCGGCAAATCCATGCAGCTCCGTTGCTTGAAGTGGTGAGGATATGTAGCGAAATATGCGACACGTTTCCAATAAATGAACTTCTGCTACAAACTGTTGGGAGACCTGACAATAATAGTCAACCGTCGAGTGTAGTTGAGCCAGCCTCCCATGTCGGTGAGGGTGCTGCAGCTCAACCTACATAAAAGCAAGCTCTCGTCAACGGAGCTCCTCATCGCCATGGAGCAAGGGCCCGTCGACATAGCTCTGGTCCAGGAGCCATGGATTGCCTCTGGCAACGCTGTGGCCGGACTAAAGTCCTCTAACTACAACATTTTTCACTCACCATCGGTAAGCAGGACCAGAACCGCCGTACTCGTACGGAAGGGCATCCATGCTTACCTTTTGTCTCATTACAGCACTGATGACCTGACTGCTGTGATGCTAGAAACCGAGGAAACGCACCTTATGGTAGCTTCCTGCTATATGGCACACGACAGGCCAGCTCCACCGGAAGAGCTAAGGAGTCTGGTGGCGGATGCCAGCCCGAAAGACCAGCAACTTCTGGTTGGTACGGACGCCAATGCCCACCACAGCGAGTGGGGAAGCCCCGACATCAACGACAGAGGTGAGTCACTTCTAGACTTCATACTATCAACTAACCTAGATGTAGCAAACGTAGGGGAGGAACACACCTTCGTAGGTCCAACCTCGTCCAACGTACTAGATCTAACACTCGTAACGGGAAAGAGTACTTTGGTATCTGGCTGGAGAGTCCTTGAAAGACCATCCTTCTCAGACCACAAGTACATTCAATTCAAGTACGAATTTAAACACTCTCCGAAGAAAACTGTTTATAGAAACCCCCGGAACAAAAACTGGGAAAAGTTAAAAAAACAGTTACTTCGAAGCTCGCCCGGGCACAGTGAAATCCCCGGAAGACATAGAAACGTCCCTAGAGACCCTGTCCAAGGAACTACTGGATGCGTACCACGCATCATGCCCACCCTCGAGAACGAAAAAAGAGGACCAAACCACTCTGGTGGAACCGGGACTTATCGCTTCAAAGAAACAACCTCAAAGAATTCTTCAAAATCGCCAAACAGGCGAACGAGGAGATAATCAATGAGGAATACTTCGGAAGCTGCTATCAAAGCAACCTACCATACAGAGTCAGCTGAAGCGAGAAGATGGATAGTGGACTGAGGGCTGTGAAGAAGCCCTAACAGCACTAATGGAAGCTCACTTCCCAGGATGCACCGAGGTTGCTGATGCTACAACGCATCAGGACCTAGTAACTGAGGAAGAGCATCCCCCAACAGGCTTCATATCGTCTAAGAAAATCCACTGGGCTATAGACTCCTTTGAGGGTACAAAAGCACCTGGACTAGACGGTATATTCCCAGCCATGCTACAGGTGACCAAAGACGTGATCACCCCATGGCTCTCTGCAATATACTCAGCTTGCCTGAGCACAGGCTATATCCCTATCCAATGGAGGACCTCGAGGATTGTCTTCCTTCCAAAGGCAGGAAAGTGCAGCCATATGAGCCCCAAGGATTATAGACCGATAAGCCTTACATCCTTTCTACTCAAAACACTAGAAAATCTGCTGGATCTACACATCAGGAATGATGTAGGGAGACTGATGTCAACCAACCAGCATGCCTACACCAAAGGGAAATCGGTAGAGACGGCACTGCACTCGCTAGAAGCCACCATCGAGAGAGCCCTCCATAATAAAAAGTATGCTCTAGGAGTGTTCGTAGACATATCCGGAGCATTCAACAACGTCACTACGAACGCTATTATGGACCGCCTAGAAGCGACCAACACACATCCCGCAATCAACATCTGGATAAAGAACCTTCTAAGTTGCAGACGGGTGCAATCAGAGTGGGGCACCGCTTCCATGGTGAGGGGGGCGCAAAGAGGCACACCACAAGGTGCGGTCCTGTCGCCCCTCCTGTGGAACCTGGTGGTCGACGACTTAATAAAGAGATTCGAGAGGAGAGCCCCAAAAATAACAGCCTATGCAGATGACATAAGCATAATTATTACGGGAGTATGTCCATCGACCCTCAGCTCCATAATGGAATCAACACTCAGGGAGATATGTGAGTGGGCAGGAAAAGTAGGACTCAGTATCAACGCGGACAAGACTTTATCAAGAGATACAAGGTACTGGCATGGATCCCCCCGAAAATTGATAAAACCAGGCTGACCCCGAAAGCACTAGTCAAATACCTCGGCATAGTACTGGATAGGAAGCTGGCATGGAGGCCCAATGTAGTGGAAAGGGTGAAGAAGGCCACCATTGCGCTATACGCATCCAAGAAGATGCTTAGCAGCACATGGGGACTGTCACCTGCTCTAATGCACTGGATCTACATCTCGGTGGTGCGACCGACTCTGCTGTACGGAGTCTTAGTGTGGTGGGAAGCGACAGAAAAGAAAACGTACAATAAGCTTATGGAAAGGATCCAGCGGCAGGCACTGCTCTGCATTACGGGGGCGCTGTCTCTACAAGGATTCGGGCACAGTTCAATTGGCCGAGACATGACCAGTATATCTGACTACATGATTCCCCAAACTGGCCTGGATGTAAAAACAACCTCATACAGAGCGGCAGAGGCTGCTTAGTCTACGGATCGTCCACACGACGTGATCAACCTGTTCGTGGACAGCCAGGCGGCGATAAGATCCATGCAGTCGTCGGCGGTCAGTTCCAGAATTGTCTTGGCAAGCAGGGAGGCATTAGATATCCTAAGCACGACAAAGTCAGTGCGGATCTACTGGGTTCCCAGCCACCAAGGCATCGATGGCAACGAGATGGCGGACGGTCTGGCTAAGGACGGCGTCAGGCTGGCAAACAACAGAACTGAGAACGTGCCTGTCTCCCTTAGAACGCTCCAAAGCGATTTAGAGAAACGGGCCGACACACGGGCAAGAAGGAGGTGGAGCAGAACCACCACCTGCAGAACCTCAAAAACCATGTGCAAGGAGCGCAATATGAAACTCAGCCACTACATACTGCACCTCCCACGGAAGGACTGCAGAATGTTGGTAGGAATACTCACAGGTCACTGTCTGGCCGCGGCACATGCTGTCAAACTAGGCATCACCAACAGTGGCAACTGCAGGAAATGCGAGGAATCCGGGGCAACTGAAACCCTGGAACATCTCATCTGCAACTGCCCGGCTCTCTCAAGGGCTAGGAGAATATACCTGGGCGCCCCGGTACTGGCATCACTGGAAGATGCCTCCAAGAGGACACCAGGGGAACTGCTAGCCTTTGCCAAAAACACTTCGATCCTTAAGGACTTCATAAATATACTCGAAAGGTTCTTACACCCCCATCCGGACAACTAAGGGCCATATTGGCCTATGCGTGGCCCCGTGAGGGCCGTCTGGGTTAACCTAACCTAACCTAATAATCTCGAAATCTACGCTACTGAAGAAGCTCAGTGGCTCAACACACACAAAAGCGAACATTATGCCAACTCATTGCATCTTTTTAATGAGGATTTGAAAAGAGTAAGAGTGTCTGAGTAAATAGCTCAATAAAAACTTGTGGTAAGGTTAGTCTTTCAATTGAATGGGTCAAAAACAGTAAATCAGTAGCCATGGCTGCAGTCTATAGCTCACAAGCTTTATAGTTTATTGTAAGACACTAACATACGTAGATGCCTAGAGTTGTAACCAAACCAAAAGTAAAGTTTTATCTGAAGGTCACAAGTCCAGTGAAACAAAAAATAACTAAAAAGCGAGAAGGAATGTTGTGAGTCGCTTCTATGGACGTTCTCAGTCTCAGTCAGTATATAAATTTGTGAGCTTATGATTTATGTTGGATTTTAAAATATTTGACATTTAACATTTTTTTGCTACATCTGTAATCTACATGTACATGTCGATTCCACATCTGAAATGTAGATTATACAAACAAAATGTAGATTCTACATCGTCTCCGCAAAGGTCGCGCATTTTAAAGGGCAGGGTGTGTGCGAGAAAGAAAGAGAATGAGTAGCGTGGTCTCTTGCTGGAGGAGGTGGGGGAAGCAACTGAAAATGAATTTCTTCATTCTGGCTTTTTGTCAGGAGGTCGTCTCAGGGGGGTCCCACAGATAAGGTCCCAAGATAATAACGGTAGGGTCCAATTTCTTCAGTATAAAGATGTTTATTGAGGTGATTCTATAGCGTGCAAAGAAGCCGGCCGTTTGCTTAGGGTTGTAATAGCGGATTCGAACTAATGTAAAAGTAAGCTGTAAGCGGCTGTCGGCAGCGAGAACGTGAGCGTGAGTATGAGCGCGCGAGAGCGCGTCACCGGGGGGAAAAATGCTCATAAGCGGGAGAGCGAGAGCGAGGGCAACAGCTTGCGTAGCTGGAACGCTAACAGTGTGGTGTGGCTGGAGTGCCCACAGAGCTGTTGCCCGGCCAGCGCCGTCCCCACTCTTGTTGCTCAACGGACGAATTAGTGTACGGATGCGTAGATGGGGCTCAATTTTGAACACGGACTCCTGGCCGGAGTGTCGGTGATTCAGGCAATTGGTGCAGTAGCTGAAGTGGAGGACAGCTTGGAGCCTCCTTTCGGAATCCCGGCGGAGAAAGCGGCGGCATTTCCGTAGAGGATGTATTTCAGAGCAGACTCGGCATTGGTACGACTTAGTATCTCGGGAACGTCTGCTCTCCACGGTGCGGTCGAAACGGAATCGAGAAGCCATGTCTGTATGTGGAAGGCTAGGGCGGAATGAAAAAGTCGAAGAAGCATTAGAAGTGAGCTTGGAACGGATTACGGGCACATTTGGGACATTGGAAGCTACTCTGGAAATTTGACATGAAAAGTATGCAACTTGATGGCTCGCCGCATTGGACACGGGACCAGTGAGCACCCAACCAAAAATGGTTTCTTGGCCGAGAAGAGAGCCACATATGCGGCTGTAAGCCGCTTGACATTACCGATGGTAGGATATCAGCTCCAATCAGGACATCGATTAGTGAGCTCTCAAAGAATGTAGGATCAGCCAATGGAAGACTCTGCAAATCTTTCAACAAATAACAATAAACAATAAACGAAATAGGATGCAACGGATAACATAGGCTGTGGCGTTTAATTGTAAGCCCGGCCTCATTGGGGAGCGAATGGAAAACTGGCAGAGCTTATCGGACTGAGCGGATACTGTCTGATTGAGGCTGGAGAGCTGTGTCTGGAAAAGGCGTTTCGTAATGAACGTTGCCTCGGAGCCCGAGTCGATTAGAGCGCGGGTGCGGAAATTTGTTTCCAGGTGGCTGTTCGGCTAAGCGCCGGCCCATGGCAGCACAATGAGCAATGAGACCATATGTAACATCTCTTAAATGTAACGTCTCTCTTTATTACCGTTTTGTTTGCTTTGCTTATGCTCTATATGGTGCTTTGCTCTCTGTCGGCGTTCGACAGCCGCTGTGGGGGAGGCTCGTCAGAGAAAGCAGAAGACACTTCAGATTCGATCATCACCGTAGTTAAACGTTTTGCTGTCTGGCACAGTGACCTGCCTGCCACAGAGTTGTAAACTAAACCTTACATAAACCTAACAACTTCAACTGTCTTTAACCGGCCCCCGCGGCCCCGTCCACACACCTTTTGCTAGTTTTGGATAAAACATATATATTAACTTAAGTACAATAAACTGTGAATATATTAACTGAACAATCGTCGTCTCTTAAATAATCTGGCAAAACAACGATACTGAAGAAGCTCAGTAGCTTAACATTTGGGGACCCCGACGTGATAGAAACATAAACTCGTTCAATTTTATCACAAAAAACATAACATTTTCGTTGGATAAATTTGCTTTGAACCACGGTTTTTCGGTTTGTCGTATGTGCACAAGCAACAGCTAGCTTGCTGCTGTTTCGTTTCGGTTTCGTGCTCTCAGTGTGCATGCCATTGTTGTTGTCGGATGCACAAGTGCAGTGCGTTTCAAACTGTTAGCTCACGCTGCTGATCTGTAAAACTGCAAGACCGTGTGTTTTGAACGCTGCGATCGATTGTACAGTTCATGTAAAACTGCTCGAGGTTATTCACCGGCTGTTAACCTCTACACTCGCTCAGTGGCTCTAAACCCAGCTTTCTACTGAGCATACACGATGGCTTCTAATAGCACCCCTTCAATCTCGCCCCCCTCACCTTTCTTCGTCGATTCGGAAGCTGCATTCAACAAGCGCAAGGTGCAATCCATGGTAGGAGCAGCACGGAGAATGGAAACTGCCGTCGGCAAGGAGAGGATTGGCGAACTCAGTGAGGAGGAGTTAAATGTGCGACTAAAGTTGCTAGCGGATCTGGTCGCTTCGTTTAACGAGCACCATAATGCCCTGGAGAGGATTGATCTCGATGAGATTGGCAGTCCCTTAAGGGAGGAGTTTGACGAATGCGTGGTCATGCTGGAAATTCGCATGAAGCGTGAGTTAAACAAGCGGCAGCCCACAATGCTCCCATGCTCAACAATGCGGACGGATCATATTGAAGAGGCCCCAGCTACAGTCATAGTGCAGAGTCGGCCTCGCCTGCTGGAATTAAAGCTTCCCGAATTCAGCGGGGGCTACGCGCAATATGCTGCGTTTTGGGGCATGTTTGCCTCCATAATTGACAAGGATTCTGAACTAACGAATGTGGAGAAGCTGCAGCACCTACGATCCTGCCTGAAAGGACCTGCTCTAGACACAATCTCTTCGCTAGAATTCAGCCACGCCAGCTATCCCATCGCCCTAGGCCTTCTTAATAAACGATTCAATAGGTAAGGTTAGGTTGAGGCGGCTGTCGGGATTGTCAGAGACCCGACACACCTAGGCCGGTTTCGGACCATTGTGATACCGCATATATCGTTCCCTTCTCCCTCGTGAGACCCTATGTTATCCATTATCCCATCCGGATGCCCTTATGAAGCCTGCGATCCGTCTGGGACTGATTGTAGACATGTCCGAAATGTCAATTAGAAAAGGAGCGCCCAAGTATTGAAGTCTCCTTCTACTGAGAGCCGGACAGGAGCAGAACAGGTGTTCCACAGTCTCCTCCTCGTCCTCATCTCTACAGCTTCGACAGAAGTCGTTATATGGGGCGACCAGCCTGTTTGCATGGGTGCCTATTAGCCAGTGTCCCGTAAGGGAGCGTATGACTGAGCTGCACCTACTCCTACTGAGTTTGCAAAGCTCATCGGTGCGCTTCCTAATAATGTTAGGCCATGTTTGCCGAGTTATGCGACATAGTGGCACAGTTTGCCATCTGTCATTTATTAATCGCTTATAATGTTCTTTTATTTTGAGCTTGCAGGTGGCCATTGGCATACGAATATCCTCCTTATCATGGAGAAGGGGGTTTGTTGTAGCAGCTCTGGCCAGCTCGTCTGCTATGCAGTTGCCTTCAATGTCCTGGTGGCCCGGGACCCATATTAGGCTGATGACGAACTGATAAGCCATCTCATGAAGAGATTTGCGACAGTTTGCCACGGTAGCCGAGCTTGTTGTTATCGCATTCAGCGATTTGATCGCAGCTTGGCTATCACTATAGATATTTATATGAGTTGCCGTAGGGGCTAGTTCCTGAAGACAGCTCAAAGCTTCCTTGATCGCTATGACTTCCGCTTGCAAGACACTGTAGTGATCCGGGAGCCTGAAGGAGTGTCTTATGTTCAGCTGTTCGGAGAAGATTCCTCCTCCGACCTTGTTGTCCAGCCTTGAGCCATCAGTAAAGATTTGAATGGCTCCCTTTGGACCAGGTGGAACCTCAAGCCAGTTGTTTCTGTGAGGGATGATTGTTTCGAAGGGGGTATCTGTATACTCCCTCGGAACGCAGTAGTCCGTTTTTGTGGGGACGATTTTGTTTCCATTTAGGATGGACGCATGACCGGTGTGATGTGACACCCATTGGTAAGAGTCTCTAAGACGGATTGCTGCCATTTCTGCCTGCTCCTTACCTGCAAGGTCAAGGCTCTGCAGGCATAGGATAGCATTTAGCGCATCCGTTGGTGTTGTGCTCAGAGCTCCACTGATGCATAGGGCTGCAGTACGCTGCACCTTGCCCAGTTGTTTAGTGATGGTCCCCTTCGATAGGGCAGGCCACCACACTGCGACTCCGTAGAGCAGTATTGGTCTTACTATTGCTAGGTAAATCCATTGGACTATTCTTGGGTTCATGCCCCATTTTAGCCCAATGGCCTTCTTGCATGTGTAGAGGGCTATCGTAGCCTTCTTCACTCTGTCTTTGATGCTCAGGTTCCAGCTAAGCTTTTTGTCAATTACCAACTCTAAGTAACTGGCACTGTCGCTGAAGGAGAGCCTGCATCCGTTTAGTATTGGGGGGTTGAGAGACGGGATTTTGTATTTGGTTGTAAACAACACAAGTTCCGTTTTAGAGGGGTTAACTCCCAGTCCACGCGACTTTGTCCATTCTGACAGTCGCGCGAGCTTTGCGGTCATTACATCGCAAAGTGTTTGAGGGAATTTTCCCGAGAAGATAATGGCAACGTCGTCCGCGTATGCTACCACCTTGCAGCCCTCCCCTTCCAGGTCACACAGAATCTTGTTGACTGCTATGTTCCATAGAAGGGGAGACAGGACACCACCTTGCGGGGTGCCTCTGTTGACATACCTTGACTGAGTGGACGATCCCATTGATGATGTCACTGTCCTGCATGTGAGCAATTGATCTATGAGCATCATCAAGTGACGATCCACTCCCAGGTCAGTCAGGGCCTCTGTGATGGCTCCTGGTATGACGTTGTTAAAAGCTCCCTCAATGTCTAGGAAAGCGATTAAGGAGTATTCTTTGACGTGAAGAGATTTCTCTACCGCCGAGATTACTTCATGGAGTGCCGTTTCCGTGGATTTTCCTTTTCGGTAGGCATGTTGTGCGCCTGACAGCCACTGAGGATTTATGGTTGTCTTCAGCTACAGCCCGACTAGTCTCTCAATAGTTTTGAGAAGAAAGGACGATAGACTTATTGGTCTGAAGTCTTTTGGGGTTGTGTGTGAGGGTTTCCCTGCTTTGGGGATAAAGACTATTTTAGCCTCTAGCCAAGCGCGGGGGATTTTTCGCACTATCAGTATCTTCCTAAAGATACTTCGCAGCCAGTGGATGGCCATGTCCCCGGCTTTTTGTAGCTGAGCCGGAATGACTTGGTCCGGACCAGGCGATTTGAAGGATTTAAAGCTGTTTACTGCCCAGCTAATATTCCGTTTTGTGAGGATGTGCACCATCGAGGTTTCCGGGCCTTCACTTGGGGTGTCTGCCGGCACGATGGTCGTGCACCCAGGAAAATGAGTATCGAGTAGAAAATGTAGGGAGTCCTCACTAGAGTTTTTCCACGTACCATCCATTCTCTTGAGATATCCCACCGAGGGGAATGTTTTTGACAGAATCTTGCGTAGCCTTGCGGCTTCTGACGTGTCTTCAATTTCGGAGCCAAGAGGCCCTTTTTGCTCTCCTAGTTTCTTTTTTGTATAGGGTTAGTTTACTATTGTAATTTTCCCAGTGCGCTTCCTCGCTTCTGCTTTTGGCTCTGTTAAAGAGAGTCCTGCAGTCTTTCCGGAGGGTATCTTTATGTTTAGACCACCAGGGGGGTTTCTTTTTCCCTCTTGGTTTGGTTGGGGGGCAAGCTGCCATGAAGGCCGTGTTGCAAGCTTCCGTGAAATTGTCCACAAGACATGTCCGGGCATTTTGTGGCTAGGTGGGGGAGTAATTCCTCCATTTTTGCACTATATGTATTCCAGTTGGCTTTCCTGGGATTAGTATAGTTTGTGGGTATGGTGCTTTCGAGCGATAGGATTGTCTCGATGTACCTGTGGTCGGAGAAGGAGTGGTCCTCTAGGACTCTCCAACTTTTCATTATGTCTGACAGTTTGTGAGACAATAGAGTGAGGTCAATAACCTCTTGACGGTTTTTTATGATAAAAGTGGGGTCATTACCCCGATTACTAATAATTAGGTTGGAGTTTAGGATGAAGCTGAAAAGTGAATCACCCCTTACATTTGTATCCGAGCTCCCCCATTGGGTGTGGTGAACGTTGGCATCGCAGCCTATTAATAGGCTTGTATCCGACCTCTCGCTGTCGCTGGCTATCTTGCGAACGAGTTCACTGGGAGGATCGCTTTCCTCGTGAGCCATGTAGGACGACACCAGGTTCAGGCGTGTCCCTTGTAGCTCTAGGCTAGCCGCCGTGTTGTCGCCATTGCTAAAATTGTGGAGCAGAAAGATATTTAGGTGCTTTCTTGCTAGTATGCAGGTTCTAATTTTACCTTCAGTTTGGGCTACAATCAGCTTGTAGTCCTTCGTCGCTAATCCACAGACCCTGCCTCCTACCACCCAGGGCTCTTGGATTAGGACTATGTCCCCTCCGCTTGCGACTAAGCGGAGTATTAGGGCAGCGGATGCTGCTTTACAGTGGTGGAGATTTATCTGCAGAAGCCTCAGAGACTTCATTAGAGTCATTCTCCACCACTGTTATATCAGCGTCAGAGTCGTCGAGGATCTCGTCCCGACACAGCGCCTCAAAATCGAGCATCAGCTCCGTCTCCGAGGAGTAGCTCTCCAGGGCCGGCTCCGGGTCTACTTCGGGTGCCTCGATCTCCGAGGCAACGTCCTGCTCAACTGGGTTGTTGACAGAACGCGCCTCGGCCGCTGCATCCGACTTGTAGACCTTCATGGTCACCGAGCTGAACCCGAAGTTGAGCTCTCCCTTGGCTGCCTGGATCGGGGCTAGCGATTCCTTATTTAGGACTACCACTGCCTGATTTGTGGGGCCCTTTGATGCCTCCAATTTGACCACCTTCCAGTCTGAGGTTGGCAGTGTAGGGTTGCATCTCTGCAACATCCTGGGGATCCGCTCGGGCTCCTTAAAAGTGGCCGGCACCCATATACGGGCCCTTGGTCTACTGGGCACCTCGCTCCAGTCCACAGCGACGAGCTTGGCCCCAGCGTAGACCTCTCCGATTTGCGCCACCGCAGCTTTGTATAGCTTCACGGAGCGCTCGTCTTCGCAGGCTACCACTTTAATGCTCCCCTGGAACCATCCCATGTCTTTGCAGACTGGGGGTGGCCCGGGATCCTTCTCGAGAAGCTCGAAGCAGCGGTCGGCCAGTGCCGCTTCCACCCACTTCCATTGGCTTCTGGGTATTTTCCCCTCCGCGCTGCCTTTGTCGATAACGCCTATCAGCGTCCTCTCCTTGGCAATCTGCGCGAAGGATACGTTTGGTATCACCCTGGAGCGCTTCGCGGCAGGTCCGGGCGTCTCTTGAGAGCGCTGCCTCTTCGGTTGTGCGGCCATCCTCTGTGGCTCCACACTGAAGTTGGGCAACACCACCGAGGCCCATTCCACTTTTTTCAGCCAGTCTGCTGTTGGACTGACTTCCCGGCTGGCGTTCTGCCGACGGAGTATGTGCCCAGCACTCCTCTTTTCGGCATAGCTATATTTCCTGGTTTGGACACTGGTTGATGGTAAGCCATCACCCGCCGCTTCACCGGAAGGTTGAGCAGCCGCAATATTGCTTAGCTGCCCTACCATGGTATCAGTTTTGGGTGTTGGCTTTCCACTCATCCCAGGTTTGGGATGGGACCCACCCGGATTCATAGCCGCGTCCTTCACCGTGCAGGTCTTTCCTGCGTCTGAGCGGATCGGGCCAGGCCTTTGGGCCGCTGCCTTCTCCCGCTTGGGATTTCTCCCAGCCGGCATTTGGGGAGTGCCTTTTTCGTTTTTTTTGTTTTCGTTTTTGCATTTTGTGTATTTATCCATATGATTCCCACGAGCTGCAGAGAAGGGGAACGGTCCACCCCGGCAGAGCTCTACTTTGCCCGGGTAAGGCATAATTAGAACAGGGGGCTGCCAAGTCCCTGAGCTCTCCGTTCCCGACTGGGCTAGTTTTGTACCGGGCCCCCAGCCAGGCACGGGTCGAGTGACACCTTAGTGCGGCCCGGTGTGAGGTGAGTGTTGGGGCTGGGATGTGGGTAGGTAATGTGTAGGGATGGGAGTGTGTGAGCTACTTAATGAGAGGCGGCACCACAAGCGCATCGTCAGTGTTGCTGCGCCGCGAACACCCGCTGGCTGTCCGGGACTGCTTTTTTCGGTACTCTTCCTCAGAGCCAACTTAGTTGCTACTATTTGGGATACCCGCTTATACGCAGCTGACCTACCCACTAGGGTAGGCCGTTCGCTATCCGCAGGAGCAGAGATGCCAGAGGTTGGAGACTCAGGAGCACGCTTAGGACATGTACACTAATAGCAATCGGAAACACTGCCTAGTTGCAACTACCTTCAAGCCGATTGCCTGCGCGCTCTGCGGCTATACCGGACATTCGATATATCGATGTTCTCAGTTCAGCAACCTTTCTGCTCGACTTCGGCTCCAGGAAGCTAATAAGCTATCCCTATGCACCAACTGCCTCCGATCAGCCCATCAGCAAGGTGAATGTCGTTCACGATCCTGCCGAGTATGTGGTGCTAAGCATCACACACTACTTCATTTCGAGTCTTCGTCCTACACTTCTCAAGCCATTCTGCCTCAACTCTTCAAATAAACATCGACTCTACGAATTCCCGCGATACCCTCTGTCGCTGAACATGCCGTAACATCGTCAGCCACGTCGCTCTTGGCCCAGAGTCATCGACGGGACGCTGTGATTTTGCCCACTGCCATAATCAGCGTAAGGAGTCGCTCCGGGATGTTGATTCCTTGCCGTATCCCTGCTCGATTCTGGATCGCAGGTGCATTTCGTAACTTCTCGTCTGGCTCAACAGTTGCAGCTACAGAAGAAAGAGTCGGAAGTTTCCGTTTCTGGTCTAGGCGATTCGTGTGCCATATCCGAAGGATGCTGCGTCGATATCCAACTGGAATCACACGCGTCCAACTATGCCGCGACCATTACGGCACTTATTGCTCCAACCATTACGGGTAACCAACCCAACGGTATCCACGACATTAATCGCTGGAACATGCCCTCCAACATACCTCTGGCGGATCAGAAGTTTCACCAGCCCCAGCCAGTTGATATTCTGATTGGAGCGGCTCTGTTCTTCGAGCTTCTATGCGCTGGAAATATCAAGTTGGGAACTGGACTGCCACGTCTTCAGGAGACCAGACTAGGATGGATAGTTGCAGGAGAAGTTTCTCCGTCTCCCAAGGCTGCTCCACCTTCTGCTTCTCTATTTTCAGGTAGCTCATCTGAAGTGGCCCCTCGCTCGACCAAGCATAGGGTCAGAAATAAAGTCCGGAGTAGCGGTACTGAAGACGGTGCTGAAGACAACAACAGTGCTGCAAAATAAGGATGTTAAAGACCCGTGCTCTTCAACGGGAGGAGTATGTTCGGCTAAGCGCCGGCCTATGGCAGCACAATGAGCAATGAGACCATATGTAACATCTCTTAAATGTAACGTCTCTCTTTATTACCGTTTTGTTTGCTTTGCTTATGCTCTATCTGGTGCTTTGCTCTCTGTCGGCGTTCGACAGCCGCTGTGGGGGAGGCTCGTCAGAGAAAGCAGAAGACACTTCAGATTCGAACGGGGGGCCGTTATTTCTCTACGATGGCCTTCGGATCGCCCCGGGTTTTCTCGGTGAGGTAGTATAATTTCTCGACCGGAGATAATAATTTTATCACGACCGCAATGAACAGATCCCGGAATGTGGGCCAGTGGACGTAGTCCCCTGAGAAAACCTCAATATTGACGGGAGGCAGTCGACAGCCGCCCTGTTGGACTGGCTGTGCAGGATGATGGACTGTGGTTGTGGCCAGCTGAGCATTGAGGTCACTGAGGCACTGCTCAAATGCCCCATAGCATTCTCCGTATTCTTCCCGGATGACAGCCTGGATTGCTGGATCCTCGTCAGCCATCACCGCGGAGCAGGCCTTCTACACGGTCTCGACGTCCGTCCACATATTGACGATTTTTCCTCTGCGGACTTCGGAAAGAGAGACGGGTGGTGCGGCGGTGATGCGCTCTGCCAGGTGGGAAAGTCGGCCAATGGCGGCGACCAATTTGGTCCGAGCGACAGAGGTGGCGGATTGAGCCATTGAGGTGCAGTGGCGGGAGCTGACGGGGCTACTGACGAAGGCGCCTTTCGAATCTGTTTGCGTCAGAGCTGGAACCTTGAGGGTCACGGGAGAAGGAAATAGAACCGATTTGATCCTTGCAGCAGGGCTACTACTTGCCGCTCTAGGAGTGAGGGGTGACTTGATTTTTTGTGTCGGCGTGGAGGGACAGAAGACTGCTCTGAGTAGAATTCGAACGGAAAAACGAGAGGAAACAAATATTTATTCGATAATATAACCCACTTATGGAAGGCTGGCAGAAAAAAGGCCTCGAGCTTGCTGGAATACAATAGTCGGATCGACTCGGATTGTTATAGGCTGTTTACATTGGGGCTGCGTCATGCTTCTTTGCGTCTTGCCGGAGACGCAGTTTTTTTTCATAGGTTAAGCATAGGGCCCTAGTGGTGGCAAATAGTTGCGTCGGTCTCTGATTCATGTGCGTCTATTCGATATATTCGATTGCTTTTGCGCTTAACTGCACATTTTTGCACTTTTCTGCCTATCAGCGCAACTATCACCTCTAAGAACAACAAAAACTTGTAGTTAAAAAATCAATTTTTGGCGCTAAAATGAATGGTTGTGCAAAAAGGTGAAAATATACATAAAATCATGAAATAAAATACTTGAAACTGATTGTATTATTATCATACGACATTTTTGTGATACCCTGATGCCATTATGACACTGCTGGAGACGAACTTCGGTGGTTTTCATAATTTGAAGAGGAACTCGCACAAACTCTACAATGAAATGTCTGAAAATAATATTTAAATATGAGAATCAATTCTTTTTCGTCTGATTGAGCGAAGAGGCTTTCGAAGTTCCACCGTTCAGAATCCCAAATTAAAGACGTTAGGCAGTTCCAATTTCTTCTCGTATATATTTCGGGGTTGTTCTGGGCTTATATATATATGTATTTGTATCGCGTGCAAAACCGGCCGTTTGCTTGTGGGTGAAGAAGCGCATTGCCTAGATCGGTGGCACTCCAGCTGCCGAGGGCTGTCGGAGGCGAGAGCGGGAGCGTGAGCGTGGGCGGGAGCGCAAGCGTGGTGAATATGCGCGCGAGAGCGCGTCACCGGGGGAAAAAAGCTCATAAGCGTGAGAGCGAGAGCGAGGGCAACAGCTTGCGTAGCTGGATTGCTAACATTGGTGTGGCTGGAATGCCCACAGAGCTGTTGCCCCGCCAGCGCCGTCCTCACTCTAAACATTCTCCCCCCCCCTTGCAGGATTGCAAAGACTCTATATGCTCCGATTTGGAAGCAAGGAGGTTGCTGCTGGATTCGGAATTCCTATGCCGGGGCGGCTCACAGGAAGACGAGGGCGCACATCGACGCTGTACGCTGAAGATGAAGGCGGCGGTGCCGCAGAGGAGCCAGATGGGCGCCGAGACTCGGGAAGGTGGAGTAATGTGTGGTGGCTCCGGTTACACACCTTACACCGATCACCGCTTCGGCAATCGTGGCCGGAGTGTCGGTGAGCCAGGCAATTGGTGCAGTAGCTGAAGTGGAGGACAGCTTGGAGCCTCCTTTCGGAATCCAGGCGGAGAAAGCGGCGGCATTTCCGTAGAGGATGGATTTCAGAGCAGACTCGGCATTGGTAAGACTTAGTACCTCGGGAACGTCTGCTCTCCACGGTGCGGTCGAAACGGGATCGAGCAGCCATGTCTGTATGTGGAAGGCTAGGGCGAAATGAAAAAGTCGAAAAAGCATTTGAAGTGAGCTTGGAACGGATTATGGGCACATTTGGGACATTGGAAGCTTCTCTGGAAACTTGACAAGAAAAGGATGCAACTTGATGGCACGCCGTATCGGACACGGGACCAGTGAGCACCCATCCGAAAATGGTTTCTTGGCCGAGAAGAGAGCCACATATGTTAGGCTGTAAGCCGCTCAACATGACCGATGGTAGGATATCGGCTCCAATCAGGACATCGATTGGTGAGCTCTCGAAGAATGTAGGATCCGACAATGGAAGACTCGGCAGATCTTTCAATAAACTTGGCGAGATAGAATGCAACGGAAGATTCTTTGCCAATTCCGGGATAACATAGGCCGAAGCGTTTAATCGTAAACCCGGCCTTGTTGGGGAGCGAATGGAAACTTGACAGAGCTTATCGGAATGAGCGGATACTGTCTGATTGAGGCTGGAGATCTGTGTCTGAATACGTTGGAATGGCAATTGAATCGTGTTGAAAAGGCGTTCCGTAATGAACGTTGCCTCGGAGCCCGAGTCGATCAGAGCGCGGGCGCGGAAATTTTTCCCAAGGTGGCAAATATTAATAATTGCCGTGCCTAGAAGGACAGAGCTTGTGCCGGAGGCGAAATACGTCTGAACGTTAGGATGAGGTTCGGGAGAGCTTGAATCTTCTGCGGACGGTACCGGTCGATCGACGTCTGGCCAAGCTGTGGAATTGGGTACGGATGTGGAATTGGGTACGGTTGTGGAATGCAACTCGCTGGATGGTGGATTGCCACGAGGCAGAAGCGTGTGGTGTCGTCCTCCACAAGTGTTGCAATTGTGGGAGCTTGAGCAGTCGCGAAGCTGATGGCCTCTTGCGAAGCAATTTAAGCACAGCTGCTTTTGCTTTATGCAGTTGGAGCGAACATCCACGGTCATTTGTAGGAAATGAGGACATAGTCGGATTGGGTGATTCTCCTTGGAACAGAGATCACACGTGCTCTGCTCGGATTCACGTGGCTTTGGAACGAGTGCGCTGTCCTTGGAACAGGACTGCCTTGGGAACGGCACGGATTGGACTGGCTTTGGGAGGATGGCGGATTCTGATTTCCTTTGCCGGGTGCTGGATTCGGAGCGCTTTGGGAAGTGGAGGGGTCGCTCTCGATAGCCTCTAGCGTTAGGTATCGCTGAGTCAGGAAAGAGTCGATTTCCTTCCAGGGCGGCACCTCCTTTTTGTCCGTTACGGACGCTTCCCATAACGCCCGGCTTAACTTTGGCAATTTGGAAGCGCAGATGGTCACTAGGAGACTATCCCAATTGTCGGTACAGACGTTGGAGACAGCTAGTGCATTTAAGACCCCCTGCATAGTACTTTGTAGATCCTTCAAAGCCCGACTGCACTCGGAAGTTACGCGGGGCAAGAAGAGGAGGATGTTTATCTGGTTGGTAACCAGAAGCCGATTATTTTCATATCGGCTGCGGAGAGCCGACCATGCGGACTCGAAACCGTCATTAGTGAGGGGGGATTTCTCTACCATGGCCTTCGGATCGCCCCGGGTCTTCTCGGTGAGGTAATACAGCCTCTCTACCGGAGACAATCTAGGATTGTTGATCACGACCGCAGTGAACAGATCCCGGAATGTGGGCCAGCGGACGTAGTCCCCTGTGAATGCCTCAATATTGACGGGAGGCAGTCGACAGCCGCCCTGTTGGACTGGCTGTGAAGGAGGAAGAACTGTGGATGTGGCCAGTTGGGCATTGAGGTCACTGAGGCACTGCTCAACTACCCCATAGCATTCACCGTATGTGTCACGGATGTCCGCTTGGATTTCTGGCTCCTCGTCAGTCATCACCGCGGAGCAGGCCTTATATTCGGCCTCGACGTCCGTCCACATGCTGAGGATTTGGCCTCGACGGACCTCGGACAAAGAGGCGGATGGGGCGGCGGTGATGCGCTCTGCCAGGTGCGACAGTCGGCCAATAGCGGCGACCAATTTGGTCCGAGCGACTGAGGTGGCGGATTGAGCCATTGTGATGCAGTGGCGAGAGCTGACGAAGGAGCCCTTCGGATCTTGTTTGGTGACAGCTGGAACCTTAAGAGTGACAGGAGACGGGAACAGAACCGATTTGGTCCTTGCCGAAGGGCTGCTACTGGCTGCTCTCGGAGTGAGGGGTGCCTTGATTCTCTGAGTAGGCGTAGTTCCGGAGGCGGACGAGGTGCGTAGCCGGTTGGAAGAGGTCACAGGCAGAAGCTGGTTGCCGTCCTTGTGACCTGTTGGCATATTCTGAACTCACACACGCACAGAAAATCGGATTTGGAAGTCCTGGAGGGACAGAAGACTGATCTGAGTGAAATTCCAACAGAAAGACGCCAGGAAGCAAATATAACCCACTTATGGAAGGCTGTCAGGAAAAAGGCCTCGAGCTTGTTGGAAAACAATAGTCGGGTCGACTCGGATTGTTTGAGATCACGGTGAAGTGAAATTTCTCAAACAATGAGTGACTTATATTGCGCTGAGCCGAGGAGAGGACCGGTTACACTGATTTTGGCAATATTTTGCAAATATTGTTAGTGCGGGCTCCTCCGTTTACCTCTTTGACGCAGTCGTGATCAGAACTGGGTTATTTGCGGATGGACGGCGGACGGAATGGCATTTATATCCTCGATAGTTGATTGGAATGGGCGATAGTTTGCTCTTGATGTCGGTTTGGATCGACAAAGTGCAGATAAACCTAGTCGCCGTAAGCGTTACCGGAAGCTACAGTCAAGAATATGACTGAGGAGTGGGCGCTGGAGAACTATCGGGAGAAATACCGAAGGAAAACAGAAAATATCTGAAAAAGGATGACGAAACGGTTTAAATAAGAAATCGTGGATCGTTCAATTTATTTCTTGTAGTGTCGGTGTGTTTGTTTGGAAATTGTCGTTTTATTTTTTATTAATTTATTTTTGGTCGAACGCAAGACTCTGTTACGATACCGATACTTTTGGATTGCGCCACCTCTGATGCACGAAACAAAAAAAAACAACAACAAAGGACCGAAACACCAATTTGCCAATTGGCAGTGGAAATTGCCAAATAATTACTATAAGTGCGCCGTGGAGGATGTTGGAGTTGGGGTAGCGATCGTGAAAAGTGGCTGGAGTGCACGAATTGTACGGAATCGCGAATTTTATATTAAAATTGGCACTTGCGCGGAGTATGTATGTAGTGCATGGAGCGCGGTATTTTTCTACGGGGAGTGGTATTTTTATGGTATGGAATTATATATGTTATGTATATAGCTGGCAATATATTGCGGCCAACTATGGGAATAAATGTATGAATGTTTGGAAATAAATATATATGTGTTTATAGGTATGGTATCACTTGATGTGATTGTAGTTGCACTCGGAGTGTGCCAAAGTATATTTTATTGGGGTGGGTCGTGCTGGAATGCACCTGTAGAGACACGTATGTGTGTATGTGTGTATGTACGCCGCTCTTATGGGCTGGAATGTACGTACATACATATGCTCGGAATGCACTTTTTTAATTAATTTTTAGTTATTTAATTTGTCCGCAAGTAATGGACAGACACAAGGAATTGAAGAACTACCGTATCACTGGTAGTTGGAGATGAACGAAGGGAGAACGACCGGAATTGCCGATAATATTGCGGTGTCGAAAAAAGAAGAAACGGATAACGGATGGCACAGAATGAGAAATAAGTACATATATAAGAATATATATATGTACTTATATCGCGGAACTCGGACTTTTCGGAATTTTGGAACACAAATCGCGAATGGAAGGGATTTGTAGCACACGAAAATTGTACTTATCTTGGGATCCTGGTGGTGAAGGCGATGCCGTGCTCGAAGGCTGGATATGGTTGGGGAAGGCGAGGTATATCCGGCTCGAAGGACCAATGATTGAGCGAAGAGGCTTTCGAAGTTCCACCGTTCAGAATCCCAAATTAAAGACGTTAGGCAGTTCCAATTTCTTCTCGTATATATTTCGGGGTTGTTCTGGGCTTATATATATATGTATTTGTATCGCGTGCAAAACCGGCCGTTTGCTTGTGGGTGAAGAAGCGCATTGCCTAGATCGGTGGCACTCCAGCTGCCGAGGGCTGTCGGAGGCGAGAGCGGGAGCGTGAGCGTGAGCGGGAGCGCAAGCGTGGTGAATATGCGCGCGAGAGCGCGTCACCGGGGGGAAAAAAGCTCATAAGCGTGAGAGCGAGAGCGAGGGCAACAGCTTGCGTAGCTGGATTGCTAACATTGGTGTGGCTGGAATGCCCACAGAGCTGTTGCCCCGCCAGCGCCGTCCTCACTCTAAACATTCTCCCCCCCCTTGCAGGATTGCAAAGACTCTATATGCTCCGATTTGGAAGCAAGGAGGTTGCTGCTGGATTCGGAATTCCTATGCCGGGGCGGCTCACAGGAAGACGAGGGCGCACATCGACGCTGTACGCTGAAGATGAAGGCGGCGGTGCCGCAGAGGAGCCAGATGGGCGCCGAGACTCGGGAAGGTGGAGTAATGTGTGGTGGCTCCGGTTACACACCTTACACCGATCACCGCTTCGGCAATCGTGGCCGGAGTGTCGGTGAGCCAGGCAATTGGTGCAGTAGCTGAAGTGGAGGACAGCTTGGAGCCTCCTTTCGGAATCCAGGCGGAGAAAGCGGCGGCATTTCCGTAGAGGATGGATTTCAGAGCAGACTCGGCATTGGTAAGACTTAGTACCTCGGGGAACGTCTGCTCTCCACGGTGCGGTCGAAACGGGATCGAGCAGCCATGTCTGTATGTGGAAGGCTAGGGCGAAATGAAAAAGTCGAAAAAGCATTAGAAGTGAGCTTGGAACGGATTATGGGCACATTTGGGACATTGGAAGCTTCTCTGGAAACTTGACAAGAAAAGGATGCAACTTGATGGCACGCCGTATCGGACACGGGACCAGTGAGCACCCATCCGAAAATGGTTTCTTGGCCGAGAAGAGAGCCACATATGTTAGGCTGTAAGCCGCTCAACATGACCGATGGTAGGATATCGGCTCCAATCAGGACATCGATTGGTGAGCTCTCGAAGAATGTAGGATCCGACAATGGAAGACTGGGCAAATCTTTCAATAAACTTGGCGAGATAGGATGCAACGGAAGATTCTTTGCCAATTCCGGGATAACATAGGCCGAAGCGTTTAATCGTAAACCCGGCCTTGTTGGGGAGCGAATGGAAACTTGACAGAGCTTATCGGAATGAGCGGATACTGTCTGATTGAGGCTGGAGATCTGTGTCTGAATACGTTGGAATGGCAATTGAATCGTGTTGAAAAGGCGTTCCGTAATGAACGTTGCCTCGGAGCCCGAGTCGATCAGAGCGCGGGCGCGGAAATTTTTCCCAAGGTGGCAAATATTAATAATTGCCGTGCCTAGAAGGACAGAGCTTGTGCCGGAGGCGAAATACGTCTGAACGTTAGGATGAGGTTCGGGAGAGCTTGAATCTTCTGCGGACGGTACCGGTCGATCGACGTCTGGCCAAGCTGTGGAATTGGGTACGGATGTGGAATTGGGTACGGTTGTGGAATGCAACTCGCTGGATGGTGGATTGCCACGATGCAGAAGCGTGTGGTGTCGTCCTCCACAAGTGTTGCAATTGTGGGAGCTTGAGCAGTCGCGAAGCTGATGGCCTCTTGCGAAGCAATTTAAGCACAGCTGCTTTTGCTTTATGCAGTTGGAGCGAACATCCACGGTCATTTGTAGGAAATGAGGACATAGTCGGATTGGGTGATTCTCCTTGGAACAGAGATCACACGTGCTCTTGCTCGGATTCACGTGGCTTTGGAACGAGTGCGCTGTCCTTGGAACAGGACTGCCTTGGGAACGGCACGGATTGGACTGGCTTTGGGAGGATGGCGGATTCTGATTTCCTTTGCCGGGTGCCGGATTCGGAGCGCTTTGGGAAGTGGAGGGGTCGCTCTCGATAGCCTCTAGCGTTAGGTATCGCTGAGTCAGGAAAGAGTCGATTTCCTTCCAGGGCGGCACCTCCTTTTTGTCCGTTACGGACGCTTCCCATAACGCCCGGCTTAACTTTGGCAATTTGGAAGCGCAGATGGTCACTAGGAGACTATCCCAATTGTCGGTACAGACGTTGGAGACAGCTAGTGCATTTAAGACCCCTGCATAGTACTTTGTAGATCCTTCAAAGCCCGAATGCACTCGGAAGTTACGCGGGGCAAGAAGAGGAGGATGTTTATCTGGTTGGTAACCAGAAGCCGATTATTTTCATATCGGCTGCGGAGAGCCGACCATGCGGACTCGAAACCGTCATTAGTGAGGGGGGATTTCTCTACCATGGCCTTCGGATCGCCCCGGGTCTTCTCGGTGAGGTAATACAGCCTCTCTACCGGAGACAATCTAGGATTGTTGATCACGACCGCAGTGAGCAGATCCCGGAATGTGGGCCAGTGGACGTAGTCCCCTGAGAAAACCTCAATATTGACGGGAGGCAGTCGACAGCCGCCCTGTTGGACTGGCTGTGCAGGATGATGGACTGTGGTTGTGGCCAGCTGAGCATTGAGGTCACTGAGGCACTGCTCAAATGCTCCATAGCATTCTCCGTATTCTTCCCGGATGTCAGCCTGGATTGCTGGATCCTCGTCAGCCATCACCGCGGAGCAGGCCTTGTACACGGTCTCGACGTCCGTCCACGTATTGACGATTTTTCCTCTGCGGACTTCGGAAAGAGAGACGGGTGGTGCGGCGGTGATGCGCTCTGCCAGGTGGGAAAGTCGGCCAATGGCGGCGACCAATTTGGTCCGAGCGACAGAGGTGGCGGATTGAGCCATTGAGGTGCAGTGGCGGGAGCTGACGGGTCTACTGACGAAGGCGCCTTTCGAATCTGTTTGCGTCAGAGCTGGAACCTTGAGGGTCACGGGAGAAGGAAATAGAACCGATTTGATCCTTGCAGCAGGGCTACTACTTGCCGCTCTAGGAGTGAGGGGTGACTTGATTTTTTGTGTCGGCGTGGAGGGACAGAAGACTGCTCTGAGTAGAATTCGAACGGAAAAACGAGAGGAAACAAATATTTATTCGATAATATAACCCGCTTATGGAAGGCTGGCAGAAAAAAGGCCTCGAGCTTGCTGGAATACAATAGTCGGATCGACTCGGATTGTTATAGGCTGTTTACATTGGGGCTGCGTCATGCTTCTTTGCGTCTTGCCGGAGACGCAGTTTTTTTTACATAGGTTAAGCATAGGGCCCTAGTGGTGGCAAAAAGTTTCGTCGGTCTCTGATTCATGTGCGTCTATTCGATATATTCGATTGCTTTTGCGCTTAACTGCACATTTTTGCACTTTTCTGCCTATCAGCGCAACTATCACCTCTAAGAACAACAAAAACTTGTAGTTAAAAAATCAAATTTTGGCGCTAAAATGAATGGTTGTGCAAAAAGGTAAAAATATACATAAAATCATGAAATAAAATACTTGAAACTGATTGTATTATTATCATACGACATTTTTGTGATACCCTGATGCCATTATGACACTGCTGGAGACGAACTTCGGTGGTTTTCATAATTTGAAGAGGAACTCCCACAAACTCTACAATGAAATGTCTGAAAATAATATTTAAATATGAGAATCAATTCTTTTTCGTCTGATTGAGCGAAGAGGCTTTCGAAGTTCCACCGTTCAGAATCCCAAGTTAAAGAAGTTAGGCAGTTCCAATATCTTCTCGTATATATTTCGGGGTTGTTCTGGGCTTATATATATATGTATTTGTATCGCGTGCAAAACCGGCCGTTTGCTTGTGGGTGAAGAAGCGCATTGCCTAGATCGGTGGCACTCCAGCTGCCGAGGGCTGTCGGAGGCGAGAGCGGGAGCGTGAGCGTGGGCGGGAGCGCAAGCGTGGTGAATATGCGCGCGAGAGCGCGTCACCGGGGGGAAAAAAGCTCATAAGCGTGAGAGCGAGAGCGAGGGCAACAGCTTGCGTAGCTGGATTGCTAACATTGGTGTGGCTGGAATGCCCACAGAGCTGTTGCCCCGCCAGCGCCGTCCTCACTCTAAACATCGTCCATTTTCCTGACGTCTTGCTTAATTCTGTTGATTTTCAAAAATTTGTGTATCTTTCCTTGTCATCAAACACCCAAATCCAAATTCAAGACGCACGTCTTCCAATGTAAACGCCTTTTCTGCTTCATTGCGTCTATGCCGATATCGATAGCAGACGCGCCCAGTGTAAAAAGGCTATTAGAGATCACCTTCAGTGAAATTTTCTCAAACAGTGAGTGACTTATATTGTGCCGAGCTGAGGAGAGGAACGGTCACACTGATTTTGCCAATATTTTGCAAATATTGTTAGTATTGGCTCCTCCGTTTACCTCTTTGACGCAGTCGTGAGCAGAACTGGGTTATTTGCGGATGGAAGGCGGACGGAATGGCATTTATATTGCTCTATATGTCGGTTTGGATCGACAAAATACAGATAAACATAGTCGCCGTAAGCGTTACCGGAAGTTGCAGTCAAGAATATGACTGCGGAGTGGCCGCTGGAAAACTATCGGGAGAAATACCGAAGGGAAACAAAAAAAATCCAAAAAAGATGACGAAAAGGTTTAAATTATAAATCGTGGATTGTTTAATTTATTTCTTATAGTTTTTTTGTGTTTGTTTGGAAATTGTAAGACGAGGGTAAGTTTTTTTATTTATTTATTATATTTTGATGAACGCAAGGTTCGGTTACGTTACCGATAGTTTTTGGCAATATATATTTATGTAAGAACCCTTCCCACATTCTGAAGTAGAAATAAGATATCTGTAAGACATTCATGGGAAAATGGAAGGCCAGCCGATCTATAAAAGGCACTGCCTTGCATGAAGAAAAAGGCAGTCCATCAGCCATAGCAGTCAGGCAAATAACAAACACGCAAGTCAAACCACCATACGCGTCGTAGAACAAATAAAAATAACATAAAACATAACATAGCCCGGTAGCATAATAATACGAAAGAATAAAGATATCTTTTAAAAAAAGTCAATTAACTAAGAGTGTTGTGATTTCGCTAACCCATTTTCAGTTGCTGGCAAAGTTCCTGGTTTTCCAAATAAAGTCCTGCGAATTATAAATAACATGTAGCTTAGGACCCTGGACAGACTGAAGCATACCTCAGCCTGAGATAGGGCATTAAAATGTATGTATATAGTTGACAATATAGATATATTGCCGACAACTATGTAAATAAATTTATCAGGGGTGCCACAGAAATCACTAGTGAAATAAGAAATCGCGCAGAGGATTTCCGCTTCAAAATTTCCGCCGTGCCACAGAATTCCGAGCGATTTCATTTTTCTTAGCATGGTCACAAACCAAATTCGAACTAAGGCTAGGGTTGACACCTCTCAAGATTCAATTCGAATAGGGTTCATTACATGATGAATGGCACGGTGTGGCACGGCGGAATGGAATTGAGGTGATTTTCCAGCGGAAGTGATTTCTGTGGCACCCCTGTATATGTATATGGATGGAATCAAAGCAATTTATTTGGATTCTCTTTGCACTCGGAGTGTGCCAAGTGTAGGTTTATTGGGGTGGGTTGTGTATGACATGCACTTGTGTCGTAGGTATGGGTATGGGTGTATATATGTGGTATGAATTCTGTAGATCAGCTGCGGAGTTTCTCTTGTGAGCTGGAATGCACTTGCTGAATATTTTTACTTTTAATTATTTTCACAATTAATGCACAGACAAAAAACGGAATTAAAGAACTATCACTGGTATTTGGAGTTGAAGGAACGGAGAACGGCCGGAATCGCTGATAATATGGCGGTGTCGAAAAGAAAGAAGCGACACGAAAAACGGATGGCACAGAAGGAAGAAATAAGTACAAATATAAGAATATATATATGTACCTATATCGAGGAACTCGGACTTTGCGGAAATTGGAAACACAAATCGCGAATGAAAGGGCGACGGGGAAAATCCGGCTCGAAGGACCAATGTTTAAGCGAAGAGGCTTCTCAGGGGGGTTCCACCGATCAGTTCCCAAGAAAAGACAGGGCAAGTCCAAGTTCCTCAATGTGTTTATTCAATTTAGTAGGATCGCGTGCAAAAGGCCGTTTTGCATATAAGTGTAAAGGTCAGCTGCCAGCGGCTGTCGGCAGGGCAACAGCAAGTGTGATATCACATGAGTCTGGAAACGAAATTTGGTTGCTCTAGCTCTTATAGTCTCTGAGATCTAGGCGCTCATCAAGACGGACAGACAGACTTTTACCACAAATACAATATACCCCTTATTTCTTTTTGAGTACGGGTATAAAAAAGACATCTCAAACGAAGAATATAGTGCCATATATCAAGCCAAGCTTAAAGAGTGGATGTTAGATGGGTGGAACATTCTTTTCACTGATGCCTCCATCAATGGGGATAGGACAGGTATAGGTATCTTAAATTACCCTAGTAACAACAGCTATAAATTTAGAATTGAAAATAATTCCTCTTCTGTTTTAGCAGAATTTGTAGGAATGCTAACTGCAGTAAAGATATCAAGTAAAAAAAGATATAATAAAACTGTTATTCTCTGTGATAGTCAAGGGGCCCTAAAGGCTCTGAAAAGCAATGAATCAAATTCATACTTAACAGACGAAATCCACATCAGTATAGATAATTCCATCACTAGCAACTTTATTTTGCACTGGATACCCGGTCATAAGAACATTGCTATTAATGAAAGTACTGACTTACTAGCCAAATCAGCCACTAGTGTCAGTAGATTAGTTCAAATACCTCTCACCTTCGATGAAGTAATTAGATCAGTTAAGATTAGAGTCCGAATGGACTGGCATAATGAGTATAAGGAAATCTAAAAAATTACAGGGGCTTATTTTGAATCCATTTATAGCGAGATTCCAGTCAAACCGGGGCTCTTGACTGGAGTGCCAAAAATATAAAGGTCATGACCACGTCTTTTTAACAGGATCAAAGCCAGAATTACCAACATCTGAGAAGTTTGCAACGTTCTCGATGATGCGGAACATGAAATCTTCTCCTGCCAAAGACATGGCAGTATTAGGAAAGAGTACAAGATTTTCAAACGATTTAATAACCTCAAGGAGTTATTACTCACGAAAGAGACTCTTTTCTTTAGAGAATTGATGAGGCCAATTTGGAGTTTTGAATTAAAGCACATGGGATTAATTAAGGTCAGGCATCTCGGTGCTATCGGAAGTCATCTTGAGGAGCATCTTAGAATTCCTTCAATTTCAAAAAACAAAAAGAAACTTAAACATCAACACACACACATTACACTTCTACCCTCACATTGTATAAATGACATATTATTATTAATTTCCTTGTAAATTTCACGTACACGAATAAACTTTTAAACTACATATTAAATTGTATAACTAACTACACCGCTAACACCAACCCAATGTACTTTGTTAAAATCATTACACCTAACATTATTTTGTTTAATTAACATTATCGAGATCATCATCTTAATGCAACACCGTGCATGCCCTCATCAACAAAGCATTGAAATCATCGAAAAGCAACACCTTGCATGCCCTTCACAACAAAACATCGATATCAACATACCAAATGAAGTATCTGGTCATAGCAGATTCATCGTCGTGCGACCACTCAATTCGCTTTAGCGATTAAATACCAAAAAAAAAAAAAATTAAAAACTTGTTTGATAAGTATGTAAGCGCTTTGGCTTACTGACAGGTAAAGAAATCTGTTGTTTTTTTTAATTTAACATTTGATGGAAAGTACCTCAACACCGTTAGATATATTGGTAAAAGGTAAAATAAAAGAAAAAATCAACAAACACATTAATCTGAGCTAGTAGAGTAATGCTACATGTATTAATGTATTGAAATGCTTTTACACACTTGAGCAAATATGCACTTGCACGTACATAAAGCATAAGTGGAACAGGTAGAGGGCCTACCATGCACTTACACATACATACAGCATACGTGGAACAGGTAGAAGGCAACAAGTGGTTTTCTACGCTGTGATATGTACGAGCTCCTCTATCGACGACGAAAATGTGTTAATTAAAAAAATATTACATATGTACGTACATGTAGTTCATAGAAAGTGAGTGAAAACTAGCAACTGCATGATCCTGATGATAAATATATGTATTTTCTCGAATTGGTTGCGTTTTTTTTATTGCTGTTGTTGATGGGAAACTGTTTGTGAAACACGAAGTGAAAACTCAAATTAAAGAATAGAAAAAACACAGTGAAGTACTAGCAAGCATACAAATTATAACTTAAAACTGCTTCAGACACGACGGCTATCTGCGTCCACTGAAATATGTACATATTTAATTAATTCTATCCGAAATTATTATACCGATACTCGAGGAGTTTAAGGATATATGTATTAGTTTTGTGTTAATGTGTGTTAATTTCTGTATTTTTCTATCTATCTGTCCGTCCACCCAATCAGAAAGTTACCATATCTTCCAGATAGACGAATCTGGATTATATCAGATGATTATTATAGTTAGAAAGAAGAAATCGATTTGCAGTGACTACGCTACCACCTCCCATGCCCTATCACATTCTTTTTCTCTCTCTCTCACACACTCTTCCTCGTACAGTGTGTGCCCTCTGGCGGAGTGAGGAGAACTACATATAACGGCTGGTATTGGTGTGAGAAGTTAGAGAGACGACAGATATAGCGGAATACAAAACAGTAGTGAAAATATGAACACATAAAATATTCGGCAATTTTATTTTTCAAAAAGGTCATTAGCTTGAGAGGGTATAAACGAAGTGAAAAAATTAAAATTGGAACATAACTAGCGGTCTTGGGTTCAATCCCGTTTTTCCCCTCTCTCATGACATGTGCGATCAAAATTGAGAGATATCGCGAGGAGATAGCCCCCGGACTGAACGAAGCAGGTGTCATCTGTGCTGGATCCGAAACGTTGTTTTTTTTTATATCACTCTCCATTTGATTTTTTGGTAGAGAGAACGAGAAAGCAACGAATGGTCGTATGTTTTCTTGCTTTAAACTGAAAAAAATGTATTTAATTAATTTAATTGCAGATATAGCAGGAGAATGTCTTTCGCCAAATAGAAGAAAACTAGTAAGTTTATAGTAATGAACATTTTTTTTAGTAAAAAAAACCCAATATGCATATGTGAACACATAGCTGTATAATCCGTCAGATATTTTTTGAGTCATTTTAGAAACATGTGAATGAAACTGGCTGATTTTAATTCGCAGTACTTTCACTTGGTTTTTATACCCGTACTCAAAAAAGAGTTAAGGGGTATATTAGATTTGTGGTAAAAGTGGATGTGTGCAACGCCGAGCATGAAACGGTTCCGACCCCATAAAGTATATATATTCTTGATCAGCATCAATAGCTGAGTCGTTTCTTCTCGTTTGTGATTCGGGTGATCCGAATATGGCAGAGGGAGGGACTGATAATGATCGAAAGCATTAAGGAGGCATGAGTATAAATAAATATATAGATATAAAGCTTTAGCTTACGGCCTGGAAATAAAAAGGTTTCAAATGCAAAAATTATGATTATGATTTTTTTGCGGTATTTTTATCAAAATTTGGACTTTGAAAAGTTAGGAAAAGTCACATTTTACCATTTGGAACGTTGCTGGTCCAACGTTTTGGATCCTTCTATATTTTTCACCCAGAATCTGAAGCTCATATATCGACAGAAAACACAACGTTGACAAGAAAATTGTACCACCTTTCACATGATTTTTTATTCGTGGTGATAGGGTATGGTTATATTTTCAGACATGCACTTTTTAGCGGCATCTATTCTTAACAAAATAAGCCAGTTATAAATAAAACTGTTCAAAAAATGCCAACAGTACGATGTTTTTAGTTTAGTTTTTAGTTGTTTTTACTTTTTAATATACTCCATCTTATATATCATAAAGCAATGTTTGTTTACTTGGTATGTAATTCCAATTTGTCTACATGTAAAATTCAAAAATGTCATAACAATCATTGCTTTTTGGGCCAGCAACGGTAAAACGGTAAAATGTGATTTTCGGAGGATTGGTCAACCAATTTTACCAACCGTCTCTCCATAGAGCAATACCTTAAACGACTCAAAATTAATGCACCTATACACAAAAATTAAAGGACCCCGGATATTTTTTTTTTCGACTTTAAAAAAAAAATACCGCACAAAAACCATAATATTTGCATTTCAAAGCTTAAGCCTAGCACTCAGATCGAAAAAAACACCTCGCGAACAGAATCAGGGTTGATATTCTTATGAAACCGATAAGAAATTTTGTAAGCAAAAACTGTTTTCTTACTGTTTTTGTAAGCAAAAACTCTTTTCTACGGAAGGCAGTACTCAGATCAACAAAAAAAAAAGGACGGTATATACTGGAAAAGTATCCGAAGTATTTGCTTGTTTTTTTTGGTATGTTTAGACCCTCCTCGAAAATTATATCAATTTGATATATTTTGCCAGCAAACACCAAGCAGACATTGCAATAAGAGAACAAAAAACCAAATGAAATATTATAATAATGAAGACAAATAGAATCTAATTAATGCAGTATTATATGAATGACAATTATATGGACATTATAATTTATTATTTTCACAAATATAAAACATATATATATTTTTCAAAACATTTTGTCTTCACGGTGTTCGGCACAGGAGGCGTCGCCATCTGCTGCTGCTGATAGGCAGACACATAACCTTGCCAATAAAATGTTGGGGAGCCCAGGATATGCCTGGGGAAGAGCGGCCCCAGTCGAAGAAGTGCATTTTATTAACTTTAAACAAAACCAAGCAGCGGTCTGAGCAGTGTAACCGTTCAGAATGCAGTGCACACCTCTGGTCACACCACTGGCCGCTTGAAGTATATATGCTGGGTTTTTGATTTTGTTTGCTGGCAAACAGTTTTTGGATCTGAGTACACTAGGCTTTAATATTTTCCAAATGATAAGTTGAAATCACATAGTGCTCGGATCATGTTTATAGATGCATTTCTTAGTTTTTTAGAATGTCAAAATTCATCGAAACTAAATGTATGTTACTTAAGTTATGTGAAAAATAAGCGCTACTTTGAAAAAAACTTACAAAAAATACAAATTTTCGAAAATTCTTCAAAAAAATTAAAAGCTCTCAATCTATCAGAAAAAGTTGGTTTGGCTCGAAACAGAAAAAAGTTCAATTTTATCGAGTTGTGTCATCAAATGCTTATTTATAATCTTGGTTGCTAATGTATATCTTGTGTTCGTGTTTGAACAGCAGTTAAGGTAACATAACCGTCGCAAATACGGGATAAAAGAACCTGGGTCTTAAAACGCGCAATCTCTGAGTTCTCAAAATGGATACAACCAGCAATGGAACCCGCAAATCCTTTGAAGAAAATGACACGGCAGCAGCTTACCAAGGGAATGGCGGTAATAGGCAGTTGCGGGGCTTATCGTTTTCCTTTGTTCGGGTAAGTAAAAAATATCCCTCATACTTTTTAAAAGTAGTACCTTTTGTTACCGTCTTTCTCACTATTGGAAAATTACTATCCAAAAACTTTTTTCGGTGGTGGAAGAGCAGAGCACATCTTAACACTACGTTTACAGTGCAGGAAAGTTAATTTCTGCATCCAGTACCCGGGCTGCAGATAGCCCAAAAACCCTGGACGCACTTTCGATATTAACTTTTTACCCTCCTAATCGAAGGAGAAATAACATATTAATATCGTATTTATTATTGTTTATTTTGCTTTTTTATACCCGTACTCAAAAAAGAGTTAAGGGGTATATTAGATTTGTGGTAAAAGTGGATGTGTGTAACGCAGAGAAGGAAACGTTTCCGACCCCATAAAGTATATATATTCTTGATCAGCATCAATAGCCGAGTCGATAGAGCCATGTCTGTCTGTCCGTCTGTCCGTCTGACCGTCTGTCCGTCTGTCCGTCTTGTTTGACGCCTGGATCTCAGAGACTATAAAAGCTAGGGCAACCAAATTTGTTTACCAGACTCATGTGATATCACACTGCTACAAGTGTATTTCAAAATTTCGCCCCGCCCCCTTCCGCCCCCACAAAGGACGAAAATCTGTGGCAGCCACAATTTTAAAGATACGATAAAACTGAAAGCGCAGTATCGTAGAAAATAACCATATCTACCAGATTGCCGAATCTGAATCAGATCGGATCATAATTATAGCCAGAATGAAGAAATGAATTCTCTGTTGGTTCCCTCTCCTTCTCCAGCGCTGCTGACGCTACTGATTCTCTTTCTCGCTCGCACACTCTGCCGCGTTCAGTGCGCGAGCAACCCCTAGCGGAGGAGATGTAGAATCTAAATGGAACACGTACAATCTACATGTTAGATGTAGAATAGACATTGTATATGTAGATGTAGATAGCAGATGTAGCAAAAAAATGTAAAATGTAAAATTTTTTTTTTTTCCAAAATTCTACAAAATCATAAGCTGTATATACTGACTGAGTACGGGTATAAGTAGAGTCGTGTCCCCAGAAACGACTCACACGTTCCTTCTCGTTTTATATAATAAAATTAAGAAAATGGAAAACTTAAATGGGTAATCAAAAATACAGGGTTAAATTATATTGGTGTAACAGGCAGAAGGAATCGTTTTCGAATCCATAAAGTATTATTGATCACAGTAAATTGTCGATTAGATATATTCCGTTTGTTAGTTTTGTCGCAAATTGATGACTTCACCGCCTATGAAGTATATTTGTAAAAATGTATGTGCTTCGTTTGGAATTGGCAGTTTGGAGCCCACTTTGTGGTACACTTGTCCTTCTGATTGAATTGTTGAACTTTTTAACTATTCCTGATGCGCAACACGTACCATCTGACTCATGTTTGTTCAAATCAAATTACTAACATAGGTACATTCAATGTAACGAATGAGCAATGGGTCAGTCGAAGCACAGAGTCAGTTCGAACAGAAGAAGCTAATTTTGCTGATAAAGAGTTCACTTAATAAAAGGGATGTACGTAAATACATACAATGTACTCATTTATTTAATCTGTGGAAAAAAAATCGTAACAAATTTAGGAATCGCTATGCAACTGATCCATAACATTTACAATAACTTCCTAATTGCCATTTGTCTTCGAATTTTGGTACTTAATACGATAGGTACCTTCCGGATCGTAAATTTTCTCAAGACGCTCCCAGTCGCTAGGTCGATTATCAATAAGATGGCGGGTAACCTTCTCGGCGCCAATTTTTTGCTTTTCTGTACATCTGGTGCAATCAGTCAAGATTGCATCGGGTAAAATATCTTGAAGTGTGATAGAAAGTGGTATAAAAAATAACTGAAAAATATTTGGGGAATAAATAAATAATATTTACCCTTCAGCATTTTCGCATCGGGTGTACAGGGGCCGGCACTCTCTAAGCACTTTATGTAGTTGTTAAGTAATCGCTCTTGGATCAGTATCTCGTCCAAATCTACATTATCGAACTTTTCATCGTAGACGCCATCTAACAGCGGGGCTGAAGTTGTCAGCGGTGGATGCGGAAATCCATTTATTTGGGTGCAACTAGCGCACATTAGAGTCAACACCACAGCAGTGCGAAACATTGTCAAGGAAATACCGGTACGCGAAATTTTAAAATAAAGAAATGTCTCAGATTATACTATCAGTCGCAATAGTCGCAGCTTTTATAGTTTGCCTACCAGTCCCGTATAGTTAGCGTGTCTATGTCTAATTTTATAACATTCCAATTGATCGCAAATGAAATTAATTGAATTTTGAACTATTATTTTAATGTAGCAGTCGCACGACATTTTATAAGTGCATGCATGCTGTGTGAAAAGTTCCTAAGAACATCAACCAGAATCTTTGATTCCCTAGTTTTTAATGTCAGAAAACATATTTAATTTGTTAGTTTTTATGATATTATGATAATATCCAATGTTTTTTAAGACATATGTGCTTTTGTAAATATATTGAAAGGTTACTAATTTACCAAATTGACATTTAAAGTTTCAATAACTTTTATGCGAAAACCTATTAAAATAAGCAAAAGCTCACGTTTTCGGTATTATTTTGTATTTTTATAGTCATTTTCTTTTAATATTATCTTCTAGAAAAAAGATAATTCTTGATTTAAAGTCTCTCTGACATATTGAACTATATCTTTTAAGCCGTACGCTCGACTATAACCATTCTCTTGGTTATTAAAGGGCTACCCAATTATCCAATATCCAACAATATCTTTCTTCCCAATTTTGTCATTTTCATTATTTTTTCAAAATTTTGTCGATCGAATTTAAGGCCAGAACGAAACTGCCCATATATATGAGACTTCAAATGGTTAATATAATATTATGATAACACTACTCGACAAAATCGAACTTTTTTTTTTTCCTCAAGGATCCAAACCGACTTTTTCTGATAGATATGGGCATTTAAAATTTTTTAAAGAATTATGGTTTTTTTTCTATGGCAGAACTTTTTTTTGAAGAATTTTTGAAGTGTGGTATTTTTTTTTAAGCTTTTTTCAGAGGTAGCGCTTTTTTTCACATAACTGTAGTATCTTACCTCTGGTTGTAAAGAACTTTGCTATTTTGAAAAGATAATTAAAACAGCTAGAAGTTAAGCCCAAACACTTTGTGATTTCAGCTTAGCGTCTGGAAAATATAAAGCATTAAAATGCAAAAGTGATGATTTTTGTGCGGTATTTTTTACGAAATTTTGACTTTAAAAACTCAGGAAAAGTCGAAAAAAAAATATATCCTGTGTCCTCTATTTTTTTGCGCGATCAGGTACCAAATGTACAACCCTTGTTCGTTTGCTTTGTTCCCAATTGGCAGTTGAGCTCGCAACCTTCCAAAAGGTATTTTTTGTTCATTTTTTCCATTTTTTAGGTTTGTTTAACGAATTTTAGCTCCAAAGTCTCTCCATAGATTTTAATGAGCGATACCTTAAACGACGCCAAATTAATGCACCTCTACACAAAAAAATAGAGAACACACGTTATAATTTTTTTCGACTTTTCCTGAGTTTTTAAAGTCAAGATTTCGTAAAAAATACCGCACAAAAATCATCATTTTTGCATTTCAATGCTTTATATTTCCGGTAAGCTGAAATCACAAAGTATTTGGGCTTAACTTCTAGCTGTTTTAATTAACTTTTCAAAATAGCAAAGTTCTTTACAACCAGACGTAAGATACTAAAGTTATGTGAAAAAAACTATCGCTACCTCTGAAAAAAGCTTAAAAAAAAAATACCAGTTTTCAAAAATTTTTCAAAAAAAAGTTCTGCCATAGAAAAAAAAAATATCATCAAACCATTTCTAAGCCCCAAATCTTTAATAAAAAGTTGGTTTTGTTCCTTGAGGAAAAATCGTGTTGACCAGTGATATTAGTCTAACACCTATATTTCCTGCATGCTCGCGATCGGCTCGGTAACACGCATCGCGCGTCATGCGGCAGTGCCCCTCGGGCGTTTGGGTTCTGCCTGGGTTCCGCGCGTAATAGGACTTGGCATGGTGTCGCATGTGCCACTTGATGGTGCAGTCATTGCATATCACAATATCGCAATTATGATGAAAGTCAGAACTACAGTGAGTCAGGGATACTATAGGTATAGATTTATATGTCCTTTTCTATGAATAGCTAGAAGGGAAAAAGGTATAATTTGTGCGGGACCAGCACTTGTGAAGGAAAAAAGGTTAACATTTGACCATAACATCGATCTATACCAAGGCTTAGGTATAAAGAATAAAAGTAACTCTCTACAACAATTACAGCCTAAATGGATATGACAGGTAGGGTATATATCCGAGATATATCCATACCTATGACTCGGTAAGACCAAAATTACAGGTCCGTTTTGTTTCCTGCAATCCCATTTTGGGCAGTTGGACCAGCAACGTACCGGACGGTATTTTTTCGGGTAAAATGATTTTTGAGTCGTTTTGGTCAAACGTTGAAACTTGGCCGTTTATCCATCGATTCTTACAAACGATACCTTAAACGACTCATAATTATTACGTCTATTTTAAACAATCTATCTATCTAAAAATCAAACGAGAAGGAACGTGTGAGTCGCTTGTGGGGACGCGACTCTCCTTATACCCTTACTCAGTCAGTATATACATTTTTAGGCTTATTTTTTAGAATTTTAGAATAAAAAAAAAATTGTACAATCTACATTTCTTTTCTACATCTGTTATCTACATCTACAATGTATATTATACATCTAATATGTATATTATACATGTACCATTTAGATTCTACATCTTCTCCGCTAGCGGGTACTCGCGCACTAGCGGGTCTCTTGCTGGAGGAGGTGGGGGAAGCAACTGAAAATTAATTTCTTCATTCTGACCATAATTATGATCTGATTCAGATGAGTCTGGAAATTAAATTTGGTTGCTCTAGCTCTTAAAATCGGACGGTCAGACAGACAGACATGGCTATATCGACTTGGCTATTGCTGATCATGAATATATATACTTTATGGGGTCGGAAACCTTTCCTTACCACAAATACAATATACCCCCCAACTCTTTTTGAGTACGGGTATAAAAATATATCCTTGGTCCTTTATTTTTTGTGTATAGGTGCATTAATTCGGAGTCGTTTAAGGTATTGATCTATGGAGAGACGGCGAATCTATTGGTTGACCAACCCTCCGAAAATCATATTTTATCGTTTTACCGTTGCTGGCCCAACAAGCAATGCTTGTTTTGACATTTTTGAATTTTACATGTAGACAAATTGGAATTACATACCAAGTAAACAAACATTGCTTTGTGATATATGTATAGATGGAGTAAATTTACTAAAAACATCGTACTGTTGGCATTATTTGAACAGTTTTATTTATAACTGGCTTATTTTGTTAAGAATAGATGCCGCTAAAAAGTTCAGGTCTGAAAACAAAACCATACCCTGCGGACATTTTTTAAGAGTCAAAATTTGCAGAAACTGAAGAAATGCTGTCTGGTTTCCCAGCCGGAAAATCCCCAACAAATACCTCAAATAATAGCCAGTGGCGCAACTAACGTAATTTCACCTTTGTTTGCTATTTGAATTGCCCACTGCATATAAACATTGTAACCGCTTATAATTACTCAATCTATTCGCCTATGCAACCGTTCTTTCGTCTCTTCGACTCTTGCCTTTCTCCTTTACTTTACTATCTCGCTATATCGCTCTTTCGTTCTATCGAACTCTATTCTTAGCATCGCGTAGGGCACGGGTCCGTCTGCCCTAACATGCCTTCGCAAAGGCCATGATCTGGTCCAGCACTTGCATGCCTTTGCAATCTCTCGATCTTTTCTGTCGTCGCATATATACATACGCATATATTCGGTCAATTGGTGACACACGAATTGTGGTCTATATATGCATCTCGCTTCCAAGTTTCTTTCGCCATCGTTCTCATCATCTATGCTGCTCTCTCGCTTGCATTAGGGCACGGGCAATTCGGCCCGCCTGCCCTTTCTCAGTCTGGTATTGATCTTCATAACGTATCCATCGCTTTATTATATCGGTCACTTTATCGTCTACCTTACATTACCAATATATAATAAATTGTACATTACCCATTGAAACGCTAGACTTTTCTTAACAATTAAACGAGTTTCAACGGCTATTAAAAACGCTTAATAGCCAAACATTTGGTGACCCCGACGTGATTGTGCATTAGTTAATATATTCGTGCAATCACAAACTACAGTTGATCATTCAAGCATTGCCATATATTGCCGGTTGTTCGTTGTTGTCGTTTGCCCGCGGCTTCAAGTGTCATCGACCACATATATATACACCAGCCGCTCTTGCATATAAGCATATACGTTTTGTTTGCGGTGCTCTTTCCCGTCACTTGCGCGCGGTACTCTTTGTTTTTCATCTTCCCGCTAGAAACGTTTTTCTAACGCCGTAGCTGCTATGGAGTTGGATGGGTCAAACGGCAGTGTAACTACCGCTGCGGAAAACAGGGTGATTTTTCTGAAGCGGAAGGCATCGGAATTGTGCGAAGGCCTCAAAAGATTGAGTGCCACTTGGGAGAATGAATTGTCGGCTTGCGACTACTATATGCTCGTGGTAAGGTTGGATGAGATCGAGGAGCTGCAGGACACTTTTAAAACCCTGCACAACGAGCTTCAGAAGTTGGACTACAACAAGACTCGCATTGGATCCTTGAACAACTTTAATTATCTGTTCAATGAGCTGGATACTTTGATTCGGCGCGAAATCGCTAATCGATTCCCCCACCTGTCTTCTCCTTCAACGGTTTCTGGAGGAACAATAATTGCTAATATTGTTGGCAGGCAGCTTCCACCACGGAGCAATCCGCCCCCGTGTCTACGCGCTATGCAATTGTCATCTTCGGATAAGAAGAAGTCTGCCTTATGCGTCTCTGAGGGGCCAATGCAGCATTTGAAGATAGATGAGCAGGCAGCGCTGTCTGCTGATACTGAAATCAATCTCCAAGACGTCCACATAGCTGAGTTGGTATCTCATTCGCAGCTGGATTCCAATATGATTTCGGAGAACCCAAGTGCACTTCCATCAATAGATTTAGCGTTGGAAATAGCTACTGATCGGTCTTCTCTCTCAATTTCGGGCTATTCATCATTATCGTGCCCCTGCAGAAGTTCAGTTGTGCCAACAGAAGCCCAGCTCTTTGACGGTTTCGGACTAGCTGCACCTGCAGCTACGTGGTCCAGACTCTTTCTCCAACGGCTGGGCAAAGATACGTTGTCTTGGCATAAAGCTCTGATTGGGATCTCTTCGCGTGGGATTCTTTTGAATGATTTGAGAGATCCCCCTCTTTTGGCATGTGGGTTTCAATATCGTTCATCCGTGTATTTTGCTGGCCATCATCAAATCACCTTTGGCAGGAAGCATCCAGTTCAGCGCACCACTAATTCAACAATGATCATCGCTCCTCAGCAGAATCTTCGCACTGGACTTCGAGCTTATTCCATCCCAATATTTGTATATTGGGGGGAGTGGAGCTGCACTGAAGACGTACAACTACAACAATCATCGTGCCACTGACCACTCAGATTGTAGATTGGATCATCTGAGGAAGTTTTTTGGCCACATCTTGGCCATTTTTAATCCTACAACTTTAGCTTCAATTACAGAGAGCCCTGCCGATCTGGATGTGCCAGTTCGTGACCCTCCCTTTTCGTTTCTTGAGCCTACCGTAACATGCCTGATCTTGCGACAATTGGATGTCAGGCAATGCGTTGCCTACATACTCCATATCTTCTGTACGCGATGGAAGGAAGACTACATCTCGTCGCTGCAGCTGCGTTCAAAGCGTATGCAGAACCCTGTGCTATCAGACCCACAACAACTGACCAATAACGACATTGGTCAAATTCATTCCTGGATTCATTGGCGTGTCTCGAGATGTTGTGCCAAAGATGGAATTAGGATTGCTACATCAAATCAGCCACAAGCGACGACTGTGAAACCCTTCAGCATCTGTTGAAAGTCAGGCTTTCAACGGGGAGAGTATGTCTGGTTTCCCAGCCGGAAAATCCCCAACAAATACCTCAAATAATAGCCAGTGGCGCAACTAACGTAATTTCACCTTTGTTTGCTATTTGAATTGCCCACTGCATATAAACATTGTAGCCGCTTATAATTACTCAATCTATTCGCCTATGCAATCATTCTTTCGTCTCTTCGACTCTTGCCTTTCTCCTTTACTTTACTATCTCGCTATATCGCTCTTTCGTTCTATCGATCTCTATTCTTAGCATCGCGTAGGGCACGGGTAATTTGGTCCGTCTGCCCTAACATGCCTTCGCAAAGGCCATGATATGGTTCAGCACTTGCATGCCTTTGCAATCTCTCGATCTTTTCTGTCGTCGCATATATACATACGCATATATTCGGTCAATTGGTGACACACGAATTGTGGTCTATATATGCATCTCGCTTCCAAGTTTCTTTCGCCATCGTTCTCATCATCTATGCTGCTCTCTCGCTTGCATTAGGGCACGGGCAATTCGGCCCGCCTGCCCTTTCTCAGTCTGGTATTGATCTTCATAACGTATCCATCGCTTTATTATATCGGTCACTTTATCGTCTACCTTACATTACCAATATATAATAAATTGTACATTACCCGTTGAAACGCTAGACTTTTCTTAACAATTAAACGAGTTTCAACGGCTATTAAAAACGCTTAATAGCCAAACAAATGCTATATCTATGTATATCTATTCTATCACCACGAATCAAAAATCCTGTGAAAGGTTTTTATACCCGTACTCAAAAAAGAGTTAAGGGGTATATTAGATTTGTGGTAAAAGTGGATGTGTGTAACGCAGAGAAGGAAAATTTTCCGACCCCATAAAGTATATATATTCTTGATCAGCATCTATAGCCGAGTCGTTATAGCCATGTCTGTCTGTCCGTCCGTCCGTCCGTCCGTCCGTCTGTCCGTCTGTCCGTCTCGATGAGCGCCTGGATCTCAGAGACTATAAGAGCTAGCGAAACCAAATTTGGTTTCCAGACTTATGTGATATCACACTGCTACAAGTGTATTTCAGAATTTCGCCCCGCCCCCTTCCGCCCCCACAAAGGACGAAAATCTATGGCAGGCACAATTTTAAAGATACGATAAAACTAAAAACGCAGTATCGTAGAGAATGCCCATATCTACCAGATTGCCAAATATGAACTAGATCGGATCATAATTATAGCCAGAATGAAGAAATTAATTTTCAGTTGCTTCCCCTCCCCCTCCCGCCCTCGACAACGCATCTCATTTTCCTTCTCGCTCGCGCATTCTGCCGCGTTCAGTGCGCGAGCAACCCCTAGCGGAGGAGATGTAGAATCTAATTGGAACATGTACAATCTACATGTTAGATGTAGAATATACATTGTATTTGTAGATGTAGATATCATATGTAGCAAAAAAATGTAAAATGTAAATTTTTTTTTTTTTCTAAAATTCTTAAAAATCATAAGCTCAAAAATGTATATACTGACTGAGTACGGGTATAAGTAGAGTCGCGTCCCCAGAAGCGACTCACACGTTCCTTCTCGTTTTTTGTTAATATATGAGATTTAGATTCTAAGTAAAAATTGTGAAAGTGCACAAAACGTTGGGAAACATACGTTACAAACGGTAAAATGTGATTTTCGGAGGGTTGTTCTAACAATTTTAGCTCATCCGTTTATTTATAGATGTTTATGAGCAATACCTTAAGCGACGCCTTAATGAACCTATACACAAAAAATACGAACAATACGATGTAAGATACTTAAGTTATGTGGAAAAGAAAAGCGCTACCCCTGAAAACAATCATTAAATAAATACCATATTTTTGTGTCATTAAAACAATGCATTAAGCATTTTTAAAGCCAAGGCTATCAAAAATAGTTTGTTCGGTACTAATCGGAAATATAGTGTGCTATACACGCACGCGTGTATCTTAGTCAAGTCAACTTCATCATATTAATGTTTATTGAAAGTGGTGTATCGAAGGTTTTAAAATAGATCAGATTTGTTTTGAAATAAGATAGTAACGATAAATTAAATACGACTTTTACGGCTGTCAACTGATGCGACGACGACTGATAAACACAGCGGCTGGCGTCTGAATGACCAATCCCAGCCTTCTTACATATATGAATTTTGTTTAATATTTTAATATTTACACTACTCGACAAAATTGAACTTTTTCTTCCCGCTGTGGACCAAAATGACTTTTTCTGATAGATTTCAGGATTTAAAAAGTTTATAGTATTGTTTTTTTTTAAGAATTTTTTTAATCTGGTATTTTTTCAAGTTAAAGGTAGTGCTTCTATTTTTCACATAATATCTGGTTGCATAGAACTTTGCAGTTTTCTGAAAAGCTGACAAATGCAGCTATAAATCCGACCGAGACACTTTGTAGCTACAGCTTAACGTCTGGAAGATATTAAGCTTTCAAATTCAAATTTCATCATTTTTTGCGGTATTTTTTCGCGAAATTTTGATTTTAAAAACTCCGGAAATGTCGAAAAAATAATTCTTGGCATGAATCGATGGATAAACGACCAAAATGCAGCCGTTGGACCAAATCGACTCAAAACTCATTATCCCTGAAAAAATACCGTCCGGTATGTTGCTGGTCCAACTGCCCTAACGGGATTGCAAGAAACAAAAAATACCTGCAATTTTTGTTTTACCGAGTCTTTTACTCCTATTGTTAGTGCTTATATTTACCTATCAAACAGGCAGAGGGTTACTAATGACCGAATTCCATAATTTCCGTCAACCAAACCTTGCACCACGTATTCACAGGTTTTATGTTTATTTCTGGTCGTCGTCGTCTGGTTATTTCTTATAAACCAACAGGAATTTTTGGTGTAACGACAAAGTTATTTTTATTCAATTTTTATATTACAGCTTCTTATCTTTAAAATACCACAACACCCGTCGCCTTCTTTTAACATATTTTTTGATCATTTGTCCATTTACGACTATATAAAAGATATTCAGGGGTGCCACAGAAATCATTTCTGCTGGAAAATCACCTGAATTCCGTTCCGCCGTGCCACACACCGATTTTTCAGCGGAATCAAAATCGCTCACAATTTATCCAGCCATTTGATTAAATACACCCATAAAACACACCTAAAACGATTCGAATCTTACTTTCCCATAAAGGTTGTTCAATTGGTGGTTAACCCTCATTCAAATAATTTAACATTATACATGTTGAGTTAATAAAATAAGCATTTTAGTAAATCACTATTCAATCCGCTGACTGAATTTTCACTTAACGATTACGCTCTCAATCCGCTGCAGAGCGAGGTGGCCACCTAGGGCGATTCGGACTTTCGAAGTTAATACAGTAATGCCACCTTTTTTAAGTCGAACTGTATTAGTACTGTATTAGTAATGCCACTTTTTTTAAGTCGAATTCGGAGCAATATATTTAATATTAATTATATTGAAAGCAATCTGTTTTTCTTTAATTAAGCATCACAAAAAATAGCTCATTGTAGTAAAACTTCCTTTACGTCAAACGTGTGCATACTTTTTATGAAAATTGTGAAAACATTTTTTTTTTACGGGATTTTATTTACAATCTTCCCTATTAAGATTACGACAGTATACAAACTTACTAATATTTTTATTATTTACACTTAATTACTTAGGGTCACTAAGTATTATTGCTGGGTGGGAGGCCTTCGGAGTCGGTATGGCAGGGCCAAGAAAGACGCCAAGCATTAGGATGGGCTTGAAGCGGCCGTACTTTGCTTTCACTTGCATCACTTTACTGATCCTACATAGCTTTATGGATGTCATTCCGATGTACCATGGGCCCAGAAGTCTTGGGCGTACCGGGCGGGGGTACAGGGGAGGATAGCGGGGGCGAGGGGGGGGGTGGAGGGGGGGTGGGGGGCGGCCCGGGGGGGGCCCGGGCGAGGAAAGGGTGGGGGGGGGGAGGCGGGGGGTGCGGTGGTAGCCCATGGGATTTGGCACAACCACGGGGCCGACATGGACTTGGTTCGTAAGGGGGGGGTGGAGGGTGTGGGGTGGGGGGGGTTTGGTTGTTGGATCACCCATAAGGTTGTTGAACAGCCGGGGGGGGAGGGCCGGGCTTTTGTTGGCTTTAATGACCCTTGTGACTTCTCTGTTTGGAGTGGAGCGGGTTGTTGGTTGGTGGCCAGCAGTTGCGGGGGGTTTGAGCGTTTCTAGATGGCGGAGCCCTGTTGCCACCGTTGTGACAAAGGTGATTCACTCTCTTGGTGGGCATCACCTGATTTGCTTCCACAGTGGGAACGTTTGTGTGGGGGTGTCTATGTTTTGCTCGGTTTTTTTCACTTGGGCCTGCGTAGTAGGTGGTTGGTATTTTAGCCGCCTTCGAGAGGTGATGTGCTCCACCTGCGAGCCTCTTACGGTACAGCACTCAAGTGCTGACGACTGCTGTTGGAGTTTATTGATGCTAATATTGGGTTGGGTTTTGCCGCCAGTGACATTGGGAAACCAAGCTGCTGACACAAGACTTACAATTAGTTTGGCAGCACAATGAGGTTAGCTCTATATTGGCCAACGTTTTGCTGAGTTAGAGGTGGGGTCCAGCTGGGTGGCGTAAAGGTGGTAGAATGGGCGGTGACCGATGATGACTGTTAGTGACTACATAACTGGCTTGAGACCCGTGTAACTAACAATAGGGGTTGTGTTTGGACTGTGGGCCAATATGTGGGCTGCCCGGAGGATAGTAGCTGTTCGTGGGTTATTATAGCGTTATATAGTTTTCTTTGGGTTGGTGTCTGATCCCCAATGGGGTGCTTGGCTAGTCACCAGCTGCTTAAGGTAACCTGTGGTGTAATGTTGGAGGAAACGTGGTGGGAGATCTGCGGCTAGGTTTAGGTACGCCTGAATTCAATGAATGGGGGGGGAGGCTGCACCTCCAGGGGAGATTTGTCTAGAGTTATAGCCTGGGTGATTTTTTATTTGTTGGTGGCTTATTGAGCGGGCAAGTCGGTGGGAGCTGGGGCCTTCAAACTATATTAAAGGCATTACATTGCAGGGGGATTTTGGTTGGCATAGCCCTGCATGTTTTTGCTCCTTTTATAGTTCCAATGACTCAATTCCACTAGGCAATTGGGATGGAGGGGTATTGGGGAATCTGGACTATTTGATGCCATCTATTTCCGCTGTGGTTGGTTGAAGTGTCGGCTGGACTGGGCGTACGACCCGTGTTGTACTTAACGCCTGACAGAACCCGGGGTGGATTAGTTTGGACGCCGGGTTAGAGCTGCAGTTATTTGTTGGTTTAGGCGATTTTTCAATTCTTTATAGACAGGACAACCCTATAGTTGGAGTATGGTTTCCCCACATGCTTTTTTGGGATGGGTCCTCCTTATTCGGGGCAGGCCTCAGTGAGATGAACACACCACAGGCAACGCAGACTGCCCGTGCAATGGTTTGTGTCCATATCCTGGCAATTGTGCATTGGCCGGTCCATTTGTTTGTGTGGCCCACGTGATCCTCGGTGCAGTGGTATGAAGCTTTATATTGGGTGACTATTTTTCCTTATATGCATCTTTAGGTGCAGTTCTACTTTGACATTGCTAGGATTTGTTTCTATTTATTATGTTCATTACCAAACATTTGTATTCATTTGTAGTTCTACCAGGTGGCATCGCTTCAAAATGCCAAAACAAAACTAACAAACCATTTCTACACATTATTGCCATTGCATTTATGTCAAAAACCCCTGTTCGGCTAAGCGCAGACCCATGGCAGCACAAATAGAATCATAGCGATCATTCTACCAAAAACTGGTAATTGTAATGAATCACAAAAACCACATACGTATCGTTTGAACGTGAAAACGAGTCCGATGCGCATCTGAAAAGCCTGCACTGCAAGGTTTGTATTCTAATATGTTGCCTCCGTAGTTCTTCGATGGCCAACAATCTCGGTAAAAGCATTTTAATTAAGTTTTCCGTAAAATTCAGATGTGTGTTTTTTTTGAACAGCTGATTGCTGCCATGCATGCAGAGTTGCCAGGCAACTGCTAGAGTTGCCGAGTACATTGTTATGTTTGACTCGAACGATATGGGATGTTTTTTTGCTTTTAAATTATAAAAGTACAGCTTTAAAAAATCAATTATTTTATATCATAAAAGAAAAAAAAGAACGAGAAGGAACGTGCGAGTCGCTTCTGGGGACGCGACACTACTTATACCCGTACTCAGTCAGCATATACATTTTTGAGCATGTGACTTTTTAGAATTTTAGAATTAAAAAAAAAAAAAATTTTTAATTTTACATTTTTTTGCTACATCTGTTATCTACATCTACATATATTATGTATATTCTACATCTTACATGTAGATTATACATGTACCATTTAGATTCTACATCTCCTCCGCTAGGGGTTGCTCGCGCACTGAACGCGGCAGAGTGTGCGAGCGAGATGGAAAATAAGTTGTGTTGTCGTTGGCTGGAGGGGGCAGGGGAAGTAACTGAAAATTAATTTCGTCATTCTGGCTATGGTCATCCGATCTGATTCAGATTCAGCAGTCTGGTAGATATGGGCATTCTCTACGATACTGCGTTTTTAGTTTTATCGTATCTTTGAAAATGTGCCTGCCACAGATTTTCGTTCTTTGTGGTGGCTGAATGGGGCGGGGCGAAATTTTGAAATACACTTGTAGCAGTGTGATATCACATGAGTCTGGAAACCAAATTTGGTTTCTCTAGCTCTTATAGTCTCTGAGATCTAGGCGCTCATCAAGACGGACAGACGGACGGACGGACAGACGGACATGGCTATATGGACTCGGCTATTGATGCTGATCAAGAATATATATACTTTATGGGGTCGGAAACGTTTCCTTCTCTGCGTTGCACACATCCACTTTTGCCACAAATCTAATATACCCCTTAACTCTTTTTTGAGTACGGGTATAAAAATTGTGATCGGGTGATCTTTGCTTAGAACAATGGGAATTTTCTAGTTAAAGTCATAGTCGCTGTCATTAACATTGTCCAGTCTACCTTTGAGTCTCATTAAGCCGTCATCGGAAATTTTCAAGGGTAGTGATTTTAAACTTCTTGAATTATCAACATATTCTTTTGTCAATTTTTACTTCACGTGGGTAACAATCAAGTTGCATTTTTCTAAATATTAAAATTTCTGCCCTAGCTATTTCCTTAGCTGTCAGTTGCTTACAATTTGGATTTTGTCTCCTGAGCTTTAAATGGTCTACATATCGTAGTATCCAAGCTGTGGTTCTTAAGAACCGCAACCAGTTCGAGAATCGAAGAACGTCTGGTAAGTCAATATCGGTTCTCAGTAGCTAAGTGACATTAACATACTCTTTGTCAATTAGATCGATATCCTGTCACCCAACTGAAATCCTTCCTACTGGCCAGTGATCACTATTATTATGCAAAAACTGTGGACCTGTCAACCACAATTTGTTGTTTGTAAAATCTATTTTAGTGATTTTGGTTGCCTCATCTGCTGGGTTCAATTTCGTTGGAACATACTTCCAATCCCCTACATTTGATATCTCCTATATTTCTCCTAAGCGTTGGGATACAAAGGTTTTGAAGCGTTTGCTGCTCGACTTGAGCCAATACAAAACAATTTCCGAGTGTGTCCATAAATGCGTTCAGCCTGTTTTAAAATTCAAAGTTTCTTTAATCATTTTACTCATTCTTGCTCCCAGTAAAGCTCCTTGTAATTCCAACCGCGGAATTGACATTGGTTTGAGTGGTGCTACACGTAATTTTGTAGTTATTAAACTGCATTCAATTTTGTCGTCACTTTGGAATCGTACGTATGCGCAAGATGCATAAGCATATTCAGAAGCATCGCAAAATACATGCAATTGTACTTCACAGTCATTTATTGTAAGTTTTGTCATACGTCTTGGCACACTGAAGTTACTAATTTTATAAAACGAATTACATAGCTCTTTCCACAAACCAAAATGGTCATCTATGATAGGGTCGTCCCAGTTGATTCCACTATCCCAGATTGCTTGTAACAGTATTTTATTCGATATGAGCAAATTGGAAGGAGCCAATTTCAGAAGTTCACTAAGAGATTTTGTAAAATTTAAGTTATAAGCCAGACTGTCTTTTTTATAATCCCACATTAGGCCTTAAACACGCTCTTCTGTTAAGTTTATAATCTTTTTGGAAGATATCGATTTTTTGTGGCATTTTGTAGGGCTTATATGGTCTAAAACCTCTGAAGAGTTTGAAATCCAATTGCACATTTCAAACCCACCTTGCTGATGTACATATATAACATCTTTTATCAGTTGTATGGCACTGATAATGTCATCTGCTCCTCCCAAGTAGTCGTCCATGTAATATTTTCCTATTATGTCTTGGCAGGCTTTAGGGTATTTTTTCTTAAAGTCACTTGTATTACGATTCCTTACTTGTTGTGCAATACTTGGACTGCATATATCTCCCAAAAATAAAACTTGTATTTCATAAACGTCTGGTATACCTTGCCGTCTTTTTCACGCCACAAAATTCTCTGGGCTGGTCGATCTGTCTGTTGAACTTTTATTTGTAGAAACATTTCTTTTATGTCACCGAAAAAAACAATTTTGTTTTCACGGAAATTCATGACGACAGATGACAGTTGATTGTAAAGGTCAGGTCCTGCTATCATAAAATCATTATGTCAATACCCATGACTAGAAGCAGCGTCGAACACAATTCTCAATTTATCTGGCTTATTTATATTTTGTACGCAAAAATGGGGAAGATAATAAGTCACGGGTGACTGAATATCTAGTTCATACGAGTCCAATTTTGTTATATACCCTCTTGAAATATGTGATTTAATTGTTTCTTCATATTTCTTTCCATATTTAGGGTTTTTGTCAATTTTCCTTCCACAGGCCATTAATCTAGAATACGCATTGTTGTAACTCTCTGGAAGTCGTATATCTTCTTGTTTCCAAAACAAACCGAATTCAAACCTGTCTTCTACACGCTTTGGATATTTGTCTACAATTTCTAAGCACCTTTTGTCGTCAAGTGACAAAGGATAGTCGTTCTTAACAGTTAGTTCGCTCTCGATTGACCAGTAAGATTTGACGAGGTAATGTAAAACATCCAAGTCATCACATTCCTCTTCTTTTAAAACTTTGTTGTTGATATGAAAAGAATAATTGGTTTCAATTTTCTGTCTGTCTGGTGCTACTACTCCATGAATAACCCAGCCCAACAAGGTTTTGCTCGCCACTGGTCCATTAAAGGCTTCGTAATGTAGTTTTCGTGAAACTATAAGAGACCAGTTGTCTTGTCCTACCAACATTTTTGGATGGGCCTTTTCGTATGAACAGTCAATGAAGTTTTTCAAAAATTTAAAATTGTCGGTTATGTCGTCTATTTTCAGAGTTTGTAAAGGTAAGTTGAGATTAGAGACTGTGTAACAAATTTTTATAATTATAACTGCAATTATCTATTTAACATTGCATTTGCGTCTACCATCTTTCATCAAATGGTTTTTACCAAGACAAGATATACACAAGCTATTCTGAGACACATGCTCCCATTGTTTGTCAATATGTAAGTCTTTAAATTTTCCACATGTCGTAACATAATGATCAATCGATTTACAATAATTACAGAATCCTTTTCTATATTCTTTGGTTGCATTATTTGGATAATTTGTAGCTGTTAAAGTACTATCTTTGGACTTATGCTGCCCCAGGCCTATCATGGTTGCAGCCTTAATGGTTTCACTTAGCCAAGCCTTAAAAACTATTATTTTTGGCTCAGCTGATCTAGATTTTTAAAAGTGTTTCATAAATGCAATTCGCTGTGACATAGGTAATTTTTCCAATATTTCGTCATGTAACAACGGATTAAGAATATGATCTAAATCTTCGATGAGCAACAATGTATGAATTAGATTTGTAATTTATCATAAAATGAGATTAGTCGTTCATATATATCGTCTTTTACAAATGGGAAATTCTTAATTTTATCAATCAGTTGTCTTATAATATGACTCGAGTCACCAAATCTCTCTTTTAGGATTTTTATTATCGTTAACACATTATCTGGTAACAACAAAAGAGATTGTACACATTATTTGGCGCGACCTGTCAATGCTTTTCTTAGACGACTTAAGTTTTCATAGTTCCTAAATTTACAAGCGTTTGTACTATTTTCAAATTCGGAATAAAATATGGGCCATTCTAATGGATCCCCTGCAAATGTCGGTAGTTCTTGTTTTATTGTCTGCCTTGCCATGAATGTTTCCACATCCTGATTATTTCCTGACTTATTAAGACTTTCATTTTCAAATTTAAGCTTACGTGTTGTTAACCCACTCACTTGTACGCATCTCAGCGTATTTGCCATCATTGTCGTCGCTGTCATCTTCTTTTTCTTCTTCTTGTAGCTGCACCTCAAGCAGCTCTTGTTCCAAGTCCAGATGTTTTTGTTGAAGTGTCAGCTGTTGGCGCTGCTCTCCCTGTGTTGCAATTTACTGGGCAAGCTGCTGCTGTTTTGTATTTAACTCCAGTTGTTTCATCAGATTTTGCACCTTAGACGATGCGCGTGAGTTTTGGCTACTTTTGGCTGTTTGTGGAGATCGGCCTTCGGACTGCTTGCCCTGCAGCCTTTTTGATTACGTTGTCCTTGCTTTGATGGTAGCGTCCATTTCTTGTCGGTATGAGGAGTGTGGATTATCTTATTTTTTTTGTCCCATTATAGCTGTCTACGATCTTTTGTTCAGCGATTTGAACAGATTTGTCGATTTTAGATGTCGTCACAACTTTAATTTTTTTCCGCCAGTCTTTTCGGCACGTATTTCGGTGTATGTTTTCATGTATGTATTCCCATTTATGTATCCTGTCTGGAGCATCACCAAAAACACGCAACAGTCTTTCTTTCTCTTTCTGTTGCACGTCTGTCAGTACACATACACTAGTCGTCGTCAAAGTGTTAGCGCATGCATGCAGATGTTCGTATGTGTATATCTTGGATCAGGCTTGGAATACCCTGCAGTACCAGAAGTAAGCGATGACAAATGTCAACTACGCGTCATTCAGGATTTTTTCACTGCCGCTGCGACAGACGAGTAGAATATGAAGTCGACGCGTCGGTCAGACCAAACTCTTTTTTTTTCTTTGTTTCTTTCTGTTACGACGCGTGCCGTAACATAATTCGGTTTTGCCGTCGGCGTCGACAACGTTGTTAGAATTGTGCTGTGAAAAATGAGACGCAGGTTTTGTATATTTTGGGCAAAATTATTATCAGGTAAGTGCAGTTTCATTTAATTAAAAATAGTCTATTGTGCGTTGTAAAAAATGAAGAAAATGTGATATTGCGAAATTAAATGCGTTTTCGACGACATTTTTCATTTCCAACAACGAAAACAGAAAAAAACACCCGAGTGGTTCTTGCGAGTCTTGAGTCGAGCAGGTACATATCTTGGCGGGTGTTTTGTTTTTGGCGCAAATGCACTGCTGATCTACTGAGAGCATTGTTAACAAATTGAAAAATATTTTAATTAACACATCTTATTTTAAAGGCGATTCAGTTGATGTGCCCGGAACGACCACGACGGCCTTACGAACATGAGCAAATCAAAAAAACTAAAAAGGTTCTGTGGAAAAAAGAACACACAGCACAAAAATGTGAATATGTATACATTTTTATAAGAAAACAATAAATAAAAGAAATTTAATATTTTATAAAGGAATTTACCCATGCCTTTTTACTTAAACACATCACTTATTAGGGCCTTACTTTAAGGGAAATTCATCGCTTATTAAGGCCTTACTTTTCAAGGAAAATCCATCGGTTATTAAGGCCTTACTTTTTAAGGTAAATTCATCGCTTATTAAGGCTAATTCTCGTTTACTATATCATCGATTATGCTCCTAGGACATCCCTGTGTTAAAGTAAACAGCCCATTGTATGGCAGGTCATCGCTTATGTCATCGAGCTGCATGACGTTGCCATCGTTGTGTGGTTGCTTACACATCGCTTACCCGTACTGCAGGGTATACATACAGATCTATTTCACCATGTGATGAAATTGCGCTTCTGTCTTGCGCAATCCATATGCAGTTCCGTGGGCTTCTAAGGACCATGTTAGTGCTTATATTTACCTAACAAAGAGGCAGAGGGTTACTAGTCCGGCTCGAATGGCCATGTTAGTGCTTATACACACATGATCATAATAATAGGTACACACATCTACGTGAACTTTATCATAATAGAAAACAGTTTTATTCGATATTTGAAAAGTAAAATTTGTTCCCACTTATTCTTTAAGTATTTTTTTTCATTAATAAAAAGCTTTTTATAGTATATGATAATGTTATAAATGAAAAGAGATCCATTTGTATTTTAAAGTCGATGTCAGGCTGATCAAAATAATAGGTACACTTCAAGTGTTCTCAGGATAAAAATGTTGTAACTGAATATTTAATTTTTTTTTTGGCTTTATTAGTTAATACTAGTTAATATCCAGTGTATCCACCTCTATTTTTGGACACCTTTATAATTCTCTTTGGCATACTTTTAATAAGCGCCTGGCAGGTTTCTATAGGTGTCTCATACCACAATTTTTGGACGCCCTCCCATAATTTATGCTTGTTTGAAAATGAAAACTTGGCTAATTTCTTTTTTAAATCTCCCCACAAGTTTTCAATTGGATTTAAGTCGGGAGATTGACTAGGCCACTTTAAAACGTCAATTTTATGTTCCTCAAAAAAGTTGGTCAAAAGCCTTGATGTGTGCTTTGGGTCGTTATCTTGTTGAAATACCCAACGCAAGGGCATATTTTCTTCAGCATAAGGTAACATAGCACTCTCCAATATAGACTTGTATTCCTCAGCGTTCATTTTGTTCGTTGTCTGGAAAAGTGGACCTACGCCGTACCAGGAGAAGCAGCCCCATATCATTATATTGCCACCTCCATGTTTGACAGTTTTTTTGGTGAAGCGTGGATCAAATTCCTTTCCTTTAGGGCGTCGTACATTCCTTTAACAATCATTCCCAAATAAATTTATTTTTGTTTCGTCGCTCCACAAAATGTTTCTCCACTTTTTCTCGCCGTCGCATCCTACCCAGTCTTTATGAAGTTTAGAAAAAGTTAGCCTCATGGCTATATTTTTTTTGCGCATAAGTGGAACCTTTCTTGCTATTCTCCCCGGAAGGTTGGCTTGTTGTAGCCGTCTACGGATTGTTGGAGCACTAACTTCTTGTCCGATTTCTGCTGCAATAGCCTTTGACGACTTAAATGGGTCCTTTTTGCTCAGAGATATAATGTAGTGGTCAAGTGTTATGCTTGTTTTCTGTGGTCTTCCCCGCGTTTCCTGACTACATTTCCTTTTTAATGCATTTTTAACAAAGTTATGAGATCTTTGCATTAATTTGGCAATGGCACGAAGAGATTTGCCTTCTTTTCTCAGACTAAGAGCCAATCGGGCTTCCTCCTCTGTACAATGAGAATTTCGACCCATTCTTGTAAGGAAAAAATAATTATTTGTTTATGTTTTGACTTTAGTTAAATGAAATTTACATTAAACGGCCAAAAAAGCAAAAAATCTCAAATTATTTACTTAATATTGAAGAATTACTGACACTGTACCTATTATATTGATCAGCCAAAGTGTGTGGTCAACTCACATTTTCGGTAAAAGCTCTGTTATTAGGGGGTTCACCTATTTAATTTTTTTGTCAAAGAGTTGCCTCATATTGACAAACAAAAAATACAAAAAAAAATTTGGTTTTCAACTCATAAAGTACGATAAAACTGATGTGAATTGAAAATTTGCAACGTGTACCTATTATTATGATCATATGTGTATTTACCCAGCAAAGAGGCAGAGGGTTACTAATCCATTACTAATTCCATAATTTCCGTCAACCAAACCTTGCAACACGTATACACAGGTTTATGTTTATTTCTGGTCGTCGTCGTCTGGGTATTTCTTATAAACCAACAGAAATTTTTGGTGTATCGACAAGCTATTTTTAATCAATTTTTATTTCACAGCTTCTTTAATCTTTAAAACACCACAATTTTTCAGTAGACTTCTAGATAATGACTGCCTACTCATCTTAAATCAAAACGAGAAGGAACGTGCGAGTCGCTTCTGGGGACGCGACTCTACTTATACCCGTACTCAGTCAGTGCTCAGTCATACATTTTTGAGCATTTGATTATTTAGAATTTTAGAATTTAAAAAAAAAATGTTACATTTTACATTTTTTTGCTACATCTGTTATCTACATCTACATATATTATGTATATTCTACATCTAACATGTAGATTATACATTTACCATTTAGATTCTACATCTCCTCCGCTAGGGGTTGCTCGCGCACTGAGCGCGGCAGAGTGTGCGAGCGAGATGGAAAAAGAGTTGTGTTGTCGTTGTCTGGAGGGGGCGGGGGGAAGCAACTGAAAATTTCTTTATTCTGGCTATAATTATGATCCGATCTGATTCAGATTCGGGAATCTGATAGATATGTGCATTCTCTACGATACTGAGTTTTTAGTTTTATCGTATCTTAAAAAATGTGCCTGCCACAGATTTTCGTGTTTTTTGGGGAAGGAAGGGGGCGGGGCGAAACTTTGAAACACACTTGTAGCTGTGTGATATCACATGAGCCTGGAAACCAAATTTGGTTGCCCTAGCTCATATAGTCTCTGAGATCTAGGCGCTCAACAAGGCAGACAGATGGACAGACAGACATGGCTATATCGACTCGGCTATTGATGCTGATCAAGAATATATATACTTTATGGGGTCGGATACGTTTCCTTCTCTGCGTTACACACATCCACTTTTACCAAAATTCTAATATACTCCTTAACTCTTTTTGAGTACGGCTGTAAAAATGTAATCTATCGGAAAAATTCGGTTCTGTTCGAAGCGTGATCGTTCTCTTTCCTGGGTTTAAAAATCAAGAATCCTGATGATCTTGGAAAACGATGAGATGCGAGTCATAAACTCAAACGAGGGCGATTGCTCAACGGTTTAACATGTGTGAGCAAGAGCAAGCTCTTTTAAGCTCGGACTTTTCCAATTCGGAGGGTATCGGAAAATGCGAATTTTCTGGGCACCCTGACTCATCTCCGTATAAGAATTGCGGGCCCTCGAATCAAATTGATTCGATAAGTTCACTTACATCGCAACCACGAGGTGCAATGTCTGAAGTATTACACTGCGACGGCAGTGTTATTTCGGAATCTTTCCAAATAAACGCTCTCGATTCCACAGTTGTCAAGAACTTGTTTGACGTATGACCAAAATTGAGCCAAGAGGGTGGCGGCGCATAATTCGAGCCTTGATATGGATTTTATACCCGTACTCAAAGAGTTATTAGTATATTAGAATTGTGGTAAAAGTGGATGTGTGTGACGCAGAGAAGGAAACATTTCCGACCCCATAAAGTATATATAGTTAGATGAGGCAGTCTGTTCCGTCTTAACGCCTCGAATGAATTGAACCTGAGGGCATTCTTAGCCCGATCCGCTGTAGGTTTTCGTGATTGTGAGCTGTTAAGCTCACAATATTTAACACCAATAACACTACTCGACAAAATTTAACTTTTTTATTTAGGCTGTGAACCAAAATGTATATTTTCTGTTGGTTCCCCCGCCTACTTCAGCCAGAGAACCGCTACTCATTCTCTTTCTCGCTAGCGGAGGAGATGTAGAATATAAATGGTACATGTAGAATCTACATGTTAGATGTAGAATATACATTGTAGATGTAGATAACAGATGTAGCAAAAAAATGTATATATTTTTATTTTAAAATTCTAAAAAATCATGCTCAAAAATGTATATACTGACTGAGTACGGATATAAGTAGAGTCGCGTCCCCAGAAGCGACTCACGCGTTCCTTCTCGTTTTACTTTAAATTTTTTTTTTAATTTTCAATATATAGTACGGTGCTTAAGCAATGTCGAATAGCAAAAATGATATTGTTTATATTTCAGGGGTCTGATCCGAGAGCTGCAACATGTCGAGGCAAGCTGCAAAGTCGTCGCTGCAAACTAAACCAAGAGATCAACAAGGAACTTCGCTTACGCGCTGGAGCCGAGAATTTATTCAAGGTAGGAACTAATAATTGAAAAAAAAAGGACTATAATTTTTAACGGCTTTCCCAATTCCTACTGTTGCTGCGTTAAGGTGACAACTAACCGCAAACTACGCGATACAGTAGCCTTGGAACTGAGCTTCGTCAATTCAAATTTGCAACTTCTAAAGGAGCAACTAGCAGAGTTGAATTCATCAGTGGAAATTTATCAAAACGAGAAGTGAGTAACTTTTTTCGAGCAGTTTCATTCAAAACTTTGGCAAATTTTTAAACGCACAAAAAATGAAAAAGCTACCACTGTAATAAGCTTTAAAAAAACCAGATTTAAAAAATAATTTAAAAAAGTTCTGCTAAAAAAAAATAAATTATTACTAAGCATGTTTAAATCTTTCAAAAAAGTTGGTCTGGTTCGAAGCGGCGAAATTGTGTCGGGTAGTGTTATTAGAGCTAAACATGAAAATATACCTAAGAAATAGTACTAATTACACTAGTCAACACGACAATTAGGCTGTGGCCCAAAATGACTTTTTCTTATAGATATCGGGGTCTACAAATTTTTAACGAATTATGGTTTTTTTTAAGAATTTTAAAATCGTATTTTTTAATGTTTTTTTCAGAGGTAGTGCTTTTATTTTTCACATAACTTGAGTATCTTATATCTGAATCAGATCGGATCACAATTATGGTCTGAATTCTATCTAAAACTAAAAATGCATGCCAAGAATTATTTTTCTTTCGACTTTTTCCGAGTTTTTAAACTTTAAATTTCGAAAAAAAAAAATACCGCAAAAAATTATGAAATTTGAATTTGAAAGCTGTATATCTTCCAGGCGTTAAGCTGCAGATACAAAATGTCTGGGTCGGATTAAGCTGCATTTGTCAGTTTTTTAGAACTGCAAAGTTCTATGCAACCAGATATAAGATACTTAAGTTATGTGAAAAATAGAAGCACTACCTCTGAAAAAAACCATAAAAAAAATAAAGCACTACAAAAATTTTTATAACCCGAAATCTATCATAAAAAGTCATTTTGGTCCACAGCCTAAAAAAAAAGTTCAATTTTGTTGGGTAGTGTTACGGAAAAGGTATTTTAGTATTAGTGATTTAAGAAGAGGAAGGGATTTAGTGGTGGATATTATTTATTTTTTATTTTTTTCATTATTACGGGATTTTATTTATCGAATCTTCCCCATTAGAGACTTACGACAAGTATACAAATCTTAGCCTAAAATAAATATTTAATTAATTACACTTAATTACTTAGAGTACGTCCCTAGCTAAGTATTATTGCTGGGTGGGAAGGTCACTTCGCCGGAGTCGTGTATGGCTAGTGTGACAATTTAAAGACTGCGCAAGTCTATTAGGATGGGCTTGAAGCTTGGCCTGGTACTTTGCTTTCACTTTGGCATTTTCATCTTTAACTGATCCTACATTTAAGTCTTTATGGATATTTTCATTCCGTATGTACCATGGTGCCCCAGTGATAGTTCTTAGTATCTTCGATTGAGCTCTCTGGATTAGAAATAATTACTAACGCAAGCATTTCCCCATAGCTCGGAGCCGTATGTCCAGATGGGTTTGAGAACTGCACTGTACAAAAGTACTTTTTACTCCAGTTTTAGTGGTGAACGGGTGTTTATTAGCCAATGTAGATAACTAGCTTTAAATTTAAGTAGATTTCTCTTCTATCCAGATGAACACCAAGGTATGTTACTTCGGTGGCTTGTGGAATGTTGATATTGTTCAGACATAATGGAGGGCAAGTTTGTTTGTTTAACGTGAAGGTGACATGCTTGCACTTTTGCTCGTTTACATGTATCCGCCAGTCTGCTAGCCATTTTTCTAAGGCCACGAGATGAGATGATAAGTGATCCGTGGCCCTTCTTGGGCACTTGGAGCGACTTTATATGGCAGTATCATCAGCAAATGTCGAAGTTGTGGTTAGGCTGTTTGTCGGTAGATCTGCTGTGAATATGATATACAGTGTCGGTCCAAGCACGCTGCCTTGCGGTACACCAGCTTCAATTGGATGATATTCAGAGAGGAAATCTTTGATCGTACTGCGAAACTTCTTTGCTGTAGGTATGACCCCAATATTCCATGAATGTTCTGTGGAAGTAATATTTTGATTTTGTGGACTAAGCCATCTAACCAAACGCGGTCGAAAGCCTGGGCGACTTCCAGAAAATCAGCGGAGCAATACTCCCGTCTTTCAAATGCATTTCGTATCTCAGAGGTTATACGGTTTTCTTGTTCAATGGTTCCGTGTTTTTCGCGAAATCCAAATTGGTGAGTCGGGATGGCACCGTTGATGTGTAGGTGTTGTTTGATACGATTCAGGAGCAGCTTTTCAAATATCTTTGATAGGCAAGGCAGTAGGCTGATAGGTCTATATGATGATGGCTTGGACTTATCGTTTCCGGCTTTATAGATCATTGTGATGACTGATTTCCTCCATTCTTGAGGATAATAGCCCCAAGTCATCATGCTGTTGAATATCACAGTAAGGAAATACACTGCACAGCTCAGCAATTCTATGATCATTTTAGGAGAGATTAAATCGTGGCCCGGAGCTTTCTTTTGCTTTGAGATTTGGTCTTTATGACCCTTGTGACTTCTCCTGATTGGAATATGATAGGCGGAGTAGCTTCGGGATTGTTGGTTGGTGGAAGCACAAAGCTTTTCGTTGCTGGGTGTGGTTTGAAGACGTTTTCTAGATGGACGGCAAATGTATTTGCCTTCTCTTTGTTGCTGCGAGCCCACTCTCCTGCTTGTGTATGCAAAGGTGATTCACTCTCGATTGGTGGGCATACGCCTGATTTTGCTTTCCACAGTGGGAATCGTTTGCTAGTTGGGGAGAGTTGAGCTCGGTTTTTTTCATCTTCTAGGGCTCTGCGTAGTAGGTGGTTGGCTATTTTTAGCCGCTCTTTCGAGGCAGGTGATCTGCGTGCTTGCCACTCTCGGCGAAGCCTTCTTTTATCGCGTAGCAGCACTTCAATGTGCCTAGAAATACGACTGCTGTTGGAAAGTTTATTAGATGCTAATATTGGTGTTGAGTGTTTTGCCGCCAGTGACATTGAGGAAACCAATGCTTCGACTGACCTATCAATGTCATCTTTACAATTAATGCATGGGCAGCTATCAATATGAGAGCTTATGTACTTCCTGTATTTTAGCCAATCTGTTTTGCTAGAAGTTAGAAAGTGTGGGCGTTCCGAAAGCTGTGGATGGTCGTAAAGGTGAAGTAGAATGGGCGAGTGATCCGATGATAGATCTGTGAAGTGATCTACATTAATCTGAGCTTGCAGCACCCTTCGTGTAACTGCAAAATCAATCAAGTCGGGTTGCTTGTTTGGATCTGTGGGCCAATATGTGGGCTTGCCCGGAGAGATAAAGTCTAGCTTGTTTCGTGGGGTTATTATAGCGTTATATAGTTGTCTTCCTTTCGGGTTGGTAAGTCTAGATCCCCAATGGGTGTGCTTGGCATTGTAGTCACCAGCTGCTATAAATCGGTCACCTAGTAGTTCGAAGAATGTTACAAATGCTGTTTCGGAAATGCGCGTGGTGGGCAGTATACTGCGGCTAGGTTTAGGTAGCCGCTCTGAATTTCAATATGAAATGCTGTTGCCTGTATGTAGATAAGGTGTAGAAAATGAAGGCAATGGATAATGCCTAATGCGATTCTTGATCAGAACGCCAGTACCTCCATGTGCCCTACCATCGGGATGATTTGTCGCATAGAAGTTATAGCCATCGAGGTTGAGCGAGGAACTGTAAGAGCTCGCATTTATGCTGCGAAATGCCATTTGCATTCCAGAAACATATATTTAGACAGGACATTTAAACAGATTTCTGTTTGATTAGGAGCGCCAGGAGGAGATTTTGGTTGCGCATAAGCTCCTGCATCGTTTGTTGTATTGCTACCATTGTGTTTGTTAAAGTTACCAGCATTGATTCAATTCCACTAGGCAATTGGGATGGATTAGCAGGGGTATGTTGGGCAGAGAATTCTGGGATCTGATTTAATGCCTGATTCTGCATTATTCCAGCTGTGGTTGGTTGAAGTGTCGGCTTAGAGACTGAGGCGTACGACCCGTTGTTGTAAATTAACGCCTGAGCAAAAGAAACTCCTGGAGTCGTAGTTGATGGTATATATGTTAAGTTTTGTCGGACGCCTGGGTTTCAAGCTGCAGTTATTTGTTGGTTTAGGCGATTTTTCAATTCTTTTGTAACGAACCATGGTTCTAGCCATGGCTCGTAACAAACGGCGGAGGGTCAGCGCATCCACGCTGGCGGGAGATATACACATATACACTGATATACACAGAGATAACGAACCATGGCTCTAGCCACGGTTCTCCACAAATAGCGGTGTGTCAGCAACTCCGGGAAATAAAATTGTCTTAAGCAACGCACACAATTAATTAAGAACTCTCTTGTCCACACAACAATTTAAAACACCCCACCTCTTGGGACATTTCGCAATCGACGGCCTACATAAGAAATATCATTTGCGTTATTTCACAATAAGTCAAGCCAGCATAAAATTATCGACCTACCGGCCCAAATTCAGCTATCACCTTCCGCGATGCCGAGTTAGCAAAATCAATCCTAAACCCAATTCCCAACTGCATCTTCCGGGATGCAGTCTCAGCAAAACACTACTGACCCACTAAAAATCGTCAATGAAGCACCAAGCTTCGACCTAGTTACCACACCCCACAATTATTGTTATCCAATAACCTTAAGTCAGCAAGAATTAATTATTTTCGGGTCTCAGGTGCGATCGCCAGCTGCATAAAAGGGCCAAGATCGGCCGAAAGAGCAGGCAGTCCATCAGCCCGAATACAAGGCACTAGGCAGTCTATCAGCCCGAACACAAGACACTGCACTAGGCAGTCCCTCAGTCACACACCCAAGACACTGCACTAGGCAGTCACAAAAGCAAAACACCACACTACGCAGTCCACCAGCGCACCATTCAACTACGAGTCAAAGTAGCAACGTAAAAGAGTTAAAGTGAATGAAAAAGAATACTGAATAAAACCAAGAAACCAGCAAACAAAAACTCTCGCATCATCATTTCTCGCTTGCCTACTGCATATTTCAAGCCAGCCCGACACCTGAAGTCACCTACAATCTACAAATTTTCTTGTAGCGGACCCTGGACAGACTGATGCATACCTCAGCCTTAAAAATAGGACCTCACACTTTATAGACAGGACAACCTCTATAGTTGGCAGTATGGTTTCCCCCACAGTTGCTACATTTTTTTTATCCTCATTTACGGGGCAGGCCTCAGTGAGATGAACATCACCACAGGCAACGCAGACTGCCCGTAGAGTGCAATAGGTTTTCGTGTGTCCATATTCCTGGCAATTTGTGCATTGGACCGGTCCATTTCGTTTGTGTGGTTCCTCAACGGTGATCCTACGGTGCAGTAGGTATTGAAGCTTGTATATTGGATGAACTTCATTTTTACTTAAATGCATACTTTTAGGTGTCAGTTCTACTTTGAACATTGGCTGGGGAATTTTATTTCTATTTACTTCGAAGCCCTCATCGTTAAGTCCATCTATTATCTCATTGATTGGGTGGGACTGTTGGTTCGATTGCTTTGATAACCACTTGTAATCCTTTGCTACTTTTAAGTTGGTAGGTGTAGTAATTCATTTTTTCATTTTCGAGGTATTTCGCAACTGATCGATAGTTTTGTTCGTCATTGACTTGTATTTTTGTATCATTTATATTACCCCTTTTTATGTACGTGACATAGAATGTTTTTGCGCCAATTGTGTCAGTTATTTTTTTGACCAGTTCAGCACAATTTGCCTGTCGAACATAAATAGGTGGTCTTAATTTTTTGGCCTTGGGTGTTTTGGTGATCTCATCTTCATTTGGGACACTTAGTATCGCAAATCTATTGTTTGCTAGTGCCTTATGTGGCACAGTGTTCTCGGTTATTTAAGTTATTTTAGCTGCATTGTTGTTCTTCACATTTTGTGGGCTCAATTTTCTTTTGATTTGCACATAGCGATCGAGCCCAGTCTGAATTAACGCTTCGTTAGCATTTTTTGAACTTATTGGTTGGGAGAGTTGGGGCTTGTCGCAGTGGGTCGACATTATCGGGCGCTGAGCAAATGCAGTGGTTGTTGTCGTTGTTGTGGTCGAAGACACAGTTTTGAGCGAGGGCATTGTACTAGTTGTTGTCGATATTAGCAAATCGCTGGTTAGGCAGTACGAGTCGGGGGATGGGCACTGAGCACTCCATGACCCACTTTGCAATGCAGGGGAGAGAGAGCGTGTTCTCTCCTCGTTCACTTGCAGTGATGCAGTTTTTGTTGGTACTGCTGCCTTTGGCAAGCGTATAGAGAAGTACGCGTTGTTTTTTGCTTGCGAGAGCAGACGTTCGTCTTGTTGTTGTTGCCGGGCTTGGCTCATTTTGGCTTTGGTTACAGTGCTTGTGCTCTTTACCGAGCTGGTGCTCTTAAACGTTGACATTTGTTCTTTTCTATTATTTCTATTAATCTTTATTACACGATTGGATGGTATTCATGGGCAGCACGATCACGTCATGACTAGTTGACGGTCATTTTCATATATATTATATATATCATATATTATATGAGAGGGAAATCTAATCCGAGCACAAGACCCTAAACGGTTTATGCAAGAAATAATACTATCAACAAAGTGGAAGAAACAAAGGAATAATGTTTCTAGTTGATCTAATAGGAATCGTGAAGTTTATGCGGCTCAACAAGTCAGGTCTATATACGTCACTCTTGATCAGGTTGTGCACAAAAATCACACCAAGCTTTTTCTACGACCAACTAAGGTTGGAAGGTTTATCAAAAGCAATCTACGAGGGTAAGATGGCAGTCTCACACCTGCATCCCAGTTAAGGCCACGCAGAGCAAAAAGTAAAAAGTTTTTCTGGACTGATTCTATACGGTCCTGGTGTACTTTGTACTGGGGGCACCATACACAAGAGTTGTACTCTAAAATCTGACGAACAAGCGAGATATAGGCGAGAGTCTTTGTTATATAGGGGTCGTCAAATTCCTTTGACCACCTCTTTATAAACCCAAGGCCTTCTTTACCATAGTAAAAATGTGTTCAGAAAACTTCAACTTGAGGTCTAGTTTGACACCAAGATCATTAACCAAGGTAATTCTCGCAAGAGAACCTCCGGAGAGCGTGTATGAAGCCAACAAGGCGCTGGAGCGATGAAATGTCATTATTTTGCATTTCGATGCATCGGATTGCAAGCGAGACTGAAGTGAAATGTCCTTATACTGGACACATAGTTTAACATCATCCGCATACATGAGTACTGGAGAGTTTGTTAATATTGAAGGCAGGTCATTAATAAAGAGTGTGAAAAATAGGGTGCCTAAATGGCTGCCCTGTGATAATCCAGAAGTAACCTCAACAGGTGAAGAGAATTAGTTTATGAAGAGCTCTCTTTGAGACCTTTAACAACGGTAGCTAGAAATCCATATAAAAAGATTGGGCGAAAAATCCAAAAGGTCAAGTGGTTTACAGAATGGTTTACACAGTCGAATGCTTTACGTAAATCAGTGTAAATAACATCCGTCTGCAAGTTACTGGAAGCCTTTAATGATAAAGGAGGTGAACTCTAATAAATTTGTGGTTGTTGATTGTCGCCCTATAATTAAGTGCTAAGCTGGAAAGTAAAGTGATTTGCAGAGATGTTGCAAATGCGGAGTTAACATATTCTCAAACATTTTAGGAAACACTCAGACTTGCTACCTTTCTTATTGAAAGAATTAATGGATAGGGTGAATAGTCTAAACAGGGCGTCGGCACAGTACCTGAGTAAACAGCCAGGAACTCCGTCAAGACCTGGTGAAAACACCGGCTTAACTAGTCGATGGTCATGAAGCAGTGAGCTTTCAGTTAACACGGGGCTAAAAATGCCCTTCGACCTTGGTAAACTGTATGGATACGACCGACCAGAGTAGCTTTGATGAGAACAGGCTGTTTAGAAAAATTGCGCAGGCAATTGCCTGACCATTGTTTGCCGAAGAATTAAGAAATTATAGCGGGGATCGATGTGCGGACGTTCTACGCTTACTGTTTACGAATCTGTTGAACTCTTTAGGGTCCTGTGAAAAGCATATCCTGCATCAAGATAGGTAGTATTTATAGCATTGAGCGATAAGAACTGATAAATTTTACCCATCTATTATATATCCAGAGAGAGAAGAAGGAGAACCAACATCTTAAAATGTTGTATTAAGTCTTGATTTTAATTTTTTTTAGACTGGATAACTCTTTAGTAAACCAAGGAGGCTAATCGGACAAGAAAGTGGGACACAAGAATCAACGAGAAGGAACGTGTGAGTCGCTTCTGGGGACGCCGCTCTACTTATACCCGTACTCACTCAGTATATACGAGACGGATAGACAGACGGGCATGACTATATCGACTCGGCTATTGATGCAGATCAAGAATACATATACTTTATGGGGTCGGTCCTTCTCTGCGTTGCACACATCCACAGCCACAATTTTAAAGATACGAGTATCGTAGAGAATGATCATATCTACCAGATTGCCGAATCTGAATCAGATCGGATCACAATTATAGTCAGAATGAAGAAATTAATATTCAGTTGCTTAACCCGCCACAGCAGACGCTACTTATTCTCTTTCTCGCTCACACACACTCTGCACTGCGATTGCACTTTTTTTTGCGATTTCACATGTCTAATAGATGAAATATATGACATCATTAGAATATTGACTTTAAAAGAAATATATTTTTGTTTTTCCGAACGAAAAGATTTGGATTTTGGATGGGATTTATTTATTTATTCAAGACTAGCAACTATCTGCTAACATACATTATGATTAAAATTAAAGGAAAAAAAAAGTGGATATAGGAAATAATTAAAAATTAGTGGATTGTAAGAACAGGTATATCTTACTGGCTATAATTTTAAGGGATACTTCAGGGGATAGGGTGTGATAAAGATTATTATAATTAGAGCATAAGATTCGAAAAGGGTCGTGTTGAGCGTAATTAGACATACAGAAGGGTAAACGAAACGGACGAAAGGTACGGGTAGGTCTAAGGGGAACAGAAAAGTCAAGCAGGCCAAGAAGTGCTTCTGAGTCAACAAGCCCAACTAGGAGCTTGTGTACAAATATAACGCCGTTACAAATTCTGCGATGGCGCAAAGAAGGGAGGTCTAAAAGATGTAGCCTCGATTGATAAGGTGGCAAGATTCTATCCGAGTCCCAGTTAAAATTACGTAAGGCAAAAATTCGTTCGAGGGCATGAATTCCTAGAGCGTACGAGACAAAGTGTGGAGTGCGACGGTAAAAAGTCATAAGTTTGCATTTAGAAAGGTTCAGAAAGAGGAGATTTGTTGAACACCAAATTTGCAACTCGTTTTATATATAGCTATATATTTTATATATAGCTGCGCAAATATGGGCCTTAAACTTAGGATTAACTAAAATTTCAGGAAAACAAAAACTATTTTTTTTTTTAATTCAAGTCAAAGTTAAAAAACAGCAACAAAATTAGTTTGTTTGAAAAATAAGTTTTTCTCTAGAACTGTCTATGCAACAGACCAGTTTTTCATTGAATATTGATAAAAATGAATACACCTAGTCAAAGATATCAAAAACAGAATCATACCTCCATACTTTATTTTTTATTCTACGTGCAAGATGCAGTATGTCAATTAAAGTTAAATACATTTATGGACACGGAAGTGTGATTATATCTCCTAAACCAAAACTTCAAACTTGGATTTTTGAAAGCTCTGGAAACTTCTCTATCATATTCGTGTATTCATTTTATCCAAAGCGTTCAACAAATTCAATGACTTTTGCAACCTCTTTGCGGCTGAGGCCCCACTGTGCGACGTCTAATTAATGCACATATACACAAAAAATATAAAGACACAGGTAAGACTTTTTATTCGACTTTTTAAAGACAAAGTCTTGAAAAATTGCTCACAAAAATCATCAATTTTTTATTTAAAAACAATTTTGAAAAAATTCTTTAAAAAAACTCTTATACGAGGGCTGTTCTAAGCTGTGACCTTTTGAGTAAAAAATATGTTTTTTGATAAACAATCATTTTATTTTTCAACATAGTCTTATTTTAGCTCTATATAAATTTTCCAGTATTTCTCCAATTTTTGTTCCATAAAATAGGATTTGTTGAGGTCATCAAAATATACATTTTTTGTGAGATGACTCATCATTGGACTCAAATATCTTTCCGCCGAGTCATTACTTCTGGTTTGGAAACAAGAAATAGTCACTAAGAACTAAGTACTGAGAATAGGGTGAGAAAGGAAGTAATTCGAAGTATAATTCATGGATTTTTTCCGCAAAAAATAAATCTTAATCAGCACATGAAATTTTTCCATTTTTTCTTCAAAGCACGAGGAAGCTTGCTATCAATGGTTGTAGACCTCAAACAAACTGGCACAGCTTCTTCAAATTTTGACAAGAATCAGCTAATAGATGCTTTTTGATAGAAAGAGTAACGCCATAACAATTAAGAGGCGGAAATTTTAAAAATTCTCGGAATTTTTTAACAGCCCTCGTAGAAAAAAGAAACATTTTATTAAGCATTTTTAAAGCCTTAATCTATCAAATAATAGTTTCTGAATAAATGTGACCTCATGATTTTTGTGGAATTTCCAAATATTTTTTCTGCCCTCTGCCAGAGGGCGCACATTCACTGCACGAGGCCGAGTGTGTGTGAACGAGAGAGAGAATAAGTAGTGCTGCAGCGTCTGAATGGGGTGGGTTAGCAACTGCAAATTAATATCTTCATCCTGGCTAGATTATATTGATCCGATCTGAACCAAATTCGTCAATCTAGTAGTTATGCTCATTCTCTACGATACTGCGTTTTCGCTATCTCGTATCTTCAAAATTGTGGATGGCACAGATTTTCGTCCTTTGTGAAGGCGGAAGGGGGCGGGGCAGCAAATTACTTAAAATTTATTGTTTTTCATATTTGGTTTTTTGGTTTTTATTGATTTCAACATATGTACTAATTAAAACGAGAAGGAACGTGTGAGTCGCTTCTCGGGACGCGACTCGACTGATACCCGTACTCAGTCGGTATATAAGAATAAAAAATAAATTTACATTTAAATTTTTTTTGCTACATCTGTTATGTACATCTAATATGTATATTCTACATCATCTTCGCTAGAGGGCGCTCGCCTACATATCGAGGCAGAGTGTGCGAGCGAGAAAGAGAATGAGTAGCGTGTCTCTGCCAGGAGGGGGCGGGAAGCAACTGAAAACTGAAGCAAACGTCCCACAAAGGAGGAAAATCTGTGGCTGGCCCATTTTTAAAGATACGATTAAACTGAAAACGCACTATCGTAGAGAATGACCATATCTACCAGATTGCCGAATCTGAATCAGATTGAATCATAATTATATCCAGAATACAGAAATTAATTTTCAGTTGCTTCCCCCTCCTCCTCCAGCAAGAGACCACGCTGCTCATTCTCTTTCTCGCTCGCACACACTCTGCCCTGTGCAATGCGCGACCTTTGCGGAAAAGATGTATAATCTACATTGTGTATGTATAATCTACATTGTGTATGTATAATCTACATTTAAGATGTGGAATCGACATTGTAGATGTAGATAACAGATGTAAAATTTTTTAAATTCTACATAGATCATAAGCTTACAAATTTATGTACTGACTGAGTATGGGTATAAAAGTAAAGTCGTGTCCAAAGAAGCGACTCACACGTTCCTTCTCGTTGAGATTTAACAAGGTAGCTTTTATTGTTTGTTGTTTCTTTATGATTGTTTATGCAAAATGTTTTAAAATTAGCCACTGAAACGTCTGCGATCGCGCAATCCATTTGAAATGCGTGGAAATAAATGCAAGTTATTTGCAATTATTGCATGTCAAATTGATTTTGTAAATTTTTATACCCGTACTCAAAAAGAGTTAAGGGGTATATTGTATTTGTGGTAAAAGTGGATATCTATCTGTCCGTCTGTCTGTCATGTTGAGCGCCTAGATCTCAGAGACTATAAGAGCTAGAGGAACCAAATTTGGTTTCCAGACTCATGTTATATCACACTGCTACAAGTGTATTTCAAAATTTCGCCCCGCCCCTTCCCCAAGGTTCTCGACTAGCAAGCCTAGAATTGCAAATGTATGTGTGTACACAGGCACGACAAAATATTTATCAATTCTTTTTTTCCGAAACCGTTCTGAGTTTGTTTTGAGTTTCGTTTCCAGGCTACGTAAATGTGTGTGTGCCATGTATTCACACATACTGTGCTTGTGTGTGGGCTCTACAATTTTTGGCCGCTTGAATTGGTTTTTCGTTTTGTTTTGAGGGCTGATGTAGCGACCTGTGCGGACCTGCCGCAATATAACTAAGGAATGGGCAGAGTGGGTGGGGGTGGGAAATAAATAAAATATAATACAATATATACAATATAAATATAATATATATTTCCGCTACATCAGCCCTCAAAACAAAACGAAAAACCCATTGTAGATGTAGATGAAAGCTGTAGCAAAAAAAAGTGTAAATAAATTACATACAAGTAGAGTCGCGGCAGCAGAAGCGAACTCAACGCTCCCTTTCGTATTTATTTTATATGAAGTTGGCCTTTCCAGGACTGTCAAATGTACGAGTATACTAAGTTAGAAAATAACACTACCTGACATGATTTTTGCTGAAGGAACCAAACCAACTTTTTCTGAAAAATTTTGGGATTAGCAAAGCTCTATGTATATTTATAGGGACGGAAACGTTTCCTTCTCTGCGTTACACGCATCCACTTTTACCACAAATACTTAACTCTTTGAGTACGGTTATAGTTATGATTTGTGTGCGGTATTTTGAAATTATGCGAAATTTTTACTTTAAAAACTCAGGAAACTGCATTTAGCTGCATTTAAGTTATGTGAAAAAATAAGCACTACCTTGGAAAAAGCATAAACAAAATTAACCAGTTTTCAAACATTCTTTAAAAAATAGTTCTGCCATAGAAAAAAACCATAATTCTTTAAAAAATTGTAAAGCTCAAAATCTATTAGAAAAAGTCGGTTTGGTTCCATGAGGAAAAAGTTCGATTTGGTCGAGTAGTGTAATAAAGTTCAATATCAGCTAAGTTATCAACCAGACGTGTATGTTCTGCTTTTCATTTTCGAGTGCAAAAAAGAAAATTTAATCTTTCGCAACGGAGTAAATAGGCTACGGAGCATTGCGAATCAATTAACTAATGAAGAACGACAAATTGCCGCGTTGGTGTGGCACGAAACTTTGCGAGCATTGTGGGGCATTCAAATCGGCTGGAGAAACGCCTGGATTATGCTGCGTTAATTGCAAAGTAAAATTTTAAATCAATCCTAATCCTGAATAGATGGATCCGTGAAATTTTAAAGCAATCTTAATCCTGAATAGACGGAAATCCGCACGAGAGAGAAAAACAAAAAATCTTTGTCAATATAATTGTCCCGTTGAATGCATAATGATTCAATATTTAAATCATATTCTTAACCTTTATTGGTCAAGCTCTTTTTTGTGAAGTCACAGGGACAAAAACACGGAAAACAAGACGAGAAGGAACGTTTGAGTCGCTTCTGGGGACGCGACTCTACTTATACCCGTACTCAGTCAGTATATACATTTTTTAGCAGAATTTATTAGAATTTTAGAATTTAAAAAAAAATTTAATTTTATATTTTTTTCTACATCTTTTATCTACATCTACAATGTACATTTTACATATAACATGTAGATTAAAGATGTACCATTTATATTCTACATTTCCTCCGCTAGGGGTTGCTCGCGCACTGAACGAGGCATAGTGTGCGAGCGAGAAAGAGAATCAGTAGCGTCAACAGCGCTGGAGAAGGAGGGTGAACCAACAGAAAATTAATCTGATATGATTCAGATTCGGCAATCTGGTAGATATGTGCATTCTCTACGATACTGCGTTTTTAGTTTTATCGTATCTTTAAAATGGTGCATGCCACAGATTTTCGTACTTTTGTGTGGGCTGAAAGGGGCGGGGCGAAATTTTGAAATACACTCGTAGCAGTGTGATACCACATGAGTCTGGAAACCAAATTTGGTTGCCCTAGCTCTTATAGTCTCTGAGATCTAGGCGCGCTCATCAAGACGGACGGACGGACAGACGGACATGGCTATATCGACTCGGCTATTGATGCTGATCAAGAATATATATATGTACTTTATGGGGTCGGAAACGTTTCCTTCTTTAAGTTTCACACATCCACTTTTACCACAAATCTAATATACTCCTTAACTCTTTTTTGAGTACGGGTATAAAAATGTCAAATAAAATCATGAAAAATGTAATGTATGTTTATTTGCCGCGCAGGGCGAGCAAATCAATTTTGCGACAAATAAACAGGAGGACCTAGTCGCACGTGGTTATGCGATTTGTTGTAGTAACTGGTAGATCTATGCGTGGCACTCAGATGACGACAACGATAAACGTGCGAATGTAACGATGATCGAGTTTAAATTTAATATGCAATGCAGATGAGCCTCCCTAGGGCGTCTAGTCAGATGACAAAAGCCGAGGAAGGTGACATGAAAATGTAAGACATGTCAATGAAAACAGTATTTAAGAGCTACGTTTAATAGTTTTTTTTATAGAGATTCAGACAACGGACTATGTGCTGCCATGGGTCGGCGCTTAACCGAATAGAGTGCACACTCAATATAATAATTATCAATAACTGAAATGTTTGAATAAATTATGATGAATTATTTTTACTAAATTCTAGTCATGATGGCGTTGTTCCAATGATACCATTGGGTCTTAAGGAAACAAAAGAAATTAATTTCATGGAACCTTTCTCGGACTTCATTTTGGAGCACTATAGTGAAGAATCCTCAATTTATATGGATGCAATTGCAGATATGACAGACACCAGACAGGCAAATCAACTTGATAGTACTTTATTTAAATTTATTGTAATAGTGTTATTTGTTTTCAGGCGTCCAAGACTCCATCACGCGATTCTCTTGGCGTAGCATTGCTTTTTCGATACTACAACTTGCTTTATTACGTGGAACGTCGCTTTTTTCCGCCTGACCGCAACCTAGGCGTCTACTTTGAGTGGTATGATTCATTAACGGGTGTTCCCTCGTGCCAGCGAACCATTGCATTTGAGAAGGCGTGCATTTTATTTAACTTGGGCGCCATATACACACAGATCGGTGCTCGACACGATCGTAGTACGGAACGGGGCTTGGACTCCGCTGTTGATAGTTTCTTGCGTGCTGCGGGCATATTCCGTCATATCTACGATACGTTTACAAATGCGCCATCTATGGATCTAAAACCCCACGTACTAGATGTTTTGGTATCTCTAATGCTGTCTCAGGCTCGTGAGTGTCTATTTGAAAAGCTGAAGCTACAGATTGAGCCGTCGGGGCTGACTGTTTCCAGTCATGTAATTAACAGTGCTGCGCCACAATCTAATGAATTGCCTCAGCTTTTCCGTGATTTGGGCGGTGAAGCTGCACAGCTTTCGCTCGAGTACAATGAGATGCACAAGAACATCCAAGTGAATGACACACATACCTACCTTCCAGAATGCTGGGCTGGGCTGGTACCGCTTAAGGCGGAGCTTTACAGAGGTGAGCAATTGTTTCAATAATAAAATTAAATTAACTCCTAAACTTTACTAACTAGCTTTGGCCCACCATTACGAGGCTCGCAGCATAGATGTGAGGGTGCCCATCAAAAAAGCTCCGCTTGCATCATCAAAGGATTCGTTTGTTGGAAACCCCCGAGAGGAATTGCGTGTGACGCAATGCAGCGATGAGTCCGAGGAAGAAAGTGTCAGTTTCATTGCGATAAAGCATACTCACTTACGAGAAGCTCTGGCTAGTTACGAAGAGGTTCAGCGTCTGCAGCGCATGTGCCGCTTTCTGAAGGTAATCATCATCCCGTAAAATGCTAAATTCTCTATGACGTACGATTTTTTTGTTAAAGAATAAAACATCACTCACGCACTTCATCAAGGAAGCAAATTACCAAGCCCAGGAGGAGTATGAAAACTTCAGAATTCAAGCGTTGGCCAATAAGGTTGACGAGAGCTACGATCTTGTAGAGCGCGTTGTGGAAGGTAATGTGAAAAATTCAAATAAGGGAGTGTTGTTTTATTGCCATAAAATCTGTATCTACTTATAAAGCCTCGTCGAAGTTTACATTGACCTTAACGGGACCCGATTTCACGTCGCACAAAGTGGAAGATCCTTTCAAACGCCTTGGGCCGATTGCAATATTCTCTGCACGGCGTCACTGGACTGCGCCACGCTGTGTTCGTCTACAAAAAGGATCCCCAAAATATCATGACTCTAGCGTCTGCCACTGTGACACTGTCACGACCCCTGTGGTTCATGACAAGGAATGTCGTCGCCAATATAAAGAAGAAATAGAGAACTTTGGGTTTCATGTGCGCGGCGATGCGCCGGTCATTATAGCTCACGTGGAGATCAATTCGCTGGCTGATGTAAGTAGTTTGATATTTATGATAGCGGTTACTTAATAACCACTCGAGATGGATGTATTAAGTTATAAATGTATTCGCAGCTTGGCGGCATAAAGGAGGGAGATTTCATTGTCGAAATCGAGGGCATGGATGTCAAGTGGTTTTCACATCAACAGGTTGTTCATCTTATACAATCATGTGGTTCCGTCCTTGAGCTCAAAGTAATAACTCCAATGGATCGCAATTATTTGAAGGTGCGTTTAAGGACGCTACATATTTTCATTCCAATCTAATAATAAAAGACTAATCCACAGCCCTTGTCGTCGAAGGGTTCTATATCAACGTTGTCAGCGGCTAGCTCATCGGGATTTTCATCAGGATCCTCAAGTCCCACACACACTACAACACAGCCCGAGGCTCGCATGAAGACCTCGACTAAGGCAGGTTTCGTGGGCAGCGTTTCATCCAGCTTATGGAATCCCTTCCGACGATCGCCGAGCATAGCCAAAATCTTTTGAGATTTAGAAGCGATTAATTTAAAAATTTAATTAATTTAATTAGGTGTATACTCACTTCCGAAGCAGCTGCCATTATAAAATAGAACGAACGATGAGATATAATTTGACTAAGAAGGAGACTTATCTCTGACAAATCGGTTTTCAAATGTTAAAATGGAAAAAAGGTTTATGTATGCATGTACAAGGATTGTTCAATAAGTCCGTGATGTTTTGAATTTCCAGCCTCTTAATTGATATGGTATTACATTTTTCTGTCAAGAGGCATCTATTAGCTGATGTCTGTCAAAGTTTGAAGAAGCTACACCAGTTTGTTTGTGGTTTACAGCTTTTGATAGCAAGCTTCCTCGTGCTTTAAGGAGTGTGCTGATTAAGCATTATTTTTTACAGAAAAAAACCACTACTTAAACCAAGCAAAACTTAATAAATACTTTGGGATCTGTTCTTCATCGATTACAATTGTTAAACGAGAAGGAACGTGTGAGTCGCTTCTAAGGACGCGACTCTACTTATACCCGTACTTTTTTAGTACGTATCGTAGTTTTATCGTATCTTTAAAAATGTGCCTGCAGATTTTCATCCTTTGTAGGGGCGGAAGGGGTCGGGCGAAATTTTGAAATACACTTGTAGCAGTGTGATATCACATAATCTGGAAACAAAATTTGGTTGCTCTAGCTTTTATAGTCTCTGAGATCCAGGCGCTCATCAAGACGGACGGACGGACAGACGGACATGGTTATATCGACTCGGCTATTGATGCTAATCAAGAATATATACACCTTATGGTGTCGGAAACGTTTCCTTCTCTGCGTTAGATACATCCACTTTTACCACAAATCTAATATACCCCTTAATTCTCTTTTGAGCACGGGTATAAAAAGTACTACAAGAATTTTTAAATCCCGAAATCTATTAGAGCGAGAAGGTACGTGTGAGTCGCTTCTGTGGACGCGACTCTACTTATACCCGTACTCAGTCAGTATATACATTTTTGAGCATATGATTTTTTAGAATTTTAGAATTAAAAAAAAAAATTTTACGTTTTACATTTTTTTGCTACATCTGCTATCTACATTTATAATATATATTCTACATCTCCTCCGCTAGGGGTTGCTCGCGCACTGAACGAGGCAGAGTGTGCGAGCGAGAAAGAGAATGAGTAGCGTGTTTCATGCCGGGTGAGACGGGGAAAGCAACTGAAAATAAATTTCTTCATTCTGGCTATAATTATGATCCGATCTGATTCAGATTCAGCAGTCTGGTAGATATGGCCATTCTCTACGATACGGCGTTTTTAGTTTTATTGTATATTAAAAAATGTGCCTGCCACAGATTTTCGTTATTTGTTGTGGCGGAAGGGGGCGGGGCGGAATTTCGAAATACACTTGTAGCAGTGTGATATCACATGAGTCTGGAAACCAAATTTGGTTACCCTAACTCTTATAGTCTCTGAGTTCCAGGCGCTCAACAAGACGGACAGACAGACATGGCTATATCGACTCGGCTATTGATGCTGATCAAGAATAGATATACTTTATGGGGTCGGACACGTTTCCTTAACGTTGGTTAACGTTTGACCCTTGCGCAGCGAGGTCAAAATTTAGTTAGTCCAAGTCAAAAATTTGAAAAAATTATGCACAAAATCATAAATTGTGCATTTGAAAGCTTAATATTTAACAGACGGTAAGCTGAAGCTACAAAGTGCTTAGGTATATTAGTATTTTTTAGCTTTTCAGAAAAGATGATTAAGATGATGATTATAAGATGATTATAACAAAATTTAAGATACGGTTTGTGAAAAAAAGAAGAGCTTTCTCCGAAAAAAGCATACAAATATATCATTTATAAACTTAACGAGAAGGAACGTGTGAGTCGCTTCTGGGTAGACGACTCTACTTATACCCGTAGTCAGTCAGCATATAAATTTTTGAGATTTTGAGCTTCCACATCTACAATTTATATTCTACATCTAAAATGTAGATTCTACATGTACCATTTAGATTCTACATCTTCTCCGCCAGCGTGCGCTCGAATTACAGTTCTAAGGTGAACTTTGTCCAGTGAATCCAGTTGCAGTAGCTATGTAATTACAGTTCTAGGGTGATTTTCCGTTTAAAGATTGACAACCTTCTTCCTTTCTGGTCAGAATTATCTTGATCGTTTATTGTTTTACAAGCTAAGAAGCGACTTATGGAATAAATGGAATACAATCAGAAAATGAAATGGAATGGAATGAGAATGAGAATCTGCTTAATCGGCAGATCTCGCGTGGTTGACGATCCGCTGGGTAAGCGGTTGGCTCCGCTTCCGCTGGTGTCCGAACTCAGCGTTTTTGTATACAGTGAATGGGTTAATGACCATTCAACTGTGTCGCTGAGGTTTGGGGGGCGGCGGTGTGGCCGCAGCAATGTGTGCGGTAACTCCTCCCCCCCTAGAGTGGAGAGAGGGCCACAACGGAGGAATGGCCGGCTCTACAAAAGTAGGTAGGGTTGGAGGGTGTGGGAGGAAGATGGTCTTCGGTTTATGGCAATATTGAAGGATGGCGATGAGGATAAGGATCAACGATATTGCCGAGTATAAGGCCGTGAACTTGTAGTGTGCTGCAACATCCATGGTGATGATCTTCCCAGCGGTTGAAATGGCTTCTAAGTGCAATCTCTCTAGTGATAACGCTTTGATCGTTTTATTTTTTGATATCTTAGCAATCGGAGGAAGTAGGAAGGTGAAATGATCTTCTTCTGTCAATTCCTCATCACTGTATTCCACACCGTTAATCCATACGGTACAATTCTTGTATCGTATTATGGAGGAGCCATTCAAGTGGGTGTCATTGGAACAGGTCGATTTAAGGGTAGCGTTCTTTTCATTGAAAATGAAGATAAACCCCTTTTCTGCCTCGAATATGTTCGTTCCATATTCTGTATCTATCATGTCGCACTTTGTCTCTTTTTCGTTCATGATGATATCTGATAGGCATTTTTTGTTGTTAAATTCCAAATCTGTGTGGGTCTTCTGGCAGAAGAACTCCTGTTCCACCTTCAGACAGCTTTCTCGAAACTGCAATATAGTATCGTTGTCGTGGGCCAAAAATGTAGGTGAAATGATGAAGTGTGAATTGTTTACCGGCAGTGGTATTATATGAGTGAACTTATATACTTTAGTGTCGAAAATTGGAATCTTAACGCTAAACAATAATTTTGTCTTAAAAGTATAGCAAGATGGTGTGAGAATGTTATAAATGTGTTCATCTAGTTTTAACTGAATGTTCTGGGTGTTTAATATATTTCTTATCGTATCTATTTGTTTTTTATTAAACAAGAGTTTTGGGATTAGTCCCAATTTGCTGGCCAAAAGGCTCTCAGCAATATTGTTAATATGTTCTACTAGTGTGTCAATGTGAAAGTTTATCTTATTGATATATTGTAGTGTGTAAAAGTGTTCCCTATCTTCTTTAAGCTCTTTAAAAATAGTATTTTGGGTTGTATCTAGAAAGTTTTGTAATTTAGTTTGCTCGCTATTAATATGGTTGGTGATACTATTGAACCTAATGATAACCTGTTTATCAAAATTTTCCTGTTTTTCTTGGGCATTTTTTAGTATGTGGGATGTATCTTTTAGCGTATTAATCTCTGCCAGGATATTTTGACCATCATTATCATCTAAATTACCCGATATCGATTTAAAGACAGTACCTAAGCCATTGATTAAACCCCGTTTTCTTCTCACGTGTGGGAGTAGAGTGTCTATTCTCTCCTCCAATTGCTGTAGTTTGCTTTGTATGATTTCGAGCGAAATTTCGAATGTTTCGTCTAATCTAAGGCTTTTTAATGTGTTTCTTATTCTGGAAAGGCAAACTTTGAAATCTTGTACATCTACGATGTGGGTTAGAATTTTATGATTCTGTGTTATATGAGCGTTTCCCAGATGAATGAATGCAAGAGGTGAGGATCCGTTGAGTCTTTCTAAAGAGAAGGACTGCGCGGCGAATGGGTTGTTCTGGAATGAAGTAGGTTTACTAGGTGTTATTGTTTTTCCTGATTATTTTTCTTATTTTTTGTTTGTGTAGTTTTTGTTGTCTAGTGGTTAGTAATGTAACCCCTTTATCGGTTCTGACTTTGTGCAAGGAAAACCTGGGTGTAAGTTTGTTCCTCCTATTCTCTTTCCTAAAGATAACATCGTCGGGTTCTACTTGGATTGGCGGTTCTCTGTCTTCGTTGAGCTTGGTTAATCTTTGTTCTGTTTTGTTATTTAGTTGTTCCTGTATTTTGGGATATACCTCAGGGAAAGAAGTATATGTGCACTTTTTAATTTGCTTATATTTTCTATGAACGTTACGGTATATTTTTTGTAGGTATGCAAGCTTGTACTCTTATCTATTATAAAGATCTCCCACTCCAATGTTCCTCTTTGCGCTTCATTCTTTGTACCGTTTTAAATAATATGTGTAACAACTCGTGGTTTTCAAAGGCAATAAGTATATGTGCAAGCTTAGATTATTGTGCTATCGCGTGCGGGTAAGCTAAGAAGTGTGATCCAAAAAAGTTATTTAATCAGCAGAATGTAAGTAAACTTGTTTTTATACGTTTGGAGACATAAATGTTTGTTATAATTTTGATTTTACGGCAGAATGCCACGTGGAACACATTTGTCGGGGGAAGATCGCGGTCTGATCAAAGGGCTGGCCGAATCTGGCAAGAATACTTCTTATATTGCCGTCAGACTAAATCGGCATAGAAACACAATAGCAAACTTTCTCAAAAATCCGGAAATGTATGGAAAAATAAAGCGAAGCGGCAGACCCACTGAAATCGATACGCGGTGCAAGAGGCAAATTCGTCGTCTAGCCGTTCAAAACAACAAGTCTTGCATGGAGATCAAAGGTCAACTGAAGCTTGACATATCCAAAAGACGTATAAATCAAATTTTAAACGAAATCGAAATGGTTACATATGCTTCCCGCGACGCTGTACCGAGGTTATTGAAGCGCCACATAACCGCTCGACTAGAATTTGCTGAGAAGTACAAATTTTGGTCAGAGGAGTTCACTAAAGTTATATTTTCGGATGAAAAAAAATTTAACTTGGACGGTCCTGACTCCTGCCAAAAGTATTGGCGCGACAAAAGGCAACCACGGCAGCACTGCCATAAACGAAACCACGGTGGAGGATCATTAATGGTTTGGGGTGGATTTGGGTATGCTGGGAAGTCCCCACTTTGTTTTATACCCACCAGAACAAATGCAGAAATGTATGTAGAGTTGTTGGAAACAATACTCATTGAATTTGCTGGAAACCTTTACGGGGATAAGTGGATCTTCCAGCAGGACAACGCGCCCATCCACTCGGCACGGAAAAAAAAAAAACTTTTTGCAAGCTAGGAAGATTCCCTTATTGCAATGGCCAGCGATCAGTCCGGACCTTAACCCCATAGAGGATCTTTGGGGAATATTATCCAACAAAATTTATAAGAATGGGCGCCAGTTTGATACGGTAAATGACCTCAAAAAAGCATTGCTCCAGGAATGGGATCAAATTAACCCTACAATTCTTAAAAACTTGGCAACCTCAATGCCCACCCGGATAAATCAAATTTTCACTAAAAAGGGAAAGCATATAAACTATTAATAAGCAAAAATAAAAATTTTAAAAAAATTATTTCATTAGTATTTTTAATTTTCATTTAGAATGCACATATACTTATTTCATATGAATGGAAAGTTATTCATTTAATATTTAGTTATTCTTAAAGTTTATGAAAATAATATTGTTATTTTTTTGTTAATATATACCTTTACTATATATATAAAAAAAAGTTTAAGTCATTCTCTTTGTTTTTAATAGTTTTTTTGTAAGTAATATCAATGCACATATACTTCTTTCCCTGAGGTAGGTCCCTTCTAAATTCGTTGAGTTTTGACAAATAGTCATGGTGGTTGTCGAATTTTACTGTTTTTTCGAATATGTGAGTTCTGCCATGGAAAAGTTCAAACGGTGTATGGGCAGTGCTAGAGTGTATTGCATTGTTATATGTTGTCACTACCTCCGAAAATATCTCCGCATGGTCAGATTGGAGTTGAAGTTCCTTTCTGCGGTTATCAATTATTCTATATAGCTCTGTGAATGTCGAATGGAGTCTTTCAACAGGTGCATTTCCCGTTGAATGTTGGAATGAGGTAATGTGAATAGCTATGTTGTATTGAGTCAGGAAGTCGGTGAACAAGTTTCCCGAAAATTCCGCGCCCTGGTCAAAGACCAATTTCTTCGGTAGGCCGAAGGTACTAAAGAATTGTGAAAGTGCTGCGATAACTTTAATTGAATTCCTATTAGTTAATGGATATGCCTGTGCGAACTTTGAAAATTTATCAATGATAGTTAAATTATTTGTATTGTTGATTGTATAGATGTCAATATGAACAACATCTAAAGGCCCTGTTGGTGCAGGTGGGGTTTGCATGAAAGGTCTGTGAGGTTGTCTATCATATTTAAATGTTAGGCAAATGTCACAGTCTTTGATTATTTGTGTAATAATTTCTTTCATGCGTGGGAAATAAATGTCTCTTTTGAGATGGTTAAGGGTCTCGTCAATTCCTCTGTGATTGCTATTAAGGTGATACGATTGGATCCTTCTCTTTTGTTCTTCTGGATCGGGAAGGTCGATTAGAAGTGATGAGCAACGACAAATGTTATACAGATTATTTCCTGTAAAATAGTTGTTTTATGCTTCTTCAATTATACAATAGACGTTGTCTGGTGCTAATATGGCATGCGTTTTGTTCGGTTTGAGAATAGTCTGGAGTATATTAGTGATTGAGTCGAACGTGTATTCTGGTTCCGAGAAGGTACGTCTTATCTTATGGGGGAATGGCGTTATTAACTGTACTGGGATTGATGGTCCGATTTGAAAAATTGTTTGGATATTGAAATAATTAAGAGGTTTTTGGACAAGTGTTATTCTCGATGGGTCTTCGTTTATGTTTAAATTTGGTTCTATTCTGCTGAGTGCATCAGCAACAACATTCTGGGATCCTTTTTTATAAACTACTTCGTAGTCGTAAGCGGCCAGGGTGGTTTTCCACCGAAGTAATTTTGGGTTTTGACCTTTTAGGTTTTCCAACCAGACTAATGGTTTGTGATCGGTCACTATTTTGAACCTGCGACCAAAAAGGTAAGGTCTGAAGTGCCCTACCGACCAAACGATCGCAAGCATCTCTTTTTCTATGGTTGAGTATCTAACTTCCGTGTCAGAGAGTGTACGACTGGCGAATGAGATGGGTCTATCGTTGGTGTTTGATCCTTGAGATAATACCGACCCTATGGCGTAATTACTTGCATCTGTAGTCAATGTAAATGGTTTAGTGAAATCTGGGTAAACTAGTATCGGGTCGTTGCATAGGAGATTCTTTGAGTAAGCTACTGCTTCCTTAAACTCGTCGTCGATCACTATTGATTTCTTGCCTTTCAATTGTCTAGTTAGAGGTTTGGTTATTCTTGCGAAGTCTTTTATGAATTTCCTGTAATAACCTAATAAGCCGAGGAACGACTTAATTTCCCTAACGGTTTTCGGGCAAGGGAAGTTCTTGATTGCCTGGATTTTATCTGGGTTAGGTTTAACTCCTTCCTGTGTCACAATGTGTCCCAGGAAATCAATTTCTTTTCTGAGGAAATTGCACTTGGCTGGTTGTATTTTTAAGTTTGCAATTCGTAGTTTAGTGAACACTGACTTAATGTCTGTAATATGGCTCTGTAGCGAAGGGGAGAATATAATAATGTCGTCAAGGTATACAAGGCAAACTTTTCCTATTAAGTCTCCCAGGACATTGTCCATAACGCGCTGGAACGTCGCAGGTGCGTTCTTAGACCGAAAGGCATCCGCGTGAACTCGTAATGTCCGTTTTCGACGGTAAATGCTGTTTTGTTTGCGTCACGTGGGTTCATCTCAATCTGATGAAAACCACTAGCCAAATCGATTGTCGTGAAGTATTTTGTTTTCCCTATACTGTCTAATATGTCAGCTATATTGGGGATTGGGTACCTGTCTGAAATGGTTTTTTCGTTTAGTTTACGGAAATCTATTACCAATCGCCACTTTTTTTGACCTGATGCATCCGTTTTCTTAGGCACGACCCATACGGGTGCGCTCCAAGGGGAATGACTATTCTTGATAATATTCTGTTGGAGCATTTTTGAAATTTGTTTCCGAACTTTTTCTTTGTGTATAAAAGGGTATCTATATGATTTGGTGTGTATGGGGACGTCGTCTACTGTGGGAATCGAATGCTTGACAACATTTGAAAGCGTCAGTTGGTTATCCTCATTATAGAAAAGTTTTCTGAACTGTTTGCAAAGTTTAACTAGGTTTTGTGTTTCCTCATCGTTCAAGTGTCCTGTTTGAATATCTAATTTCGACTGTGCGTCTGTGGGCTGTGGAGCTTCTCCCGCGAACATGCAGTTCAGATACTCGTAATCCTGTATAGAGGCCGTCTCCGCTTGTAATGGTTCCTCTAGGTACAATGTTTGGTCGTAGTCTGACATGTTGCAGACTTCGAAGTGTGCAAAACCCGCAATTGCGGTATATAGTCCACCCGTGATTGATAAGTCATTATTTAAAGTTGTAGTTTCGAGTAAGTTTTTAATTTTTTAATGTAGTCTTTTGTGACCAATGTCGGTTTTATAAAGGAGTAAGTGGAACCGGTGTCTATGAGGAATTTATGCGGGTTTGTTGTCAAGGATTTTGAAGATAACAGGACATAAGGTAAAGATTTTCCATGGGATTTTTTGTTTAAGAAGCCGACTGGTTGTCCGAGGCTTCTTGTAAAAAATTTGCGCCATCGTTGATGTTGCAAGAGGCAGTAGGGGTATTGTCGTTTGATCCAGAATTATTTCGGAATGGGTTCTGGGTCCTAGACGAATGGGTCTCTTGTCGGTTTTGGGATTGTTGTCGCGTGTCGTTTCTCCTATTGTTGTTGTTGTTGCTTGATTGTCTCTGATTCTGCTGGTTACGTTGATACGGGCGGTTTCGGTCGCCCGAACTTTCGCGGTGGCGATAATTTTGTTGATCATTAGAATTATCATGGCGATGATTATTACGTAGGTCGTTAGAATTCTCGTGGTGATGATTATTCTGCTGACCGTTAGAGTTTTGGTAGTAAAAATTCTGTTCTATTTGTGCCATTTCGTAAGCTTTTTCTATGGATTCCGGATTTCGGGATCTAATTATTGTTTTTAGTGGACCGTTTAGTCCGACAATAAATGCGTTGAGGCAGATGTCGGACTATAAGGCGTGTTTTGCCGTGGGGTTTTGGGCATCACGGTTTGGATCATTAGTCAATGACACCAGTTGCCCTCTCAACTTTGCTATCGCGAAGAATAGTTTGTTAATGGAGAGTCCGGTTGGTAAGGTTTGAATTTCGCGAATCAATATAGCCTCTGTCTTCTTGCTAGTGTACAATCGTTTAAGGTTTGCTTTGATTTCGTCCCAGATGAGTGGTGTACCACAAAGGGTCAATGCTTCATGTGCCTTGCCCTTTACCCTATTCCGGATGGCCCTGAGGATCATTTGGCCGTACGGCGTCTGGTCCACGGACCGAATAAGTATTAATAATTCCTCGACACTGGTTATGAAATTTTCCAGGTTGTCGGAGGGGCCCTCGTAGGTTGGCAAATGTTGAACAAATGCCAATATATCTTTAGGGCTTAGGTTAGTGTTGACGATAGTCAAGGAGTTGCTAACCGTGGGGCTGATGGAGCCCGAAGCGTTACCAGAGTCTAAATGGTTCATGTTGGTGCTTGAGGTTTGAGGTTCTTGCGCTTCCTGGTCGTACTGTTCTTCTTGTTCCCTTATATCTGGGAGGCTAGCTCCACTTCTCAAGCCTAATCTTCTGCCTGCCGCGTTAACTTTTTTTAACATCTAGTGATCTAACTTATTTTATAAGGGTGTTATTGTAATTTAATGTATGTTATTATTGATTATTATTAGTACGTATTAACTTGCGTAGATGTCTTTTTTTTCTTAAAGAGGTTGGTTGGTTGTTGTGTGTTTGTTTTGTTTTTTTGTGGTATCCCTTCTCTGTGTTGTGTTAACTGTAATGTATGTATACAATTATGGGATTAGTGATATGTTTAAAATTTTGGTAATATATATATTTCATAGGTAAGTGAACTTGTGGCTACTACAGGAAGGAGTATATGTGACGAAGAAAAAGTATGACGTAATTATTGGATCCGATTTTGTTCAGTGTACAGACAGAGTTTGTATCTGCGCTCGAAGTGTTGCATCAGCAGTTTTCGCTTCGGTTTCAGTTTTGTAAACATTTCTATTTTTCCGACTCTTTGCGGTCTGTGGTCCCGGTGCCTTATCAGCGTTTGATGTGCACATATTCGGCCACAGAAGGAATGTATATGTGTGCCCTTTTTTTTTTGTAAATATTTCTAATATGTGGTCCCGGTGCACTATCAGCGTTTGATGTGCACATATTCGGTCACAAAAGAATGTATATGTATGCACTTTTTTTTGTAAATATTTCTAATATGTGGTCCCGGTGCACTATCAGCGTTTGATGTGCACATATTCGGTCACAAAAGAATGTATATGTATGCACTTTTTTTTGTAAATATTTCTAATATGTGGTCCCGGTGCACTATCAGCGTTTGATGTGCACATATTCGGTCACAAAAGAATGTATATGTATGCATTTTTTTTTGTTTTAATTTGAGTAAATCTTTCGACTACGTGGTCCCGGTGCAATATCAGCGTTTGATGTGCACATTTTCGGTCACGCATCTTATATTGTATATGAGTATTAGTGTTGGATCTGTCACTTTTTGCCAAAAATGCGAGCCCGGTGCCTTATCGGAGTTCGATGTGCACATATTCGGTCGCAACTTGGGCAAACACCAGCACTTGTACACTTTCACGGATTGGTTTATATCAAAAATATGCATTATTATTATTTGTGTTTAATTTATTTAGTTTTTTTTTTTTTTTCATTGTATTTTTGTTTGCAAATATATATTTTATATATCTATTTTTTATTAACTTGTTTGTTGTTGTGTTTTTTTTTTGTTATTCGTCACTCCATTTCTTCTTTTTCCTTTATTTAGCAACCATTCGTTCACTCACCTGTCTTACAGATATATTATGATGAGGAGTCGGAGCATTTTAGAATCTCCAGGTCCGATGCCGGCTGCGCCAATTACAGTTCTAAGGTGAACTTTGTCCAGTGAATCCAGTTGCAGTAGCTATGTAATTACAGTTCTATGGTGATTTTCCGTTTAAAGATTGACAACCTTCTTCCTTTCTGGTCAGAATTATCTTGATCGTTTATTGTTTTACAAGCTAAGAAGCGACTTATGGAATAAATGGAATACAATCAGAAAATGAAATGGAATGGAATGAGAATGAGAATCTGCTTAATCGGCAGATCTCGCGTGGTTGACGATCCGCTGGGTAAGCGGTTGGCTCCGCTTCCGCTGGTGTCCGAACTCTGCGTTTTTGTATACAGTGAATGAGTTAATGACCATTCAACTGTGTCGCTGAGGTTTGGGGGGCGGCGGTGTGGCCGCAGCAATGTGTGCGGAAACTCTCGCGTACATAACGAGTGTGCGAGCGAGAAAGAGATGAGTAAAGACTCTTTAGGCTCCGAGTGTAAACAAATATCATTTCCAAATTACGAAGTTGAGTTTTATTTATTTTTATGATACTCAGGAAAACAATTTTTGTTGGATGTGCAGCACAAATGCAGTTTACATTTTGTGCACTGCGTTTGTGAAGTTTTACATGGCATCCACCATCTTCTTTAGTGTCTCGACCAAACCAATCCGGAAAATGTTTTAGCTGGTCAAACAGCAAGTCCGAAGCTTAGCCCTAGCTGTGAAGGTCGCTGAGAAAAAGGAAACAGCATTGTCGGCCCTGTCCGAGAGGAAGGTGCACCTCAGGCTTTTGCCAGCTTGATCGGTCAGTAGAAGCGCTCACTTGATTTTCTCGTATAAAATCCTCAGTATGGAGTTATTCAACTGGTTAGATCTGAAATCCGTGGTTTTTACATTTATCACGATTCTGTTGGTAAAAGTGTTGAATGTCTATTTACTATTTATGTACATACTGGTGAAAATGTTGGTGCCAAGACAATCGATGTCGTTGACAAAGTCCTTCCAAAGGAATGTCTGACAGAAGAGTCAAACAGTTCACCCACTATTTCGACAGCGACTCCAACAAGACTCACCAAAAATAACAAGCTGGAGAAGCAAACGAGTCTGCTGGATAGTGATAGGTACCTATGTCAAAGTTTATGGAATTTTTTCATCAGAAAGATGTTCATTGGTTTCAAATTTCCCTACGTCTGATTGTATATGTTTGAACTTTGGCTTGTGTCCCACTACAACTCAGTGTATACGTGATAAGATAACTTATACGTTTTGGTCTTATGAGTTTCTGGGTTTTCATGGTAATTGTTGATCAGAACAAACGTTCATTTGATTTGGTTTCCATACCTAGTAACCCATTAGGAATACTAAAATTAATGAAGGAAGATGTATAAGTATAGAGAGTAAGTTATATATTGTTATAGAGAATGTGGGTGTGGAAATGAAGGTTCTCCCAGCTGTTGGCCAATGCACCATGTTCTGGGTGACAGTATGGTATTAGCATCCTCTGATGCAGGGGTCAGAGCATCAGCACACTATAAAAAAGTCGTCTTTTTCGTCACTGGAAATTTTTGACATTTCTTCGCCTGACGGGACCGACTCAAACAAATCTAGCAAATTTTCACCCAACTAACCCGCTCGGCCATATCTTCTAATTAATCTATTAAGATAAATCATACAACAAACAAAAACCAACACAAAAATTGCAAGTAGTTGTGAAACAGCTGCTGACAAAAAAATTGATAGCATAGATCCAGATAACATGAATATGTCGGCACAAAAAGAAAATTGTGCTATTACCAAGTCATTATATTCATACAGTAGGCACACATATTATTCGGACACCCTTGTCACTCTAGTTTAAACCCATTTAACTCGGCGTACGGTTAAGTTAAACAGAAAAAGTTAATTTTATATCAAAGATCAACAAATCTACTATCCGTTCACAAAAAAATATTTACATTTTCTACTATGGTATCCTTATAAAAATTACCTAAAGCAAAACAGTCACTTTTTTACGCACATAAATTATTCGGACAGTCTTTAGGTTCTTCAAGTAATATTTGATTATTACATCTAACAAATTTACTTAATTTACTTTTCGCAAGACTTTTGGAGGAACACAAAGCCAAATTCATTTCTGGAGTATGTGATTTAACGGGTGAATCCAAATAGGACATATTTTGGATTGATGGACCTTGCAAAAAGTAAATTAAGCCATCAATGAGACAAATCGGATACCAACTGTAAGGCATGGCGGAGGAAGCATAGTGGTTTGTGGGTGTATAGGTGCAGCTGGAGCTGTACGGATGGTTTTCATTGATGGCAAAATTAACAAGGATATGTACAATGATAGTTTGAGTGATAAATTGCATCCATGTGCCATTAAATTTGGGCATATTCCAAAGGCAATCTTGTACCAGCCAAAAAATACCGAAAAAATTCATCTTTATTTGATCAAATCTTGCTCATTTTCCACTGCAACCAGCTGAAAACTCAGCTCCAGTTACCTGACTAAAGTTCCATAAAGCATGTTTGCAGAAATTTGGACAAAAAAGGATACGGAAACCCAAAATTTCATCGAAAGAATCCTTAAAAATGGCTCTGCTTGTTTAGTGGGTCAATATTAATGCATAGGTCACCAAAAACTTTGGGGAAAAGGTGTGCCGAGGACTTATAGACATCATTAAGAATTAATGTGGCAAAAATAAAATTCTATTTTATTTTTTAGCTGTAATAATCAAATATTACTTGAAGAACCTAAAGACTGTCCGAATAATTTATGTGCGTAAAAAAGTGACTTTTTTGCTTTAGTTAATTTTTATAAGGATACCATAGTAGAAAATTTAAATTTTGTGAACGGATAGTAGATTTGTTGATCTTTGATATAAAATTAACTTTTTCTGTTTAACTTAACCGTACGCCGAGTTATATGGGTTTAAACTAGAGTGACAAGGGTTTCTGAAGAATATGTGTGCCTACTGTATGTATGTCATCAGCTGGCTCAAGTGGAAAGTTATAGGAATTTTCGAACGGCTAGTTGACTTCAACAAGTCGATATCTAACATTGAAAAGTTTAACCATTTGTTGTCGTTCCTTTCTGACAAAGCTAACGGGAACGGCTAACGGCTACAGTAACAGCAATTTTCGATTCGCTTTTGTCTCTAGGGGCCGAAGGTTACACTACTCGACAAAATCGAACTTTTTTTTTCCTCAGGGATCCAAACCGACTTTTTCTGATAGATATGGGGCTTTAAAATTTTTTTAAGAATTATGGTTTTTTTCTATTGCAGAACTTTTTTTAAAAGAATTTTTGAAGTCTGGTATTTTTTTTTAAAGCTTTTTTCAGAGGTAGCGCTTGTTTTTTTCACATAACTCTAGTATCTTACGTCTAGTTGTAAAGAAGATAATTGAAACAGCTAGAAGTTGTGCCCAAACTTTTTGTGATTTCAGCTTACCGTCTGGGAAACATAAAGCATTGAAATGCAAAAATGATGATTTTTGTGCGGTATTTTTTACGAAATTTTTACTTTAAAAACTCAGGAAAAGTCGAAAAAAAATTATATCCTGTGTCCTCTATTTTTTTGTGTAATTTTTTTGGCCAATTGGGAACAAAGCAAACGAAAAAGGGTTGTACATTTGGTACCTGATCGCGTTCCTTTGTTCCCAATGGGCAGTTGGGCCCGCAACCTTCCAAAAGGTATTTTTTGTTCATTTTTTCCATATTTTAGGTTTGGTTAACGAATTTTAGCTCCAAAGTCTCTCCATAGATTTTAATGAGCGATACCTTAAACGACGCCAAATTAATGCACTTATACACAAAAAAATAACCAAACCTAAAATATAGAAAAATTGAACAAAAAATAACTTTTGGAAGGTTGCGAGCCCAATTCCCATTGGGAATTGGGATCGCGATCAGGTACCAAATGTACAACCCTTTTTTGTTTGCTTTGTTCCCAATTGGCAGTTGGGCCCGCAACCATCGAAAATGTATTTTTTGTTCATTTTTTCCATATTTTAGGTTTAGTTAACGAATTTTAGTTCCAAAGTCTCTCCATAGATTTTAATGAACGATACCTTGAACGACGCCAAATTAACGCACCTATACAAAAAAAAAATAGAGGACACAGGATATAATTTTTTTTCCGACTTTTCCTGAGTTTTTAAAGTCAAAATTTCGTAAAAAATACCGCACAAAAATCATCATTTTTGCATTTCAATGCTTTATATTTCCCAGACGGTAAGCTGTAATCACAAAGTGTTTGGGCTTAACTTCTAGCTGTTTAAATTATCTTTTCAAAATAGCAAAGTTCTTTACAACCAGACGTAAGATACTAGAGCTATGTGAAAAAAACAAGCGCTACCTCTGAAAAAAGCTTAAAAAAAAAATACCAGTTTTCAAAAATTCTTCAAAAAAAAGTTCTGCCATAGAAAAAAAAAAAATAGCATGAAACCATTTCTAAGCCCCAAATCTTTAAGAAAAAGTTCGTTTTGTTCCTTGAGGAAAAATCGTGTTGACTAGTGTTATCTGTCGAAGTGCTGTCGAAGGTAGATCCGTATACTAAGTCCAAGTATGAAGAACAGTAAAATTATGATGAACTACCGAAATGGTCCGATTGCGCAAATGTACTGAACCGGCGGTATCAACACGTGTCAGCCGAGGAAGCGTCGAGGGAGAAGAGTAAAAGTTTAAGTGAAATGACATCTGGTAGCAGAAGAAATACAAGAACTTCACATGCCTGCTCGAAGATCAATAGTGCAAGTGATCAAAACCGATTTTTTTTTTTTAAGTTCGAATCATTTTATTGTTAATTGCCGGGGATTTAGTGGAATTCCAGTGTTGGATCGATTTAACTTTGCCAAATCTAAACAATTATGTATCAACTGTTTAAATGCGGGACATAAAGTATTCAAGTGCACGGCATCCAAGTGTAGAGAGTGCTCAAATTTCATCATACACTACTTCATCGGTATCCAGTCTCGAATCAACCACAGACCGATATATTGCACGAGCAGCAAGAGCAAGGTTCTTCTATCGAGCAAGCGTCGTCTTATTCTGCTCAAGTTCACCAAGTTTTATTAGATTCGAGGTCGCAAGTAAAGTTCAGTTTACTTTGAGTTCGTTTGCCCTTTAAATCTGATCCCCTTATGCTTGGATCTTCGTTCAACGTTGCTAAGCGCGGACTTTTATCGTTAGAGCGTAGGAGTATAAAAGAAAGTTTACTTCGCGAAATGTATATTGCTTTCATGAAGGAGTATCTCGAGTTCGGTCATATGTCTCCAACAGCCAATAAGATTCCACCAGGTACGCAGTATTTCATACCACATCAATGCGTCCTGAGGCCTGATAGTACCTCAACCAAACTTCGAGTCGTTTTCGACTCGTCAGCACAGACTATTTTTCCGCGCAGTTATTGAATGACATTTTAATGGTGGGGCCCACTATTCAGAGGGAGTTGGTATTATATCTCGTCAGGTTTCGTTTTAATCGCTTCGCCTTAACAGCAGATATATCGAAGATGTATAGGCGTGTGAGTATGGCTGAAGACGATCGCAACTTTCAACTCATAATATAAAAGTTTTTCGTTTAAATAAGGTAACCTACGGAACGTCTTCAGCTCCATATCTTGCCATTCGTTGCTTGCAAGAAATTGGAGTTCGTCATAGGGACGCACATAAGATTGGTTCAGACATAATTTGCAACGACTTTTATGTGAATGACATGCTTATTGGAGCCGATGACATTGACACGCAGTGGCATAGCTACGTACGTGCAAGACGGTGCGGCGCACCGGGGCCCTTGAGCTTAAGGGGCCCCCAAGCTCATGGGCCCAGAAAATCACCAAAACATCTCTCACTCCTCACTTCTGTTTGAAATGCTATCATGAATTCGACTTGTATAATTAGGCGTCGTTTAAAGTATTCTTAATAAAATTCTATGGAGAAACGGCTGGAGTAACCTTCCAAATGGTAAAATATGATTTTAGGAGGGTTTGTCAACCAATTTCAGATGAGCCGTTTCTTCATTAATTAATATGCACGTATACACAAAAAACGAGAAGGTACGTGTGAGTCGCTTCTGGGAACGCGACTCTACTTATACCCGTTCTCAGTCAGTATATACTGTAAGGATGTTTTCTCAGGCCGGGGTACAGCCTCTCAGTCTGCCCAGGGCCCGATCCTAATACAGCCTATTTGTATTTTTGGGACCTAGAGATTGGAATGAGTGGCGAGGGAAAAGTGCGGCGCTCCGCGCGTGGGATCGGAACGGGGCCCTTACACCCAGGCACGGGAAGGAAATGCTCGGGCGGAATGGGGAATCCAGCTTCGGGGTGCCGTGCGTGCCCGCGTACACACCTTTCAACTGGTCCTCCGGGGGGAAAAAGGTTTTCTACGGGGAAGGTGCTACGGGAAGAGGGAGGGGCGGACCAGAGTCACCGTGCGTTGACCGCGTACCGATGCTATGGCCCGTCTCCCCAAGGATAGTGGTGTAGAGATGGAAGGGTACAGTTTGGTGGCAGCCGATACAATAACCAAGAGCGTTTTAAATATATTCTTTATTATATCCGTGGTTGGGTCCCTATCTATCGCATCGTCTCTTTCTCTCCCTACACACCCACGTAAGTGAGCCGGCTTACCCGTCCTCTTTCGCCTGGGTTGGTGTTATTTCCCTGATTCTTGGTGGCCTCCGTGTTGGGGAAATCTTCAGCGGCCAGGATTTCGTCGGTGTCGTTGGTTGGGTCCTGTGTTGTTGTCGTTGTTGCCAATCGTGGGGGCGGGGGTCACGGCGATCGCACTCGCTCTGGACTCTGCTCTGGGACTCGACTGCTCACTTCTGACACCATTTTTCGACTCCCGGCTCGCATCTTCTTTGACGCGTGCCAAGCCGCTTGATCCGGCCTCTGCCGGTAATTCTGCCCGGCCCTCGGCCGCGTTGTAGCTTAGCTGCCGAACGCTGAGCCGATCGTCGATTATCTCTCACGTCGCGGCGCTGCTCCTCTCTCGGCTGCTGTGGGCTGGCTTGGGGTGGTTTTCGGCTTTGTGCTAGCATTGCGTCGTTGGCTCTGCTGCTCATTTTTCTGACGCGTGCCAGTTATGCTTGGGAAGGGCTCTCTTCTCCCGACGGTCAGCTATGTTCTCTTTGCTTAGGCCCGCCTATCGCTCTCTTAAGCGTATGCTCCCTTTTCGTTCGCTCGGTTTTTTCTCTTTTGTGTTCTTGGTACTGGTTCTTCGTTCTTATTGCTGGTTCCTGGCTCTGGGTGCTGGTTCCTAGTGGTGGTACCTGACTGCTCCCAGTGGCCATCGTTCCCACTAATCAATGCTTAGTTTAACTTCTTATTATATATATTTTCGTTAACTGCTTACGTCTAATATGAGTAATAATGGATAATATGGAGTAAATGAATAGTAAATAAGTCGATAGGAAAAAATAAGAAATAATGAAATCAAAAATACTGGCAGTCCTGTTTGCCGGCCCGCCTCGATGAGCCCGTGTGGGTTTTACCACTCTTGTGGTAGGACGGTGTCCACTGCCCTGTTGTTGTGCAGGAGCCTGCTCCTTCACACTCCCTTCTTATTTCGGGGGGCGGGACGAAATAAAAATCTCCTTCCGCTGGTTGATGGAGATGTGGAAACGTTGTCCCGCAAAGTTTTCCAGCGTTCGGGACCGTGGCCCGACCCGGTCGTGTCGTTGGCTTACGCTGTCGATGAGGCTTTGTGGCAATCGACGCCCTGGGGTCTCCACTCGCCACCCCTCTGGTGCCACCGGCCAATCCTGCTCCGCTTGAACCGCGTCGAGTGTGGGAAGTTCTTCATACGCGGCCATGAGGCCGTCCGCTACTTCTTCATCCAACTCCAGTGTCGTGTCTCCCTCGTCTGCCGACGCGCTAAGGCCTGGGGCGTCGGTCTTCTCGGTCTCATCATCATCACTGATGATGATTGGCTCCGTTGACTCCGGATTCCCGTTCCTCCGACTGGCTGCTCAAAACCTCCGACTCCTCGCTGTCGTCCTCCGACCCTTCTGCCTCGCTGCTCGGCACTTCTGGCTCCTCTTCGCTGTCGTCCTCCGACCCTTCCGCCTCGCTGCTGATGTCCTGTTCGCCCGCTTCGGCCCGTTCGTGGTTGCGCGCGTCCCGTACGGCCTGGAAAGCTTGGACGGCTTTCATCCAAGGAGTCCCTGGAGCTTCGGCCGTGTTCTGAGCCCCAGCCTTCGCTATTGTCAGATCCAACGGCGCAGACTGTGGTGGGTCGGAGTTGCTGCTGTTCTTCAGTAGCGGGTCTTGTGGAGCCAGCCACGAGCCGTACTCGGGCGGAGATGTTTCCTCGTCGCTGATGTCCGAGTACTGCATTGTGGGTCTTTCGGCCTCCAGTTGCTTGTTTAGGGCCGCCACATCATATAGTAGGGGGGCCCGATGGTTGGCCTTGCCGAACCGTCCGTCATAGAGGGCTTCTTCCTCACTCTCCGTGCTCTCTTCCACCGGGTCTTGCTCCCACCGCTGGACCGCGACACAGGCGTCTCCCTCCGTGAAGCCTTCGTCCACGTCGCTGAGGTCCTCGCCCATTCGACGTAGGAAGTCTTGGAGTTCCATCCGCTGGACGCATTCGGCGAAAGGCGGGGGTGATGCCAGGCGAGGTGGGCCGCCGTCTAGCCGCAGGCTCTCTACGGCATCGGGCCAGATACAGACCGAGGCCGCTAGTGACATGGTCGGGGCGTTGTCGTTCTCGGGTTGACGTGCTGGAAGAGTATCCTCGGCAGCGGTGCGCAGGTGCATTCTTGCCGCGTGGGAGGTTGAGGGTCCGTCGAAGTATCGGTCGGCGTAGCCGACCCGGGGCGTGAGGGGTATCCGCGAGACTCCCGCTGGACTCATCAGGTGTTGTGGTGTGGACGGGGCATTCATGACGGCGGTCTCTGGTGCCCAGGTCATGTCGGTGTCGTCGTCTACCAGTACTCGTGGCGTCATGGGCCTGTCCAGGGTGTCTCTTTCGGAGGATCTGTCCTCGGATTGGGTATGCGGCGGACGTGGTACTGCCAATGGCGCTGCGCGGTTAGGATGTCCCGGGCTATCCGGTGCTTCTAGGATCGGCTCGTCGGCCGCCTCTTCTGCGTTCATGGTCGTATATCTATGGGGAGGAATCTGGGGTTTTAGAACCTGTCTGACTTAATTAATGTTCCCCTGGCCTGCCTGACGGTGCGATTTACATTGTACGAATTTGGTTTTAAACTAATCCCATAAGGGGTTATATCTATCTTACTGCGTCGATGTTTGCGGTTGCCCCTGCCGGGACGAGGACGTTATGACAGCGCACTGCCATAAGTGGCCCTCATGAACCTGCGTTGTGCTGCCGCTCTTCGCCAGGGTCTTCCTCGTCGGTGTTGTTTTTGTCGTCATCACTGCTGTCGTGGAAGGCCTTGAGGTCGGCCAGTCCAGCGGTCCTTCGCTGTCGCCCTTGTTGTTGCTGAAGTCGCACTATCGTGGGGGAGAGAAATTTAATTACCCTATACGGCCCTTCGTATTTGGGTGCCAGCCTTGCGGCGAAGTTGTCTGCTGCCTTAGACAGGTGGTGTTGGCGCAATAAGACCAAAGATCCTATTGTGGGTCGCCACTCGCGTCGTCGGAGATTGTACGTTTTCTTCTGCTCGTGGGAGGCCCGTTGCGTGTTCTGACGCACCACTTTAAAGATGTCCTTAAGTCGGTCGACTTTCTCTTGTGGTCCTTCGCCGGTTTCTCCTAACCCTGGGGTGGTTTCCTCGTAGAGAGCCCCGGGTAATCTTGGCTCTCGGCCGAGTACGATGAGCGCGGGGCTGAATCCTGTCGTGTCGGAGACGCTGCTGTTGATGGCCAGGCTGAGCTCTGGGAGGAGGTCGTCCCATGTCCGCTGGTCCCCGTCGATGTATTGGGCGATCATGGTTTTGATTGTCCTATTGGCCCGCTCGGTTGGGTTTTGATGAGGTGTGTATGGAGCCGTATGTTCCAATTCCATGCCGGCGAGTTTACAGAAATCCCTGAAGGAGCGGCTGGTGAATTGTGTCCCGTTGTCGCAGACGAACCTTCTGGGTACTCCGAAGCGACTCAGGATTCGTTCCCGGAACGCCTTTTCCAGCTGTGCCGTGGTGGCTTTGCGCAGGGGCACCAGTTCCACCCATTGGCTGAATTCGTCGAAGAACACAAGCAACATCGTGTTGCCGTGCTTCGAACGGGGAAGTGGGCCGACGAAGTCCGTGCATAAGATATCCAGTGGTCCCTGGGCCTGTCGAGTATGCATATGCCCGGCTGGTTTTTGTTGGCTTACCTTGAACTGCTGGCAGCTGGCACATCTTTGGACATATCGGGCTACATCTCGATAGAGTCCAGGCCAGTAATACCGTTGGGTCACTCGGTTCGCCGTCTTCCGAATTCCCAGGTGTCCTGCTGTCGGGTGGTCGTGGCACTCCTCTAACACGCGTCGGCGGTGATCCTTGGCGACGCATAGTTTCCACTGAATCGCGTCCTCCTCGATTGATCGGTTGCTCGCTTGTTTGTACAGCTGGTTATTTTCCATGATGAATTTGGGGTGCTTTTCGGGCTGTTTGTGGATCCGTTTGTATAGTCTTTGCAGCCAGGGGCAGGTGTTTCTTTCCTCTTCCGTGCGCTGCAAAGTTTCCAAGGGTTGTCGCGAGAGCGCATCGGCCACGATGTTCTGACTTCCACGACGGTAGTGTATGTCAAATCGGTATTGTTGGAGCTCCAATGCCCAGCGAGCGATCCTACCAGTCGGGTTGTCGATCGAGTTCAACCATCGTAGCGAAGTTGGGGAGAAAGCGGCGATACCACGATGCCATCCCGATGCAACGTCTTAGGTCCTTTAGGTTGCTGGGTGGTGCCAGTTTCCTGACGGCGATGACCTTGTCTGGATCCGAGTGTATTCCTTGCTCACTGATGACGTGTCCGAGGTAGACCAGGCTTTTCCTAAAGAAACTTCACTTGTTTCTATTCAGCCGTAGGTTGGCTTCTCGCAATCTCCTGAAGACTTCTCGAAGGTTCTCGATGTGTTCCTCTAGCGTGGCTCCGATGATGATGATGTCGTCCAAATACGCAAAGGCATAAGGCTCCATGTCGGGTCCAATGACGCTATCTAGTGCTCGTTGAAAAGTCGCCGGCGCTGAGTGCAGGCCGAAAGGCATGACATTCCAATGGAACAGTCCTCTGCCCGGGACGGTGAACGCTGTCGCCTCTCTGCTGTCCTTGGCCACTGGGATTTGCCAATACCCATTCTTGAGATCCAGTGTTGATATGTAGCGGGCATTACGGAGTCTCTCGAAAATGTGATTGATTCGGGGGAGCGGATAGGCGTCGGGCACAGATCGCGCATTCAGTTGCCGATAATCCACGCACATCCGCATCTCTCCTGTCTTCTTCCCCACTAACACAATCGGTGCGCTGTGTGGGCTCTTGGATGGCTCGATTCGTCCGTCTTGTAACAGCTCAGTTACCTTGCATCGATAATTCTTTGCATGGCAGGGTTTTTTGGGAAGTAACGCTGCTTCATAGGTTTGTCATCCCTCAGGGTGATGGTGTGCTCTGCGATGTGGGAGATTACGGTTAGTCCCTCAAATTTGGCCAATTCTTCCTCCAGAAATTTGGCTGCCCAGGGCGTGGGAGGTGGTTACGGGTCTTGGGGTGGTTGCCAAGGAGAGAGGTCCTCCAATTCCATGGCGGTGGCGGCCGCCAATACCGCTCTGTCGTAGTCCTTGTCAGCTGTACGAAACGGGTTCCGTTCTCGAGCTGTTCTAGAGTCGGCCCGTGGTTCCAGCTGGTAGTCCGTCGTCCTTTTCTGGCTGGAGTCGTCCCGTGGTGTCGGGGTGCTGCATTCACTTATTGGGTGGCTTGGTCTGATGACCTCTCGCTTGTTAGTCGCGGCTCGATGTAATTTCAGACATGGGGCCGCGTTCTTTCGTTCCAGGTGAGTCATAGCTGTTGTTCCCGTCGTACTTGAAGGCGACCCTCGGTTCATCTGGCTGGCCCTGGATTGATCCAGCGGAGCCACAGCCATCTGTGCCGAAGTCCCTTGGTCCTGGCGGTGATTTGAAGGCGACCCTCGGTTCATCTGGCTGGCCCTGGACTGATCCAGCGGAGCCACAGCCATCTGTGCCGAAATCCCTTGGTCCTGGCGGTGATTTGAAGGCGACCCTCGGTTCATCTGGCTGGCCCTGGATTGATCCAGTGGAGCCACAGCCATCTGTGCCGAAATCCCTTGGTCCTGGCGGTGATTTGAAGGCGACTCTCGGTTCATCTGGCTGGCCCTGGATTGATCCAGCGGAGCCACAGCCATCTGTGCCGAAGTCCCTTGGTCCTGGCGGTGATTTGAAGGCGTGCAACTAATGATGGAACTGGCCATGGTTGGACCCATCGGTGTCGCAGCTTTCCTTGTCGTAATCGGGCTTGGATCCGGTTTGGGTGTCAAATCTGTTGTCCTGCTTTGGTTGTCGTGTCCTGCTTGGCTATGGCTGTTCATTTGGTTGGTGCCCAGTGTTGTGGGCAAGGGCGTTTGAGTGGTGGTCAGGCCGTCGTTCATGACTATTGGGTCGGCAAACGTCACCGTTCTTGGACCCAGTGACGCCGTGATTTCTGGTGTGTTCTCCGGAGGGTGTTGGCGCCGCTTGAGTTGCAGATACGCTCGTCCACAGTGGATCCTTGCACGGATACCACACAGAAAGTCAAGCCCCAGAATGATGTCATCCAGTACTGTTGGTAACACTAAGAGAGATACCTGTGTTTCCTGCTGGTCGAGGCGCACCGTCGCTGCTACTGCCTGTGTGATCTCCTTCCTTGGGTGGTCGGCTAGGCTGATCCTGGTTCTCACTGCTCGTTGGTTTTCTGCCGTTCCTATCTCGTCCGCTATCCGCCGGCTAATGAAAGACCGGGTGGCCCCTGTGTCGAGTGTGGCTGAGCAAGCCCTTCCATTGATGGTCACCAGAGCCACGATCCTCCCTCCTGCCATGCTTAGTGGGTGGATGTCCCCGGATCTTGGGTGTGCGTCTCCGCCCGTGTCCCAGTGGAGCGGAGACCCGACTCGTTTCCCGACTCGAGCTTTCGGCAGCAATTGATAGTCCTGATTCCTCGGCCGCCGCACTCCCAACAGAATAGCTTCTGTTGATTGATGCAGTCGCTACGAAAATGTCCATCTTCTCCGCACTTCCGGCAGGCCCGTTGCACGTCGACCGGTCCATCCTCATCCTGCCGTTTCCCGAGATACGCGGCCTCTGACCTTCTGGATGCCTCGTGGTGGGCACCCCGTTGGTGCCCGCGTGCGTTGACCGCGTACCGATGCTATGGCCCGTCTCCCCAAGGATAGTGGTGTAGAGATGGAAGGGTACAGTTTGGTGGCAGCCGATACAATAACCAAGAGCCTTTTAAATATATTCTTTATTATATCCGTGGTTGGGTCCCTACCTATCGCACCGTCTCTTTCTCTCCCTACACACCCACGTAAGTGAGCCGGCTTACCCGTCCTCTTTCGCCTGGGTTGGTGTTATTTCCCTGATTCTTGGTGGCCTCCGTGTTGGGGAAATCTTCAGCGGCCAGGATTCCGTCGGTGTCGTTGGTTGGGTCCTGTGTTGTTGTCGTTGTTGCCAATCGTGAGGGCGGGGGTCACGGCGATCGCACTCGCTCTGGACTCTGCTCTGGGACTCGACTGCTCACTTCTGACACCATTTTTCGACTCCCGGCTCGCATCTTTTTTGACGCGTGCCAAGCCGCTTGATCCGGCCTCTGCCGGTAATTCTGCCCGGCCCTCGGCCGCGTTGTAGCTTAGCTGCCGAACGCTGAGCCGATCGTCGATTATCTCTCACGTCGCGGCGCTGCTCCTCTCTCGGCTGCTGTCGGCTGGCTTGGGGTGGTTTTCGGCTTTGTGCTAGCATTGCGTCGTTGGCTCTGCTGCTCATTTTTCTGACGCGTGCCAGTTATGCTTGGGAAGGGCTCTCTTCTCCCGACGGTCAGCTATGTTCTCTTTGCTTAGGCCCGCCTATCGCTCTCTTAAGCGTATGCTCCCTTTTCGTTCGCTCGGTTTTTCTCTTTTGTGTTCTTGGTACTGGTTCTTCGTTCTTGCTGCTGGTTCCTGGCTCTGGGTGCTGGTTCCTGGTTCCTAGTGATGGTACCTGACTGCTCCCAGTGGCCATCGTTTCCACTAATCAATGCTTAGTTTAACTTCTTATTATATATATTTTCGTTAGCTGCTTACGTCTAATATGAGTAATAATGGATAATATGGAGTAAATGAATAGTAAATAAGTCGATAGGAAAAAATAAGAAATAATGAAATCAAAAATACTGGCAGTCCTGTTTGCCGGCCCGCCTCGATGAGCCCGTGTGGGTTTTACCACTCTTGTGGTAGGACGGTGTCCACTGCCCTGTTGTTGTGCAGGAGCCTGCTCCTTCACAATACATTTTTGAGCTTATGATTTTTTAGAAGTTTAGATCTAAAAACAAAAAATTTTACATTTTTTACATTTTTTTGCTACATCTGTTATCTACATCTACCATGTATATTCTACATCTAACATTTAGATTACACATGTGCCTTTTAGATTCTACATGTCCTCCGATAGAGGGCGCTCGCTTACATAACGAGGCAGAGTGTGCGAGAGTTTGAGTTTGAGTTTGACAGGCGTGGAGCGCGGACGTGCTGCGCCGGCTCTCCGAGTGGAGCTCAGCTGCTGCGCTGCGGCGCTACCTGCAGGGTACAACAAGTTATAGACGGATGGTGCGACAAGGAAAAGCGGATCACTCACCCAGGCGGGACGGCCCGGGTGTCCCTGGGACGGGCTCTTCTGGGTCCAGTGGTCCGGTTGGATGCCCGAGGACAGGGGTGAGAGAAGAAATTGTTGTATGTGTGGTTTTTCTCTTCTACTGTCACTATGCGTCCAAAAAATCTCTCTGCGACCAAATGTGGCTGCCCCCACTATATTGTGCAGGTCACGCCAGCTGATCGCGCAATCAGCTGTAAACCAGTGTTGGCTAACGTGCAAACCGCAAGGTCTGGTAGCCCCCATCGGGCTGACCCCCCGCCAGGCGGCGCTGCGAGCCTCGATGCCCCCGCCCAGAGGGCGCCCGTGTGCCAAGCAACCCACGGTGACAAAACCTCCATGCTACGACGGTCGATCGCCCGGAAAACAGAAAACTGTAGCATACACCCAGGTGCTGCTGCTCTTTCAACGGCGGGCCAGGAGTTGGAATTAAAGTTGGATTCACACAGTTCATAAAAACCACACAGGATCAACTCCAAGGAAATCCACGTAGCGTCTGTTCCACATTGGGCGGCTACGTGGTCTGCGACTGAGCCACAGTGGCCGGCAGCAATCTAACCTGGCAGGAGGTTTAAAATGCAACCTGACAATTAGGTCAAAATTGTAAAAAACCTGGCAGAAGGTATAAAATGCACCCATGGAAGAATGTCGATTAACAACATTATTACTCCAGGTGGCAAGCACTCAAGTGGAAATCCACACGCGGGGAAACCCGTGGCAAGGGCACGGATTCTGGAGGCCCTAAATCCCATTCCACAGAAACCTGACGAGACGGTGGCGAACTTGGCCGCCTCGGCAGCGAATGCTCCAAGTTCGAGCACGATCCTGACAGACAGGACAGAAGAGACGGAGCCTGCAGCGGCGTTCAGGAGCAGCTCAAGGATCGCACGATCTCCAGTCCTAAACGCAGCCACGACCCCAGCGCCCTCCCATCAATGCGTTGCAGTTCAGGCAGCACCGGAAGACGGGCAGGACACGCCCAAGCGGGCAAGGGACCCCAATAGTCCGACAGAAGTGCAGAGGACTACCACGGCAAAAAAAACTAGGGCAGACACGGATAACTCCTGTGCCGACATGCTAGCGGAGTTGGGAACCCTTCTCGACACGCTGCTCAACCGCCCGAAGGAAAAGAGACACATAAACATGATAATGAGGGACATGTTTACCAAAATGAAGGCCCTTCAAGAAGGAGCGTGTGCTGCTCTGAAAAACGCGAGCGGCGGTACTCTCCCGAGGACGCCAGCGGAGCGCACAGAGTGCCCCTCCTGCGGGCGAAAGAAGGCAAAAGGAGTGGATACGAAGCTTCAGACCTCCCCCTGCCCCAAACGGGACAGCGCCGCACAAACGGACCCATGGCGTCGGCTTAGCCGCGAGGTCCCCGTTTCCGATATGGAAGCAGCGACCAAGCCCAGGAGAAAGAAGAAGAATATGGAGAAAGCAACCAACGTGCAGCCTACCAGTTCGAACCCAGCGGAACGCGTCATAGAGCGCGCAATCCCAGGCAGTGTAGAGCACACAGGCTGGACAAAGGCCGGACCAAAGAAGCGAGATCGGAAACCACGCCGACCAGATGCTCTGATTGTCGAGGCCAATGGTAGAACCTACAGCGAGGTCACCCGTAGAGACGACAGCCAGCTGCAGGACCTGAGCAAAAGCGTCAACAAGGTACGCCGCACAGCAAATAGAAACTTGCTTCTTGAGCTCAACAGAGGCGACGTTTCAAGTGCAGCCTCGATAAAGGAGCCACTGGACAAGGTACTGGAGGGAGTAGTGGCAGTGCGAGCCCTCTCGGAAGAATCGAGGGTGAGAATGATATCGATCAGCGACCTGGACCCACTTGTGCGTGCCGAGGACCTCACTAAGGCTCTTGCGGACCAGTTCTCTGTAGATGCCAACTCCGTGACCGTGAGAAGCCTGCGCCCATCCTACAGAGATACCCAGTCGGCCGTAATTGGACTGCCGAGTAAGGACGCCGAAGTGGTCCTGGGCAAAGGCAAGATGAAGGTGGGGTGGACGATGTGCAGAGTCAAGGAAAGGGACTCGAAGCCAAGGTGCTTCAAGTGTCTGGAGATCGGGCACATCGCGCCCAAATGCCAGAGTGCAGCGGACCGAACGGGATGCTGCATACGCTGTGGCGACAGAGGCCACAAGATAGCGGACTGCCTAAATAAGGCAAAATGCTTCGTGTGCGCCGACCAAGGCCGCGAGGATAGAGGTCACCAAGTCCCTTCGCCATGCATGAAGTCGTATCAAGGAAACGACGATGGAAGTGATTCAGCTCAATCTGAATCACTGCAGAGCCGCACAGGACCTGCCCATGCAAACGGTAAGAGAGCTCAACCTAGTCCTGGCTATCCTCAGCGAGCCGTACCAAACTGGCGACAACGAGCAGTGGGCGACAGACGCAACAGGGAAAGCAGCATTGTGGGCATGCGGAAGTGCCACCTTCACACTTCATAGCGTGATGGCAGGAGACGGATTCGTGCGCGCGAGAGCTGGAAACTTGTGGGTATACAGTTGTTACCTAGCGCCCAGTTTATCCCTTGAGTCATACAGCCGGAGCATCGAGGACATTGCAAACGATGCAAGGAGTCGCGGTCCCGTCCTAATCGCAGGGGACTTCAACGCTTGGGCACACGAATGGGGTAGCCAGGCCACCAACGCAAGGGGCCGAGCGCTGCTCGAAACCTTCGCATCACTCGACCTAGCCCTGCTGAACGAGGGTTCCCAGCAGACCTTTTGCAGGGCAGGAGCAGGGTCGATTATCGACCTTACGTTTGCGAGCCCTTCGCTCCTGCGCAATGCAAGGTGGCGAATAGGGGGCGTGTACACCGGAAGCGATCACGAAGCTTCCATTGGCGAGCATCCCAGATCCAGTCGACCAGACAGACAGGTTAAGGCGTACAGGGAGAACACACTCAGCCCTAGAGCACTCGCGCAAAGCCTCGGAAGGTGGGAGGCTTTCCGCGGTGAAAGCGCCAACGAGTTGGCCAATCAGCTCGCCACGAGAATGGAGGAGGCCTGCGACGCAAGCATGAGACGGCGCAAGCCGTTCACGCGGCATCACGAGCCAATCGTCTGGTGGAATGCAGAGATCGCAGAACTTCGCACAAAGTGCCTGATGGCCAGACGAGCGATGCAGAGAGCGAGGCGCACAGATCGATTCGTAACATCCCACGAGGAGTATAGGTCTGCCAGGAAAGCGCTAAAAAACGCGATCCGAGATAGCAAGCGGGAGTGTTTTCTCAAGCTATGCGACTCAGCGGAGGAAGATCCCTGGGGCAGGGCCTACAAGCTTGTAGTGAAGCAAGGCGCCAACGGAACCCGAAAAGCTCGAAGAGATAGTCCGCACTCTGTTTCCAAGCGCCCCGCAAAGAGCCAGAAGGCCCCCAGGACGCGCCGCTAACCAACATCGAAGAAGTCACGGAAACCGAGGTCTTAGAGGTTGGGAGGAGCCTGCCCAGCAAAAAAGCCCCAGGACCCGATGCTGTTCCGAACAGAGCGCTAAAACTGGCACTCGCATTACAGCCAGCAGCCTTCGCAGCTGTTTTCAACAACTGCCTCAAGGAAGGAACGTTCCCCAATCGGTGGAAGATGCAAAAGCTGCTTCTGCTTAATAAGCCAGGGAAACCACCAGGTGATCCATCTTCGTACAGACCAATATGTCTTCTGGACAACTCGGGGAAGGCGTTTGAAAAACTTATTGCGCGCAGGCTAAGCGATGCCATAGAGGATGCCGGCGGCCTATCGACCAACCAGTATGGATTCCGTAAAGGAAGATCGACGCTGGACGCCATAGAAAAGGTTACAACCATAGCGAAGACGGCCATCAGCGGAACACGTTGGAGAGGGGGTAACAAACAGTACTGCCTACTGGTTACCCTCGACATAAAAAACGCCTTCAACACGGCAGACTGGACAAAAACCATGGAGGCTCTACGCACACTCCGGATCCCAGAACACCTACTGAGAACGGTGGACAGCTACCTCAGCGACAGGGTGCTGAAGTACGAGACGAGCGAGGGGTCGAGAACGTACGAGATAACTGCTGGAGTTCCTCAGGGGTCGGTACTTGAGCCGCTCCTATGGAACACGATGTATGACGGAGTCCTCCGACTACACCTGCCAGAGAACACGACGATAATAGGTTTCGCCGATGACGTGATCATCGTAGTGGTGGCAAAACACCTGGAAGAGGCGGAAGCAGCTGCTAACGAGGCAATACAAGCCGTCGAGTCGTGGTTGGCCGTAGCGGGACTCCAGCTAGCGGCCCACAAGACTGAGGCCGTGCTGATCAGTAGTAGGAAGAAAGTGGAGACAGCCAAAGTGTCGGTCGGTGGACATGACGTCACATCCCAAAGGGCGCTAAAATACCTAGGGGTAATGCTGGACACCAGACTGTCGTTCAGGGAACACCTGGAGCACACCAACGCAAAGGCCTCTTAAACATGTCGAGCACTCTCGAGAATTCTGCTAAACACCAGGGGACCAAAACAGGCAAGGAGGAAACTAATCGCCAGCGTTGTTTCTTCTCAGATCTTGTATGCTGCCCCAGTGTGGTCCAAAGCGACGAAGGTGCCAAGCTACATGCGAGGAGTCGAGGCAACACACCGCCTATGCGCGATTAGGATCGCCTGCGCGTTCAGGACGATATCCGACGACGCCGCACTTGTCATCGCGGGACTCATCCCAATAGCGGAACAAGTAAGGGAAAAAGTGGAGCTGTACGAGCGGGCCCAAAAGGGCACCCGCAATACTCCTACAAGAGCAGCGAAGGCATCGTCTAGGCTGGGGAGCATCGCGAGATGGCAGAGACAATGGGACTGCTCGACTAAAGGACGCAGGACGCATAGGCTCATTCCGGATGTTAAGGTCTGGGTGGAGCGGAAGCACGGCCAGGTGGACTTCCACCTCACACAGCTGCTGAGCGGACACGGCTGCTTCAGGTCGTACCTAATGCAGTTTGGTCACGAATCTGAGGATTGGTGCCCGGCTTGTGGCCGTGGCATCGAGGAGGACGCCCACCACGTCTTCTTCGAGTGCCACCGCTTCGAGCAAGAGAGGCGCCTGCTAGAGGAGGAGCTAGGTGCAAGCACACGCGTCGAACACCTCGTGCAACACATGGTAGCGGATCCCAAGGCATGGGACGCAACGGCCAAGTTTGCCGCAACAATATTGCGGAAACTTCGGGCGGCGGAAGGTAAGGAAAGTGCGAGCGGAATGAGACGGAACGGGTGTGCGAAGCAATGCTTTGCGGCAGTACCGCGCAGCCTTGTCCTATCATTCCCCAAATACTGTATGTAGCATAAATAAAGAACTGAATACAAAAAAAAAAAAAAAAAAAAAGAGTGTGCGAGAGAGAAAGAGAATGAGTAGCGTGTCTCTGGCTGGATGAAGGCAGGGGAACCAACAGAAAATTAAATTTCTTCATTATGGCTATAATTACGATCCGGCAATCGGCAATCGGCAATCGGCAATCTGGTAGATAAGGGCATTCTCTACGATACTGCGTTTTTAGTTTTATCGTATCTTTAGAAATGTTCCTGCCACAGATTTTCGTCCTTTGTGTAGGCGGAAGGGGGCGTGGCGAAATTAAAAAAAAAATTGTTGCAGTGTGATATCACATGAGTCTGGAAACCAAATTTTCCCTAGCTCTTATAGTCTCTGAGATCCAGCCGACCAACAAGACAGACAGACATGGCTCTATCGACTCGGCTATTGATGCTGATCAAGAATATATATACTTTATGGGGTCGGAAACGTTTCCTTCTCTGCGTTACACACATCCACTTTTACCGGAAATCTAATATACCCCTTTACTCTTTTTTGAGTACGGGTATACAAATAAATTTAAAAAACGAGAAGGAACGTGTGAGTCGCTTCTTTGGACGCGACTTTACTTTCATACCAGTATTCAGTCAGTACATATATATGTGAGCTTATGATTTATGTAGAATTTTAAAAAATTTTAAGTTTTATATTGTTTTGCTACATGTCTCTACATCTACATCCACATCTAATATGTTTATTCTACATCTAATATGTTTATTCTACATCTAAAATGTTTATTCTACATCTATTATGTTTATTCTACATCTTATCCGTGAAAGGGCGTACATAAAGTGTACATATTGTTTCGACACCGGAGACTGCTGGCTCAGCTCCTCGCCGGATGTTGATTTGAATGTGTTTACATTCGAATCTCTGCTGTTGTGGAGGAATGAGCTGTCGCGGACGATGTCCGGGCTGAATGGCATAGTTCACCCTGACAATATCCGCGATCTGATTCAGACTCGGCAATCTGATCATTCTCTGCGTTTTTAGTTTTATCGTATCTTTAAAATAGTTCCTGACACAGATTACACTAGTCAGCACGACATTTAGACTGTGGCCCAAAATGACTTTTTCTTATAGACTTCGGGGCTTACAAAGTTTTAGCGAATTATGGTTAAGTTTTTTTTAAAGAATTTTTTAAAATCTGGTATTTTTTTAATGTTTTTTTTTCAGAGGTAGTGTTTCTATTTTTCACATAACTTAAGAATCTTATATCTGGTTGCATATAGCTTTGCAGTTCTGAAAAGCTGACAAATGCAGCTATAAATCCGTTCCAGACACTTTGTAGCTGCAGCTTAACGCCTGGAAGATATTAAGCTTTCAAATTCAAATTTCATCATTTTTTGTGGTATTTTTTTTATTTTGAAATTTTGACTTTAAAGACTCAGGAAAAGTCGAAAAAAAATTCTTGCCCAACATTTTTAGTTTTAGATAGACGCATTATAGAGGTCCGGTCCGATGATCCTATTGGGCTTTGAGGTGGTTCAGAGGGGGCCTAGCTAGGTCACCGGACGGGTCGCAGGTTGCGGATAGCGAACGGCCTACCCTAGTGGGGAGGTCAGCTGCGAATAAGTGGGCATCTCAAAGAGAATCAACTAAGTTGGCTCTGAGGGAGAGTACCGGAAATAAGCAGTCCCGGACCGCCAGCGGGTGTTCGCGACGCAGCAACACTGACGATGCGCTTGTGGTGCCGCCTCTCATTAAGTAGCTTACACACTCCCATCCCTACACATTACCTACCCACATCCCAGCCCCAACACTCACCTCACACCGGGCCGGACTAAGGTGTCACTCGACCCGTGCCAAGAGTCAGCCTGGCTGGGGGCCCGTTACAAAACTAGCCCAGTCGGGAACGGAGAGCTCAGGGACTTGGCAGCCCCCTGTTCTAATTATGCCTTACCCGGGTAAAGTAGAGCTCTGCCGGGGTGGACCGTTCCCCTTCTCTGCAGCTCGTGGGAATCATATGGATAAATACACAAAATGCAAAAACGAAAACAAAAAAAACGAAAAAGGCACTCCCCAAATGCCGGCTGGGAGAAATCCCAAGCGGGAGAAGGCAGCGGCCCAAAGGCCTGGCCCGATCCGCTCAGATGCAGAAAAGACCTGCACGGTGGAAGACGCAGGTATGAACCCGGGTGGGTCCCATCCTAAATCTGGGATGGGTGGAAAGCCAACACCCAAAACTGATACCATGGTAGGGCAGCTAAGCAATATTGCGGCTGCCCAACCTTCCGGTGAAGCTGCGGGTGATGGCTTGCCATCAACCAGTGTCCAAGCCAAAAAATTCAGCTATGCCGAAAAGAGGAGTGCTGGGCACATACTCCGTCGGCAGAACGACAGTAAAGAAGTCAGTCCAACAACAGACTGGCTGAAAAAGGTGGAATGGGCCTCGGCGGTGCTGTCCAACTTCAGTGTGGAGCCACAGAAGGTGGCTGCACAACCGAAAAGGCAGCGCTCGCAAGAGACGCCCGGACCTGCCGCGAAGCGCTGCAGAGTGCTACCTAACGTATCCTTCGCGCAGATTGCCAAGGAGAGGATGCTGATAGGCGTTCTCGACAATGGCATCGCGGAGGGGAAAATACCTAGAAGCCAATGGAAGTGGGTGGAAGCGGCACTGGCCGACCGCTGCTTCGAGCTTCTCGAGAAGGATCCCGGGCCACCCCCAGTCTGCAAAGACATGGGATGGTTCCAGGGAAGCATCAAAGTGGTAGCCTGCGAAGATTAGCGCTCCGTGAAGCTATACAAAGCTGCGGTGGCTCAAATCGGAGAAGTCTATGCTGGGGCGAAGCTCGTCGCTGTGGACTGGAGCGATGTGCCGAGTAGACCAAGGGCTCTCATATGGGTGCCGGCCACTTTTAAGGAGCCCGAGCGGATCCTCAGGATGTTGCAGATATGCAACCCAACACTGGCAACCACAGACTGGAAGGTGGTCAAAGTGGAGGCATCGAAAGGCCCCACTAACCAGGCAGTGATAATCCTAAATAAAGAGTCACTAGCCCCGATCGAGGCAGCCAAGGGAGAGCTCAACTTCGGGTTCAGCTCGGTGACCATGAAGGTCTACAAGTCGGATGCAGCGGCCGAGGCGCGCCCTGTCAACAACCCAGTTGAGCGAGATGTTGCCTCGGAGATCGAGGCACCCGACGTAGACCCGGAGCCGGCCCTGGAGAGCTACTCCTCGGAGACGGAGCTGATGCTCGATTTTGAGGCGTTGTGTCATGACGAGATTCTCGACGACTCTGACGCCGACATAACAGTGGTGGAGAGTAACTCTAATGAAGTCTCTGAGGCTTCTGCAGATAAATCTCCACCACTGTAAAGCAGCATCCGCTGCCCTAATACTCCGCTTAGTTGCGAGCGGAGGGGACATAGTCCTAATCCAAGAGCCTTGGGTGGTAGGAGGCAAGGTATGTGGATTAGACTACAAGCTGATTGTAGCCCAAACTGAAGGTAAAATAAGAACCTGCATACTAGCAAGAAAGCACCTAAATATCTTTCTGCTCCACAATTTTAGCAATGGTGACAACACGGCGGCTAGCCTAGAGCTACAGCCTACAAGCCTAATAATAGGCTGCGATGCCAACGATCACCACACCCAATGGGCGAGCTCGGATACAAATGTAAGGGGTGAGTCACTTCTCAGCTTTATCCTAAACTCCAACCTAGTTATTGGCAATCGGGGTAATGACCTCACACTCATTATAAAAAACCGTCAAGAGGTTATCGACCTCACTCTATTGTCTCACAAACTGTCAGACATAATGAAGAGTTGGAGAGTCCTAGGGGACCACTCCTTCTCCGACCACAGGTACATCGAGACAGTCCTATCGCTCGAAAGCACCAAACCTACTAACTATCTTAACCCCAGGAAAGCCAACTGGGAAATATGTAGTGCAAAAACGGAGGAATTACTCCCCCCCCTAGCACCAAAATGCCCGGACACACAAGACGATCTTAATCGTCTTGTGGACAGTTTCACGGAAGCTTGCAATAAGGCCTTCGTGGCAGCTTGCCCCTCAACCAAACCAAGAGGGAAAAAGAAACCCCCCTGGTGGTCTAAACAAATAGATACCCTCCGGAAAGACTGCAGGACTCTCTTTAACAGAGCCAAAAGCAGAAGCGAGGAAGCGCACTGGGAAAATTACAATAGTAAACTAACCCTATACAAAAAAGAAACTAGGAGAGCAAAAAGGGCCTCTTGGCTCCGAAATTGAAGACACGTCAGAAGCCGCAAGGCTACGCAAGATTCTGTCAAAAACATTCCCCTCGGTGGGATATCTCAAGAGAATGGATGGTACGTGGAAAAACTCTAGTGAGGACTCCCTACATTTTCTACTCGATACTCATTTTCCTGGGTGCACGACCATCGTGCCGGCAGACACCCCAAGTGAAGGCCCGGAAACCTCGATGGTGCACATCCTCACAAAACGGAATATTAGCTGGGCAGTAAACAGCTTTAAATCCTTCAAATCGCCTGGTCCGGACCAAGTCATTCCGGCTCAGCTACAAAAAGCCGTGGACATGGCCATCCCGCGCCATCCCGCGCTTGGCTAGAGGCTAAAATAGTCTTTATCCCCAAAGCAGGGAAACCCTCACACACAACCCCAAAAGACTTCAGACCAATAAGTCTATCGTCCTTTCTTCTCAAAACCTTTGAGAGACTAGTCGGGCTGCAGCTGAGAACAACCTTAAATCCTCAGTGGCTGTCAGGCGCACAACATGCCTACCGAAAAGGAAAATCCACGGAAACGGCACTCCATGAAGTAATCTCGACGGTAGAGAAATCCCTACACGTCAAAGAATACTCCTTAATAGCTTTCCTAGATATCGAGGGAGCTTTTAACAACGTCATACCGGGAGCCATCATGGAGGCCCTGACTGACCTGGGAGTGGATCATCACTTGGTGATGCTCATAGATCAATTACTCACATACAGGACGGTGACATCATCAATGGGATCGTCCACTCAGTCAAGTTATGTCAACAGAGGCACCCCGCAAGGTGGTGTCCTGTCTCCCCTTCTATGGAACATAGCAGTCAACAAGATTCTGTGTGACCTGGAAGGGGGGGGCTGCAAGGTGGTAGCATACGCGGACGACGTTACCATTATCTTCTCGGGAAAATTCCCTCAAACACTTTGCGATGTAATGACCGCAAAGCTCGCGCGACTGTCAGAATGGACAAAGTCGCGTGGACTGGGAGTTAACCCCTCTAAAACGGAACTTGTGTTGTTTACAACCAAATACAAAATCCCGTCTCTCAACCCCCCAATACTAAACGGATGCAGGCTCTCCTTCAGCGACAGTGCCAGTTACTTAGGGTTGGTAATTGACAAAAAGCTTAGCTGGAACCTGAGCATCAAAGACAGAGTGAAGAAGGCTACGATAGCCCTCTACACATGCAAGAAGGCCATTGGGCTAAAATGGGGCATGAACCCAAGAATAGTCCAATGGATATACCTAGCAATTGTAAGATCAATACTACTCTATGGAGTCGCAGTGTGGTGGCCTGCCCTATCGAAGGGGACCATCACTAAACAACTGGGCAAGGTGCAGCGCACTGCAGCCCTATGCATCAGTGGAGCTCTGAGCACCACACCAACGGATGCGCTAAATGCTATCCTATGCCTGCAGAGCCTTGACCTTTCAGGTAAGGAGCAGGCAGAAATGGCAGCAATCCGTCTTAGAGACTCTGACCAATGGGTGTCACATCACATACACCGGCCATGCGTCCATCCTAAATGGAAACAAAATCGTCCCCACAAAAACGGACTACTGCGTTTCGAGGGAGTATACAGATACCCTTTTTGTAACAATCATCCCTCACAGAACCAACTGGCTCGAGGGACCACCAGGCCCAGATGGAGCCATTCAAATCTTTACTGATGGCTCAATGCTGGACAACAAAGTCGGAGGGAGGAATCTACTCCGAACATCTGAATATAAGACACTCTTTCAGGCTCCCAGATCACTGCAGTGTCTTCCAAGCGGAAGTCATAGCGATCAGTGTAGCTTTGAGCTGCCTTCAGGAACGTGCCCCTACGGCAACTCATATAAATATCTATAGTGATAGCCAAGCTGCGATCAAATCGTTGAATGCGATAACAACAAGCTCGGCTACCGTGGCAAACTGTCGCAAATCTCTCCATGAGATGGCTTATCAGTTTGTCATCAGTCTAATATGGGTCCCGGGCCACCAGGACATTGAAGGCAACTGTATAGCAGACGAGCTGGCGAGAGCTGGTACAACAATCCCCCTTCTCCATGATAAGGAGGATATTCGTATGCCAATGGCCACCTTCAAGCTCAAAATAAAAGAACATTTTAAGCAAACAGTGCCACTATGTCGCATAACTCGGCAAACATGGCCTAACATTACTAGGAAGCGCACCGATGAGCTTTGCAAAAACTCAGTAGGAGCAGGTGCAGCTCAGTCATACGCTCCCTTACGGGGCATTGGCTAATAGGCACCCATGCTAACAGGCTGGGTTCCCCCTATAACGACTTCTGTCAGAGCTGTAGAGATGAGGACGAGGAGGACACTGTGGAACATCTGTTCTGCTCCTGTCCGGCTCTCAGTAGAAGGAGACTTCAATACTTGGGCGCTCCTTTTCTAATTGACATTTCGGACATGTCTACAATCAGTCCCAGACGGATCGCAGGCTTCATAAGGGCATCCGGATGGGATAATGGATAACATAGGGTCTCACGAGGGAGAAGGGAACGATATATGCGGTATCACAATGGTCCGAAACCGGCCTAGGTGTGTCGGGTCTCTGACGATCCCGACAGCCGCCTCAACCTAACCTAAATAAAACCTACATTTTAAATTTTTTTGCTACATCTGATATCTACATCTACATCTAAAATGTATATTATACATCTAACATGTAGATTGTACATGTTTTATTCAGGTTCTACATCTGCTCCGCTAGAGGTTGCTCGCGCACTGAACGCGGCATAGTGTGCGAGCGAGAAAGAGATAGGTAACCGGTCTCTGGCAGAAGGTAGCGGAAGAACAAACAGAAAATTAATTTCTTCATTCTGGCTATAATTAGGATCCGATCTAATTCATTAGTCTGGAAACAAAATTTGGTTGCTCTAGCTCTTATAGTCTAGATCCTAGGCTCATCAAGTCAGACAGACAGACATAGAATCGGCTATTGAAGCTGATCAAGAATATATATTCTTTATGGGGTCCGAAACGTTTCCTTCTCTGCGTTAGACACATCCACTTTTACATGAACTCAACCTCTTTTTGAGTACGGCTGTAAAAATGTATCTATCGGAAAAATTCGGTTCTGTTCGAAGCGTGATCGTTCTCTTTCCTGGGTTTAAAAATCAAGAATCCTGATGATCTTGGAAAACGATGAGATGCGAGTCATAAACTCAAACGAGGGCGATTGCTCAACGGTTAAACATGTGTGAACAAGAGCAATCTATTTTGGATGCTTTTCCAATTCGGAGGGTATCGGAAAATGCGAATTTTCTGGGCACCCTGACTCATCTCCGTATAAGAATTGCGGGCCATCGAATCAAATTGATTCGATAAGTTCACTTACATCGCAACCACGAGGTGCAATGTCTGAAGTATTATACTGCGACGGTAGTGTTATTTCGGAATCTTTCCAAATAAACGCTCTCGATTCCACAGTTGTCAAGAACTTGTTTGACGTATGACCAAAATTGAGCCAAGAGGGGTGGCGGCGCATGATTCGAGCCTTGATATGGATTTTATACCCGTACTCAAAGAGTTATTAGTATATAATTGTGGTAAAAGTGGATGTGTGTGACGCAGAGAAGGAAACATTTCCGACCCCATAAGATGTATAGTTAGATGAGGCAGTCTGTTCCGTCTTAACGCCTCGAATGAATTGAACCTGAGGGCATTCTTAGCCCGATCCGTGCTAGGTTTTCGTGATTGTGAGCTTAACAGCTCACAATATTTAACACCAATAACACTACTCGACAAAATTTAACTTTTTTATTTAGGCTGTGAACCAAAATGTATATTTTCTGATAGATTTCGGGATTTAAAAATGTTTGTAGTACTTTCTTTTTTTTATGGTGTTGTTTTTTTTTAAAGAATTTTTAAAATCTGGTATTTTTTTTATGGGTTTTTTCTATTGCTTCTATTTTTTTATAACTTAAGTGTCTTATATCTGGTTGAAAAGAACTTTGCAGGCCTACTTAATGCTCTATCTAAAACTAAAAATGTTGGCCAAGAATTTTTTTTTTCCACTTTCCCTGAGTCTTTAAAGTCAAAATTTCAAAATAAAAAAAATACCACAAAAAATGATGAAATTTGAATTTGAAAGCTTAATATATCAAAAGCAGAAGCGAGGAAGCGCACTGGGAAAATTACAAAAGTAAACTAACCCTATACAAAAAAGAAACTAGGAGAGCAAAAAGGGCCTCTTGGCAAAAATTTTGCTCCGAAATTGAAGACACGTCAGAAGCCGCAACGCTACGCAAGATTCTATCAAAAACATTCCCCTCGGTGGGATATCTCAAGAGAATGGATGGTACGTGGACAAACTCTAGTGAGGACTCCCTACATATTCTACTCGTTACTCATTTTCCTGGGTGCACGACCATCGTGCCGGCAGACACCCCAAGTGAAGGCCCGGAAACCTCGATGGTGCACATCCTCACAAAACGGAATATTAGCTGGGCAGTAAACAGCTTTAAATCCTTCAAATCGCCTGGTCCGGACCAAGTCATTCCGGCTCAGCTACAAAAAGCCGTGGACATGGCCATCCACTGGCTGCGAAGTATCTTTAGGAAGATACTGATAGTGCGAAAAATCCCCCGCGCTTGGCTAGAGGCTAAAATAGTCTTTATCCCCAAAGCAGGGAAACCCTCACACACAACCCCAAAAGACTTCAGACCAATAAGTCTATCGTCCTTTCTTCTCAAAACCTTTGAGAGACTAGTCGGGCTGCAGCTGAGAACAACCTTAAATCCTCAGTGGCTGTCAGGCGCACAACATGCCTACCGAAAAGGAAAATCCACGGAAACGGCACTCCATGAAGTAATCTCGACGGTAGAGAAATCCCTACACGTCAAAGAATACTCCTTAATAGCTTTCCTAGATATCGAGGGAGCTTTTAACAACGTCATACCGGGAGCCATCATGGAGGCCCTGACTGACCTGGGAGTGGATCATCACTTGGTGATGCTCATAGATCAATTACTCACATACAGGACGGTGACATCATCAATGGGATCGTCCACTCAGTCAAGTTATGTCAACAGAGGCACCCCGCAAGGTGGTGTCCTGTCTCCCCTTCTATGGAACATAGCAGTCAACAAGATTCTGTGTGACCTGGAAGGGGAGGGCTGCAAGGTGGTAGCATACGCGGACGACGTTGCCATTATCTTCTCGGGAAAATTCCCTCAAACACTTTGCGATGTAATGACCGCAAAGCTCGCGCGACTGTCAGAATGGACAAAGTCGCGTGGACTGGGAGTTAACCCCTCTAAAACGGAACTTGTGTTGTTTACAACCAAATACAAAATCCCGTCTCTCAACCCCCCAATACTAAACGGATGCAGGCTCTCCTTCAGCGACAGTGCCAGTTACTTAGGGTTGGTAATTGACAAAAAGCTTAGCTGGAACCTGAGCATCAAAGACAGAGTGAAGAAGGCTACGATAGCCCTCTACACATGCAAGAAGGCCATTGGGCTAAAATGGGGCATGAACCCAAGAATAGTCCAATGGATATACCTAGCAATTGTAAGACCAATACTACTCTATGGAGTCGCAGTGTGGTGGCCTGCCCTATCGAAGGGGACCATCACTAAACAACTGGGCAAGGTGCAGCGCACTGCAGCCCTATGCATCAGTGGAGCTCTGAGCACCACACCAACGGATGCGCTAAATGCTATCCTATGCCTGCAGAGCCTTGACCTTTCAGGTAAGGAGCAGGCAGAAATGGCAGCAATCCGTCTTAGAGACTCTGACCAATGGGTGTCACATCACATACACCGGCCATGCGTCCATCCTAAATGGAAACAAAATCGTCCCCACAAAAACGGACTACTGCGTTTCGAGGGAGTATACAGATACCCTTTTTGTAACAATCATCCCTCACAGAACCAACTGGCTCGAGGGACCACCAGGCCCAGATGGAGCCATTCAAATCTTTACTGATGGCTCAATGCTGGACAACAAAGTCGGAGGAGGAATCTACTCCGAACATCTGAATATAAGACACTCTTTCAGGCTCCCAGATCACTGCAGTGTCTTCCAAGCGGAAGTCATAGCGATCAGTGTAGCTTTGAGCTGCCTTCAGGAACGTGCCCCTACGGCAACTCATATAAATATCTATAGTGATAGCCAAGCTGCGATCAAATCGTTGAATGCGATAACAACATGCTCGGCTACCGTGGCAAACTGTCGCAAATCTCTCCATGAGATGGCTTATCAGTTTGTCATCAGTCTAATATGGGTCCCGGGCCACCAGGACATTGAAGGCAACTGTATAGCAGACGAGCTGGCCAGAGCTGGTACAACAATCCCCCTTCTCCATGATAAGGAGGATATTCGTATGCCAATGGCCACCTTCAAGCTCAAAATAAAAGAACATTTTAAGCAACTAATAAATGACAGATGGCAAACAGTGCCACTATGTCGCAAACCTCGGCAAACATGGCCTAACATTACTAGGAAGCGCACCGATGAGCTTTGCAAAAACTCAGTAGGAGCAGGTGCAGCTCAGTCATACGCTCCCTTACGGGGCATTGGCTAATAGGCACCCATGCTAACAGGCTGGGTTCCCCCTATAACGACTTCTGTCAGAGCTGTAGAGATGAGGACGAGGAGGACACTGTGGAACATCTGTTCCGCTCCTGTCCGGCTCTCAGTAGAAGGAGACTTCAATACTTGGGCGCTCCTTTTCTAATTGACATTTCGGACATGTCTACAATCAGTCCCAGACGGATCGCAGGCTTCATAAGGGCATCCGGATGGGATAATGGATTACTAGGGTTACCGAGGGAGAAGGGAACGAATGGGGAAGTAACGATATATATTATACTTAACGCGGCATAGGTTGCCCGCACTGAACGCGGCATAGTTGCGAAAAGAGATAGGTAACCGGTCTCTGGCAGAAGGTAGCGGAAGAACAAACAGAAAATTAATTTCTTCATTCTGGCTATAATTAGGATCCGATCTAATTCATTAGTCTGGAAACAAAATTTGGTTGCTCTAGCTCTTATAGTCTCTGAGATCTAGGCGCTCATCAAGTCAGACAGACAGACATAGAATCGGCTATTGAAGCTGATCAAGAATATATATTCTTTATGGGGTCGGAAACGTTTCCTTCTCTGCGTTAGACACATCCACTTTTACCAAAATTCTAATATACTCCTTAACTCTTTTTGAGTACGGCTGTAAAAATGTAATCTATCGGAAAAATTCGGTTCTGTTCGAAGCGTGATCGTTCTCTTTCCTGGGTTTAAAAATCAAGAATCCTGATGATCTTGGAAAACGATGAGATGCGAGTCATAAACTCAAACGAGGGCGATTGCTCAACGGTTAAACATGTGTGAGCAAGAGCAAGCTCTTTTAAGCTCGGACTTTTCCAATTCGGAGGGTATCGGAAAATGCGAATTTTCTGGGCACCCTGACTCATCTCCGTATAAGAATTGCGGGCCATCGAATCAAATTGATTCGATAAGTTCACTTACATCGCAACCACGAGGTGCAATGTCTGAAGTATTATACTGCGACGGTAGTGTTATTTCGGAATCTTTCCAAATAAACGCTCTCGATTCCACAGTTGTCAAGAACTTGTTTGACGTATGACCAAAATTGAGCCAAGAGGGTGGCGGCGCATGATTCGAGCCTTGATATGGATTTTATACCCGTACTCAAAGAGTTATTAGTATATTAGAATTGTGGTAAAAGTGGATGTGTGTGACGCAGAGAAGGAAACATTTCCGACCCCATAAAGTATATATAGTTAGATGAGGCAGTCTGTTCCGTCTTAACGCCTCGAATGAATTGAACCTGAGGGCATTCTTAGCCCGATCCGCTGTAGGTTTTCGTGATTGTGAGCTGTTAAGCTCACAATATTTAACACCAATAACACTACTCGACAAAATTTATTTTTTTTATTTAGGCTGTGAACCAAAATGTATATTTTCTGATAGATTTCGGGATTTAAAAATGTTTGTAGTATTTTATTTTTTTTATGGTGTCATTTTTATACCCGTACTCAAAAAAGAGTTAAGGGGTATATTAGATTTGTGGTAAAAGTGGATGTGTGCAACGCAGAGAAGGAAACGTTTCCGACCCCATAAAGTATATATATTCTTGATCAGCATCAATAGACGAGTCGATATAGCCATGTCCGTCTGTCCGTCCGTCTGTCCGTCTGTCCGTCTTGATGAGCGCCTGGATCTCAGAGACTATCAAAGCTAGAGCAACCAAATTTTGTTTCCAGACTCATGTGATATCACACTGCTACAAGTGTATTTCAAAATTTCGCCCCGCCCCCTTCCGCCCCCACAAAGAACGAAAATCTGTGGCAGGCACAGTTTTAAAGATACGATAAAACTAAAAACGCAGTATCGTAGAGAATGACCATATCTACCAGACTGCCGAATCTGAATCAGATCGGATTATAATTATAGCCAGAATGAAGAAATTAATTTTCAGTTGCTTCCCCTGTCCCCCCTCCCGCAAACGACAACACAAGTCATTTTCCTTCTCGCTCGCACACTCTGCCGCGTTCAGTGCGCGAGCAACCCCTAGCGGAGGAGATGTAGAATATGAATGGTACATCTAGAATCTACATGTTAGATGTAAAATATACATTGTATATGTAGATGTAGATAGCAGATGTAGCAAAAAAATGTAAAATGTAAAATGTTTTTTTTTTTCTAAAATTCTAAAAAATCATAAGCTCAATAATGTATATACTGACTGAGTACGGGTATAAGTAGAGTCGTGTCCCCAGAAACGACTCACACGTTCCTTCTCGTTTTTTTAAGAATTTTTAAAATCTGGTATTTTTTTTTATGGGTTTTTTCTATTGCTTCTATTTTTCATATAACTTAAGTGTCTTATATCTGGTTGAATAGAACTTTGCAGTACCGCCTACTTAATGCGTCTATCTAAAACTAAAAATGTTGGCCAAGAATTTTTTTTTTCCACTTTCCCTGAGTCTTTAAAGTCCAAATTTCAAAATAAAAAAATACCACAAAAAATGATGAAATTTGAATTTGAAAGCTTAATATCTTCCAGGCGTTAAGCTGCAGCTACAAAGTGTCTGGAACGGATTTATAGCTGCTTTTGTCAGCTTTTCAGAACTGCAAAGCTATATGCAACCAGTTATAAGATACTTAAGTTATGTGAAAAATAGAAACACTACCTCTGAAAAAAAACATTAAAAAAAATACCAGATTTTAAAAAATTCTTTAAAAAAAACTTAACCATAATTCGCTAAAACTTTGTAAGCCCCGAAGTCTATAAGAAAAAGTCATTTTGGGCCACAGTCTAAATGTCGTGCTGACTAGTGTAATCTGTGTCAGGAACTATTTTAAAGATACGATAAAACTAAAAACGCAGAGAATGATCAGATTGCCGAGTCTGAATCAGATCGCGGATATTGTCAGGGTGAACTATGCCATTCAGCCCGGACATCGTCCGCGACAGCTCATTCCTCCACAACAGCAGAGATTCGAATGTAAACACATTCAAATCAACATCCGGCGAGGAGCTGAGCCAGCAGTCTCCGGTGTCGAAACAATATGTACACTTTATGTACGCCCTTTCACGGATAAAATGTAGAATAAACATAATAGATGTAGAATAAACATTTTAGATGTAGAATAAACATATTAGATGTAGAATAAACATATTAGATGTGGATGTAGATGTAGAGACATGTAGCAAAACAATATAAAACTTAAAATTTTTTAAAATTCTACATAAATCATAAGCTCACATATATATGTACTGACTGAATACTGGTATGAAAGTAAAGTCGCGTCCAAAGAAGCGACTCACACGTTCCTTCTCGTTTTTTTAATTTATTTGTATACCCGTACTCAAAAAAGAGTAAAGGGGTATATTAGATTTCCGGTAAAAGTGGATGTGTGTAACGCAGAGAAGGAAACGTTTCCGACCCCATAAAGTATATATATTCTTGATCAGCATCAATAGCCGAGTCGATAGAGCCATGTCTGTCTGTCTTGTTGGTCGGCTGGATCTCAGAGACTATAACAGCTAGGGAAAATTTGGTTTCCAGACTCATGTGATATCACACTGCAACAAGTTTTTTTTTAATTTCGCCACGCCCCCTTCCGCCTACACAAAGGACGAAAATCTGTGGCAGGAACATTTCTAAAGATACGATAAAACTAAAAACGCAGTATCGTAGAGAATGCCCTTATCTACCAGATTGCCGATTGCCGATTGCCGGATCGTAATTATAGCCATAATGAAGAAATTTAATTTTCTGTTGGTTCCCCTGCCTTCATCCAGCCAGAGACACGCTACTCATTCTCTTTCTCTCTCGCACACTCTGCCTCGTTATGTAAGCGAGCGCCCTCTAGCGGAGGACATGTAGAATCTAAAAGGCACATGTGTAATCTAAATGTTAGATGTATAATATACATGGTAGATGTAGATGTAGATAACAGATGTAGCAAAAAAATGTAAAATGTAAAATTTTTTGTTTTTAAATCTAAAATTCTAAAAAATCATAAGCTCAAAAATGTATATACTGACTGAGAACGGGTATAAGTAGAGTCGCGTTCCCAGAAGCGACTCACACGTACCTTCTCGTTTTTTGTGTATACGTGCATATTAATTAATGAAGAAACGGCTCATCTGAAATTGGTTGACAAACCCTCCTAAAATCATATTTTACCATTTGGAACGTTACTCCAGCCGTTTCTCCATAGAATTTTATTAAGAATACTTTAAACGACGCCTAATTATACAAGTCGAATTCATGATAGCATTTCAAATAGAAGTGAGGAGTGAGAGATGTTTTGGTGATTTTCTGGTCAGAGTCTGGGCTTGGGGGCCCCTTAAGCTCAAGGGCCCCGGTGCGCCGCACCGTCTTGCACGTACGTAGCTATGCCACTGCGTGTCAATGTCATCGGCTCCAATAATCATGTTATTCACATAAAAGTCGTTGATAGCGTAGCGATAGCGAAGGACACGAGGTAGGTACGAGATGAAGACACTTTCTGAAGGTAACACCACCTGAAACCATCTTTCCGCTTCGACCCAAAACCAACTTTTTCTGATAGATTTGGGGTTTTAAACGGGTACATGTCATAATTCTTGCTTTATTATGGCTATAATAATGATCCGATCTGATTAAGATTCAGCAATCTAGTAGATATGGTTATTCTATACGATACTGCATTTTTAGCTTTACCGTATCTTCAATATTGTGGCTGCCACAGACTTTCGTCCTTTATGAGGGCGCAAGGGGTCGGGGAGAAATTTTGAAATAAACTTGTAGCAGTGTGATATCACATGAGTTAGAAAAAAAAATTTTGTTACTCTAGCTTTTAAAGTCTCTGAGAACTAGACGCTCATCAAGGCGGACAAATGGACGGACGGAAGGACAGACAGACATGGCTCTATCGACTCGGCTATTGATGCTGATCAAGAATATATATACTTTATGGGGTCGGAAATGTTTCCTTCTCTGCGTCGCACGCATCCACTTTTACCACAAATCTAATATACCCCTTTACTCTTTTTTGAGTACGGGTATACAAATAAATTTAAAAAACGAGAAGGAACGTGTGAGTCGCTTCTTTGGACGCGACTTTACTTTCATACCAGTATTCAGTCAGTACATATATTTGTGAGCTTATGATTTATGTAGAATTTAAAAAAATTTTAAGTTTTATATTGTTTTGCTACATCTGTCTCTACATCTACATCCACATCAAATATGTTTATTCTACATCTAATATGTTGCCGGATGTTGATTCGAATGTGCTTATATTCGAATCTCTGCTGTTGTGGAGGAATGAGCTGTCGCGGACGATGTCCGGGCTGAATGACATAGTTCACCCTGACAATATCCGCGATCGGATTCAGACTCGGCAATCTGATCATTCTCTGCGTTTTTAGTTTTATCGTATCTTTAAAATAGTTCCTGACACAGATTACACTAGTCAGCACGACATTTAGACTGTGGCCCAAAATGACTTTTTCTTATAGATTTCGGGGCTTAAAAATTTTTAGCGAATTATGGTTAAGTTTTTTTTAAAGAATTTTTTAAAATCTGGTATTTTTTTAATGTTTTTTTTCAGAGGTAGTGTTTCTATTTTTCACATAACTTAAGTATCTTATATCTGGTTGCATATTGCTTTGCAGTTCAGAAAAGCTGACAAAAGCAGCTATAAATCCGTTCCAGACACTTTGTAGCTGCAGCTTAACGCCTGGAAGATATTAAGCTTTCAAATTCAAATTTCATCATTTTTTGTGGTATTTTTTTATTTTGAAATGTTTTCTTTAAAGACAGGGAAAGTGGAAAAAAAATTCTTGGCCAACATTTTTAGTTTTAGATAGACGCATTAAGTAGGCGGTACTGCAAAGTTCTATTCAACCAGATATAAGATACTTAAGTTATGTGAAAAATAAAAGCACTACCTCTGAAAAAAACCATGAAAAAAATACCAGATTTTAAAAATTCTTTAAAACAACTTAAACCATAAAAAAACGAGAAGGAACGTGTGCGTCGCTTCTGGGGACGCGACTCTACTTATACCCGTACTCAGTCAGCATATACATTTCTGAGCATATGATTTTTTAGAAATTTAGAAAAAAAAAAAAATTTTACATATTAAATTTGTTTGCTACATCTGATATCTACATCTACATCTACAATGTATATTATACATCTAACATGTACATTGTACATGTTTCATTCAGATTCTATGTACATCTCCTCCGCTAGGGGTTGCTCGCGCACTGAACGCGGCAGAGTGTGCGAGCGTGAAGGAAAATGAGTTGCGTTATTGTTGTCAGGAGTGGGCAGGGGAAGCAACAGAAAATTAATTTCTTCATTCTGGCTATAATTATGATCCGATCTAGTTCAGATTTGGCAATCTGGTAGATATGGGCATTCTCTACGATACTGCGTTTTTGGTTTTATCGTATCTTTAAAATTGTGCTTGCCACAGATTTTCGTTCTTTGTGAGGGCGGAAGGGGGCGAGGCGAAATTCTGAAATACACTTGTAGCAGTGTGATATCACATAAGTCTGGAAACCAAATTTGGTTTCGCTAGCTCTTATAGTCTCTGAGATCCAGGCGCTCATCGAGACGGACAGACGGGCAGACGGACGGACGGACGGACAGACAGACATGGCTATATCGACTCGGCTATTGATGCTGATCAAGAATATATATACTTTATGGGGTCGGAAAATACTCCTTCTCTGCGTTACACACATCCACTTTTACCACAAATCTAATATACCCCTTAACTCTTTTTTGAGTACGGGTATAAAAATGAGTGACGACAATATAAACATCGCGTCCTCCCCGGATGTCACGCCGTCGAGTGGCGCTCCAGTGGGTGAAGTGGCGGCCAGTGCTGATCCAGCTACTAGCCAAATTGCATTCTTGACCCTCAAGACAAGGGCCATCTTGGACCGACTTCAGGCCCTGTGCTCCCAATTGGACGTCGAAAAGTTGCGAAGCTTGGTCGAGTATGATCTGAAAGACTTTCGGGATCTGTTGGACAAATTGGAGTCGAATTTTTATGTCGCTCACGACCGATTGGAGGAGCAGGATTTTCAAGCTATTACTAGCGACTTGCCTGGCCAGTTCGTGAAAACCCTTCTGCAGCGTGAGTTAGGCAAGCACTCAAAGCCCGCGCATTGTTCCACTTTTTGGATGGATCCCAGTGAATCGCAATCCATCATGTATATGGCCAATCGATCGCGTTTGCTGCAGCTGCAGCTGCCCAAGTTCAGCGGAGCCTATACCGAGTGGTCAAGCTTCTATTCAATGTTCACTGTTGTAATTGATAGTGAAGCTGATCTGACGTGTATCGAGAAGTTGCGACATTTGCGACCATGTTTGAGCGGGGCGACGTTTGACACCATTAGTTCGTTGGAGATAAACCAGGCCAACTATACGACTGCATTAGATATCCTTAAAAAACGATTTAGTAATAAACGTCTCATCCTACAGACACACATCAGAGAGGTATTTGGGCTGGAGCGATCGGAATCATCGGTTGGTAAGCTGCGGGCGTTTACGGACTCCGTCACCGCACATCTTCGTGCGCTGGAAGCGCTGGCAACAAAGGAGGATATTGCCGATTGCGTAATCGTTCACGCAGTCGTGCAGAAGTTGGACAAGGCGACTCAATCGAAATGGGAAGAAGGCTCGTCGAATCAAGATCTTCCCTCTTGGGAGAAATCGTCTGCCTTTCTGGACATAAGATGTCGTACCCTGGAAAACGTTGATCACGCCCTGCATGCAAATTCTGGTCAGGTTAGCAAGCCAGTAAAGAGCGTGAGTACGTACCCTAAAAAATCATTCGTTGCATCGGCGGGCTTAGGTTTTTGTGAGCTATCCCGTCCCCAAGACCATTTGATTTCGCAATGCAAGCGCTTTCAGAAGATGTGTCCTAGAGCGCGGCATAAGAAGGCCAAGCGACTGCCACTTTGCATTAACTGCGAGATTCCCAATCAGGTCCCTGCCGTACCTGTCAATCAAAGCACCATACGCTGCTTCATTACATGCCATCGCCCGTATCCACGCAGTCTATGGACCAATCTGCCGTTGTTAACCCCAGCATTGCCCAACGTAGCTCGATGTTCGCAGTTTCGACCAGCGCTGCGCAGTCCTCTCGTATCTCGTTTTATGTGGTACTTCTAGCAACAGCTGTTGTGCTCATAAAGGATCTGGCTGGCACGCTTGTACCATGTCGAGCTCTCTTGGATTCTGGTTCCCAAGTTCATTTCGTCACTTCTCGGTTTGTGGAGCAGCTAAAACTTCGCAAAATGAAATCGTTGGCTGCAGTTTCAGGCATTGGAGACGTCAGCTTTTCCACAGAAGGTTACTTAGTCGATCTCGTCCTAAAATCTCGCATCTCGGAGTACGCAACAACTATGAGGGCCGTTGTAGCTCAGCGAATAATAGACCAGCAGCCTAACCATTCGTTCAACATTGAATCTTGTAGCGTACTATCGCATATACAGCTTGCTGTTCCATCCTTTTTCGTACCATCATCATCATTCGTTGCATCGCAAAGATCAACGCCTGCGCCTACCCCAGTTGTTCAGTAAGATGAGTTGGTTCGTCAGTTCTGTGAAGTAGAACATGTCTACGAGCCAATCTCAAGGATGTCCGCAAAAGAGCTTCATTGTGAAGAGCGATTCGTTAGGCGTTTCGTATCGGCTTAATCGGATCAACGCTGACAAGGGCGAAGATAATTCTTCAGAAGATGTGGAGAAGCAAGTTGGACTGGAACGAGAGCTTGCCGCAGGCTTTGGAGAGTGAATGGACCCGATTCTGCCAGGATATTGCCGAAGTTGACTGTGCTGAGTTTCCTCGCTACGTTTTGCAAGTTGGAGCCAGGTTCGCAGTGCACGCATTTTGTGATGCCAGTCTCGCTGCGTTTGGAACGTGCCATCTACTTTGTTCGAAATCTCGGCTGGCACCTCTGAACACGATCGGCATTCACAAGTTAGAGCTCTGTGGTGCCGCGCTTCTTGCGCACTTGGTTAGCGAGGTGCTCTCGTGGCTGACGGAAGAATCTTCGAAATGCAACGTGTTCGTTGCCAACAGGGTCGCTGCCATACGGCAGCTGACGCAGGGAATGGAATGGAATTATGTCCCGACCGCGTTGAATCCGACTGACATAATTTCCAAGCGAGCCTCACCTCAGGAACTCTTGCAGTCGTCTCTGTGGATGAAGGGACCGGCATTTCTACAAATGGAGAAGGATAGTTGGCGTAAATCTTGTTTGCCAGAGAGAGACCTTCCTGAAGTTCAGCAGAAGGCTCCGCTAACTTCGGCTCGAGTGGACATTTTGCGTAATTACAAGTACATCAACTCGTTTGGAACGATGCAACGAATTTTTGGATATGTTTTTAAATTCGTCAAAGGGACTAGGTAACCAAAGCTTACACTCGAGGATATTCGTGGGGGAACCCACATGCTCCTTCGCATTGTTTAAAGGGCTTCGTTGCCTCCAGAGTATAAGACTTTGACAAATGAATGTAAAATCGATTCTTCAAGCCTCATTGCATTGCTGTCTCCTGATTTGGACTCGTTTGGATTAGTTCGCATAGGTTGACGACTTCAACACTCATCACTTGATTATGATGCTCGCCATCCAATTATTTTACCGGAAAAAGACGGTTTCTCGCGCATTGCGGAAATGCATCATCTGCAGTAAATATCGCCCGCGTCTCGTGAAGCACATAATGGCAGATTTGCCAAAGGATCAAGTGGAGAAATTCGTTCTCTTTCGTTGTGACCAGACGTGTTTTTGTTTTGCGCTCCGCATTTTCCTTCTGTTTAACTTAAACAGCCGGTGTTTTTTTTTATCTATAATTTAACTCTCTAACTAACTTACATTAAAATCACTTTTTACCGCGGGTGCATGCCTGATAATTGTGTAAAAACACAACTTATTTAATTAATTTTGTGCGTCGGTTAGTCGTGTGTTTGTGTTGTTGCTTTTCGTAAGTACGCCCGCTCATTACATTTAGCCGCTCTTTGTCGTAGTTATTGCCGTCTATCACTCTCTCTATCACCCAACTCTCAATAACTGTTCTTTCTCTCTCGGTCGTGTAACTTTTTGTGCAGTAACGCTCTCACTTATAAGCTGTTGCTGCAACCACTCTCCTCTCTTATCTTATTTTTACCGATTTCGCTTTAAGCATTGCTCTAAGCATTTTCTCTGCACAGTGGTCTGATTGCTATTTGCTTTGAACTTTTTTTTCCCGAAATAAAAAAAAATAAAAGACATCAATATGGAATTTTCTGTCGTCTGTGCCAAAAAAACCTGCAAGAAGCAGATCACCCATGACCAGCCCAATATCCCTTGCTGGCTTTGCGAAAGCGTAGTGCACGCAAAATGTGTAGGGATCTCGGGCCATGTAGGAGACGCCATTTCCCAAAAGAACGGTCTGCATTATAGTTGTGAGGAATGCCGTGCTGTGGAAAACGATATGCGTTCGTTCATGAGGCAGACGCGGTGTGGCTTCAAAGAGCTGATCGTAGGCTTTAAACAGCAATATGATCGGCTCTTGGCCATGGATACTCAGTTGAGCAGTTTACAGCTGCTGGCTGAGAATCCGAGGCGCAAGAAGTCTACTCCGCGGGACTTGCAAGTGCCGACTGCCTCATGTCCGCCGGCATCCGAAAAACTTACTCCGACCACTCCCTTAGTGCAGCAGTTGATTACGTTTGCTACTCCAAGGGCAACGATCGCTGCTGGTGATGCAGATGATGCAGTCAGTTTCGCTCCCACCAGCTAATAGATGTCCAGGACCACCGGTTACTGCCATCACAGGTACTAGGCCTATGGGGCAGAACCACTGGTGGGAGTCCCACCAAAGCGACAAGTTTTTGTCTCGCGGCTAGCCCCTGACCTCACATCCAATGATGTGACCGCTTTTATACAAAGCAAAATAAAAGCCGTCGGCTTAAAGGTGGAAAAATTTAACTTTTCTTACACCAGGGAGATATCTTCCTTCAAGATAAGCTTCTCCCCAACTCAATTTGAAACCATTTGTTCCGCCAAGTTTTGGCCAGAGCATTTGGTGGTTAAAGAGTTTAAGGCTAAGAAAAAGAATAGGCCCCCCATTACTCTTCCTAACATTCAGACCAGTGCTCCATCTCCATCTTCATATTCCACCTCTACTTCCACCCATCTTCGGTAAACGAGTCGAATAACCTTGTGCCCATGTCACGACATGACTTTATCGACGGCTTGCTAGACCTATCCCTGTCTCAAGTCAACCATGTGCGGGCAGTGAAGAAGCCCTAACAGCACTAATGGAAGCTCACTTCCCAGGATGCACCGAGGTTGCTGACGCTACAACGCATCAGGACCTAGTAACTGAGGAAGAGCATCCCCCAACAGGTCTCATATCGTCTAAGGAAATCCACTGGGCTATATACTCCTTTGCGGGTACAAAAGCACCTGGACTAGACGGTATATTCCCAGCCATGCTACAGGTGACCAAAGACGTGATCACCCCATGGCTCTCTGCAATATACTCAGCTTGCCTGAGCACAGGCTATATCCCTATCCAATGCAGGACCTCGAGGATTGTCTTCCTTCCAAAGGCAGGAAAGTGCAGCCATATGAGCCCCAAGGATTATAGACCGATAAGCCTTACATCCTTTCTACTCAAAACACTAGAAAAGCTGCTGGATCTACACATCAGGAATGATGTAGGGAGACTGATGTTAACCAACCAGCATGCCTACACCAAAGGGAAATCGGTAGAGACGGCACTGCACTCGCTAGTAGCCACCATCGAGAGAGCCCTCCATAATAAAAAGTATGCTCTAGGAGTGTTCGTAGACATATCTGGAGCATTCAACAACGTCACTACGAACGCTTTTATGGACCGCCTAGAAGCGACCAACACAGTCCCGCAATCAACCTCTGGATAAAGAACCTTCTAAGTTGCAGACGGGTGCAATCAGAGTGGGGCACCGCTTCCATGGTGAGGGGGGCGCATAGAGGCACACCACAAGGTGGGGTCCTGTCGCCCCTCCTGTGGAACCTGGTGGTCGACGACTTAATAAAGAGATTTGAGAGGAGAGCCCCAAAAATAACAGCCTATGCAGATGACATAAGCATAATTATTACGGGAGTATGTCCATCGACCCTCAGCTCCATAATGGAGTCAACACTCAGGGAGATATGTGAGTGGGCAGGAAAAGTAGGACTCAGTATCAACGCGGACAAGACGGACCTCATCCTCTTTACCAAGAGATACAAGGTACCGGCATGGATCCCCCCGAAAATTGATAAAACCAGGCTGACCCCAAAAGCACAAGTCAAATACCTCGGCATAGTACTGGATAGCAAGCTGGCATGGAGGCCCAATGTAGTGGAAAGTGTGAAGAAGGCCACCATTGCGCTATACGCATCCAAGAAGATGCTTAGCAGCACATTTGGTCTGTCACCTGCTCTAATGCACTGGATCTACATCTCGGTGGTGCGACCGACTCTGCTGTACGGAGTCTTAGTGTGGTGGCAAGCGACAGAAAAGAAGACGTACAATAAGCTTATGGAAAGGACCCAGCGGCAGGCACTGCTCTGCATTACGGGGGCGCTGAGGTCAACCCCAACGAAAGTTCTCGAAACCATAATCGGAATCGACCCCCTGGACATCCACGCTCAACTGACTGCAGGAAAGGCGGCACAACGCTTAGTAGCATCAGGCAATATGTCTCTACAAGGATTCGGGCACAGTTCAATTGGCCGAGACATGACCAGTATATCTGACTACATGATCCCCCAAACTGGCCTGGATGTAAAAACAACCTCATACATGGGACCCGACGATTGGAAAAGGGGTCGGGACCAGACTCAAAACCTCAACATCTATACTGACGGCTCCAAGATGGAAGGAGGAGTAGGAGCAGGCATATACTGTACAGACCCTGAGATAAAGCTGTCCTATAAGCTACCGGACCAATGCAGCATATTCCAGGCGGAAGTCTTCGCCATACGGAAAGCGGCAGAGGCTGCTCAGTCTACGGATCGTCCACACGACGTGATCAACTTGTTCGTGGACAGCCAGGCGGCGATAGTTCGGCGGTCAGTTCCAGAAATGTCTTGGCAAGCAGGGAGGCACTAGATATCCTAAGCACGACAAAGTCAGTGCGGATCTACTGGGTTCCCAGCCACCAAGGCATCGATGCCAACGAGATGGCGGACGGTCTGGCTAAGGACGGCGTCGGGCTGGCAAACGACAGAACTGAGAACGTGCCTGTCTCCCTTAGAACGCTCCAAAGCGATTTAGAGAAACGGGCCGACACACAGGCAAGAAGCAGGTGGAGCAGAACCACCACCTGCAGAACCTCAAAAACCATGTGCAAGGAGCGCAATAGGAAACTCAGCCACTACATACTGCACCTCCCACGGAAGGACTGCAGAATGTTGGTGGGAATACTCACAGGTCACTGTCTGGCCGCGGCACATGCTGTCAAACTAGGCATCACCAACAGTGGCAACTGCAGGAAATGCGAGGAATCCGGGGCAACTGAAACCCTGGAACATCTCATCTACAACTGCCCGGCTCTCTCAAGGGCTAGGAGAATATACCTGGGCGCCCCGGTACTGGCATCACTGGAAGATGCCTCCAAGAGGACGCCAGGGGAACTGCTAGCCTTTGCCAAAAACACCTCGATCCTCAAGGACTTCAAAACTTCATAAATATTTTCGAAAGGTTCATACACCCCCATCCGGACAACTAAGGGCCATATTGGCCTATGCGTGGCCCCGTGAGGGCCGTCTGGGTTAACCTCACCTAACCTATAAAAATTTTCGAGAAGTTGGTTCTCCCTCTTCTCTTTCTCACTATGTAAAATAGCTCGGTCAAATTTCTCCGTTCTTAACGGAACTATCAAAACTATCTATCTCGATGCAGGATACGATTTTCACAGGACCCTAAACAGTTTTACAGCTTCGTAAATAGTAAGCGTAGAACGTCCGCACATCCATCCTCGTTATCTTTTCTCAATATATCAGCAAACAATGATCAGGCAATTGCCGATCTTTTGCCAAATTTTTCCAAACAACCGATTCTCATGAAAGCTACTCTGGTCAGCCGTATCCATACAGTTTACCAAGGTCGAATGGCATTTTCAGCCCCTTGTTAAATGAAAGCTCACTGCTTCATGATCTTCGACTAGTTAAGCCGGTGTTTTCACCAGGTCCTGACGTAGTTCCCGGTTGTGTACTCAGGTACTGTGCCGACGCTCTGTGTGGACCCTTGCTTTAACTATTCACCCTATCCATTAACGCTCCATGCTTCCCCCCATCTGGAAGGAATCTTTTATTATTGCGCTCCATAAGAAAGGTAGCAAGTCTGATGCAAATAATTATAGAGGTATCTCTAAGTTATCCGCTATTCCTAAAATGTTTGAAAAAATTTTAACTCCGTATTTGCAACAGCTATGCAAATCACTTATATCTCCGTCTCAGCACGGATTTATAAGGCGGCGATCAACAACCACCAATTTATTAGAATTTACCTCTTTTATCATTAAAGGCTTCCAAGGTAACCTGCAGACGGATGTCATTTACACTGATTTCAGTAAAGCATTCGATTCTGTAAAACATTCCCTCCTAGCACAAAACTTGACCTTTTAGGGTTTCCGCCTAATCTTTTTAAATGGATTTCCAGCTACCTTCGTTCTAGGTCTCAAAGAGTCCTCTTCAAAAATTCCTTCTCTTCACCTGTTATGATTACTTCTGGAGTACCACAGGGCAGCCATCTAGGCCCCCTACTATTCACACTCTCTATTAATGACCTGCCTTTAGTATTAACAAACTCTCGAGTACTCATGTATGCGGATGATGTTAAACTCTGCGTCCAGTATAAGGACATTTCATTTCACTCCCGCTTGCAATCCGATCTCAATAACTTTCAGTCATGTTGTTGTGCAAATATGTTACACCTAAATGCCTCGAAATGCAAAGTAATGACATTTCATCGCTCCAGCCCCTTCTTGACTCCTTACACCCTCTGCGGTGCTTCTCTTGAGAGAAATACCTTGGTTGATGACCTTGTGTTAAACTAGACCCAAAGTTAAAGTTTTCCGAATACATTTCTACCATAGTAAATAAGGCCATGGGCGTGCTTGGGTTTATAAAGAGGTGGTCAAAGGAATTTGAGGACCACTATATAACGAAGACTCTCTATATCTCGCTTGTTCGTCCGTGCCCCCAGTGCAAAGAACACTAGGACCGTATAGAATCTGTCTAGAAAAGTTTTTACGTTTTGCTCTGCGTGGCCTTAACTGGGATGCAGGTCTGAGACTGCCATCTTACCCCCGTAGATTGCTCTTTATAACCTTCCAACCTTAGTTAGTCGTAGAAATGCTTGCGGTGATTTTTATGCACAATCTGATCAAAGGTGACGTATATTGCCCTGACTTGTTGAGCCGCATAAACTTTACGATTCCTGTTAGATCTACTAGAAACTTTATTTCTTTGTTCCTTCCGCTTTGTAGATCGAATTAGTCCTCTGCCATAAAATATCCACTACTATCTCTCTTCCTCTTCTTAAATCACTAATACTAACATACCTTTCCCCTAATTAGTACTATTTCTTAGCTATCTTTGCATGTTTAGCTCTTTGAGTTGTGTTTAGCTCTAATTTTCCTCGAATTTTAGTCTTACACCTATCTTTCCTGCATGCTCGCGATCGGTTCGGTAACACGCGTCGCGCGTCATGCGGCAGCGCCCCTCGGTCGGTTGGGCGGGAGGAGGGGCTGCGTTTCTGCCTGGGTTCCGCGCGTAACGGGCTTCGGCTTGGTGTCGCATGGGCCACTTGATGGTGCAGTCATTGCATATCAACGTCCAGACGAAAGAAGTCACCGGCTCTCACTGTGACCGGGATTGACTACTGTGGACCCTTCTACTACAAGACCGATGTACGCCCCAAGGCCCCACAGAAGTGTTACATATTGGTGTTTATTTGCTTCACCACCAAGGCAGTATGGATGGAGCTGGTAAAGGATCTGACGACAGCTTCTTTCCTGGCCGCCTTCAAACGTTTTACGGCCACAAGAGGCATTCCAAGATGCATTTGGTCGGACAATGCAACCAACTTCGTTGGCGCAAGGAATGAGCTGGAGGAGCTAAAACGCTTGTTCTTGAGCCATAAGCACATCGACGACGTTCATGCGTACTTCCTGAACAGTGGCTTCGATTGGCGTTTCATCCCACCTCGATCCCCGCACTTTGGCAGACTTTGGGAGGCTGCTGTCAAAATGACTAAACGGCACCTGTATACTTCAGTCGGAACGGGCATCCTCGGTTTCGAAGAGCTTCGGACCTTGGTATGCCAAATGCAGGGAATAATTAATTCTCGCCCTCTTGTTCACCTTTCAGAGACCCCAGATGATCTTGGCGTCCTCACTCCGGGCCACTTCTTCATTAGTCGACCCTTTGTATCGTCGTTAAGCTACAGTCGGCTGGATCGTTGGCAAAAAGTCACCCGCATTCAGCAGATGTTCTGGAGAAGGTGGAGTGAGGACTACTTAACTTAGCTTCAAAGGCGCTCGAAATGGCGGTCCGTGGAGCCGTCCGTCAAGTTCAACGACATCGTTTGCATCAAGGACGAAGGACTGCCTCCATTAAAGGGGCCGCTAGCTCGAATCGTCGACGTCATCCCTGGAGCTGATGGTGTAATCACAGTTGCCGTTCTTCGTTCGTCGACTACTTGACGAGCTCTTACCAAGCTCTGCGTCCTTCCCGTGGATGCTGATGCGGAAGTCCCTGATATTCCGCAGGGGGGAGAATGTTCGGAGCAGCCGCTGACAACAAGCTCTTTGCGCTAGCTGTCCCTCTTACATCGAATGCACGCCCGCTCTTACCATCCAACGCTCGCTCATTGATCGTAGACCAAGCCCGAGTGCATAGGGTTAAGCGGGCTGAGTGAGTTGCATTGCTCTTGAGAGCGGGGGAGTCGAAACCGTCAGAGCAAACGGAACGGACTAAAATAGTCCAATGACCCTTGAAAATTATTTATATGTTCAGTAACCCTTCGCCATAAAAACACACGGATTTAATTTGTCGCTTATCGAGAATAAAGACAAGTTTGTTAAGTTTAAACGATTTCGCGTTCTGACTTTCTGTTTTTGGAATTTATTCAAGCGGTCGGAAAAGCCCGACAGCTCACAACAGTAGCGTTATTTCGTAATCTTTCCTAATAAACGCTCTCGATTCTACATTTGTCAAGAACTTGTTTGACGTATGACCAAAATTGAGCCAAGAGGGTGGCGGCGCATAGTTCAAGCCTTGGTATTGTTTTTTATACCCGTAGTCAAAGAGTTATTAGTATATTAGAATTGTGGTAAAAGTGGATGTGTGTGACGCAGAGAAGGAAACATTTCCGACCCCATAACGAATATATAGTTAGATGAGGTGGTCTGTTCTGTCTTAACGCCTCGAATGAATTGAACCAGAGGGCATTCTTAGCCCGATCCGCTGTAGGTTTTCGTGCTTGTGAGCTGTTAAGCTCACAATATTTAACACCAATAACACTACTCGACAAAATTTAACTTTTTTATTTAGGCTGTGAACCAAAATGTATATTTTCTGATAGATTTCGGGATTTAAAAATGTTTGTAGTACTTTATTTTTTTTATGGTGTCATTTTTTTTAAAAAATTTTTAAAATGTGGTATTTTTTTTTCATGGGTTTTTTCAGAGGTAGTGCTTCTATTTTTCATATAACTTAAGTGTCTTATATCTGGTTGTATAAAAAAAATGATGAAATTTGAGTTTGAAAGCTTTATATCTTCCAGGCATTCAGCTGCAGATACAAAGAGTCTGGGTCGGATTTATAGCTGCATTTGTCAGCTTTTTAGAACTGCAAAGTTCTATACAACCAGATATAAGACACTTAAGTTATTTGAAAAATAGAAGCACTACCTCTGAAAAAAAAACATTAAAAAAATATCAGATTTAGTCCCTTTTGCCCAAGGGACGTCCCGTAACGTCTGTAATGATAAGCTATTATCATCAATGGAACCTCCATGCCGGACGTCGCGCCTTGCTTGCTAAAATTCGATTAGAATACTGGCCTATTAAAGGAAGCAAAGCCGTCTCGAAAATGGTTAGCAAGTGTTGTGAGATGCTTCAGGACGAGGCCGCGCATGGCTGAGCACATTATGGGAGACCTAACTAAGGAGCGTCTGGAAGAAACGCGGGCCTTCGAAGACACTGGAGTGGACTATTGTGGACCCTTTTTCTATCGATCAGAAATCCGGACGAGGCCTCCGATCAAGTGCTACATAAGCGTGTTTATTTGCTTCACATCTAAGGCCATACACATGGAGCTTGTTAGAGATCTGACCACCGCATCGTTCCTAAGCGCATTGAAACGTTTCACGTCTACTCGAGGAAGGCCAAGTCAAATTTGGTCGGACAATGCGACAAAATTCGTTGGCGCTAAAAATGAGCTTCTGGAGCTGAAGAAGCTTTTCCTGAGCGACACGCACATGAAGGAAGTCCATGAATCCTGCTTGGCTGACACAATCGACTCGCGTGGCTGATTTGAAGACGGCTTCAGGAACCATCAGGAGGGCCGTTACTCGGCTGTGTTTGCTGCCCCTTGAGAAGTCAGTTGAAAGGCGAGCTTTCAACGGGGAGAGTATGTTCGGGCGCTCTGCACCTGCAGCTTCGGCTCTTGCTTTGATCGGCCGTCGTGGCCTAAGTTAGTTCTATGCTAATCTCTCGCCGCATAGGTTGAATACCGAACCCCCTCTTGCGCAAATTTATCTGGCCGGGCAAAAGAGCGACAAATTAGCTTCAGCTAGCCGCCGGTATAAATAAATATTATAAGATATAGGTGCCAAAAAAGCTTGGCATCTCAAACACATACTATTGACATTATTGGAAGCTGCCGAGCTTTTTCGGGATCTCTGACTCCACATTTACAAATAATTTAATTCGATGGTGTGGGTTTCTTGAAGTTGGTCGAGAGTTGCTCGGTCTGTCGAGTTTTACCAACGTATAGAGCTAGACGCAGAATTTTACCAAGTCGGGAAGTGCATAAGTCATACATATATATATAAATATCGCGGTAGATAAAAAAAGGAAAAAAAAGAACCGTGTGTTTGTGCCAAACCTCTAGGACCACAGCTATAGGCCGAAACGGGCCAGTTCCCGATCATCCGCTGATTAGCGTTAAGCACAGGGGTGAGTAAAGGGCTGTCAAGCAGGCTGTGTATGTGCGTATGGGACTATAGGTATATGTTTGTTTTGTAGGAGGGTGGATGTTGGTCGTTCCCACAGTTCGGATTCCCAATAAATAAAAAGGCGGGGGAGTCAACTATAATTGGCGTGTATTTGGCGTGCACAAAGCTGAGGGCTGAAGACGGTTGTAGATAGGCGCGTAGGTGTCGAGAGACTGTTCTCTCCCGCTCGGCCTACGGCTAGCGCCCGTGATGGAGCGCCGAGTGGATCGCGTCCACGCCGCGCGAGAGCGAAGGGCATGGGAGAGCGCGCGAGCTAACAGAGCGCTGTTAACCGCGCTGCTGCCCTAAACATCCTCCCCCCTTGCAGGACTGCAACATCACCTCCTATGGCTGCGTACAGGCCCCGGACACAATCCATCCGAAAACAGTGCTTTGGGCCACTGGAAGGCCGTCTCTTCGAGCAAGGAACCCGGGTTGGATCACCTTCTGGTAGACATCCGCTCCCAATACTAGAGAGACGGTGGCCGGGCGATGGAATTGCTCATTGGCAAGGCTGATGTCGTTGAACCTGACCCGAGTCGCCTCGCTCAAGGGTCGCAGCGGCGTGCGGACGCGTAAGCGGGGCGCCAGTTTGAGGACCACGTCCAATTGGACATCGCCGGTCCTGGCGTGGATAATAGCGGTGGCAACCTTCCCGCTCCGATGCGCGTGCTGGGCAACTTTAAGTCGGCGGCCAAGGAAGCGTCAATGCAGCTCACAGGCGTGCATGGGTCGATGAGCGCCGTTGTCTCGTGGGTTTTTGTTCCCGTGTCCAAGACCACCCGGGCTGTCGGGAGGCAGTTGGTGCTTCGGTGCTGCAACAGCGTATCGACCGATGGAGCCGGATGACCCACGATGGGTCGGCGATCGGCTCGGGACACCGGAGCTGGAGACGGACCTGGAGTCGCGGCTGACGACTCCGAGCGGGCTGGACGCTGAGAGGACCACGTCTTTGGGCGTCTTGCGGGAACCCGTTGGCGGCGATCGGCTCGGGACACCGGAGCTGGAGACGGAGCTGGCGATTCCGAGCGGGCTGGGCGCTGCGACGGTCGCATGTGGAGCAGCGTGTGATGGTCCTTGTGGCACACCTTGCACCGGCCACCACTTCGGCAATCCTTGCCAGAGTGCTGATGAGCCAGGCAGTTCCGGCAGTATTTGTTTACCAACACAGCTCGGAGCCTCTTCGCCACGCTCAGCTTGAGAAAGCTACGGCAGTCCCGTAGTGGATGGCTTCCGGAGCAGACTCGGCAGCGGTAGGAAGCTTGTACTCGGGAGCGTTTGCTCCCTGAGGTGTGGTTGACACGGGGTTGTGGAGCCATCAGGATCTGGATGCAAAATGAACTGGTTTGGAAAAGAAGAATCGGAGAAGCATTAGTAACGTGCTAGGAACAGGTGACAGGCACTTCTCTAAGTACTGTTGGAAGAACAAACGAGGGCTTTTTGGAGGCGAAAAGAAACTTGGATGGAATAGTAGACACGGAGAGGCATTATTAAACGGGCTAGGCACAGGACGCCTTCCGTTATTGTTGTACGGGACGAGGGAGTTCCCCCGGAAGGAGAACGACTTTTGCGACCGGGCGTTTGAGCACACCGCGGGCAGTAAGAATGTCTACCACCCGAACCCTGTTATCGGCGCCGGATACACGGACTGTACTCTTCCGAGTCGCCAGTCGTTAGAAGGCAGGTTATCTTCTTTCACGATAACCATATCGCCGATCTGAAGATTTGGCATATCCGTCTGCCACTTGTTGCGCTTGTGGAGTTCCTTGAGGTACTCATCCTTCCACCTCTGGCAGAACTCCTGGTTAAGGGCCTTCAAATGCTGCCACCGATTAATGATCGACTGGAGGTTCTCCTTTGTTTCGGGCTCTGCGGTCGCCATTAACGGTCCTCCGAAAAGGAAGTGGCCTGGAGTGAGGGCCAGCAACTCCGTCGGACTTTCGGACATAGGTGAGAGTGGCCTGGAATTTAGGCATGCTTCAATCTTAGCGAGCAGCGTCGAGAGCTCCTCAAAGGTATATTTCCGAGTGGTCGTGGCTTTGTAGAAGAGCGTTTTAAAACTCTTTACGCCGGCTTCCCACAGGCCCCCCATATGTGGAGCTCCTGGCGGGATGAAACGCCATGCAATCCGTTGATGGCTGTATGCCTCAGGCACCGAATCCTGGAACGCCTCTAGAAAGTCCCGAGAAAGTACAGTTGCTGCTCCCACGAAAGTTTTTCCATTGTCGGAATGGATACGCTGCGGACAACCTCGTCTAGCGACGAAGCGAGCGAAAGCTGCTAGAAACTTCTCGGTGGTCAGGTCGGAAGTTGCCTTCAAGTGAATGGCCTTCGTGGAAAAACATACAAATACGCACACATAACACTTGGTGATCAGGCACGCTCACCCGGTATAGTTCCTTATGTCGAAAGGACCTGCATAGTCAATACCGGTATGGGTAAACGGTCTGGAGAAAGAAGTTCGGTCTGTCGGGAGATCACCCATCAGTTGGGTCTGTAGCTTCTTCTTGTGGATGATGCAGACCCTGCAGGAGCTCACCACGCCCTTCATCAGGTTCCGGATTCTCGGGATCCAATATTTGCAGCGAATGAGGCGCGTCATCAGTTGACTGCCGCCATGGAGAGTGATCCTGTGCGTGAAGTGAGCGTGCAGGCGAGACAGGCGGCAACTATAGGACAGGATGATTGGATGGCGCTCATCATACTTCAGATCTTGTGAAGCTGTGATCCGGCCACAGGCTCTCATGATCCCCTGTCGGTCTAGAAAGGGGTTCAGATTCAAAATAGAGCTTGAACTTGGCACGGGACGTTTACCACTCGGCAGTGAGATTCTTGGGGGAAGTCCCGGCGCTGAGCCTCTAGGATAAGCGTTCGCTCCGCTTCGTTAATTTCCCCACTAGTGAGGTGGTCCCTACATGCGAGTGTTACTTTCCGGCAACACTGAATAAAACGTAGAACATATTCCCGCACTCGAAGAGCCTTCTCAAGCTGGGAGAATCGCTCCAGGAAATCTTCGGGTGGGCTGGAAACGAGATGGACCTTCACGGCCCGCTGCTCTAGGGTTTGAACTGGAGTTTCGGCGGCTTGGGCTGGCCATTGATCACGTGGAGATTGCAACCACGCTGGTCCATGCCACCAGAGTTGGCTACCCACCAGTTCTGGTAAAGCTACGCCTCGACTGGCTAAGTCAGCGGGGTTATGTTCGGAACGAACATGAGCCCAATGACTGGTTTCGGTAGTCTGAGCTATTTTCGTCACTCGATTGGCCACAAAGGTAGTCCAGTGGCAAGCGGGCTTGCTCAACCAGGCCAGTACAATAGTACAATCGGTCCAGTAGTAGCATTGATGACTTTCCGTCGGCATGCTTGGCAGGATAGCCGTCGCCATTTCGGAAAGGAGCACTGCACCGCACAGCTCTAGTCGAGGAAGCGAAACGGTTTTCACGGGAGCGACTCGTGTTTTCGCCGACAGTAGATGCACCGTGATATGCTGGTCACACTCGACGCGCACGTAGATCGCTGCACCGTACGCCTTTTCGGAGGCATCGCAGAAACCGTGATGTTCGATCTTTACCGATGGCTGGTAACATACCCATCTTGGAATCTTGATCTCGGGTAGTGATGCGTAACTTTGCAGAAAGTCCAGCCAGCGTTGGTACAACGAACTTGGAAGAGGTTCGTCCCATCCCAAATCTTTCAACCAGATCTCCTGCATAAAAATCTTGGACCGGACGATGAATGGGGCTAGCCACCCCGCGGGGTCAAACAGCTTCGCAATTTGGGAATGAACTTCTCGCTTGGTGTAGGATAACTCAAGCGTGAACACGGGAGAAACAAAGAAGAACTCGTCTGACGCCGCCTTCCAGCGAACTCCGAGGGTCTTTGCCGTGCTCTCGGCATCGATTTCCAGAAAATCGGTGTGCAGGAGGTGGTCACTCGGAAGCTCGTCCAAAATCTCCTTTTGGTTGGACGTCCATTTGCGCAGTGGAAAACCTGCAGAGCTGAGGGCGGCCTGCAATTCGCGGATAGCCAGCTGAGCCTCCTTGATGGAGTCTGCCATGGCTACGACGTCGTCGACGTACATGAAATGCCGTACAATGTGACTTGCCTTTGGAAATCGCGACTGGATGTCGTCGGCAAGCTGTTGCAGTACCCGGATGGCTAGAAACGGAGCGCAATTGACACCAAGGGTCACGGTTTTCAGCTCATAATCCCGAATCTCACCCTCCTGGTTTCGAAATAATATTCGCTGGAAGGGCGTGCACGTTGGATGTACCCAAATTTGGCGATACATTTTTGTAATGTCGGCGTTGAAGACGTATCGGAAATAGCGCCACTTCAGGATTTGGAGGGTTAAATCGGATTAGAGGACCGGACCAGTATGAAGAAGATCATTCAAGCTCGTGCCGTTCGCAGAAGGGCTGGACGCGTTGAATACCACTCGGACTTTCGTGGTAGTGATCTCCGGCTTGATAACCGCATGGTGCGGAAGATAATAATTGGCGGACTCGTTAGTGGACGGAACCTCTGTCATATGATCGAGATCTAAGTATTCCTGGATCACAGAGTTATACTGTTCTTGAAATGGAACATTTCTCTTTAGCCGATTCTCATTTCGGAGAAACTGAGCTAGGGCAATGGACCTTGAATGCCCCAGGCCTGATCCACAATGATCGGGGTCACGAAACGGCAGTGTTACCACGTACTTTCCACTTGACGTTCTTGACGTGGTTCGCAGAAAATTTCTTTCGCAATAGGAGTCCGACTCTCCTGCTACCTTGATAGGTAGATCCTCCACCTCCCAAAACTTTGTGAGAAGTTTGTCCAATGGAGCATCGCGGACGTGGGAAATTTGGGTGGAGAAAGATGCAATCTGGTCTGGAACAGTACTTGGCACTGGACCGGTAAGCACCCATCCAAAGATGGTTTGCTGTCCGAGGAGGGAACCACAGATGTCGGTCTGTGAGCCGCTTAACAGTATGGACGGAAGGATGTCGGCTCCGATCAGAACGTCTATGTGTGAGCTCTCATAAAATTTAGGGTCTGCTAAAGGCAGGTTCGGCAAGTCTCGCAACGCGCTCTGCGGGATCGGATATGAAGGGAGATTGCCGGCTATGTCGGGCAGGACGTAGGCCGTGGCGTTTAACTGTACGCTCGGCGTCATCAGGGAGCGAATGGACAAATCACAGAGCTTCTTGGATTGAGCTGCTACAGTCTGATTTAGGCCTGAAACCTGGGCCTGAATAAGGCGGAATGGCAACTGGATGATATTAAAGAGACGTTCCGTAATGAACGTCGCTTCGGAGCCCGAGTCGATCAGATCGCGGGCACGGAAATTTGTCCCCCGGTGGCAGATGTTGATTATTGCCGTACCGAGAAGCACTGCTCTTGTTCCCGAAGCAAAATAGTTCTGAACGTTGGGCGGAGCGACGGAAGAAGCGGGATCCTCCGCTGTTGTGGAAGTCACCTCGCTGGGAGCTGGAGTCCCCCGATGCAGGAGCGTGTGGTGGCGGGCTCCACAAGTGAAGCAACTGTGGGCGCTTTGGCATTCACGGAGCTGATGACCTCTAGCGAAACAGTTCAAGCACAGCTGCCTTTTTTTAATGCAGCTGGCTCGTGAATCCACAGTCATTTGTAGGAAGTGCGGACACAATCGGATCGGATGGTTCTCTTTGGAACAGAGATCACACGTTCTTCTCTTCGGACTCACTTGTGTCTGGAAGGAGTGAAACTTCCTTGGCACGGGACTACCATGAGACCGGAACGGATTGGAGTTGCTTCCGGAGGATTGCGGATTCAAGGAACCTTTGGACGATGGTGGGGTCGGATTGCCTTTGGAAGTGGACGGGTCGCTCTCCATGGCCTCTAGCGTCAAATAGCGCTGAGTGAGGAAGGCGTCGATTTCCGTCCATGGAGGCACCTCCTTCTTGTCTGTGACGGACGCTTCCCACAAAGACTGGGTCAACTTCGGCAACTTGGAGGCACAAATAGTAACGAGGAGGCTATCCCAGTTGTCGGTAAAGACCTTGGAGTGAGCAAGAGCGGTGAGGACCCCTTGCATCGTGCTTTGAAGCTCTTTTAAAGCTCGACTGGTCTCGGACTCGACGCGAGGCAAAAAGAGCAAAATATTTTTCTGGTTGGTCACCAGGAGCCGATTATTTTCATAACGGTTTCGGAGGGCCGACCATGCCGACTCGAAACCATCGTTTGTGAGCGGGGACTTCTCGTCTATGGCCTTCGGATCGCCACTTGTCTTCGCGGTGAGATGGTACAACTTCTCTACCGGAGACAGCCTAGAATTATTTATGTAAATTGCAGTAAGTAAATCTCGAAAAGTAGGCTAACGGACGTAATCTCCTGCGAAGACCTCGATGTCGCAGGGAGGCAGTCGGCAGCCGCCCTGGTAGGTTTGCGGTGCAGACGGATGGACTGCTGTTTAGGCCAGCTGAGCTTTGTGGTCGGCGAGGCACTGCTCAAATACCCCATAGCACTCGCCGTACTTCTCTCGGATGTCTTCTTGGACCCTTGGGTCCTCGTCAACCATCACTGCGGAGCAAGCTTTATATTCCGCCTCGACATCCGCCCACATACTCAGAATTTGTCCTCGGCGAACCTCGGAAAGAGATGCGGATGGAGCGGAAGTGATGCGCGCTTCCAAATGAGACAGCCGGCCAATGGCGGCAGCTAATTTTGCTCGTGCAGTAGTGGTGGCGGGTTGAGCCATTGTGATGGAAGGTCTTGAGCTGACGGGACTATTACCGAAGGAGCTGGTTGGATCGCCTTGGATCCGAGCTGGCACCTTGAGAGTGACGGGAGACGGGAAGAGAACCAACTTGGTCCTCGCAGCTGGGCTGCTACTGGGAGCTCTGGGAGTGCCTGGCGACTTGATCTTTTGAGTGGGGGTAGTTCCTGAGGCGGAAGAGGTGCGTAGCCGCGTGGAGAGGTCGCAGCCAAAAGCCCTTTGCTGTCCGTGTCCCCCTTCGCATACTACTCACACACGCAGAGGTTGGATGCGAAGTCGGATGCGGAATCCGCGGATTGGCGAAAGAACAGAAAAAAAAACTAAGGCTGGGCTGGGCACCACACGAGAAGGCACTAAATCCCTTCAACACACAAAAAAGAGCCCACTGCTGGAGGAATGGAAAGGAAAGGGCCTCGCGCGATGTTGGACAACAATTTTTAATACCAGCTCGAATTATTTGTGGCCGCTCTGGATCGAGGTTCCCAAACAATGAGTGGATCAAATTGATACACGCCGAGGAGAGGAACGGTCACACTGGCTGTGGCAATATTTGAAAAAAAAATATTGTTAGTGCGGCTTTTCTCCGTTTACCCTTTTGACGGACCCTTGCAGTGGGCAACTAATCTTCCTTATCTAGTGCGGATGGATTGTGGACGGAATTGGTCGATTTCTTGCTCCCCTTGTTATACCGTGGAGGTGGTAGGGCCGATAGGATACACGAGCACGAGGATCGGTGCCAAGAAATTAACTGCTACTGGTGTGGCGGAGACTATCGGAAGGAATATGCAAAAAAAATAATAATTCCTTATACAGTCGTCTGTTAGTGGAAGCGGAACAAACGTGGGACTATGTATTTTGGATAATTCGGCAGCTTGAATTTATTTCCTGTCTTCAATTTGGTGTTTGTGATACCGATAGTTCTTCTTAAATTTTGTCACCTCTAATTTCCCACGGACATACAATTCGACAATTGGCACGAAAAAAAATGCGAAATCGTTGCGGAAATGCGCTGTGCCTGGGTGGAGGATAATTTGTTACGGAGTTGGAGATAATATCACGTATTGTGGCGACCAAAGTTATTGCTGGAACGCGTAAACTGCTCGGAATCGCAGATTTTTATTGTTAAATGTATGTGGATATGAGCGGAATGTATGTGTGGGACGCGGTATTTAAATACGGAGTGTGGTATTTTTGTATGTGCGTTATGTTATTTTTATGTACATATGTATATAGTTTGTAATATGGCTCCATCGATATAGATATAGATCGATCTATTGCAGCCAACTATGGAAATAATATGTGTATATAGATGTCGGAATAAAAACACTTAATAATTGTTGGGGTGGGTTTTTATTCTGTTAGCACTTGGATGTATGTATGTATGTGTATGTATTTATGGATGTTGTAACGAACCATGGTGCCCCATGGTTCGTCACAACTTATAATTAATCATGTATCAATCATATAAATAAAAGCCAAGTCAGAATCTCCAAACTCCCTAAAGCTACATTCCTTTCCCACGGTACCGGTGCACACCGATCACCTTACCTGGGACATTGGACCCTTGTTGGGAGGCGATTGCTTAGGTAACCCTCGATTACCGGGCAAAACCCCCCCATGCGCGAGCCAGTCAGCAGTCTCCGACTCTCCTTACCGGGGATATTGGTCACTGACTGCAGGGAATGATTTGGTAACCTTCTGTCGCCGATCTGCCCGTCTGCACGCGCAGACTACAATTCGGCCAGAGAGATTTATGTAAGAACCCTTCCCACGGTCTGGAGTAGAAATAAGATATCTATAAGACATTCATGGAAGGCCGGCCGATCTATAAAAAGGCAGTCCACCAGCCATCGGGGGTCAGTCAAATCACCATCCGCGTCGTAGTGCAAGTAAACATAACATAACTGGGTAGAATAATCATACGGAAGAATACGGAAGAATAAAGAAAACCATTAAAATTAAAAGAACCAAAAAGTGTTGTGATTTCTATTTCAGTTTTTCTGGCAAAGTTCCTGGTTTTCCCGATAAAGTCCTCGTGAATTATAAATATCTTGTAATTCAGGACCCTGGACAGACTGATGCATACCTCAGCCTGAAATAGGACATTACAAGTGGCGCCCGAGCAGGGACTTTAAAGGATTTTTCGTGGAAACTTCAAGAAAACCGAAATCAGGGACTTCGTGGATTAAAGACCCACTGCCATCAAAAAGGAAATTGAATCGATAACAAGTCCGCGCACTTACATAATCCGGGCGCGAAAACAAACGCGAAAGTATACGCAGTGCCGATCCTAAAAGTGCCGTTTAACAGTGACTCAGTGCCAAAAATCAACAGAAATCAACATGGAACATCACGACGATGAACAACCAGAGGAGGCATACCCTGTGGGACACTTTTCCAATCCAGGGGTCAGCACCGGCTGGATCCACAAACTCCGTCGGGACGAACTAGAAGTCCTCGCCGAAGAATTCGGATTCGGCAGCGAAGGAACGGTCGATGAACGCCGAAGGAAATTTGCCGCTCTAGTCGCCGGGCCACTCGCGCAAGAAGCCTGGGTCCGCCTAGGAGAGTTCGAGAGGCACTATGCCAAGCCAGCCTCACGCTCTCGTTCCAAGTCACCACGGCCCACTACTCCTGGACCATCCCACACTCTCCAAATGGATCCTAAGACCGGACTACGAGTCCCCGCAGCCACCGAATACCGCACTCCTGCTGCCCCGTTTCCAAGGCCCCTAGCTACAGAGACCCACCCAGCACCCGTGCCGAGGATCTTGCCAGCGATCGACTGACCCATGGAAGGGCACCACTACAACCACGCTGCACCAATGGCGGAACGCATCCGAAAGTGGGGAATCCAGTTTGACGGCCAAGATGACCCTCTATCATTCATCGAACTGCTCGAAGAACGCGCGCTCTCGTATGGGGTGGACACAAACCATCTGCCGCGGGCCATGGCCGAACTTCTCACAGACCGTGCCAGTCGTTGGTTCCGCACCAGCCGCCTACAAAGTTCCTCATGGGAAAATTTCCGCCAGGAATTCTTAGCGTTCTTCTTGCCACCACGGTATTTTGAACAATTGGAAGACCGGATCCGAGCCCGAAAGCAATTGGCTGGGGAACTGTTCAAAGATTTCCTCATCGAGATACGTCTACTTATGCACCACGCTGGGTACGACGCAACCAAGGAGCTAACCAGGATCTACGACAACGCCCTCCCAGCCTACCAGATGTACGTGCGCCGCCACGAACTGCAGGACTTGTCACAGCTAACACTGCTGGCCACAGAGTTTGAGAGTATTCAAGAGCGGACCATCCCGAGCACTCTCGCACCACCACGACACACGCCCAGATACGCACGGCCTACTACAGATCAGAGGAGCGACGATTCCAATCGGACACCATTCCGGAAGCCTCATTGGAACTCGGCAGACTCACCAAGAAGACAGCCATCCAACCCAGTGAGTACGACAAAGCCCGAGGTAGCACATCGCATGATCACGACCCCCATCGCCAACCCACGCGCAGCCTGTCGCCGGTGTGGCGAAGCAGGGCATGCGGCATATGAATGCCAAAATCCCTCGATCCTGTTCTGTTGGGAATGTGGCAAGCGCGGCACCCGGACCATCGATTGCTGTCGCCAGAACACGTCGGGAAACGACTCGCGTCCTCGACTGACACGGGATCAGCCGGGAACGACGTCTGCCCCGACCCACGAATAAAAACCCCGCTACACATGAACGAGAACCGGATAGTGGCAATGGTAACCATAGGAGGACAGGCAACGGAAGCCACCGTCGACACAGGGGCATCCCGAAGCTTTATCAGTGCAAACCTCGCCCGACAACTAGACAACAACACCAACCTACAAGATGCATGCGTCCGCATACGCCTGGCCGACGGCTCGGTCAGAGAGATCACCCAGATTCTACTGGCGCACATCAGACTGGATCAAAGAGAAGTTCAAATACCCCTCCTGGTCCTACCAAACATGTTGGATCAAGTTATCGTCGGCATGGACTTCCTATGCGCCATTGAAACAACGATCCAGTGCGGTACCACACTTCTACAATTACGAGATCAGTGCCACACACCACATATCCACACCGTTCCGACCAACAGAGTACAAGGCAACGAACCCCGACACCAGAAACTGAAGCCAACGGCGGCCGTCATACGTCCGCAACCTATCCCAACAATTTCGGCACCCAGCCACGACAACATGACACCCATACAAACCTCAGCGAACACACGACCACGACCTACCCCAACGAACAAAACGACCCAGATCGCCACGAAGAACACGACACCCAGCCCAGCCCCAGCAGAGGCAAAGCGCCGGCCCACGAACATGAAGCCGAAACCAACAACACGAAACAACAATCAAGCAAACGGGAAAACGAGTCCCACGGTCACTACGGAGCAACCGCGTCCTAGGCCAACCACAGGGGACACATACCCCAAAGAAACTACGAGAATCTCAAACACGAGACAAGCACTAACGCACTGGAACCCGGCGCTCGACACAGGAAGCCCAGGTCCAAGTCCAGCAACAGAGCATGGAGTACCTTCCGCGTACTGACATGATTTTTAGCGTCATGCACCGAGCCATGCCTAGAGCCATGTCCGAGATCTTCGTCGCCCATACAAGTCGTTGTTGTGATACCAGAGGCGTCATCGCGACTCACCTGTTCACGTACCAATCTGGCTGTAGTACAACACGAGTACTACACTCGGCGTACCAAAACATCATACCCATGGTCGACACCACACCCATCGTCGCCCACATAAGCGACTACCAACGGAGGATCGAACCGCCCAGCGCCTTCGATACAACCCTCTTACCCGAAGACCCACGCCAACCACTTGACTCCAAAGCCGCCGACCCAACAGAACATGAGACTGAACCAGTCCCGGAGCCGTGGCCGCCAGACTTAGCCCCGCAGATCCAAGCATTTCTAGACGAGGAGCTACCAAAATTTGATGGCCTCCACGGGACATCGGACATCGCCAAGCACACTATTGTCATGAGGGATAACTGGCCCATAAAACAGCGGTACTATCCTAAGAACCCAGCAATGATGCGAATAATTGATGAACAAGTGGACCAATTGATTTCGGAAGGCCTCATCGAGCCCTCCCGGAGCCCCCACAGCGCCCCAATTGTACTCGTCCGTAAAAAGAATGGAAAATGGCGCATGTGCGTGGACTACCGGCAACTCAACACGCATTCCATCCCCGACGCATATCCGCTGCCGAGGATCAACTATATTCTGGAACGGTTACAAAACGCGCGGTTCATCACCACCCTCGACCTGAAAAACGGATACTGGCAGATCCCCATGGCCGACGGAAGTAGAGAAGCAACAGCTTTCACCGTACCGGGCCGGGGCCTCTACCAATGGAAGGTTATGCCCTTTGGATTGCATTCGGCACCGGCAACATTTTAGCGGGCTCTCGACGCCGTGATTGGTACAGACATGGAGCCATATGCATTCGCGTACCTAGATGACATTGTCATCGTGGGGCGAGATTTCAACGAACATCTACGCAACTTGAAAGTGGTTTTTTCCCGACTCCGGACAGCAAACCTAAGGATAAATGCGGAAAAATGCGCGTTCTTTCAAACCCAAATCAAGTACCTCGGCCATATGATCAGCAATGAGGGAATCCACACCGACCCCGACAAAATTGCCGCCGTCAAAGAACTCCGGCCGCCCACCAACCTAACAGAGCTTCGTCAATGCATCGGGATGGCGTCCTGGTACCGAAGATTTGTACCAAACTTCGCGACGGTCGTCCAACCGATGTCTCGCCTACTCAAGAAGGACCAACCCTGGGTATGGTCCGAAGCACAACAGGCTGCTTTTGACCTACTGAAGACACTTCTCACGACCGCCCCCGTCCTTGCGTGCCCCGATTTCAACGTCAAGTTCTCGCTGCAAACAGATGCGAGCAATCTAGGAGTTGGCGCAGTTCTCACCCAAGAAATCGAAGGCAAAGAACGAGTCATAGCATATGTCAGCCGACGACTGAACCAGGCGGAAGAAAACTACTCCGCTACTGACAAGGAGTGCCTAGTGGTCATTTGGGCCATTCGAAAACTACGCTGCTATCTGGAAGGGTACCGATTCGATGTGATCACCGATCATCTCGCGCTAAAATGGCTAAATACGCTTGACAGCCCATACGGTAGAGTGGCGAGATGGGCCCTCGAACTTCAGCAATACCAATATGACGTGCATTATCGAGCGGGCAAACAGAACGTAGTCGCAGATGCACTATCCAGGCAGCCATTAGGAACACTCGCACGGATCGAAGAGGAGAAGACAGCCTGCCCCTGGCTCCAGCACCGGATAAAACAAGTCCAGGACGAGCCTCAGAAATACCCCGACTACACCTATGCTAACGGGGAACTATATCGACATCTGGGCCATGGCGCAGACGACGACGACCATATAGCATGGAAACTCTGCTTAGCAAAAGATCAACGAGCCAGAATACTTCACGAATGCCACGACCAACCCACAGCCGGCCACCTAGGAGTCAGGAAAACCATCACCAGAATATCCCAACGGTACTATTGGCTTTCTACCGAGACGTGAGAAAATATGTCCGTGGCTGCGTAAGCTGCCAGAAGTTCAAAGCTCAACAACGCAAGCCGGTGGGCCAGATGCTCACTCGCAAAGCCGAAGAGCCATTCGCTACACTATGCGCTGACTTCGTTGGACCACTACCTCGATCAAAGAAAGGAAACACGATGCTGCTCGTCTTCTTTGACACTTTCACGAAATGGGTCGAATTGGTACCACTCAAAAAGGCCACCACCGCTACCCTGGAACTGGCTTTCCGAGAACGAATCCTGAGCCATTTCGGCATACCCAAACGCTTTGTGTGCGACAACGGCACGCAATTCACAAGTCGATCGTTTCGGTCATTTCTACAGACAGCCGGAGTAGAACTGCAACATACCGCACCACACTGCCCCCAGGAAAATCCAACGGAACGGGCAAATCGGACGGTCAAGACCATGATTGCCCAATTCGTAGGGGATCGTCAAAATACCTGGGATGAGCTACTACCGGAAATATCCCTCGCAATAAATTCCAGCGTTTCGGAGACAACGGGATTCAGCCCAGCTTTCCTACTGCATGGAAGAGAGCCCCGTTTGCCTGGAGCTCTCTATGACGAAGTCACGACCGGCACCGGAAGCCCCCCAGAGACCGCTCTCGGCAAGGCAACCAAACTCAGCGAAGTATTCACAATAGTCAGAAATAACATCCAGAGGGCAAGCCAGGAACAAGGAAGGCATTACAACCTCCGCCGCCGGCAATGGCGCCCCACTATTGGATCCCAAGTACTCCTACGACAGCACCATCTCTCAAACGCGGCCGACGGATTCGCCGCTAAGCTGGCACCGAAATACGATGGACCATACCGAGTCAAAGGTTTTGCATCACCGAACATTGTAAAACTACAGCATCCGGGCAGCCGAAAAGCGAAGGTTGCTAACATCAACGACCTGAAGGAATTCCACGAGGACAGGGATGCCACCGACGAGGCAAATACTACCACTAGCCCCCCGCAATCCCCCTAGCCCTTTGGTTTCCATATATCGGCACCTGACCAGCCAAAGCCAACGAACCTAAAGACGAGAACACAGTACACGCGCAGCCAAGAACCAAAAACCCGCGGGCTCAGAATATGTAACCAACCCCCACTACAACGGAAGTAACGAACGCTCTCAAATAACGAGTTCAACACCCAAAGAAATGAAAACTCAGCACATGCGCCACCAAAATCCACAGCAAGAGACAAGACAAAGAAAAAGAAATATCAACCTCAGCACACGCGCGGCCAACAGACAGAAAAAGGCGAGGACTCAGCACACGTGACATCGAACGGCGATCACCCCCCGCAGCGAAATACCAACAATAACCTGGAAAAGTGTTGCTCAACCCGCTAAGACGAAACCGGAGCCCTGTTCGAAGAAAAGTACATAGCCGCAACGGCCCTATCAAGAAAAGGAAAACGCTATATATAGCTGAGTTCTCCCGGTACTAAATCAGTTCGCTTATTAACTCGAGCAAAAGACATTTCTACAAGTTACTCACCGTTAACTCAGCGCCCATCGAAATACCCAATCAACACCTACGTCTACCGCAGCCAAAACAGTATGGACACTACATTAATTCTGTTCACCATGCTCACGACGACCCAGGCACTAGTCAAGTTACATGACTATACGAACGCCGACTACATCCCCATAGTGGATGGAGATGCCGTCATCTGGGATAGCTACGGATACCTACGCCACACGACAAACGTAACCTCTTACGAAGAATACGTGGTGCAAACAGAACAGGCCGCCGAACTATTCGCCGTTAATCGAATGACCGAAGTAATTACCACCGACTTAGGCCACATCCGCAACCTAATCTCTACGCTAAAAATCCACCATCGAGACAGGCGGAGCATCAACATCCTAGGGACGGCCCTTAAAGTTATCGCCGGCACCCCCGATTTCAACGACTGGGAGCAGGTTCGCTTTAAACAAGGCCAACTAGTGGAAGCAGAGGCAAACCAGATGGAGATCAACACCAAGATCCAGGACCGCCTAAACGAGCTGACTCATTACATGAACACGATAAACAAATCCGACGACGCCGAGAGAAACCAACTGGTGGAGATAATTCTGGCTAAAAACAGAATTATTATCACCGATCTGGAAAACCTCATCCTCGGCCTAACTCTGGCACGGATCCATATAATCAGTCCAGCCCTACTAGACGGCGCCGACATCCAAGAGTTCGAGGCACAGCATCTGACCAACCTCAGCTTGGTAGAACTTTTGGGAGTATCAAAAGTGAGCGTCTTTCAGAGCAGCGACCTACTCACGTTCCTGATAAAGTTCCCCCAACCCAAACGAACATGCCGAAAAATGCTCATATTCCCAGTACAACACCAACGGAAAATACTGGACTTCGGCGAGGGAAACATTGTAGAAGCCGTCAATGTTGGAACAACCAACATCAAGGGACCACCTGCGCCCAGCAGATGGTAGCAGGGTCGGTCGCCCACTGCGCAACGCTGCACGGACATCTCGAAGCGATCAGCCACGTAGATCATGGAACTATCATAGTGAACGACGCACACGTGACCATTTTGGAGGAGACTGGCGCTACACAGAACATCTCTGGGACCTATCTGGTGACATATTCCAACCGGATCGCGCTCAATGGGACCTGGTATGTAAATCACCTAGGAGACTCGAGACGAAAAGCCGTGGTGTCCGCGATGACCCAGGTAAATGTGACGTCCCATCGAGAACGGCTGAGTCTACCCTTCTTGAGGGAACTCAGCCTGAAAAACCTTAAGCACATCGGCCACCTGCACGAAGTGCTGACGATCAGAAGTGCCACCGCATATATTCTCACGGCATGCATCGCATTTCCACTCTGCATAATCATTTGGGTCCTACATCGCCGGCTGAGAACCCAAAACACGACGCCTACAGACCCCAAGGCCCCAGCTCGCGAAACCGACTCCAGCCAGGTACACACCACCGCCGTTAGAATGGACAAGTCCCACGAACCTCGAAGACAACCAGACGCGGCCACCCCAGTAGGGCCAGCCCCACGTCCACCGGGCCAGGGAACACGGATCACTCCCGTGCTCAACCACTAGACGCGTCAACCAAAAAAAAAAAAAAATGCTGACCACGACTTCTGCCCGCCGCTCAACGGCCGGCAGACATAAGACCGAGGTAACGTCGGTAGGCGAAACGCTAGTGCCCATCAGTACAACCGTACGCCACCGATCAAGAAGTCATTAGGCAAAAACCCCCCAAGTAAGGAAGAAAAAAAAAAGAGACAGGAACGATGAACAACAATAACAGCAACAACGACGACATTATCGTCATCTCCTCGGACGAAGAATCAGAAGTCTCCACCACCAGCACCGAGGAAGACGAAGAGGAGCCACGGTACCCCAGATTCCGGCGAGAGAATCTGTGGTCTCCTCCACCGGGGGCTCCAACTGGCAACCGCTTCCCAAGGCCGACCACGCCGTCGTACTCGCCAAGGGCGTACGACGACGAGGATTGGCCAGGAACCCGGCCAACGTCTACGGCACCACCCGGGCGAAGCAGCCCCCCGCTGTTTACGCGCAGGCCAGCAGGTCACCGGCCCCAGGAATGCTGGCCCCCAAGAGCGGAACGCGGCCAGAAAGACGTCCCCCGCGATCAGGTCAGGGTTATAAACAGCCCACTCCGGAGCCGAAGCCACTAGAAGAAGACGAGCCGTACGCACGACGCGTCTTCCAGAAGTTCGAACAGTACGTATACACGAACACGCCCTGGGGACTCCGAGTCACCAGAGTACACCTGACGGCAGTGGATGTACTCGTCCCCCCAGGACAGAGTGCAAAGAAGTACCGCGGACGGTACCGGAAACAATTTGGGACAGAATCGGAGGAGGAAGGTAAAAGTCCCGGCCCCCGCCGGAAAAGGCGCCGCTACGACTAAACGCGGCGCCCTACAACACCACCCCCTACCGGGAGAAGGGGGGGAGGAACGAACCATGGTGCCCCATGGTTCGTCACAACTTATAAACCTCTTTAAATTCTTATGTATCAATCATATAAATAAAAGCCAAGTCAGAATCTCCAAACTCCCTAAAGCTACATTCCTTTCCCACGGTACCGGTGCACACCGATCACCTTACCTGGGACATTAGACCCTTGTTGGGAGGCGATTGCTTAGGTAACCCTCGATTACCGGGCAAAACCCCCCCATGCGCGAGCCAGTCAGCAGTCTCCGACTCTCCTTACCGGGGATATTGGACACTGACTGCAGGGAATGATTTGGTAACCTTCTGTCGCCGATCTGCCCGTCTGCACGCGCAGACTACAATTCGGCCAGAGAGATTTATGTAAGAACCCTTCCCACGGTCTGGAGTAGAAATAAGATATCTATAAGACATTCATGGAAGGCCGGCCGATCTATAAAAAGGCAGTCCACCAGCCATCGGGGGTCAGTCAAATCACCATCCGCGTCGTAGTGCAAGTAAACATAACATAACCGGGTAGAATAATCATACGGAAGAATACGGAAGAATAAAGAAAACCATTAAAATTAAAAGAACCAAAAAGTGTTGTGATTTCTATTTCAGTTTTCTGGCAAAGTTCCTGGTTTTCCCGATAAAGTCCTCGTGAATTATAAATATCTTGTAATTCAGGACCCTGGACAGGCTGATGCATACCTCAGCCTGAAATAGGACATTACAATGTATATATATATATTTGTATGTTATTTTGGAGATGCGGAGCCGCTCTTGCGAATTGGAATGCACATATGTTTTAGTGAATTGGGGTGCAGTTGGATTTTGTCGAATATATTTAATTTTTCACAAATCATGGAAATGGAAGAACTAGCGTAGCACTGGTAGTTGGAGGCGACGGAACGGAAAACGGCCGGAATCGCCGATAATATGGCGTTGGCGAAAGAGAAGGAAGCACAGAGAAGGATAGCACTGTATGCACAGATATGTATATAAGAATATATATACATATATCGCGGAACTCGGACTTGGTGGGGAATAAATCAAAAAACGCACTAGGAAGCGATTTGGGAAGACGAAATCGTACTTATCTTCGGAACGTAGCGATGTAATCCACCGATGCTTGCAGGTTGGACTCCTCCTTATAGGGAAGGCGAAGATCCGGCTCGAAGGACCAATGTTTTGTAGGAGGGTGGATGTTGGTCGTTCCCACAGTTCGGATTCCCAATAAATAAAAAGGCGGGGGCGTCAACTATAATTGGCGTGTCTTTGGCGTGCACAAAGCTGAGGGCTGAAGACGGTTGTAGATAGGCGCGTAGGTGTCGAGAGACTGTTCTCTCCCGCTCGGCCTACGGCTAGCGCCCGTGATGGAGCGCCGAGTGGATCGCGTCCACGCCGCGCGAGAGCGAAGGGCATGGGAGAGCGCGCGAGCTAACAGAGCGCTGTTAACCGCGCTGCTACCTTAAACAGTATGTATGTATATACTTATACAGGTGCCGAGGCCGTTAGCGCAAGACGGACGAGACAAGTCGCCGTCAGACTGACCAGAAGCTGCGGATGCAGCATACCTTTTTATCGGCGGTACCTTTCATACGCATAGTCGTTGGCGTTAGTCTGCTCATCAGGCCAAGACGGAGGCGGAGCGGAAGACGCCGTGGCAGCGAGAAGGGCCCAGGCCCTATGAAGAGGGGGCACACCTAAAGCCATATTAATCCACTATACACATAAAGAACACAATTCTTTTTAGCATATAAGTCTTAACATATACATATATTTATATTTATAGGTAGTTAATATTTTTTGTATTTCTTTGTACCTATATTCGTAGTACATAAGACATAGCCCCCATACAAGGGTAGAGTAGGGAGAATGGGAGAGAAGTAACTCCTCGCAGAGTGCAACGGCTGCGAGAGCGCTGACGTAGGCTTCCACTAAAGTAGCGGGATCAACGGGAGGATGAAGATAAAAATGGGAGTGTTTAGGAAGCTGTGAAGGGTTTCCGTAAGGGATTACCAGACGAGACGGAAGTGATGATCATGGTAGGGTGGGCATACGGGGTCACAACCAAATCGTGACCCGAGTCTGTACAAGTGTATGCATCCGTGTGTATGGTTAGGTGTAGATATGCTCGTGATTGTGTTTGTACCCAATATGTCTCTTGCACGTGAATTTTTAATGGAGTGACTGTATCGGTGTGAAGATTGTTGGAGTAGAGCCGTGTCCCGTCCGATTTTTAGGGAGCAAATGCTGCTAATGTTCCCTCAAGCGGTCCCCAAGCCGAAGAAACATCGGTACGACAGCCGACACCATTGCTTTCGCAGGGACTCGAATCAGTCAGCCGAAGCTCACCTATGAATCTGGACATTCGACCGATCATCTGTCGATGATTTTATTTATCGGGTAGAGGCGATCAAGGTACAAACCTCAGACGGAAATTTCGAATTACTTTCGAGATACGTCAGTAACCTCTTTGAAGGAAGTGCCAACGACTGGTATTGGCGCTACCATAAAAGTGTAAGGACGATCGTATGGGGCGACCTTAAAGCTGCGTTGTTGGTGCAGTTTAAAAATGAGAAGCTTCAATAGACCGAAGGAAGCAGAAGGAGAGCGAACCATTTGATGTGTTCTATGAGGCCATAGTTCAATTGGCAGATACCCATTCAACACCTTTGCTAGAAAACTTCCTTATGGAGTCCGTCCGGTCCAATTTATTGCCGGAGATTCAGCATGAGCTCCTTTACGAAAAGGTGTTCAGCATTGCACATTTGAGGCACTTGGTGAAGACCCGAGAATTGTTCATGCAAACTGTTGGTAAAGATGCGTTGACCAGGCCTCGTACAGCCCCAAGACGGTTAGTTCACGCTGTGGAAAGCCCAGGGCAAGATGAGTCGGAGGAAAGTGATAGGGAGATAGCTGCATTTAATTTAGTTTGTTGGAACTGTCGTGGTAATGGTCATCGATACCAAGATTGTGTGGCAGAGCGACGGATCTTTTGTTATGGCTGTGGTCTACCGGATACTTACAAGCCGTCGTGTCAAAAGTGCAAAGAACCAAAAAACACCCAAGGGCGTGTACCTTTGAAAAGTGCGCGCAGACCGACAGCGTCCAAAGCGACAAGCACCGAGGAGGTTCAGTAGAGGCTACCACGCAATCCCCAAGAAATCCCCAAAAATATAATATAATAGATTATAATATGCTCGTAGATAATAAGGAAATAACCCAGGTAGTTCAGGGAGGATCCAACCGAAAGAATCGAGCTAAACTGCGCCTGGCCAAATTTGTTAAAAATCAAAAGATAGAGAGAAAAGCCATAATAACGTCAATAATATCAGACGATCTTAGACCATATGCAGAAGTCACCTTAATAGACAGGAAGTTAGTTGGTTAAATGGATACAGGGGCATCTATTAGTTGCATTGGCGGCGAGTTGGCCAGAGAGCTGATTGAGAGTCAAGTTCAGTTTAACCCCCTGGCGTCGACAATTCAGACAGCAGGCGCGCAGTCTCAGATAGTGGTTGGGAAGCTGAAAACGGAAGTTGGCTATAAAGGTGTAATCAGGGTTGAAACCTCATTCCAACCCTAACGCAGCCTCTGTACTTAGGCATCAATTTTTGACCGAATTTGGGCTATTGCCTGTTAATTTGTATCCACAAAGAGTTCCTAGTGACGCTATAGACAATTGCGACGAAGTTGACCAGACAGAGGATCAACGTCCTTTATCAGCCGTGCAGCGTGAAGAACTGAAAAAGGCTATTCAGGGTCTTCTCTCTTTCGCTGAAAAAGGGTTAGGGAAGACCACGTTGTTGTCTCACACAATAGATGTAGGAGAGGTAAAGCCCGTAAAGCAATGCCACTATCCAGTTTCCCCAGCATTTGAGAAATTGATGTATGAAGAGGTGGATCGCATGCTTGCGCTTGGGGTCATTGAAGAATCCAACAGTGCGTGGTCCTGTCCTGTAGTACTTGTCCGGATACCGGGTAAAGTTCGCCTGTGTATAGACAGCCGTAAGGTGAACGAAGTGACTCGAAATTACGCGTATTAAAGGTGGAAAAACATCGATGCTACTATCGATGCATCGATGTTTTTAAAATTGTTGAAGTAACCAGTGTGTTACATACAAAAGAGACAAAGATCTTATCGATGATGTATCGATAGTTGGAATTGATGATGTATCGATAGTTGGAATTGACGATAGGCCATCTCTTAAGTTTGATCTCTCTCTATCTCTGACTCTGAACTGTGCGCATGCAAGTCGCGGCTATATATACGAAAAGAACATTAAAGAAACATTTAAAAGTATTACACAAACCGTCTTAATTATTACTCAGAATATTACATAAACCAACAGGTTATGGGCCCAGTCACCAAGTTTTTTTTTTTAATCGCGTTTAAACTAAATTCCTAATATCAAAACTACTAAAAAGCTGTGTATGTGTGTATGCTGATAATTTTGAGACGCCTGAAGTCACGTATGCAACTTATTGCATATGTGTGCATACACGAACGCATTTCTGGAGATGAAGCGAAGCCTGGCTGGAAATCCTAAGTAAATCTCAATTGTGCGTGAGTATATACATATATATTTCCTGGAAATTTTGTAAAAACCTGACAACGCTTGCCCAAAAAAAAAAAAAATTGTATGTACATATATGTGCACACGCAGAAATTTCCAGAACCGCACTACTATTGCAAAGCTAGTGTGTGTGTGTCAGCGACGCTTACACGAAAATTGCGTTCGTGTGTTGCCACGCAGAAATTTCCAGAACCGCATTTTTTTTCAAAACTTGTGTGTGGGACGACGACGCCTGCTGTATGCATTAGCGTGTGTACATACTCAAAGATCTTGTATGTGTATAGTTTTGCAGAGATCGGACGACGTGTGTGTGTGTAGTTGTGCGAAGCCAAACTGAATAATAAAATAAAATGGATAAAATAAAAAGGAACATAAAACTTTTCGACGGTAAAATCTATTCGATCTGGAAGTTTAGAATAAGAGCGCTCTTGTCCGAAAATGATGTCCTAAAGGTGATCGACCGCGAAAAACCAGATGAAGAAACTGATCAGTGGCAAAAGGCCGAAAGAGTCGCGAAAAGTTTAATTATCGAATATTTAGGAGATTCATTTCTCAGTTTTGTAACCAAAGGGTGTACCGCGCAGGAAATTCTCAAAAATTTGGACAATATATATGAGCGCAAAAGTTTAGCGTCTCAACTTTCGATTAGGAAGCAACTATTGTCGTTAAAATTAAAATCCGGTTCATCGCTCAAGAATCATTTCCAAATTTTTGATGACTTAGTAACCGAACTAATGTCTTCGGGTGGAAAAATCGAAGAGATAGACAGGGTGTCTCATTTGCTAATGACACTTCCCTCTTGCTATGATGGCATTATAACTGCGATAGAAACTTTATCAGAAGAAAACTTAGCCTTAGCGTTCGTGAAAAATAGGCTGCTAGATCAGGAAATAAAATTAAAAGGTTCTAACAAAGAAACCAGTTTCAAAGTCTTACAAGCAGTTCGAAATGATGGATATAAGGAAAATAAATTTAATACAAATAATAACTTCAAAAATAAAAACAATTTTAAGAACAAAATGAATAAAAGAGCAAATATGAAATGCCATTTCTGTAATAAAATGGGACATATTAAAAAGGACTGTTTCAGTTTCAAAAGGGGGCAAAAGAATTATAATAATAATAATTACACAAATAATATAAATGAAAATGGCAAGCAAGCTCACACGGCCAATGCACACCACCCAGATAGACACATTGCCTTTATGCTAAAAAGGGTCGTCAATGTACCGAACAAAAATGTGAACTCCATTTCGTTTATCTTGGACTCAGGCGCTTCTCACCATATGGTAAATACAAAAAGTCTGTTGCTAAACTGCAAAGATTTGGAGCGGCCAATTGAGATCGCAATTGCCAAATGCGGCGAGTACATACAGGCAACAGCCAAAGGTACTATGGAGCTACAGAGTGACCAAAAATCAAAAATCACCCTCGAGAACGTGCTGTTCTGCGAGCACATTCCTCAGAATCTTCTTTCGGTTAAGAAAATGCAAGATGCTGGTATGGAGATTGTGTTTTCGGCAGGAGGTGTGACCGTTACTAAGGACGGAAAAATTATTTTTAAAAGTACGTATTTTTATGATGTTCCCGTTATAGAATTTGAACTATGCCATTGAGCATATATAACTAATAAAAATAATTTAAATATGTATCAATTGTGGCATGAGCAAATGGGACATATTAGCAAAGGAAAATTAATAGAGTTAAAGAGAAACAATATGTGTGAAGATATAAATTTGTTAAATAACATTGAATTTGGTAATGATATATGTGAAGCTTGCGTTAATGGAAAGCAAGCCAGATTACCATTTTCAAAGTTTAAAAATAAAGAGTATATTAAAAGGCCTTTATTTATAATACACTCAGATGTCTGTGGTCCGATTACACCCCCTACAATAGATGGCAAAAATTACTATGTGATTTTTGTTGATCAGTTCACTCATTACTGTGTGACTTATTTATTAACATATAAATCTGATGTGTTCTACTTTTTCAAAGATTTTGTTGCAAAGAGTGAAAGTCATTTCAATCTTAAAGTAGTAAATCTGTATGTAGACAACGGGAGAGAATATCTATCAAATGAGATGAGAAATTATTGCGTTCAAAAGGGAATTAGTTATCACTTAACAGTTCCACATACACCACAATTAAATGGGGTATCTGAACGAATGATAAGAACAATTACTGAAAAAGCTCGAGCCATGATAAATGGCGCAAAGTTGGAAAAACGGTTTTGGGGAGAAGCTGTATTAACAGCTACTTATCTGATAAACAGAAGTCCAACCAATGCATTATATGATAAAAAGAAAACGCCATTTGAAATGTGGCATAGTAGAAAGCCAGTTTTGAAATATCTAAAGGTGTTCGGTTCTATTGTGCATGTGCATAACAAAACAAGAAAAAGGAAATTTGATGACAAATCATTTAAGGGTATTCTTGTTGGTTATGTACCTAATGGTTTAAAGTTATGGGCTATGGAAGCAAAGAAATTTGTTGTAGCTAGAGATGTGATCGTAGACGAAATTAATGTAACAAACTATAGGACTGAAATTTTGGTAATTGAAGATCCTAATGGTGATTCAGAGATCCCGAATGAAAGTACGGATGATATTGTTGCCCAGAATGAGAGTATGGGAGATATCAATGTTCAGATCCAGAATGACAGTATGGATGGTATTGTTGCCCAGAATGAGAGTGTTTGAGCGAAGAGGCGTCTCAGGGTGTCCACCAGAGAGTCCCAAGATAAAAGGCGTTAGAGTCCGGGTTCTTCATATATATATTTCGGGGGTTTGTTCTGTATATGTATATGTATATGTCGCGAGCAAAAGCCGGCCGTTTTGCGTTGGGTGGAAAAGCGAATTGAATCTCGATCGGTTGTACTCAAGCTGCCGAGGGCTGTCGGAGGCGAGAGCGGGAGCGGGAGCGTGATCGTGAGCGTGGGCGGGTGCGCAAGCGTGGTGAATATGCGCTCGAGAGCGCGTCACCGGGGGAAAAAAGCTCCTAAGCGTGAGAGCGAGAGCGAGGGCAACAGCTTGCGTAGCTGGATTGCTAACAGTGGTGTGGCTGGAATGCCCACAGAGCTGTTGCCCCGCCAGCGCCGCCCTCACTCTAAACATTCTCCCCCCCCTTGCAGGATTGCAAAGACTCTATATGCTCCGATCTGGAAGCAAGGAGGTTGCTGCTGGATTCGGAATTCCTATGCCGGGGCGGCTCACAGGAAGACGAGGGCGCACATCGACGCTGTACGCTGAAGATGAAGGCGGCGGTGCCGCAGAGGAGCCAGATGGGCGCCGAGACTCGGGAAAGTGGAGTAACGTGTGGTGGCTCCGGTTACACACCTTACACCGATCACCGCTTCGGCAATCGTGGCCGGAGTGTCGGTGAGCCAGGCAATTGGTGCAGTAGCTGAAGTGAAGGACAGCTTGGAGCCTCCTTTCGGAATCCAGGCGGAGAAAGCGGCGGCATTTCCGTAGAGGATGGGTTTCAGAGCAGACTCGGCATTGGTAGGAATTAGTACCTCGGGAACGTCTGCTCTCCACGGTGCGGTCGAAACGGGATCGAGCAGCCATGTCTGTATGTGGAAGGCTAGGGCGAAATGAAAAAGTCGAAAAGGCATTAGAAGTGAGCTTGGAACGGATTACGGGCACATTTGGGACATTGGAAGCTTCTCTGGAAATTTGACAAGAAAAGGATGCAACTTGATGGCTCGCCGTATCGGACACGGGACCAGTGAGCACCCATCCGAAAATGGTTTCTTGGCCGAGAAGAGAGTCACATATGTTGGGATGTAAGCCGCTCAGCATGACCGATGGTAGGATATCGGCTCCAATCAGGACATCGATTGGTGAGCTCTCGAAGAATGTAGGATCCGACAATGGAAGACTCGGCAGATCTTTCAATAAACTTGGCGAGATAGGATGCAACGGAAGATTCTTTGCCAATTCCGGGATAACAAGGCCGAAGCGTTTAATCGTAAACCCGGCCTTGTTGGGGAGCGAATGGAAACTTGACAGAGCTTATCGGAATGAGCGGATACTGTCTGATTGAGGCTGGAGATCTGTGTCTGAATACGTTGGAATGGCAATTGAATCGTGTTGAAAAGGCGTTCCGTAATGAACGTTGCCTCGGAGCCCGAGTCGATCAGAGCGCGGGCGCGATTTTTTCCCAAGGTGGCAAATATTAATAATTGCCGTGCCTAGAAGGACAGAGCTTGTGCCGGAGGCGAAATACGTCTGAACGTTAGGATAAGGTTCGGAAGAACTTGAATTTTCTGCGGAAGGTACTGGCCGATTGACTTCTGGCCAAGCTGTGGAATTGGGTACGGATGTGGAATGTGACTCTCTGGATGGTGTGTGCCACGATGCAGAAGCGTGTGTTGTCGTCCTCCACAAGTGTTGCAATTGTTGGAGCTTGAGCAGTCGCGAAGCTGATGGCCTCTTGCGAAGCAATTTAAGCAGAGCTGCTTTTGCTTTATGCAGCTGGAGCGAACATCAACGGTCATTTGTAGGAAATGAGGACATAGTCGGATTGGGTGATTCTCCTTGGAACAGAGATCACACGTGCTCTTGCTCGGATTCACGTGGCTTTGGAACGAGTGCGCTGTCCTTGGAACAGGACTGCCTTGGGAACGGAACGGATTGGACTGGCTTTGGGAGGATGGCGGATTCTGATTGCCCTTGCCTGGTGCCGGATTCGGAGCGCCTTGGGAAGTGGAGGGGTCGTTCTCGATAGCCTCTAGCGTTAGGTATCGCTGAGTCAGGAAAGAGTCGATTTCCTTCCAGGGCGGCACCTCCTTTTTGTCAGTTACGGACGCTTCCCATAACGCCCGGCTTAACTTTGGCAATTTGGAAGCGCAGATGGTCACTAGGAGACTATCCCAATTGTCGGTACAGACGTTGGAGACAGCTAGTGCATTTAAGACCCCCTGCATAGTACTTTGTAGATCCTTCAAAGCCCGACTGCACTCGGAAGTTACGCGGGGCAAGAAGAGGAGGATGTTTATCTGGTTGGTAACCAGAAGCCGATTATTTTCATATCGGCTGCGGAGAGCCGACCATGCGGACTCGAAACCGTCATTAGTGAGGGGGGATTTCTCTACGATGGCCTTCGGATCGCCCCGGGTCTTCTCGGTGAGGTAATACAGCCTCTCTACCGGAGACAATCTAGGATTGTTGATCACGACCGCAGTGAACAGATCCCGGAATGTGGGCCAGCGGACGTAGTCCCCTGTGAATGCCTCAATATTGACGGGAGGCAGTCGACAGCCGCCCTGTTGGACTGGCTGTGAAGGAGGAAGAACTGTGGATGTGGCCAGTTGGGCATTGAGGTCACTGAGGCACTGCTCAAATACCCCATAGCATTCACCGTATGTGTCACGGATGTCCGCTTGGATTTCTGGCTCCTCGTCAGTCATCACCGCGGAGCAGGCCTTATATTCGGCCTCGACGTCCGTCCACATGCTGAGGATTTGGCCTCGACGGACCTCGGACAAAGAGGCGGATGGGGCGGCGGTGATGCGCTCTGCCAGGTGCGACAGTCGGCCAATAGCGGCAGCCAATTTGGTCCGAGCGACTGAGGTGGCGGATTGAGCCATTGTGATGCAGTGGCGGGAGCTGACGGGGCTGCTAACGAAGGAGCCCTTCGGATCTTGTTTGGTCACAGCTGGAACCTTAAGAGTGACAGGAGACGGGAACAGAACCGATTTGGTCCTTGCCGCAGGGCTGCTACTGGCTGCTCTCGGAGTGAGGGGTGCCTTGATTCTCTGAGTAGGCGTAGTTCCGGAGGCGGACGAGGTGCGTAGCCGGTTGGAAGAGGTCGCAGGCAGAAGCTGGTTGCCGTCCTTGTGACCTGTTGGCATATTCCGAACTCACACACGCACAGAAAATCGGATTTGGAAGTCCTGGAGGGACAGAAGACTGATCTGAGTGAAATTCCAACAGAAAGACGCCAGGAAGCAAATATAACCCACTTATGGAAGGCTGTCAGGAAAAAGGCCTCGAGCTTGTTGGAAAACAATAGTCGGGTCGACTCGGATTGTTTGAGATCACGGTGAAGTGAAATTTCTCAAACAATGAGTGACTTATATTGCGCTGAGCCGAGGAGAGGACCGGTTGCACTGATTTTGGCAATATTTTGCAAATATTGTTAGTGCGGGCTCCTCCGTTTACCTCTTTGACGCAGTCGTGATCAGAACTGGGTTATTTGCGGATGGACGGCGGACGGAATGGCATTTATATCCTCGATAGGTGATTGGAATGGGCGATAGTTTGCTCTTGATGTCGGTTTGGATCGACAAAGTGCAGATAAACCTAGTCGCCGTAAGCGTTACCGCAAACTACAGTCAAGAATATGACTGCGGAGTGGGCGCTGGAGAGCTATCGGGAGAAATACCGAAGGAAAACAGAAAATATCGGAAAAAAGGAGGACGAAACGGTTTAAATAAGAAATCGTGGATCGTTTAATTTATTTCTTGTAGTGTCGGTGTGTTTGTTTGGAAATTCTATTTTTATTTTTTATTAATTTATTTTCGGTCGAACGCAAGACTCGGTTACGATACCGATATTTTTGGATTGCGCCACCTCTGATGCACGGAACAAAAAAAACAACAACAAAGGACCGAAACACCAATTTGCCAATTGGCAGTGGAAATTGCCAAATAATTACTATAAGTGCGCCGTGCCTTGGTCGCGAGTAATTTATTTGGAAAGTGGAGGATGTTGGAGCTGGGGTAGCGATCGTGAAAAGTGGCTAGAGTGCACGAATTGTACGGAATCGCGAATTTTATATTAAAATTTGCACTTGCGCGGAGTATGGATGTAGTGTACGGAGCGCGGTATTTTTCTACGGGGAGTGGTATTTTTATGGTATGGAATTATGTATGTTATATAGTTGGGAGCCAACTATGCAAGTAAATGTAATAAATAAATAAATAAAATAGATAATAAATTTAATTAAGAAAACACAATAGCTGGATGGATACTTTTATTGCTGCTGTAATGTGTATATAGGTTGGTATGTGTGTGTGTTCACTTGAACTTGGAGTGTGCCAGTGTATATTGTATTAGGGTAGGGCGCGGATGGAATGCTCTTGGAGACCTGTATATTAATGTAGGTGTGTGGGAATTCACTTGCACTTGGATCGTGCCAATGTATATATTATTGGGGTAGGCCGCGAATGGAAAGCACTGAAGAAATATTAGTGTATGTGTGTGTGAATTCACTTGCACTTGGAGCGTGCCAAGGTATATTTTATTGGGGTGGGTCGTGCTGGAATGCACCTGTTGAGACACGGATGTAGATGTGTGTGTATGTACGCAAGCCGCTCTTATGGGCTGGAATGTGCGTACATACATATGCGCGGAATGCACTTATTTTGGTTTTAATTTTTATACCCGTACTCAAAAAAGAGTTAAGGGGTATATTAGATTTGTGGTAAAAGTGGATGTGTGTAACGCAGAGAAGGAAAATTTTCCGACCCCATAAAGTATATATATTCTTGATCAGCATCAATAGCCGAGTCGATATAGCCATGTCTGTCTGTCCGTCCGTCCGTCCGTCCGTCTTGTTGAGCGCCTGGATCTCAGAGACTACAAGAGTTAGGGTAACCAAATTTGGTTTCCAGACTCATGTGATATCACACTGCTACAAGTGTATTTCAAAATTTCGCCCCGCCTCCATCCGCCCCCACAAAGGACGAAAATCTGTGGCAGGCACAATTTTAAAGATACGATAAAACTAAAAACGCAGTATCGTAGAGAATGCCCATATCTACCATCTTGCCGAATCTGAATCAGATCGGATAATAATTATAGCCAAAATAAAGAAATTAATTTTCTTCCCCTGCCCACCCTCCGGCAAACGAAAACACAACTCATTTTCCTTCTCGCTCGCACACTCTGCCGCGTTCAGTGCGCGAGCAACCCCTAGCGGAGGAGATGTAGAATCTAATTGGAACATGTACAATCTACATGTTAGATGTAGAATATACATTGTATATGTAGATGTAGATATCATATGTAGCAAAAAAATGTAAAATGTAAAATTTTTTTTTTCTTAAATTCTTAAAAATCATAAGCTCAAAAATGTATATACTGACTGAGTACGGGTATAAGTAGAGTCGCGTCCCCAGAAGCGACTCAAACGTTCCTTCTCGTTTTTATTTAATTTGTCCGCAAATCATGGACAGACACAAGTAATCGGAAAAAACTACCGTATCACTGGTAGTTGAAGGTGAATTACGGGAGAACGGCAGGAATCGCCGATAATATGGCGGTGTCGAAAAAAGAAGAGACACGGATAACGGATGGCACAGAATGAAGGAATAAGTGCATATATAAGAATATATATATGTACTTATATCGCGGAACTCGGACTTTTCGGAATTTTGGAACACAAATCGCGAACGAAAGGGACTTGTGGCACACGAAAATCGTACTTATCTTGGGATCCTGGTGTGGTGAAGGCGATGCCGTGCTCGAAGGCTGGATCTAGTTGGGGAAGGCGAAGGAATCCGGCTCGAAGGACCAATGTTTGAGCGAAGAGGCGTCTCAGGGTGTCCACCAGAGAGTCCCAAGATAAAAGGCGTTAGAGTCCGGGTTCTTCATATATATATTTCGGGGGTTTGTTCTGTATATGTATATGTATATGTCGCGAGCAAAAGCCGGCCGTTTTGCGTTGGGTGGAAAAGCGAATTGAATCTCGATCGGTTGTACTCAAGCTGCCGAGGGCTGTCGGAGGCGAGAGCGGGAGCGGGAGCGTGATCGTGAGCGTGGGCGGGTGCGCAAGCGTGGTGAATATGCGCTCGAGAGCGCGTCACCGGGGGAAAAAAGCTCCTAAGCGTGAGAGCGAGAGCGAGGGCAACAGCTTGCGTAGCTGGATTGCTAACAGTGGTGTGGCTGGAATGCCCACAGAGCTGTTGCCCCGCCAGCGCCGCCCTCACTCTAAACAGAGAGTATGGGAAATATCAATTTTCAGATCCAGAATGACAGTATGGATGGTATTGTTGCCCAGAATGAGAGTATGGGAAATATATATGTTCAGACCCAGAATGAGAGTATGGGAAATATAAATTTTGAAGTCTCGAATGATAGAATGATAAATGACAAGCTGAAATGGGATCAAGCAATTCAAGAAGAGTTAGATGCTCATATTATAAATGAAACTTGGACCATGGTCGAAAAACCCAAAGATACAAATATTGTTGATTGTAGGTGGGTTTTTACAATCAAGAATGATGAATTGGGCAATCCAATAAAGTATAAAGCACGACTTGTGGCACGTGGATTCACACAACAATACCTGATTGATTATGATGAAACGTTTGCACCTGTAGCTAGAATAACTAGTTTCCGTTTAATTATGTCATTGTCAAATCAGTTTGATTTAAAAGTACATCATATGGATGTGAAAACTGCTTTTCTGAACGGACAGTTGAAAGAGGAAATATATATGACTTAACAAATCAATTTATGGTCTGAAACAAGCAGCTAGATGCTGGTATGAAATGTTCGAGAAAATCTTGAAAACAGTTGGATTTGTTAGTTCTGCTGTAGATCCTTGTATTTATCTTCTCGATAAAGGAGAGATTCACAAAAACATATATCTATTATTATATGTAGACGATCTGGTCATAGCAACTGAAAATTCAGAAACATTGTCAAAATTTAAGAAATACCTAATGGGTAAATTCAGAATGACTGATTTGGGAGAAATCAAGCATTTTATTGGTATAAAAATAGACAGATCTGATGGTAAACTAGAACTTAGTCAGTCTGCATACATTAATAATGTCTTAAAGAAATTTAGCATGGATGATTGCAACCCAGTTAGTACTCCACTAACAAGTAAACTCAATTATGAAGCATTAGATTCAGATGAAGTATTTAATGCTCCTTGTAGGAATGTTATTGGATGTTTAATGTACATAATGTTATATACTCGCCCTGACTTGAGCACAGCTGTTGGAATTTTAAGTAGATATACCAGTAAAAATAATAAAGAATTATGGCAATGCCTTAATCTTAAGCTAACTTTTGTAAAAAGTATAAATCATGAAAATATTTTTGCTGGATACGTTGATTCTGACTGGGCTGGAAAAGAAAATGATAGAAAGAGTACAACGGGTTATTTATTTAAAATGTTTGGTTCATCCCTTATTTGCTGGAATACAAGAAAGCAAAATTCAGTTGCAGCCTCATCTACTGAGGCTGAGTATATGGCATTATTTGAAGCTACGAGAGAAGCTATGTGGTTAAAGTCTTTAGCTAAAAGTGTTGGATTAGAATTTAATGAACCTATAAATGTTTTTGAAGACAACCAAGGTTGTATAAGCATTGCTAATAATCCCACATGCCACAAAAGAACAAAACATATTGATATTAAATATCACTTCTCAAGAGAGCAAATTGAACAAAAGCTAATTTGTATTAAGTATATTTCCACAGATAAACAACTGGCGGATATTTTGACGAATCCATTGCTGGTCGGATTCAACTGTGGTACTGTCTTGGTTGCGAGAGGAGCCATCCAAATTTAACGTGTTCGTGTCTAACAAGATTTCTGCAATATAGCAACTTACGAGGGGCGTGGATTGGCGCTATGTCCCAACTGAAATGAACCTAGTTTGTGGAGGAATGGACCTTCCTTCTTGCAAGGCGAATGAAGTAGCTGGCCTTGCGGAAATTAGACATCGAGTATTGCTGTCGTCTGTGCGTGTCGACATCACGCTTTCGTTTAAGCACTTTAACTCATTCGGAGTTATGATGCGCATTTTTGGGTATGTTAATAAGTTCATCAGTAAGAAAAAGTCACCTGATCTCACGTCTGAAGACCTTCGCAAAGGATCGCATTTGCTGTGTCGCATCATTCAACGGGCCCACTTGTATTCTAAGTGCCGTGCTCTGCGGAAGGGGAACTGTGTGGAGTCCTCCAGCAGCATTATATCTCTCTCGCCTTTCATAGATGACGTTGGTTTGATTCGTGCTGGTGGGCACTTGCGGCACTCAACTCTTGGCTTCGATGCACGCCACCCAATCATTTTTCCCAGGGATCATACATTGACGTTCGCCATCATCATGCACTTTCATTGGAAGTGCAGGATTCGCCTGCATTCAGCGTCACTGGAATCGACTACTGCGGTCCCTTCTATTACAAGCCAGATGGGCGCAGTCGAACGCCTACAAAATGTTACATCAGCGTCTTCATCTGTTTTGCAACAAAGGCCGTTTGGTTGGAATTAGTGAAGGATCTCACAACTGCTGGATTTTTGAGTGCCCTCAAACGCTTAATTTCCACGCGCGGCTTACCCCGATTCATTTGGTCGGACAATGCCACCAATCCCTAAAAATCGGACGGAACACGGCTCTACTCCAACAATCTTCACACCGATTCAGTCACTCCATTAAATATTCACGTGCAAGAGACATATATGGTACAAAGACAATCACGAGCAAATCTACACCTAACCACACATACGGATGCATACACACGTACAGACTAGGGTCACGATTTGGTTGTGACCCCATATTTATTTATTTATTTATTTATTTCGTCCCAAAAGCGTTTGGGAGTTCACAATCAGAATGAGCTTATGCATGAATACCACGCCATTGCAAATTCTGCGATGGTGTAAAGAGGGTAGGTTCATTAGTTTTAGCCTAGATAGGTATGGTGGAAGGAGTCTGTTAGAGTCCCAGCTTAGATGTCTAAGGGCGAATATTAAAAATTGTTTTTGAACGGATTCAATAATAATTTGTTGCTCCTTGTATTGTGGACTCCACACACAAGAACAATACTCTAATATCGGACGAACCAACGAGACGTACAGTGCTTTAGTTATATACGGATCGTCAAACTCTTTTGACCAACGCTTAATAAACGCTAGAACTCCCTTAGCTTTGTTAACAGTTGAAGCAATATGGCTATTAAAACATAGCTTGTGATCGAAAAGGACTCCTAAGTCATTTGATGTGGAGATTCGATCCAGAACATAGTGTCCTAGAGAATAGGAGACCAAATGTGGTGCACGGCGGTGAAAAGTCATAAGTTTGCACTTAGAATGGTTCAAGAAAAGTAGGTTATTTGAACACCAAATGCTTAATTCATCAAGGTCAAGTTGTAGGCGAGTATGCAAGTACCAGTCGGAAAAGGAAAAACAAATTTTAACGTCATCAGCATACATTAAAGTAACAGAGTGCAAAATAACTTGGGGCAGGTCGTTCACAAACAAATTGAAAAGAAGCGGACCTAAATGACTTCCTTGAGGAACTCCAGAGGTTACTTTCACAACATTCGACAAGACATTGTTAAAAAACGCACGCTGTGTGCGATTCGACAAGTACGATGATATCCAATTTACAAGATTTGTGGGAAAACCTAATAAAGAGAGTTTATGGATCAGTAAAGTATGATTAACAGAATCAAAATCAAAACAGAATCTAAAAAAACCATGTTGCGTCGGGGATATAATGCTAGAACATGCGTGTTGCAATTGACGAGTAACAAGGTGCTCGAGCAACTTCGGAATGGCAGACAGTTTAGCAATACCACGATAATTTTCGATATTAGATCTGGACCCTTTCTTGTGAAGAGGAATAAGGTAGGATTCATTCCAGATCATGGGGAGGCGAGAATGCTCCAGGGATAAATTAAATAAGAAGGTCGAAGGATGAGTTAGGGCTTGAGCGCAGTATTTTAAAATACAGCTCGGAACTTTATCTGGACCCGCAGAGAAACAGATGTCAATTGATGACAACCCTTCGAAGACTGTACTTTCATCAAGGAAGGGAAGAAACACGTTATTTACATGAGGTAGATGATATGGATAAGGGGTGGAGGAGTCATAAGTATCCGAGGAGTACGTCGATTGAAAGAAGGTGGCAAATAAATTTGCAATTCCTTGATCTGAAGTTTCAGTTTTAGACTGTAACTGGAGGGATGAAGGGAACGCGTTAGACTTGCGTTTCGAGTTGACGAACGAAAAGAATTTTTTGGGATTACTACGGAAATTTTTGCCACATTGGGAAAGATATACATTATAACATTTCTTATTGACCGTAAGAAATTGAGAGCGAACCGAAGAATATTGAGCAAAGACAGACAAAGAACCAGTTATCTGGTACCTTTTGTAGAGCCGAGATTTTTTATTTTTTAGGTAAGACAGATACTTGGAAAACCACGGAGGCTTAGAGGATACAAATACGGTGACTTCAGGGACGTAGGTATCGAGGGCAGAGTATAATGTTTCGTAAAACAGATTGACAGTAGGCTCTATATGAGATGAGGACTGAAGAAAGGACCAATCAACTTGCGAGAGATGTAGACAAAGATCGATAAAATTAGTTTTGCGAAAACATTTTATACGACTTTTTGAAGGTAAAATGGTTTTAGTAATAGAGACCTCGAAAAATATAGATAAAGTAGGATGATGCGGATCTTCAGGAAAAGATATCGGATTGCCTCTTAAAACCGTTGTACGAGAGGCATCGCTGACAAAGATGAGATCTAACAGTCTATCTCTATTATTTCTGACAGAGTTAATTTGGGCAAGCGAGACGTCAGTTACCCCCTCGACGAAATCATGTTGACTTCCAGGTAGCAACATGTTTGAATCATCCTGTTGCCAAGATAGAGATGGGATGTTGAAGTCACCCATAACTAGTATCTGATCAGCACAGCTTAAAGCAGAAACTACAGATTGAATTGCAGAAAGGTGGTTCAAATAAACAACGGCATCAGATCTGGGTGGGATATAAGAACAGGTCAAAAAGATATATGCTGTTCCAATACGGATTTTGACTGCAACGAATTCGATACCATGGATGTTATTGAATGGAAACAGCTCGGATGCAAATGCCGTTTTCACTGCAATAAGAACCCCACCAGCGAATGATGGACGATCCATTCTATAAGTGGTGAACTTGTGGACGAGAATTTCATGATCGGAGACAGAGGAGTTAAGCCAGGTTTCAGTTATGGCGATAGCGTCGAATTCAAAAGAGGCACTGTCCGTATGTATTTTAGACAATTTACCTAAAAGACTGCGTACGTTCTGATATTGGATGGAGAAATGGTTCCTTAGTTTTTTGAAATCTTAGGGAGAGTAACTCGAGGATTCTGGGTAGAGTCTCTAGGCAGAAATTCATGCATAATAGTGTGCTCAGGCCATGCAGCCGGTTCCAAAGCTTTGGATACAAGAGAATCAGGAAGAAGAATTTTGAAAGATGAGATATTACGCTTATGTGTAAAATTAAATTTAGTTATAATAAAGTTATCCGGCGGCGATTGAAGATAAGAGCTTAGATGTAGTTTGACATCATCCGGTGTGGCTTCAGGAATAAGACGAGAGACAAAGATTGCTTTGCGGGGGACCACCGCGCTGAGTGGAACACCGGAAAAGCGAGCTGGTGGAGCTACTCCTAAAAGTCTCCGGGCGGGAGCTGAGGAGCTAGAAGAGGCTGCCGATCCATCACCATTCAATGTAACAGAGACCGGAAAATCATTTGCAACTGGAAGCTGGTTACTGTTAGGAATTCCATCACTGGCAACTGAGTCCAAAGTTAAATTGACAGGGGTATGGATTTTTGAGGCAACTACTATGTTGTTAGGCGTGAGAAAGGCTGGATCCTCCGATGGCGGATGGACATCCATCGGTGAAGGTTGGCCACTAGGAGTAGAAAATGAGTCCATCGGTGGTAGGTGAGAGGCAGGCGTTCCACTAGGTAAGACCAGCAGTAGGTTGTTGTTCGGTATTTTCCTTCTTGGTGACTCGCTCAAGAGTTTGAGGCCCAGAAATTGCGACTCCAACGTAAGGAACTTCTCGTTGAGAGCATTGAATTGCTTCCGAACATCTTGGAAACCATTCCTCGTTTGTCTCATAAAGGTGCGCATTTCCGCCATAAACCAACAAAATTTTTATAAGCATCGATGTTTTTTGGCGAAATATCGATGTATTGTTTTTATGTTTTTGCCGTCTATGAAAGAAAACCCTAAAGAGAGAAGAAGATCAAGCTCAAATGGTTACATTTTTAGATGAATACAGACGGCATGATGCCATTTAAAGCTGGAGCCCAAAAATATTTGTGCGTCCCGGCAACATCCTACGGGGTAACGACATATCTCCGGGCGAGATATCCTGCCATTTCTTTTTCTAGCGGGATATATGTCGCTAAATTCTGGGCGGAGATATGACGCCAAACTCCGCGAGGAGATATGTATGTCGTTTCAAAATCTCCGTGCGGAGATATGTCGTTAGGGCCTGCCAAGAGATATGTCGCCCTGAGATATGTCGCTATGCCCATCCTACGAGTCAGAGAGGATGTTCAGCAAGGGTGGCCAAATTATTTCCGATCGTCATAGCCGCCTTAAGCCGGAAGATTTAAGATTTAATTAGGAACTCTTGATCTCAAATGAAATAAAACTGTTTTTCACTAAAACATCGAAAACATCGATGTCTCCAAACATCAATGTTTTTCCACATCTAACGCGTATCCAATGCCAATAATAGATGAGATACTAAGCCGCTTGCCCAAGGCAGAATATATAACAAGCTTGGATCTTAAAGATGCCTACTGGGAGATACCGCTAGAAGAAGGGTCTAGGGATAAGACAGCGTTCACTGTGCCTGGACGAGCGCTGTATCAACTTAAAGTTATGCCGTTTGGGCTTACCAATGCGCCTTCAACTATGTCCAAGCTTATGGACTGCATTATCCCAGCCAATCTTCGAAATAAAGTATTTATATACCTGGGTGACCTGCTTATAGTGTCAGAGACCTTTGAATGGCATCTTAGCGTATTAAAAGTAATAGCCGAGAAGTTGTCCGAAGCTGGGTTGACTCTGAATATACAAAAAAGCAAAGTTCTGTATACCGGAGGTACATTACCTGGAGCATATGTGGAACTGAGGTCACGGAACTATAGGCATGGGCTTGGACAAGATAGAGGCCATCAAGGAATATCCTGCTCCGAAGTCGTTGAAACAGGTGCGTCGATTTTTGGGTATGACGGGATGGTACCACAAGTTCATTAAGAATTTTGCGGCCATTTTCCTCTGACGGACACATGAAAGCAGAAGCGCCAGTTCATTTGGTCCGATGAAGCGGAAGCAGCATTCACGGCGTTGTGTGAAGCGCCCGTGCTACACACCCCTAAATTTGAAAAGCCCTTTTATAACCATTGTGATGCCAGTCATACAGGTGTAGGAGGAGTGCTGATGCCGGTCAACGAAGAGGGCGATGAAGTGCCAATTGCTTTCATGTCGCGCAAACTCAATAAGTGCCAACGTGCCTACTTGGTGACGGAAAAGGAATGTTTGACTGCCATCCTAAGCATTAAGAAGTTTTGCGCTTATGTGGAGGGACCGCAATTTACGGTGATAACCGACCATGCTTCCTTGAAGTGGCTGATGTCCCAATTAGATTTGAGTAGCAGACTGGCCAGATGGGCCTTGAAGCTTCAGGGGTATTCATTCAGTATTAGCCACCTGAAAGGTTCTCGAAACATTGTTTCAGACGGCTTGTCGCGGGTCTGTTCCCCAGATCTGGCAGCAATCGAACCAGGAGAAACAATCGATTTAGATTCGGAAAATTTTAAGTCGTCGGAATACGTTGCTCTTAAGGCTAAAGTCGCGGGTAACCAAGCTCAAATGCCAGATGTAAAGGTGTTAGGCAATCACATATATCTTCGCACAGAGCATGTGATAGGCGAAGAGGGAGCGCCACTATTAATGGTGCTAAATTGCTAAAGGATGTTAAGGATTTCATTAACGGGTGTGAAATCTGTAAGTGCACTAAGTACCCAAATAGACCGTTAAGACCACCTCTGGCGAAAACAGGAGAAACCGAACGTCTCTTTCAGAACCTTTACGTAGACTTCCTAGGATCTTATCCTAGAAGTCGTAGTGGGTATATAGGAATATTTGTGGTGTTGGACCATTTTTCAAAATTTCCATTCATAAAACCCGTTAAAAAGTTAACCGCAGACGCTATTATACCATTTATTAAGGAACAATTGTTTCACTGTTTTGGAGTGCCTGAAAAGCTAATCTCGGACAACGGCGTCCAGTTTAAATCCCATGCTTTTAAAGCTTTAATGCAGAAATATGGCATACAGCAAGCTTACACAGCAGTTTAAGCACCGCAAGCAAACGCGTCCGAGCGAGTGAACCGATCAATCCTGGCAGCTATCAAAGCCTATATAAATACTGATCAAGCTAACTGGGATGAGCAGCTCAGCAGTATAGTTTGTGCTTTAAGATCTGCGGTGTACAGTGCCGTAAAGGCGAGTCCGTATCAGCTTGCTTTTGGACAACAGATGGTTAGGAATGGTACAACATATCAGCTGTTACGGCAGTTGTTAGAAGATCACTGGGTGCTGTTTTCTCGGGACGACTCGTTCGACCTGATGCGTAGCACAGCAAAAGATGCGATGAAGGCTCAGCACAAGTGGAATGAAAGGACTTACAATCTGCAAAGTAGAGATGTTGGACAGGAAGTATCGGCAGAATTTTCAGCAAAGCAATTTCGTGAAAGGGTTTATTGCTAAGTTGGCTCAAACTTTTGTGAAGTCTCGTGTAAGGCGAAGATGGGGTCAAGCCTACTAAGAGTTAGAAGACTTGCAGGGACGTTTGATTGGAAAATTTCATGCAAAAGACATCAAACAGTAGGCTCCAAGGATAGCGGTTGATCGCTTCAAGCTGGAATCACCCTTTTGTTCTGTTGGCCCCAAAATGCGATTTTGGTAGGGGGGATTTGAAGTGGCTTGTAGCGTCGAAGATTATTTAGATTTCACCCGAAAGCAGGCTACAGTAAGAGTACCTAAATGTATCCCAGGTTGGGGTGAAAGAAAACATTTTTGGGCTCAAGAGCAGCAGGCGGGAGTGTGGCCACCAACGAAACAGTAAGGCGAAAGGCACTTCGGTTTCGGATTGGGAAGCGTGGGTTTCTTGAAGTTGGCCGAGAGTTGCTCGGTCTGTCGAGTTTTATGTATTTTTAGGTATATGTATGTATGTATACACTTATACAGGTGCCGAGGCCGCCAGCGCAAAACGGACAAGACAAGTCGCCGTCAGACGGACCAGAAGCTGCGGATGCAGAATTCCTTTTTATCGGCGGTACCTTTCATACGCATAGTCATTGGCGTTAGGCTGTTCATCATCAGGCCAAGACAGAGGCGGAGCGGAAGACGCCGTGGCAGCCCTATGAAGAAGGGGCACACCTAAAGCCATATTAATCCACCATATACATAAAGAACACAATTTTTTTTAGCATATAAGTCTTAACATATATATAATAAGAATTCCCGAGTTCAAAAGTAGGTTTTTAAAAGATATTTTATTTAACCGAACTAATATATTAGAACATAGGATATGATAATGAATTCCCCAACTCAATGTTAGAAAGTCTCAAACGGAACTGTCTTCTTGTTCTCGAGTTATTGATCTCGAGACCTCTGTTGGGAAGCTTAAAGCTTATCTCCTTAAGCTTTCGGCTTTGGCTGATATTTCGTCTTCGTAAATGAGTGATGATGGCTTCGGCTGAGAGAGTCGAAGCTTCGGTTGCGAGAGGCGTTGTTTTGGTGAGAGCGGCTGATAACCGATGCGTTGGCCCATGTGTGGGAGGCTTGGGAGATGCGTCAGCTTGGCTGAAACAGGCAGCCGCAGCTGGTGATTGGTGTCAGCTTTCATCTTGAGAACTCAATTGTTTACAAGAGTTCTCCCTTCTATAGAGTGTGGGACTGATTCTGAATTAGTCATATGATGGAGTGTGGGAACGAGCTGATAACGTATTGGTCAGCGACGTTCTATTGCATTCCAGAGTTTTGGGTTGCATGGGACTTCCTGTTGATTTCGGTATGGACGAATCATGCGTTGTTTATGCAGGTGTTGGGGTATCTTCTTATATGTTTATCTCTATTTCATATAGATGCGAATACATGGGTGTAAGGGTGAGTGCTGGGCATATGCATAACGTGTATAGGTGTGGGTGTGGTTATGAATATGTCAAGTGCTTAACGTATACTTAATGCGTATGTGGGTGTAGGGCAAGATGGATATGTTACTCCCCCGGCATTTCATATAAGCCTGTCCTCAGGTTTTCACTTTAGGGTATAGGGAGTGAATTTCATCTATAACTACTGGGGTACTTTTTTCTTCTTCTGTTTCTTCCTCTTCCTTAGGTTTTACATATTTAATAGTTATATTTTTAGGTATTTTCTTTAATTTAACAATTAGATACCCGATTATGCTTATTATTGATAAAATGAACATTATTATTATAACTATTTGCAATATATTACTATATTTTGTTTGTTCTATAATTATTTCTTTTGTCTGTACATAAGACAATGGTTCTAATTTAGTTATGTTATTACTCACATAGACATTTTGTGTGAAATCTAGCATTGAATTAGTTATTGTGAATTCGTTTAATTGGGTTGAACAGTTGTAAATCCTATTTATGTTATTTCCTTCGATTGTTATTTCTTTGTCTAAACAATTTTGGTTTAATTTGGATTTTGAAAGGTTCCATGTTAACAATATATTTGGTTCAACGTAATTAATTTGGAAATTCTTAAATGTTTTTGTGTATGGACATTTAATGGGTTTTTGTTTTAAAATCCCTTTTTATACCCGTACTCAAAAAAGAGTTAAGGGGTATATTAGATTTGTGGTAAAAGTGGATTATAGCCAGAATGAAGAAATTAATTTTCTGTTGCTTCCCCTGCCCCCTCCTGCCAACAATAACGCAACTCATTTTCCTTCTCGCTGGCACACTCTGCCGCGTTCAGTGCGCGGCAATTGCCTGATCATTGTTTGCTGACATATTGAGAAAAGATAACGAGGATGGATGTGCGGTAAAACGGTTAAGGGTCCTGTGAAAATCGTATCCTGCATCGAGATAGGTAGTTTTTATAGCATTGAGCGTTAAGAACGGAGAAATTTGACCGAGCTATTACATAGTGAGAAAGAGAATAGGGAGAACCAACTTCTCGAAATTTTTTATAAAGTCTTGATTTTAAATTTTTTAGACTGCATAACTCTTTGGCAAACCAAGGAGGCTTTCCAGATCTAACCGGACAAGAAAGTGGGACACAAGAATCAAAAAATGTGTCAAGTATATTGTAAAAAATGTTTGTGCCTTTCATAACGTCAGTGCACAAGTACAGAGCGGACCAATCGAAATCCCTAATAAGGTTATTAAGCTTCGTAAACTCGGCTTTACGAAAGCAGCGGACACGTTCAGATAGCCTATCCATTCGATCCAATACAGTAGTTTGAAGTTTGAGTCCACTGCAATAAGGACGCCACCTCCACGTCGAGACGAACGGTCATTTCTAAAAATTGTGTACCGACATGCCAAATCTTCGGAACTAAGTATGTCCGGTTTTAACCAGGTCTCGGTGAACACAATAACGTGGGACGAGAATGCGAGACTCTCAAAGAAAAGAGTGCTGAGCTTACTACGCAAGCCTCTAGCATTCTGGTAGGTAACTACAAGAGAGGAAGTTAGTTTTTTGGATGGGTGGAAGTAGAGGTGGAAGATGAGGATGGAGATGGAGCACTGGTCTGAATGCTAGGAAGAGTAATGGGGGGCCTATTCTTTTTCTTAGCCTTAAACTCTTTAACCACCAAATGCTCTGGCCAAAACTTGGCGGAACAAATGGTTTCAAATTGAGTTGGAGAGACGCTTATCTTGAAGGAAGATATCTCCCTGGCGTAAGAAAAGTTAAATTTTTCCACCTTTAAGCCGACGGCTTTTATTTTGCTTTGTATAAAAGCGGTCACATCATTGGATGTGAGGTCAGGGGCTAGCCGCAAGACAAAAACTTGCCGCTTTGGTGGGGCTCCCACCAGTGGTTTTGGCACCACAGGCCTAGTACCTGTGATGGCAGTATCCGGTGGTCCTGGACATCTATTAGCTGGTGGGAGCGAAACTGAGGGGATAGTTAAGGGTGCGGACTCGATGGACACGGACTCTACAGACATTTCTAACTGCATACTCTCCGAAGTGACGCATTCGGCTCCCGAATCTGCATCACCAGCAGCGATCGTTTTTATAGCATTGAGCGTTAAGAACGGAGAAATTTGACCGAGCTATTACATAGTGAGATAGAGAATAGGGAGAACCAACTTCTCGAAATTTTTTATAAAGTCTTGATTTTAAATTTTTTAGACTGCATAACTCTTTGGTAAACCAAGGAGGCTTTCCAGATCTAACCGGACAAGAAAGTGGGACACAAGAATCAAAAAATGTGTCAAGTATATTGTAAAAAATGTTTGTGCCTTTCATAACGTCAGTGCACAAGTACAGAGCGGACCAATCGAAATCCCTAATAAGGTTATTAAGCTTCGTAAACTCGGCTTTACGAAAGCAGCGGACACGTTCAGATAGCCTATCCATTCGATCCAATACAGTAGGGCCAATATCGACTGACACTTCGAATGTCGGATGGTAGGAGTCTTCAGGTATACTGAGCGGAAGGGCTCGGGTTAACAACGCTATGGTCGGATTCGAGACAAAGCACAGATCAAGCAATCGACCCAAGGAATTTTTCACATGGTTGACTTGAGACAGGGATAGGTCTAGCAAGCCGTCGATAAAGTCATGTCGTGACATGGGCACAAGGTTATTAGACTCGTTTACCGAAGACCAAACAGTACCTGGCAAATTGAAATCACCAAGAACTATCATATGGTCTTTATCTGATAGCGAGGAAGAAACTGTTTTTAAAGCGGAGAGGTGATGCTCGTATATTAAGATATCCGAGGAAGGTGGAATATACGAGCAAGTTATGAAAATGGAAAAGCCTGGGAGAATCAGTTTTACGCACAGGAATTCCAGGTCTTGTTGAACCTGGACCATGAAATGTTCCGACGTGAAGTTTGAGTCCACTGCAATAAGGACGCCACCTCCACGTCGAGACGAACGGTCATTTCTAAAAATTGTGTACCGACATGCCAAATCTTCGGAACTAAGTATGTCCGGTTTTAACCAGGTCTCGGTGAACACAATAACGTGGGACGAGAATGCGAGACTCTCAAAGAAAAGAGTGCTGAGCTTACTACGCAAGCCTCTAGCATTCTGGTAGGTAACTACAAGAGAGGAAGTTAGTTTTTTGGATGGGTGGAAGTAGAGGTGGAAGATGAGGATGGAGATGGAGCACTGGTCTGAATGCTAGGAAGAGTAATGGGGGGCCTATTCTTTTTCTTAGCCTTAAACTCTTTAACCACCAAATGCTCTGGCCAAAACTTGGCGGAACAAATGGTTTCAAATTGAGTTGGAGAGACGCTTATCTTGAAGGAAGATATCTCCCTGGCGTAAGAAAAGTTAAATTTTTCCACCTTTAAGCCGACGGCTTTTATTTTGCTTTGTATAAAAGCGGTCACATCATTGGATGTGAGGTCAGGGGCTAGCCGCGAGACAAAAACTTGCCGCTTTGGTGGGGCTCCCACCAGTGGTTTTGGCACCACAGGCCTAGTACCTGTGATGGCAGTATCCGGTGGTCCTGGACATCTATTAGCTGGTGGGAGCGAAACTGAGGGGATAGTTAAGGGTGCGGACTCGATGGACACGGACTCTACAGACATTTCTAACTGCATACTCTCCGAAGTGACGCATTCGGCTCCCGAATCTGCATCACCAGCAGCGATCGTTGCCCTTGGAGTAGCAAACGTAATCAACTGCTGCACTAAGGGAGTGGTCGGAGTAAGTTTTTCAGATGCCGGTGGACATGAGGCAGTCGGCACTTGGAAGTCCCGCGGAGTCGACTTCTTGCGCCTCGGAGACTCAGCCAGCAGCTGTAAACTGCTGAACTGAGTGTTAATGGCCAAGAGGCGATCATATTGCTGTTTAAAGCCTACGATCAGCTCTTTGAAGCCACTCCGCGTCTGCCTCATGAACGAACGCATGTCGTTTTCCACAGCACGGCATTCCTCACAACTATAATGTAGGCCGTTGTTTTGGGAAATGGCGTCTCCTACACGGCCCGAGATCCCTACACATTTTGTGTGCACTACGCTTTCGCAAAGACAGCAGGGGATATTGGGCTGGTCATGGGTGATCTGCTTCTTGCAGGTTTTTTTGGCACAGACGACAGAAAATTCCATATTTATGTCTTTTACGTGTATAGGTGTGGGTGTGGTTATGAATATGTCAAGTGCTTAACGTATACTTAATGCGTATGTGGGTGTAGGGCAAGATGGATATGTTACTCCCCCGGCATTTCATATAAGCCTGTCCTCAGGTTTTCACTTTAGGGTATAGGGAGTGAATTTCATCTATAACTACTGGGGTACTTTTTTCTTCTTCTGTTTCTTCCTCTTCCTTAGGTTTTACATATTTAATAGTTATATTTTTAGGTATTTTCTTTAATTTAACAATTAGATACCCGATTATGCTTATTATTGATAAAATGAACATTATTATTATAACTATTTGCAATATATTACTATATTTTGTTTGTTCTATAATTATTTCTTTTGTCTGTACATAAGACAATGGTTCTAATTTAGTTATGTTATTACTCACATAGACATTTTGTGTGAAATCTAGCATTGAATTGTGAATTCGTTTAATTGGGTTGAACAGTTGTAAATCCTATTTATGTTATTTCCTTCGATTGTTATTTCTTTGTCTAAACAATTTTGGTTTAATTTGGATTTTGGAAGGTACCATGTTAACAATATATTTGGTTCAACGTAATTAATTTGGAAATTCTTAAATGTTTTTGTGTATGGACATCTAGTGGGTTTTTGTTTTAAAATCCCTTTTTATACCCGTACTCAAAAAAGAGTTAAGGGGTATATTAGATTTGTGGTAAAAGTGGATTATAGCCAGAATGAAGAAATTAATTTTCTGTTGCTTCCCCTGCCCCCTCCTGCCAACAATAACGCAACTCATTTTCCTTAAATTTTCCTTCTAAATGGTACATGTAGAATATACATGTTAGATGTAGAATATACATAGTATATGTAGATGTAGATAACAGATGTAGCAAAAAAATGTAAAATGTAAAATGTTTTTTTTTTTTAATTCTAAATAATTATATGCTCAAAAATGTATATGCTGACTGAGTACAGGTATAAGTAGAGTCGCGTCCCCAGAAGCGACTCACACGTTCCTTCTCGTTTTTTGTCTGGACGTTGATATGCAATGACTGCACCATCAAGTGGCCCATGCGACACCAAGCCGAAGCGGAACCCAGGCAGAAACGCAGCCCTCCTCCCGCCCAACCGACCGAGGGGCGCTGCCGCATGACGCGCGACGCGTGTTACCGAACCGATCGCGAGCATGAAGGAAAGATAGGTGTTAGACTAAAATTCGAGGAAATTAGAGCTAAACACAACTCAAAGAGCTAAACATGCAAAAATAGCTAAAAATATAACTAATTACGGGAAAGGTATGTTAGTATTAGTGATTTAAGAAGAGGAAGGGAATTAGTAGTTGATATTATGTGGTAGAGGGAATTGAAGTCCGAGCAAAGTACCCTAAATGGTTCGTGCAAGGAATAATTCGATCTACAAAGCGGAGGGAACAAAGGAATGAAGTTTCTAGTAGATCTAATAGGAATCGTAAAGTTTATGCGGCTCAACAAGTCAGGGCTATCTACGTCACCCTTGATCAGGTTGTGCATAAAAATCACACCAAGCATTTTTCTACGACTAGCTAAGGTTGGAAGGTTTATTAAAAGCAACCTACGAGGATAAGATGGCAGTCTCACACCTGCACTGGACTGATTCTATACGGTCCTGGTGTACTTTGTACTGGGGACACCATACACAAGAGCCGTACTCTAAAATCGGACGAGCAAGCGAGATGTAGAGAGTCTTCGTTATATAGGGGTCGCCAAATTCCTTTGACCACCTCTTTATAAACCCAAGCACACCCATGGCCTTATTTACCATGGTAGAAATGTGTTCAGAAAACTTTAACTTTGGGTCTAATTTAACACCAAGATCATCAACCAAGGTAATTCTCTCAAGAGAACCATCGCAGAGGCTATAAGGAGCCAAAAGGGGGCTGGAGCGATGAAATGTCATTACTTAGCATTTCGAGGCATTTAGGTGTAACATATTTGCACAACACCATGAATGAAAGTTATTGAGATCGGATTGCAAGCGAGAGTGAAATGAAATGAATTTCATGAAATGAAATTTGAACGAGCTATTACATAGTGAGAAAGAGAATAGGGAGAACCAACTTCTCGAAATTTTTTATAAAGTCTTGATTTTAAATTTTTTAGACTGCATAACTCTTTGGTAAACCAAGGAGGCTTTCCAGATCTAACCGGACAAGAAAGTGAGACACAAGAATCAAAAAATGTGTCAAGTATATTGTAAAAAATGTTTGTGCCTTTCATAACGTCAGTGCACAAGTACAGAGCGGACCAATCGAAATCCCTAATAAGGTTATTAAGCTTCGTAAACTCGGCTTTACGAAAGCAGCGGACACGTTCAGATAGCCTATCCATTCGATCCAATACAGTAGGGCCAATATCGACTGACACTTCGAATGTCGGATGGTAGGAGTCTTCAGGTATACTGAGCGGAAGGGCTCGGGTTAACAACGCTATGGTCGGATCCGAGACAAAGCACAGATCAAGCAATCGACCCAAGGAATTTTTCACATGGTTGACTTGAGACAGGGATAGGTCTAGCAAGCCGTCGATAAAGTCATGTCGTGACATGGGCACAAGGTTATTAGACTCGTTTACCGAAGACCAAACAGTACCTGGCAAATTGAAATCACCAAGAACTATCATATGGTCTTTATCTGATAGCGAGGAAGAAACAGTTTTTAAAGCGGAGAGGTGATGCTCGTATATTAAGATATCCGAGGAAGGTGGAATATACGAGCAATTATGAAAATGGAAAAGCCTGGGAGAATCAGTTTTACGCACAGGAATTCCAGGTCTTGTTGAACCTGGACCATGAAATGTTCCGACGTGAAGTTTGAGTCCACTGCAATAAGGACGCCACCTCCACGTCGAGACGAACGGTCATTTCTAAAAATTGTGTACCGACATGCCAAATCTTCGGAACTAAGTATGTCCGGTTTTAACCAGGTCTCGGTGAACACAATAACGTGGGACGAGAATGCGAGACTCTCAAGGAAAAGAGTGCTGAGCTTACTACGCAAGCCTCTAGCATTCTGGTAGGTAACTACAAGAGAGGAAGTTAGTTTTTTGGATGGGTGGAAGTAGAGGTGGAAGATGAGGATGGAGATGGAGTCTGAATGCTAGGAAGAGTAATGGGGGGCCTATTCTTTTTCTTAGCCTTAAACTCTTTAACCACCAAATGCTCTGGCCAAAACTTGGCGGAACAAATGGTTTCAAATTGAGTTGGAGAGACGCTTATCTTGAAGGAAGATATCTCCCTGGCGTAAGAAAAGTTAAATTTTTCCACCTTTAAGCCGACGGCTTTTATTTTGCTTTGTATAAAAGCGGTCACATCATTGGATGTGAGGTCAGGGGCTAGCCACGAGACAAAAACTTGCCGCTTTGGTGGGGCTCCCACCAGTGGTTTTGGCACCACAGGCCTAGTACCTGTGATGGCAGTATCCGGTGGTCCTGGACATCTATTAGCTGGTGGGAGCGAAACTGAGGGGATAGTTAAGGGTGCGGACTCGATGGACACGGACTCTACAGACATGTCTAACTGCATACTCTCCGAAGTGACGCATTCGGCTCCCGAATCTGCATCACCAGCAGCGATCGTTGCCCTTGGAGTAGCAAACGTAATCAACTGCTGCACTAAGGGAGTGGTCGGAGTAAGTTTTTCAGATGCCGGTGGACATGAGGCAGTCGGCACTTGGAAGTCCCGCGGAGTCGGCTCCTCGGAGACTCAGCCAGCAGCTGTAAACTGCTGAACTGAGTGTTCATGGCCAAGAGGCGATCATATTGCTGTTTAAAGCCTACGATCAGCTCTTTGAAGCCACTCCGCGTCTGCCTCATGAACGAACGCATGTCGTTTTCCACAGCACGGCATTCCTCACAACTATAATGTAGGCCGTTGTTTTGGGAAATGGCGTCTCCTACACGGCCCGAGATCCCTACACATTTTGCGTGCACTACGCTTTCGCAAAGCCAGCAGGGGATATTGGGCTGGTCATGAGTGATCTGCTTCTTGCAGGTTTTTTTGGCACAGACAAGTTGTGTTTTTACACAATTATCAGGCATGCACCCGCGGTAAAAGTACGATTTTAATGTAAGTTATTTAGAGAGTTAAATTATAGATAAAAACATCGGCTGTTTAAGTTAAACAAAAGGAAAATGCGGAGCGCAAAACAAAAACAGGTCCGGTCACTACGGAAGAGAACGAATTCGAATTTTATACAATTGTCTTCTATTATTTGCTTAGTTTCTTTGCTATATATTTTGTCTTCGTAACTATAATATTTATCGAATATTAATTCTGTTAAAATATTATTTTGATTATCTGGATATGGGACAATTTTGTATACTGGGACATTGGCAATTTCGCTCGGAATATTGGAGATTATATAGATTTCATTTTTATCAACTTTTAGCCATGTAGAAGTGTTATTATCCGCCTTTTTGCCGCCCTGGTATATCGCTCCCAGGTAGCTCTCGGGTAAGTCAGGGGTGTTTCCGACCCGATACCCAGGGGACGGATTAAACAAAAATTATCTACTAACACACAATTGACACATCCAACAAACAGTTGGAATCCTCTTCGTTGGCACTCTCTTCGGCGAGGTCAGTGGATGTCATTGACCATGGCGAGGCCCTCCCTTCCATGAGCGTCCCGTTTTATTTGGTGAGCGCTCCCAATTTAATCTCGGCTGGTCCTTCTCTCTCTCTCACTCGTCCCCCCCACCCACAGGTCTCTACTCCATCATAATTCCTTTCAATGTTCTTCTAAATTCATGTTTTATTATTTAAACTAAATCTACTTATCTCCTATAACATTTAATACTGTTACTAAGCTCAAATAACGAAAATATATACTAACATAAAAAAAATACTAACATTAAAAAAAAAAATACGAAACCTTTTTCATCCGACTTGGCAGCCCCTTTTTTTGATCGAAAACCACAAAACGTAAACAAACTGAAACAGAATGAATGAAATAAATAATCTTAAACTAAAAAGAGCTCTTGTTAGTAAGTTGCATACGTAAGTTGGATTATATAAAAATGGATCGGGGAGGGGTGTGTCGTTCGGGAGTGAAAAAATAGCCTCCGTTTACATTTTGAAACGAACAAAAATTATCTGTTTTACTATATTTTCTTCTTCTTTATTCTATTGCAGATCTCTACTCTCTATATTTTTGGTTTTGTTGGTAAAGAGTGTCTCCGGGATAAAAATGAATATACGTGAATCGGCGTTTGTGTAAAGGGATATGTGGGGTACTAGCTAGGAATGTGATTGATGAGTGCAGGGTGCTAATTTGGTTTTATTTTGTGTTATGGGGTATACGTGCGGGTTCGGTGGAGTGTGATTTGTGAGTGATGTGTGTATGACTGTGTGATGTGGTGGAACGGGCGGGTTGTTGCGGATCAGGCTGATTGTTGCGGATCAGGCTGCCGTCTGTCGATGGGCGGATCCGTGCGGCCCGCAGTCCTCGTCTCGTGGCTTTCCGGCCTGGGGTCTGCCGTGTCCGCTGCAGTCGTCTCCTCCTTCCTGCGCCGTCGTCGTCTCCTGGCTTCAATTGTCGGGGCCGGGTTTTGGTCCCGCTGCCGAATTTGCGTCCTGAAGATACTGTTGCCGTTGTGAGTTTCTCGCCACTGTCTTATTTAATTTGGTTCTCTAACTCTTCTCTCTTTTTTTTTTATAGGCACATGTGGCCTGCTTTGATCTCTCCCAGAAACTGACCCTCGGAATCTAACCTTCACGGCCTCGTTTTTTCTTTTCCAGCCTTGCCACCTTGCTCCCTCCTTGCAACCTTGTTACAGCCTCCCAGGATCCACAACAGAGGCCGCTGTCTCCTCTCCTTCTCCAGCCCTATCGGCTAACGGCTCCTTCAAAAAAAGCCGTCCATAACACCACACTCCCGTTTAAAGGTCCTGCCGTCGAAACGGGAGTGCAAAACCTAGGCGGTTTCCGGATCTTATCAGCTCAAATGTAGGCCATCGCCCACACCCTGAGATCCTCGTCTCACGCTCTACCGACTTATATGACCGGGCTACTGCTTTAGATCTTTAGCATGGAACACTCCTATCCGTGCCCCTTGCAGTGTCTCCAGTTCATATAAGCTGTTTCCTAAGCTCCGGACCACTCTGCACTTTCCATACTTCGGACTAAACTTGGCATTGATATTGTTTTTAAAATTGCTTAATATGAAGTTCCGCTTATACACTTCCTGTCCAGGTAAGTACCGGATCTCTTTTGCCTTTCGATCATACCGTTTCTTCGCTCTCTTGTAGGCCTCATGCGAATTCTTCCGGACCTCATCGCGGATGATCTCCTGCTGGTCTTGTCTTGCCACGAGTGATACCTGCGCATCGTTCAGGGCTCCCAGCCTCCGTGCTAGTTTGTAGTCCCGCCCGCTGGTGAACATGTGCTGTCCGAACAGCACGAAGTATGGTGACGTGCCGATGCCTGTGTGTATCGCACTCCTGGCCGCACACTGTATCTCCGTGAGCTTCTCATCCCAGCGCGTATGATCGTCGCCTACGTATGTCCGGATGGCTGCCTGGACTGTCTGGTTTACGCGTTCTGCTGCGTTTGCCTGAGGGGCATAGTTCCCCGATCTCATATGGGTAATGCTCCTCTTGTTCAGGAATTGTGTGAATTCCGCCGACACAAACTGCTTGCCATTATCGGTGTGTACCGTTTCGGGCACTCCAAACTGCGGGAAGACCTCTTCTCGTAGGAATCGGATTACGACTGCGGAAGTGGCCTTCGACATGGCTTTTAGCCAAACATATTTCGTCATGTGGTCGAGGACTATCAGTATGACCACATTCCCGCTTCTCGTTCTAGGATATGGACCCAAAAAATCAAGATAAAGCTTTTGGATCGGCCTCTCGGTTACTGTTTCCGCCCCCATGAGTGGACGTTTAATCTGCGTTGAGTGCTTTGTCTCCCTACAGGTTTCACAGCCGGTCACGTACGCCTTCACCTGTACTGTCATACGGGGCCAATAGTAATACTGCCGCAGGCGTCCCAGTGTCCTCGCGATACCTCCATGCATTGCCACGTCGCTATCGTGTGCCTCCTGGATCAGCGTGTTCGTCAGTGCTTCTGGAATCCACAGCTTCCACTGGAACTCCTCCAACTCTGGCCGGGCAAATTGTGTACGCCTAAACAGCAGGCCATCCTCCACCTTCAGGTCTGGAAAGTTGTCCCTATCCTGCTGAACTGTCTCTATCCTCCCCTGGTATTCCTCGGCTTCGAATGCTGTGGTGTCGAAGTCCAGGAAGTCGATCGCCTCTACGTCAAACGGACGGGACAGCATATCCGCGACTACGTTGTCCTTCCCCTTGGGGTGCTCTATCTCGAAATCATACGCCTGGAGAGCTAATGACCATCTAGCTAGTCTCCCATCCAGCGCCTTGAACTTCATCAGCCACTGCAAGCTTGCGTGATCCGTTATCACCGTGAATGGCATCAGCTCTACGTAAGCCCGGAACTTCTCTATTGCCTTCACCGCAGCTAAACACTCTTTTTCAGGAACGCTGTAATTCATACTTGTGGATGAATCTTGCTCCAATCCCCACGTGGCTCGCATCACACTGTATAAAAAAGTGTTTCTTAAAGTCCGGGTGGCGTAACAAGGGAGCGCTGGTAAGTGCTTTTTTAGCTTCTCGAACGACTCGCTCGCTTCTACCGTGAGCTTAAATGAACCTTTCCCTTTCAGACAGTCTGTGAGATGAGCTGATAATGCCGAGAAATTTCGAATAAACCGGCGAGACCAGCCGGCTGTCCCCAAAAATCTCCGAATTTGTCGCACGTTCGTCGGCATCGGAATCTGCGTGATCGCCTGTACCTTTTCCGGATCGGTCCTCAGTGCGCCGTCGCCTACGATGTACCCTAGGTACTTCAGGTATTTATATACGAACCTCGACTTCTTTTTCCCGATTGTCAAATTCGCCTCATTGAGACACTTTGCCACCTCCTCCAACAGCTTCATGTGTTCCTCGAACGTCCGGGAAATGACTAGCAGGTCATCCAAATATACGAAGACATGGCTTCGTACTCGCTGGGGAATCACGCGGTCCATTAATCGACACAGCTGCTGTGCTGCGTTGCACAATCCGAACGGCATCGACTTAAATTGATAGAGTGGTCTCCCTGGCACCGTAAATGCTGTATACGTTCGACTTTCGGGCTGCCATCTGCCAAAAGGCGTGCTTCAAGTCAATGCTGCTAATGAACACGGTGTCCTCCACCCGGCTCAGGATCGATTCGATGCTCTGCAGTGGGTAAGCATCCTTGATTGTTAGCTTGTTCAGCTTCCGCGCATTCAAACATAATCGGTTTTTCCCGGCTTTCTCACTAGCATCACCCAATTGCTCCACGGACTTTCGCTGAGTTCGATGACTCCTAGGCGCAGCATCTCATCAACCTCCGCAAACAACAACTCCTGCACTGCCGGGGATACCGGATAGAAGCGCTCCTTGACGGGTACTGCCCCCTCGACTAGGCGTATCTCGTGATTTTCGATCTTCGTTCTCCCTAGACCGTGTGCATCGAACGACCGAAACTTCTCCTTCACTTGGTCCAGCCGTGTCTGTTGGGAGTGTGTCAACTCGTGGGGTTCCATCGGTCTACTCCTCGTCAGCAGTTCGGCCTCGATTTCAGCTACCTCTTCTCCTTGTTCCCGGCTTACTATCTGCGGCGCCAGTCCAAATTTCTGCCAGAAATCGACTCCCAGGTACAAAGGCTGTTTCAGCGAGGGACACAGGAACAATTCCATGGTATGCTTCTGGCCTCCGTAGGTCATCAATGCCGTCACATGACCCAGGATTTGATGAGGCGTGCCTCCTGCGGTTTGTACTGAGGATTTCGTGGACTCTTGAAGTTTCAGTTCTAATTCGTCAATTAACTCCTTTCCACCTCTTCCCAGCAGGCTGACTGATGCCCCTGTATCCAGCAAACCCATCAGTTTCATCGAGCCCAGGCTCACTTGCGTAAATGGTCGGTCATCCTGGCTCAGTGCAGAGCGGATTGCTGCACATATGCCGCGTCTCCTCCTCTGGCGTGCCTGGAACCTGACCCGAGCTCTCTGTGTTCTGGCTGAACCTGTTCGAGCGATCTCTTCCACCTCGTCTCCCATTATCCTCTTCCGGGTCTGCTCGTATCGATGCTGCATTTCTGCTAACGGCTTACGCTCCGACCATCTTGCCCCAGGTAGCACTGCCTGGTTTACCTTAAAGATTGTACTATATATGTTTTTATCCTTAATAATAGGTATGTCCCCTATAGGTGACTGTAAATTAATGTTGGAGGACGGAATTACTGATTGCTTATGGACTTGGAACCCGGCTCCTCCTGTGTCGCGCTCCTTTTTGCATTTCCCGGTGGACATTTCGGGCATTTGGGAAGGATTATCCCGGCCAGCCCACACTTATAGCAGAAAATGTTCCGCACTGCTGACTCGCACTCAAAATATGTGTGCCCCAGCTGAGCGCAATTCCAGCACTTCAGCTGTGTGCGATCGCCCCCAGACTCCTTCGTCCTATAGACTGCATCCAGCGCCTCTGCCGGTTCATCTGGGTCGTGATTATTTACCTCAAGTTCATACACCTTGTGGTCTTCTCTACGCCTGTTCGTCCCATGATCTGGACCGCTTCTCGCCCATCGCGTCGACAGCAGCTTCTCGGTGTCTGCACATTCTTCCCTTAGCTTCTGCATATTGGTTATCTGCATCGGGTAAATGACTCGCGACACTGCGTCTCTGACATTAACCTTAATAATCTTTATTAGGTCGTGATCCGAGAAGGGATTCAGCAACCTCGACCTCAACACTAGCATCTCCTGAATATACAGATACGTCGACTCTCCGTGTCGTTGTCGGCGTTCCCTGAGCTCTTGCCCCCGCTTGAATTCTGTTCGCCGCAATTGAAATCGCTGCTGTAGTCCATATCGCAGGTTCGGCCAATCCGGAACTCCTACCGTCCTCACGTGCATCCAGTACCAATCCCTCGCATGGCCGGTTACCAATGTGTGAAAGGCTTTCAGAAGATCCGAAAATGCTACCTGGTATACTGACTGTAAATGCTCTACCCGGAAGATAAACTCCGCCACGGGCATCCCCTTTGGATCACCATCGAAGCTGAGTCCCCATCAACGAATCTGCACTTGCTCCAGCTTGGCCTCCCCGTTGCTTGGACGATTCCGGTTAAGGTTTGTTCCTGCGCCCCTTGTGTTTGCCAACCAATCATCTACCGGTCTCTGTTCCGCATGGGACCTCTGCTCGGACTCTAACGTTCAAAAGTAGGTTTTTAAAAAGATATTTTATTTAACCGAACTAATATATTAGAACATAGGATATGATAATGAATTCCCCAACTCAATGTTAGAAAGTCTCAAACGGAACTGTCTTCTTGTTCTCGAGTTATTGATCTCGAGACCTCTGTTGGGAAGCTTAAAGCTTATCTCCTTAAGCTTTCGGCTTTGGCTGATATTTCGTCTTCGTAAATGAGTGATGATGGCTTCGGCTGAGAGAGTCGAAGCTTCGGTTGCGAGAGGCGTTGTTTTGGTGAGAGCGGCTGATAACCGATGCGTTGGCCCATGTGTGGGAGGCTTGGGAGATGCGTCAGCTTGGCTGAAACAGGCAGCCGCAGCTGGTGATTGGTGTCAGCTTTCATCTTGAGAACTCAATTGTTTACAAGAGTTCTCCCTTCTATTAGAGTGTGGGACTGATTCTGAATTAGTCATATGATGGAGTGTGGGAACGAGCTGATAACGTATTGGTCAGCGACGTTCTATTGCATTCCAGAGTTTTGGGTTGCATGGGACTTCCTGTTGATTTCGGTATGGACGAATCATGCGTTGTTTATGCAGGTGTTGGGGTATCTTCTTATATGTTTATCTTATTTCATATAGATGCGAATACATGGGTGTAAGGGTGAGTGCTGGGCATATGCATAACGTGTATAGGTGTGGGTGTGGTTATGAATATGTCAAGTGCTTAACGTATACTTAATGCGTATGTGGGTGTAGGGCAAGATGGATATGTTACTCCCCCGGCATTTCATATAAGCCTGTCCTCAGGTTTTCACTTTAAGGTATAGGGAGGGAATTTCATCTATAACTACTGGGGTACTTTTTTCTTCTTCTGTTTCTTCCTCTTCCTTAGGTTTTACATATTTAATAGTTATATTTTTAGGTATTTTCTTAAATTTAACAATTAGATACCCGATTATGCTTATTATTGATAAAATGAACATTATTATTATAACTATTTGCAATATATTACTATATTTTGTTTGTTCTATAATTATTTCTTTTGTCTGTACATAAGACAATGGTTCTAATTTAGTTATGTTATTACTCACATAGACATTTTGTGTGAAATCTAGCATTGAATTAGTTATTGTGAATTCGTTTAATTGGGTTGAACAGTTGTAAATCCTATTTATGTTATTTCCTTCGATTGTTATTTCTTTGTCTAAACAATTTTGGTTTAATTTGGATTTTGAAAGGTTCCATGTTAACAATATATTTGGTTCAACGTAATTAATTTGGAAATTCTTAAATGTTTTTGAGTATGGACATTTAATGGGTTTTTGTTTTAAAATCCCTTTTTATACCCGTACTCAAAAAAGAGTTAAGGGGTATATTAGATTTGTGGTAAAAGTGGATTATAGCCAGAATGAAGAAATTAATTTTCTGTTGCTTCCCCTGCCCCCTCCTGCCAACAATAACGCAACTCATTTTCCTTCTCGCTGGCACACTCTGCCGCGTTCAGTGCGCGAGCATCCCCTAGCGGAGGAGATGTAGAATCTAAATGGTACATGTAGAATATACATGTTAGATGTAGAATATACATAGTATATGTAGATGTAGATAACAGATGTAGCAAAAAAATGTACAATTTTTTTTTTTTTAATTCTAAATAATTATATGCTCAAAAATGTATATGCTGACTGAGTACGGGTATAAGTAGAGTCGCGTCCCCAGAAGCGACTCACACGTTCCTTCTCGTTTTTTGTCTGGACGTTGATATGCAATGACTGCACCATCAAGTGGCCCATGCGACACCAAGCCGAAGCTTGTTACGCGCGGAACCCAGGCAGAAACGCAGCCCTCCTCCCGCCCAACCGACCGAGGGGCGCTGCCGCATGACGCGCGACGCGTGTTACCGAACCGATCGCGAGCATGCAGGAAAGATAGGTGTTAGACTAAAATTCGAGGAAATTAGAGCTAAACACAACTCAAAGAGCTAAACATGCAAAAATAGCTAAAAATATAACTAATTACGGGAAAGGTATGTTAGTATTAGTGATTTAAGAAGAGGAAGGGAATTAGTAGTTGATATTATGTGGTAGAGGGAATTGAAGTCCGAGCAAAGTACCCTAAATGGTTCGTGCAAGGAATAATTCGATCTACAAAGCGGAGGGAACAAAGAAATGAAGTTTCTAGTAGATCTAATAGGAATCGTAAAGTTTATGCGGCTCAACAAGTCAGGGCTATCTACGTCACCCTTAATCAGGTTGTGCATAAAAATCACACCAAGCATTTTTCTACGACTAGCTAAGGTTGGAAGGTTTATTAAAAGCAATCTACGAGGATAAGATGGCAGTCTCACACCTGCACTGGACTGATTCTATACGGTCCTGGTGTACTTTGTACTGGGGACACCATACACAAGAGCCGTACTCTAAAATCGGACGAGCAAGCGAGATGTAGAGAGTCTTCGTTATATAGGGGTCGCCAAATTCCTTTGACCACCTCTTTATAAACCCAAGCACACCCATGGCCTTATTTACCATGGTAGAAATGTGTTCAGAAAACTTTAACTTTGGGTCTAATTTAACACCAAGATCATCAACCAAGGTAATTCTCTCAAGAGAACCATCGCAGAGGCTATAAGGAGCCAAAAGGGGGCTGGAGCGATGAAATGTCATTACTTAGCATTTCGAGGCATTTAGGTGTAACATATTTGCACAACACCATGAATGAAAGTTATTGAGATCGGATTGCAAGCGAGAGTGAAATGAAATGTCCTTATACTGGACACAAAGTTTAACATCATCCGCATTCATGAGTACTCGAGAGTTTGTTAATACTGAAGGCAGATCATTAATAAAGAGTGTGAATAGTAGGGGGCCTAGATAGCCCTGTGGTACTCCAGAAGTAACCTTAACAGGTGAAGAGAAGGAGTTTTTGAAGAGGACTCTTTCTAACGAAGGTAGTTAGAAATCCATCTCGAATGATTAGGCGGAAGATCATGAAGCAGTGAGCTTTCATTTAACAAAGGGCTGAAGATGCCATTCGACCTTGGTAAACTGTATGGATACGGCTGACCAGAGTAGCTTTCATGAGAATAGGTTGTTTGGAAAAATTTGGCAAAAAGATCGGCAATTGCCTGATCATTGTTTGCTGACATATTGAGAAAAGATAACGAGGATGGATGTGCGGTAAAACGGTTAAGGGTCCTGTGAAAATCGTATCCTGCATCGAGATAGGTAGTTTTTATAGCATTGAGCGTTAAGAACGGAGAAATTTGACCGAGCTATTACATAGTGAGAAAGAGAATAGGGAGAACCAACTTCTCGAAATTTTTTATAAAGTCTTGATTTTAAATTTTTTAGACTGCATAACTCTTTGGTAAACCAAGGAGGCTTTCCAGATCTAACCGGACAAGAAAGTGGGACACAAGAATCAAAAAATGTGTCAAGTATATTGTAAAAAATGTTTGTGCCTTTCATAACGTCAGTGCACAAGTACAGAGCGGACCAATCGAAATCCCTAATAAGGTTATTAAGCTTCGTAAACTCGGCTTTACGAAAGCAGCGGACACGTTCAGATAGCCTATCCATTCGATCCAATACAGTAGGGCCAATATCGACTGACACTTCGAATGTCGGATGGTAGGAGTCTTCAGGTATACTGAGCGGAAGGGCTCGGGTTAACAACGCTATGGTCGGATCCGAGACAAAGCACAGATCAAGCAATCGACCCAAGGAATTTTTCACATGGTTGACTTGAGACAGGGATAGGTCTAGCAAGCCGTCGATAAAGTCATGTCGTGACATGGGCACAAGGTTATTAGACTCGTTTACCGAAGACCAAACAGTACCTGGCAAATTGAAATCACCAAGAACTATCATATGGTCTTTATCTGATAGCGAGGAAGAAACAGTTTTTAAAGCGGAGAGGTGATGCTCGTATATTAAGATATCCGAGGAAGGTGGAATATACGAGCAATTATGAAAATGGAAAAGCCTGGGAGAATCAGTTTTACGCACAGGAATTCCAGGTCTTGTTGAACCTGGACCATGAAATGTTCCGACGTGAAGTTTGAGTCCACTGCAATAAGGACGCACCCTCCACGTCGAGACGAACGGTCATTTCTAAAAATTGTGTACCGACATGCCAAAACTTCGGAACTAAGTATGTCCGGTTTTAACCAGGTCTCGGCGAACACAATAACGTGGGACGAGAATGCGAGACTCTCAAGGAAAAGAGTGCTGAGCTTACTACGCAAGCCTCTAGCATTCTGGTAGGTAACTACAAGAGAGGAAGTTAGTTTTTTGGATGGGTGGAAGTAGAGGTGGAAGATGAGGATGGAGATGGAGCACTGGTCTGAATGCTAGGAAGAGTAATGGGGGGCCTATTCTTTTTCTTAGCCTTAAACTCTTTAACCACCAAATGCTCTGGCCAAAACTTGGCGGAACAAATGGTTTCAAATTGAGTTGGAGAGACGCTTATCTTGAAGGAAGATATCTCCCTGGCGTAAGAAAAGTTAAATTTTTCCACCTTTAAGCCGACGGCTTTTATTTTGCTTTGTATAAAAAGCGGTCACATCATTGGATGTGAGGTCAGGGGCTAGCCGCGAGACAAAAACTTGCCGCTTTGGTGGGGCTCCCACCAGTGGTTTTGGCACCACAGGCCTAGTACCTGTGATGGCAGTATCCGGTGGTCCTGGACATCTATTAGCTGGTGGGAGCGAAACTGAGGGGATAGTTAAGGGTGCGGACTCGATGGACACGGACTCTACAGACATTTCTAACTGCATACTCTCCGAAGTGACGCATTCGGCTCCCGAATCTGCATCACCAGCAGCGATCGTTGCCCTTGGAGTAGCAAACGTAATCAACTGCTGCACTAAGGGAGTGGTCGGAGTAAGTTTTTCAGATGCCGGTGGACATGAGGCAGTCGGCACTTGGAAGTCGCGCGGAGTAGACTTCTTGCGCCTCGGAGACTCAGCCAGCAGCTGTAAACTGCTGAACTGAGTGTTCATGGCCAAGAGGCGATCATATTGCTGTTTAAAGCCTACGATCAGCTCTTTGAAGCCACTCCGCGTCTGCCTCATGAGCGAACGCATGTCGTTTTCCACAGCACGGCATTCCTCACAACTATAATGTAGGCCGTTGTTTTGGGAAATGGCGTCTCCTACACGGCCCGAGATCCCTACACATTTTGCGTGCACTACGCTTTCGCAAAGCCAGCAGGGGATATTGGGCTGGTCATGAGTGATCTACTTCTTGCAGGTTTTTTTGGCACAGACGACAGAAAATTTCATATTTATGTCTTTTATTTTTTTTACTTCGGGAAAAAAAGTTCAAAACAAATAGCAATCAGACCACTGTGCAGAGCAAATGCTTAGAGCAATGCTTAAAGCGAAATCGGTAAAAGATGAGAGAAGAGAGTGGTTGCAGCAACAGCTTATGGGTGAGAGCGTTACTGCACAAAAAGTTACAAGAGCGAGAGCGAAAGAACAGTTATTGAGAGTTTGGTGATAGAGAGAGTGATAGACGGCAATAACTACGACAAAGAGCGGCTAAATGTAATGAGAGGGCGTACTTACGAAAAGCAACAACACAAACACACGACTAACCGACGCACAAAATTTATTAAATAAGTTGTGTTTTTACATAATTATCAGGCATGCACCCGCGGTAAAAGTATGATTTTAATGTAAGTTATTTAGAGAGTTAAATTATAGATAAAAACATCGGCTGTTTAAGTTAAACAAAAGGAAAATGCGGAGCGCAAAACAAAAACAGGTCCGGTCACTACGGAAGAGAACGAATTCGAATTTTATACAATTGTCTTCTATTATTTGCTTAGTTTCTTTGCTATATATTTTGTCTTCGTAACCATAATATTTATCGAATATTAATTCTGTTAAAATATTATTTTGATTATCTGGATATGGGACAATTTTGTATACTGGGACATTAGCAATTTCGCTCGGAATATTGGAGATTATATAGATTTCATTTGTATCAACTTTTAGCCATGTAGAAGTGTTATGATCCGCCTTTTTGCCGCCCTGGTATATCGCTCCCAGGTAGCTCTCGGGTAAGTCAGGGGTGTTTCCGACCCGATACCCAGGGGACGGATTAAACAAAAATTATCTACTAACACACAATTGACACATCCAAAAAACAGTTGGAATCCTCTTCGTTGGCACTCTCTTCGGCGGGGTCAGTGGATGTCATTGACCATGGCGAGGCCCTCCCTTCCATGAGCGTCCCGTTTTATTTGGTGAGCGCTCCCAATTTAATCTCGGCTGGTCCTCCTCTCTCTCTCTCTCGTCCCACCCACCCTCAGGTCTCTACTCCATCATAATTTCTTTCAATGTTCTTCTAAATTCATGTTTTATTATTTTAACTAATAGGCTGTTTACATTGGGACTGCGTCATGCTTCTTTGCGTCTTGGCGAAGACGCAGTTTTTTTTACATAGGTTAAGCATAGGCAAAAAGTTGCGTCGGTCGCTGATTCATGTGCGTCTATTCGATATATTCGATTGCTTTTGCGCTTAACTGCACATTTTTGCACTTTTCTGCCTATCAGCGCAACTATCACCTCTAAGAACAACAAAAACTTGTAGTTAAAAAATTAAATTTTGGCGCTAAAATGAATGGTTGTGCAAAAAGGTGAAAATATACATAAAATCATGAAATAAAATACTTGAAACTGATTGTATTATTATCATACGACATTTTTGTGATCCCCTGATGCCATTATGACACTGCTGGAGACGAACTTCGATGGTTTTCATAATTTTAAGAAGGACTCCCACAAGCTCTACAAAGAAATGTCTGAAAATAATAAATAAATATAAGAATCAATTCTCTTTCGTCCATTTTCTTGTCGTCTTGCATAATTCTGTTGATTTCTCAAAATTTGTTTACTTTCCTTGTCATCAAGCACTCACATCAAAATTCAAGACGCACGTCTGCCAATGTAAACGCCTTTTCTGCTTCATTGCGTCTATTCCGATATCGATAGCAGACGCGCCCAGTGTAAAAAGGCTATAAATCTACTTATCTCCTATAACATTTTATACTGTTACTAAACTCAAATAACGAAAATATATACTAACATAAAAAAAATACTAACATTAAAAAAAAAAACATACAAAACCTATTTCATCCGACGTGGCAGCCCCTTTTTTTGATCGAAAACCACAAAACGTAAACAAACTGAAACAGAATGAATGAAATAAATAATCTTAAACTAAAAAGAGCTCTTGTTAGTAAGTTGCATACGTAAGTTGGATTATATAAAAATGGATCGGGGAGGGGTGTGTCGTTCGGGAGTGAAAAAATAGCCTCCGTTTAAATTTTGAAACGAACAAAAATTATCTGTTTTACTATATTTTCTTCTTCTTTATTCTATTGCAGATCTCTACTCTCTATATTTTTGGTTTTGTTGGTAAAGAGTGTCTCCGGGATAAAAATGAATATACGTGAATCGGCGTTTGTGTAAAGGGATATGTGGGGTACTAGCTAGGAATGTGATTGATGAGTGCAGGGTGCTAATTTGGTTTTATTTTGTGTTATGGGGTATACGTGCGGGTTCGGTGGAGTGTGATTTGTGAGTGATGTGTGTATGACTGTGTGATGTGGTGGAACGGGCGGGTTGTTGCGGATCAGGCTGATTGTTGCGGATCAGGCTGCCGTCTGTCGATGGGCGGATCCGTGCGGCCCGCAGTCCTCGTCTCGTGGCTTTCCGGCCTGGGGTCTGCCGTGTCCGCTGCAGTCGTCTCCTCCTTCCTGCGCCGTCGTCGTCTCCTGGCTTCAATTGTCGGGGCCGGGTTTTGGTCCCGCTGCCGAATTTGCGTCCTGAAGATACTGTTGCCGTTGTGAGTTTCTCGCCACTGTCTTATTTAATTTGGTTCTCTAACTCTTCTCTCTTTTTTTTTATAGGCACATGTGGCCTGCTTTGATCTCTCCCAGAAACTGACCCTCGGAATCTAACCTTCACGGCCTCGTTTTTTCTTTTCCAGCCTTGCCACCTTGCTCCCTCCTTGCAACCTTGTTACAGCCTCCCAGGATCCACAACAGAGGCCGCTGTCTCCTCTCCTTCTCCAGCCCTATCGGCTAACGGCTCCTTCAAAAAAAGCCGTCCATAACACCACACTCCCGTTTAAAGGTCCTGCCGTCGAAACGGGAGTGCAAAACCTAGGCGGTTTCCGGATCTTATCAGCTCAAATGTAGGCCATCGCCCACACCCTGAGATCCTCGTCTCACGCTCTACCGACTTATATGACCGGGCTACTGCTTTAGATCTTTAGCATGGAACACTCCTATCCGTGCCCCTTGCAGTGTCTCCAGTTCATATAAGCTGTTTCCTAAGCTCCGGACCACTCTGCACTTTCCATACTTCGGACTAAACTTGGCATTGATATTGTTTTTAAAATTGCTTAATATGAAGTTCCGCTTATACACTTCCTGTCCAGGTAAGTACCGGATCTCTTTTGCCTTTCGATCATACCGTTTCTTCGCTCTCTTGTAGGCCTCATGCGAATTCTTCCGGACCTCATCGCGGATGATCTCCTGCTGGTCTTGTCTTGCCACGAGTGATACCTGCGCATCGTTCAGGGCTCCCAGCCTCCGTGCTAGTTTGTAGTCCCGCCCGCTGGTGAACATGTGCTGTCCGAACAGCACGAAGTATGGTGACGTGCCGATGCCTGTGTGTATCGCACTCCTGGCCGCACACTGTATCTCCGTGAGCTTCTCATCCCAGCGCGTATGATCGTCGCCTACGTATGTCCGGATGGCTGCCTGGACTGTCTGGTTTACGCGTTCTGCTGCGTTTGCCTGAGGGGCATAGTTCCCCGATCTCATATGGGTAATGCTCCTCTTGTTCAGGAATTGTGTGAATTCCGCCGACACAAACTGCTTGCCATTATCGGTGTGTACCGTTTCGGGCACTCCAAACTGCGGGAAGACCTCTTCTCGTAGGAATCGGATTACGACTGCGGAAGTGGCCTTCGACATGGCTTTTAGCCAAACATATTTCGACATGTGGTCGAGGACTATCAGTATGACCACATTCCCGCTTCTCGTTCTAGGATATGGACCCAAAAAATCAAGATAAAGCTTTTGGATCGGCCTCTCGGTTACTGTTTCCGCCCCCATGAGTGGACGTTTAATCTGCGTTGAGTGCTTTGTCTCCCTACAGGTTTCACAGCCGGTCACGTACGCCTTCACCTGTACTGTCATACGGGGCCAATAGTAATACTGCCGCAGGCGTCCCAGTGTCCTCGCGATACCTCCATGCATTGCCACGTCGCTATCGTGTGCCTCCTGGATCAGCGTGTTCGTCAGTGCTTCTGGAATCCACAGCTTCCACTGGAACTCCTCCAACTCTGGCCGGGCAAATTGTGTACGCCTAAACAGCAGGCCATCCTCCACCTTCAGGTCTGGAAAGTTGTCCCTATCCTGCTGAACTGTCTCTATCCTCCCCTGGTATTCCTCGGCTTCGAATGCTGTGGTGTCGAAGTCCAGGAAGTCGATCGCCTCTACGTCAAACGGACGGGACAGCATATCCGCGACTACGTTGTCCTTCCCCTTGGGGTGCTCTATCTCGAAATCATACGCCTGGAGAGCTAATGACCATCTAGCTAGTCTCCCATCCAGCGCCTTGAACTTCATCAGCCACTGCAAGCTTGCGTGATCCGTTATCACCGTGAATGGCATCAGCTCTACGTAAGCCCGGAACTTCTCTATTGCCTTCACCGCAGCTAAACACTCTTTTTCAGGAACGCTGTAATTCATACTTGTGGATGAATCTTGCTCCAATCCCCACGTGGCTCGCATCACACTGGATAAAAAAGTGTTTCTTAAAGTCCGGGTGGCGTAACAAGGGAGCGCTGGTAAGTGCTTTTTTAGCTTCTCGAACGACTCGCTCGCTTCTACCGTGAGCTTAAATGAACCTTTCCCTTTCAGACAGTCTGTGAGATGAGCTGATAATGCCGAGAAATTTCGAATAAACCGGCGAGACCAGCCGGCTGTCCCCAAAAATCTCCGAATTTGTCGCACGTTCGTCGGCATCGGAATCTGCGTGATCGCCTGTACCTTTTCCGGATCGGTCCTCAGTGCGCCGTCTCCTACGATGTACCCTAGGTACTTCAGGTATTTATATACGAACCTCGACTTCTTTTTCCCGATTGTCAAATTCGCCTCATTGAGACACTTTGCCACCTCCTCCAACAGCTTCATGTGTTCCTCGAACGTCCGGGAAATGACTAGCAGGTCATCCAAATATACGAAGACATGGCTTCGTACTCGCTGGGGAATCACGCGGTCCATTAATCGACACAGCTGCTGTGCTGCGTTGCACAATCCGAACGGCATCGACTTAAATTGATAGAGTGGTCTCCCTGGCACCGTAAATGCTGTATACGTTCGACTTTCGGGCTGCCATCTGCCAAAAGGCGTGCTTCAAGTCAATGCTGCTAATGAACACGGTGTCCTCCACCCGGCTCAGGATCGATTCGATGCTCTGCAGTGGGTAAGCATCCTTGATTGTTAGCTTGTTTAGCTTCCGCGCATTCAAACATAATCGGTTTTTCCCGGCTTTCTCACTAGCATCACCCAATTGCTCCACGGACTTTCGCTGAGTTCGATGACTCCTAGGCGCAGCATCTCATCAACCTCCGCAAACAACAACTCCTGCACTGCCGGGATACCGGATAGAAGCGCTCCTTGACGGGTACTGCCCCCTCGACTAGGCGTATCTCGTGATTTTCGATCTTCGTTCTCCCTAGACCGTGTGCATCGAACGACCGAAACTTCTCCTTCACTTGGTCCAGCCGTGTCTGTTGGGAGTGTGTCAACTCGTGGGGTTCCATCGGTCTACTCCTCGTCAGCAGTTCGGCCTCGATTTCAGCTACCTCTTCTCCTTGTTCCCGGCTTACTATCTGCGGCGCCAGTCCAAATTTTTGCCAGAAATCGACTCCCAGGTACAAAGGCTGTTTCAGCGAGGGACACAGGAACAATTCCATGGTATGCTTCTGGCCTCCGTAGGTCATCAATGCCGTCACATGACCCAGGATTTGATGAGGCGTGCCTCCTGCGGTTTGTACTGAGGATTTCGTGGACTCTTGAAGTTTCAGTTCTAATTCGTCAATTAACTCCTTTCCACCTCTTCCCAGCAGGCTGACTGATGCCCCTGTATCCAGCAAACCCATCAGTTTCATCGAGCCCAGGCTCACTTGCGTAAATGGTCGGTCATCCTGGCTCAGTGCAGAGCGGATTGCTGCACATATGCCGCGTCTCCTCCTCTGGCGTGCCTGGAACCTGACCCGAGCTCTCTGTGTTCTGGCTGAACCTGTTCGAGCGATCTCTTCCACCTCGTCTCCCATTATCCTCTTCCGGGTCTGCTCGTATCGATGCTGCATTTCTGCTAACGGCTTACGCTCCGACCATCTTGCCCCAGGTAGCACTGCCTGGTTTACCTTAAAGATTGTACTATATATGTTTTTATCCTTAATACTAGGTATGTCCCCTATAGGTGACTGTAAATTAATGTTGGAGGACGGAATTACTGATTGCTTATGGACTTGGAACCCGGCTCCTCCTGTGTCGCGCTCCTTTTTGCATTTCCCGGTGGACATTTCGGGCATTTGGGAAGGATTATCCCGGCCAGCCCACACTTATAGCAGAAAATGTTCCGCACTGCTGACTCGCACTCAAAATATGTGTGCCCCAGCTGAGCGCAATTCCAGCACTTCAGCTGTGTGCGATCGCCCCCAGACTCCTTCGTCCTATAGACTGCATCCAGCGCCTCTGCCGGTCCATCTGGGTCGTGATTATTTACCTCAAGTTCATACACCTTGTGGTCTTCTCTACGCCTGTTCGTCCCATGATCTGGACCGCTTCTCGCCCATCGCGTCGACAGCAGCTTCTCGGTGTCTGCACATTCTTCCCTTAGCTTCTGCATATTGGTTATCTGCATCGGGTAAATGACTCGCGACACTGCGTCTCTGACATTAACCTTAATAATCTTTATTAGGTCGTGATCCGAGAAGGGATTCAGCAACCTCGACCTCAACACTAGCATCTCCTGAATATACAGATACGTCGACTCTCCGTGTCGTTGTCGGCGTTCCCTGAGCTCTTGCCCCCGCTTGAATTCTGTTCGCCGCAATTGAAATCGCTGCTGTAGTCCATATCGCAGGTTCGGCCAATCCGGAACTCCTACCGTCCTCACGTGCATCCAGTACCAATCCCTCGCATGGCCGGTTACCAATGTGTGAAAGGCTTTCAGAAGATCCGAAAATTCTACCTGGTATACTGACTGTAAATGCTCTACCCAGAAGATAAACTCCGCCACGGGCATCCCCTTTGGATCGCCATCGAAGCTGAGTCCCCATCAACGAATCTGCACTTGATCCAGCTTGGCCTCCCCGTTGCTTGGACGATTCCGGTTAAGGTTTGTTCCTGCGCCCCTTGTGTTTGCCAACCAATCATCTACCGGTCTCTGTTCCGCATGGGACCTCTGCTCAGACTCTAACGTGCGGTTGTCTACGAATAGGTGTGTTGGCTGTGCTTGTTGGTACGAAGGCGCTTGCGGTTCCCCTCTTCCTGGACTGGCTGGCTGGCGATCGGGGATCGAACCGATTCCTTTTGTCCACATCACTCGGCGTTCGTTCCGCTTTTAGCGAGCCTACTACGGCGTTGATTCCTCGCATGAACTCTAGCATATCGGCTTTCACCGATGACCTTAGCGCCTCCATTTGCTGCCCAAACGAAGCTCGGTACGTCTCATGGGCTTGGACGAATGCCGCATTTATCGCCGATCTTATTTTCGGGGATATCTCCTGGTACTTACGGGTTCCCTGACCTCCTATTGCCCCAGCCTCAGCGTTTCCTAAGTACAGCAACTCGTGTTCGCTGTCCGTCCCTTGAGTCGCCACTTCCGGCCTACCGACGGTTTTCCCGTCCTGGGACCGCGTCGTCGGCATTTTTTAGGGTTGGTATCGGCGTTGTGCCTCCGGACTACGCCTTGTTTTTCCCGACCCTTTGAAAATTTCCGAGTCACTCATCAACAACTATTCCACTAGACAAAAACTAATTTGATCGATCACACATAAATACGTTCAAAGAATACCAAAAATACTCAAGCAAGCCGGTCGTGTTTCTGCATCGCTCTCGCATTTTTCGCCTAATCAAAAAAAAAAAAAAGAAACTTATAAACTGTAATTAATTCAATTTGGTCTTAAGTATCGGAGTTACACACATATTCATATTTTATAAAGCTTGTGTATACTCAGTGTTTTAAATTGATTTATTAACTTATAATTTTTCTGTGGCTGCCGAACAAACATGCATACATACATACATCTAACTGTGGAGCGTTGCATTGCATTGTTTTTGTTTAGACAATTGTTATTGCTATTCGATCGGTTGCTTTGCTTTGCTTTGACTCATCGACTCATTGCAATTTTGCACTCGCCGTTCTCGCGCATAATCCGTTGCACTGCCTACTCACTCTCTGGATTTCACGCGAGCTGCACTCTGGCTCTCACTCTCACCATACTACGCCTGCATTCTTCGTTTATGGACTAATATCTCAGCCCCTCTGCTTTGCTTTATTGGAGTTCGCCGTTAGCTTTCGTCACTTCGCTGCGCCGTCTGCCCTGTATATATGTACATACATACGTACATACATAACTGCTGATCATCGTGCTCTTTCTGCTGCCTCTGCTGCTGCCTAGTCTCTCATCTAGCTTGTCCTCTCAGTGCGTCTTTTTTCTCGCTGTGCACAGTGACCCAACAGCTGTTGAAAATGGCTCTTATCTGCAGTGCAAAGAAATGCGAATTTGGTGGCACCATTAACGGTGATTCCTACCTCAGCTGCTGGCTTTGTGATAATTACGCTCATATAAAATGTGCTGGAGGTGGTCACTTTGGACGTCTTAATGACTTAATATCTAAACGCATGGGTCTTACTTGGTCATGTTTGACCTGCAGGGAGATTGAGGCGGAAATGCGCACCTTTATGAGACAAACGAGGAATGGTATCCAAGATGTTCGGAAGCAATTCAATGCTCTCAACGAGAAGTTCCTTACGTTGGAATCGCAATTTCTGGTCCTCAAACTCTTGAGCGAGTCACCAAGGAGGAAAATACCGAACAGCAACCTACTGCTGGTCTTACCTAGTGGAACGCCTGCCTCTCACCTACAACCGATGGACTCATTTTCTAGTCCTAGTGGCCAACCTTCACCGATGGATGTCCATCCGCCATCGGAGGATCCAGCCTTTCTCACGCCTAACAACATAGTAGTTGCCTCAAAAATCCACTGGATCGTCCATCATTCGCTGGTGGGGTTCTTATTGCAGTGAAAACGGCATTTGCATCCGAGCTGTTTCCATTCAACAACATCCATGGTATCGAATTCGTTGCAGTCAAAGTCCGTATTGGAACAGCATATATCTTTTTGACCTGTTCTTATATCCCACCCAGATCTGATGAAGTTGTTTATTTGAACCACCTTTCTGCAATTCGATCTGTAGTTTCTGCTTTAGGCTGTGCTGATCAGATACTAGTTATGGGTGACTTCAACATCCCATCTCTATCTTGGCAACAGGATGATTCAAACATGTTGCTACCTGGAAGTCAACATGATTTCGTCGAGGGGGTAACTGACGTCTCGCTTGCCCAAATTAACTCTGTCAGAAATAATAGAGATAGACTGTTAGATCTCATCTTTGTCAGCGATGCCTCTCGTACAACGGTTTTAAAAGGCAGTCCGATATCTTTTCCTGAAGATCCGCATCATCCTACTTTATCTATATTTTTCGAGGTCTCTATTACTAACACCATTTTACCTTCAAAAAGTCGTATAAAATGTTTTTGCAAAACTAATTTTATCGATCTTTGTCTACATCTCTCGCAAGTTAATTGGTCCTTTCTTCAGTCCTCATCTCATATAGAGCCTACTGTCAATCTGTTTTACGAAACATTATACTCTGCCCTCGATACCTACGTCCCTGAAGTCACCGTATTTGTTTCTTCTAAGCCTCCGTGGTTTTCCAAGTATCTGTCTTACATAAAAAATAAAAAATCTCGGCTCTACAAAAAGTACCAGATAACTGGTTTTTTGTCTGTCTTTGCTCAATATTCTTCGGTTCGCTCTCAATTTCTTAAGGTCAATAAGAAATGTTATAACGTATATCTTTCCCAATGTGGCAAAAATTTCCGTAGTAATCCCAAAAAATTCTTTTCGTTCGTCAACTCAAAACGCAAGTCTAACGCGTTCCCTTCTTCCCTTCAGTTACAGTCTAAAACAGAAACTTCAGATCAAGGAATTGCAAATTTTTTTGCCACCTTCTTTCAATCGACGTACTCCTCGGATAATTATGACTCCTCCACCCCTTATCCATATCATCTAGCTCATGTTAATAACGTGTTTCTTCCCTTCCTTGATGAAAGTACAGTCTTCGAAGGGTTGTCATCAATTGACATCTGTTTCTCTGCGGGTCCAGATAAAGTTCCCAGCTGTATTTTAAAATACTGCGCTCAAGCCCTATCTCATCCTTTGACCTTCTTATTTAATCCACCGAGATACCTTCTGTTGGGAAGCTAGCATCTCCTCTGCCAGAGACAGCGGTACCAGATAAAAAGTACCAGATAACTGGTTCTTTGTCTGTCTTTGCTCAATATTCTTCGGTTCGCTCTCAATTTCTTAAGGTCAATAAGAAATGTTATAACGTATATCTTTCCCAATGTGGCAAAAATTTCCGTAGTAATCCCAACAAATTCTTTTCGTTCGTCAACTCAAAACGCAAGTCTAACGCGTTCCCTTCTTCCCTTCAGTTACAGTCTAAAACAGAAACTTCAGATCAAGGAATTGCAAATTTTTTTGCCACCTTCTGTCAATCGACGTACTCCTCGGATAATTATGACTCCTCCACCCCTTATCCATATCATCTAGCTCATGTTAATAACGTGTTTCTTCCCTTCCTTGATGAAAGTACAGTCTTCGAAGGGTTGTCATCAATTGACATCTGTTTCTCTGCGGGTCCAGATAAAGTTCCGAGCTGTATTTTAAAATACTGCGCTCAAGCCCTATCTCATCCTTTGACCTTCTTATTTAATTTATCCCTGGAGCATTCTCGCCTCCCCATGATCTGGAATGAATCCTACCTTATTCCTCTTCACAAGAAAAGGTCCTGATCTAATATCGAAAATTATCGTGGTATTGCTAAACTATCTGCCATTCCGAAATTGCTCGAGCACCTTGTTACTCGTCACTTGCAACAGGCATGTTCTAGCATTATATCCCCGACGCAACATGGTTTTTTTAGACATCGATCAACATCTACTAACCTTTTAGAATTCTCGTCTCTAATCAACCGAGGATTTCAAAGTGGCTTGCAGACTGACGTCATTTTTACAGATTTCAGTAAAGCTTTTGATTCTGTTAATCATACTTTGCTGATCCATAAACTCTCTTTATTAGGTTTTCCCACAAATCTTGTAAATTGGATATCATCGTACCTGTCGAATCGCATACAGCGTGTTTTGTTTAACAATGTCTTGTCGAATGTTGTGAAAGTAACCTCTGGAGTTCCTCAAGGAAGTCATTTAGGTCCGCTTCTTTTCAATTTGTTTGTGAACGACCTGCCCCAAGTTATTTTGCACTCTGTTACTTTAATGTATGCTGATGACGTTAAAATTAGTTTTTCCTTTTCCGACTGGTACTTGCATACTCGCCTACAACTTGACCTTGATGAATTAAGCATTTGGTGTTCAAATAACCTACTTTTCTTGAACCATTCTAAGTGCAAACTTATGACTTTTCACCGCCGTGCACCACATTTGGTCTCCTATTCTCTAGGACACCATGTTCTGGATCGAATCTCCACATCAAATGACTTTGGAAGTCCTTTTCGATCACAAGCTATGTTTTAATAGCCATATTGCTTCAACTGTTAACAAAGCTAAGGGAGTTCTAGCGTTTATTAAGCGTTGGTCAAAAGAGTTTGACGATCCGTATATAACTAAAGCACTGTACGTCTCGTTGGTTCGTCCGATATTAGAGTATTGTTCTTGTATGTGGAGTCCACAATACAAGGAGCAACAAATTATTATTGAATCCGTTCAAAAAACAATTTTTAATATTCGCCCTTGAGCATCTAAGCTGGGACTCTAACAGACTCCTTCCACCATACCTATCTAGGCTAAAACTAATGAACCTACCCTCTTTACACCATCGCAGAATTTGCAATGGCGTGGTATTCATGCATAAGCTCATTCTGATTGTGAACTCCCAAACGCTTTTGGGACGAAATAAATAAATAAATAAATAAATATGGGGTCACAACCAAATCGTGACCCTAGTCTGTACGTGTGTATGCATCCGTATGTGTGGTTAGGTGTAGATTTGCTCGTGATTGTCTTTGTACCATATATGTCTCTTGCACGTGAATATTTAATGGAGTGACTGTATCGGTGTGAAGATTGTTGGAGTAGAGCCGTGTTCCGTCCGATTTTTAGGGATTGGTGGCATTGTCCGACCAAATGAATCGGGGTAAGCCGCGCGTGGAAATTAAGCGTTTGAGGGCACTCAAAAATCCAGCAGTTGTGAGATCCTTCACTAATTCCAACCAAACGGCCTTTGTTGCAAAACAGATGAAGACGCTGATGTAACATTTTGTAGGCGTTCGACTGCGCCCATCTGGCTTGTAATAGAAGGGACCGCAGTAGTCGATTCCAGTGACGCTGAATGCAGGCGAATCCTGCACTTCCAATGAAAGTGCATGATGATGGCGAACGTCAATGTATGATCCCTGGGAAAAATGATTGGGTGGCGTGCATCGAAGCCAAGAGTTGAGTGCCGCAAGTGCCCACCAGCACGAATCAAACCAACGTCATCTATGAAAGGCGAGAGAGATATAATGCTGCTGGAGGACTCCACACAGTTCCCCTTCCGCAGAGCACGGCACTCAGAATACAAGTGGGCCCGTTGAATGATGCGACGCAGCAAATGCGATCCTTTGCGAAGGTCTTCAGACGTGAGATCAGGTGACTTTTTCTTACTGATGAACTTATTAACATACCCAAAAATGCGTATCATAACTCCGAATGAGTTAAAGTGCTTAAACGAAAGCGTGATGTCGACACGCACAGACGACAGCAATACTCGATGTCTAATTTCCGCAAGGCCAGCTACTTCATTCGCCTTGCAAGAAGGAAGGTCCTTTCCTCCACAAACTAGGTTCATTTCAGTTGGGACATAGCCAATCCACGCCCCTCGTAAGTTGCTATATTGCAGAAATCTTGTTAGACACGAACACGTTAAATTTGGATGGCTCCTCTCGCAACCAAGACAGTACCACAGTTGAATCCGACCAGCAATGGATCGGGCAGTCGAAGGTATCCATTTTTCTAATTTCGCGAAGTAAATTGGTTAATAGGAACGCTGCACATAGCTCAAGCTTAGGCACCGTGAGGGTTTTCAATGGTGCAACTCTAGCCTTCGAGCAAAGCAAATGTACCTCATCGGCGGTATCCTTAAACGAACGAGCATAGATACAGGCCCCATAGGCCTGGAGGCTGGCATCACAAAAGGCATGCAACTCAAACCTTGCCTTAGGTTGAAGTATGTAATGCGGAAATGTAGCGTGACCCACAGTAGCGAAGTCCTTGCAAAACTCAGCCCAAGCCGATTTCAGTGGCTGAGGAAGAATTTCATCCCAATGCAGCTTGTCTCTCCACATGCGCTTCATGATGATTTTCGCTCTTGTCAATGTGGGTCCAATCAATCCCATAGGATCATAGCACCGTGCAATGGTTGACAACACCGAATGCTTAGTGTGCTTGCCAACACCGATTTGAGGTGCAAAAGTAATCAAGAACTTGTCCCTATGGGGTTCCCAGATGAGTCCTAGCGCCTTGGTCACATCGCTGCCATCATCGAGCTTCAGAAAACTTTCCCTTTCTGCCTCAGGGACTTCACGAAGAACATCAGGAGAGTTGGAACACCATTTCCCTAACTGAAAATTGCCACAAGTAATAAGATCCGTGGTTTGGCGCATAATATCCAGCACTTCCTCGACTGAATTTCCTCCAGAAATCATATTGTCCACGTAGAAGTCCTGTAGAATGGTTTCAGAACCCAATGGATACGAAGACGACTCATCCATGCCCAGCTGATGCATAGCTCGAATAGCTTAAAACGATGCAGGCTTAGTCCCATAGGTGACGGTGTTTAGCTTGAAGATCTGTATATCGTCGTCAACAGAGTCCCTCCACAAGATGCATTGGAGCATGGTGTCGGGCATTGAGACACGCACGCACCTATACATTTTACCGATATCGCCTGTAAGAGCAATGGAAAATGTACCAAATCGAAGGAGAGTGTGAAACAGCTTGGCTTGAATGGTGGGACCTGACATAAACAGATCATTTAACGAGAGAACAGATGTGGTAACTGCAGAGACGTCGAATACGACTCTCAGCTTTGTCGTGGATCTGTCCTCTTTAATGACGCAATGATACGGCAAGAAATATCTGCACTTGTGTCTATCTTCATTTGGCACCAGAGATACCAGAGACGACGAATATTTCGAATATAGAGCTGGATTACGCACGAACGCCAGCTGAATTTGCCCCACACACAGCAACTCGAAGAAAAGTCCGGCTCCGATGAGCAGGTCAATCCGATGCGGCTTATGGAACGAAGGGTCAGCAAGCTGGATATTCGAAGGTATAGGCCAATTAGCAGTGCTAACTGCGCTAGGTTGATGGTCCGTGATCTTCTGGGGAAACGACGGCAGTGATGCTAGTGGTGAACTCTGAAATCCGCTATTTCAGAACGAGATCCACCGAGATACCTTCTGTTGGGAAGCTAGCATCTCCTCTGCCAGAGACAGCGGCAAGCGATTTGGTTGTTCGAAGTTTTAGCTGATTAGCTAGGCGACTAGTTACAAACGACTTTCTTTGATGCGTACTCACGGTTTTTCCTGACTTGCCAACATGACCATCTTGTCCTTGCATGGATTGATCCGCATTTTCAAGCGTTCGACATCTTTTTTCCAAGTATCCAGACAGTTTCTCCCAAGATGGCAGCTCTTGATTCGACGAAGACTCCTCCCATCTATTTTGAGAGGCTTTGTCCAGCCTTTGAAAAACAGTCTGCACGAGAATACTACCGCCACTTCTTCCTTGCTTGCAAGCGACTCCATAGCACGAATATGCGAGGTAACTCTGTCGGTCAGTTCCCTCAACCTGCCCACCGATGCGTCAGCCTTCTCCAACCCAAATATCCCTCTGATGTGTGCCTGCAAAATAAAACGTTTATTGTCAAAGCGTCGCTTCAGAATGTCTAATGCTACGATATAATTAGCTTCATTTATTTCCAACGAGCTGATGGTATTCAGGGCTGCGCCACTCAAGCAGGAACGTAGATGCTGCAGCTTTTCGATAGGGCTCAGCTCAGACTCCTTGTCAATAATCGTGGTGAACATTGAGAAGAAATTGGCCCACTCCGTATAAATTCCACTGAATTTGGGCAGGACCAGATGAGGTAACCGAGATCGATTGGACATTATGACGATTGACTGCGATTCACTAGAGTTGGCGTTGAATGTGGAACAATGCTTATTACTCGAGCGATTTCCAAGCTCGCGCTGAAGAATGGTCCTCAACGACAATATGGACGAGTCGAATTTGGCAGGAATTTCACTGGACATTGACTCAAAATCCACTTCCTCCAATCTGGTGTGTGCCACAACAAAATTTGATTTAAGCTCCGTCAATGATTCCAACAGCCCTCGCAAGTCGTATTCATCCATTTGGCGCAACTTTTCACTATCCATCTCTGTGCGTATGGACTCTAGCTGATCGAAAATAGCTCTAGCCTTCAGTCTCATGAAGGAAATACGTGATACCGGAACAGGGATTTGGGTGCTGGCTGCATTCGCACTAAAACTTCCACCAGATGGAGCAGCGCCAAATGTCACAGAATCACTTTCATTGCCCATAGCAAGCGATCCACTCTTTCTACTATTCTTTTTCTTGCCCATGTTTTCGATTATAGAAAACGGTTGACGCGGAGGGTGCTAGTCGATAACAATTAAATATGATTATGCAACGCGCGAGCTCAGACGAGTTCAAACGCCTTTGCGTTTACTTTTTTGGCACTTGTTATATACGATATGTATGCACCGGTAAAAGCAACGAAGCGACGACCGAAAAACCAACAATTATGCAAAAGAGAGAACGTTCGAGATGTACACTGCTTTCGAGTTCGAATTCCAGAGAGATATTACTGCAGCCTCTCACAAGAGCTGGCTGAAGCAAACGACCAAAGAGGAGGCGAAGAACACTAACGGACCACGCCTAGAACTCTATGCAGCCAGTTTCGACAGTGCGTTGCGCAGGCTGAAGCAAACGGTGAAAGAAAATACGAAAACGAATAGCGGGCCGCTAGAACTGCTAAGGCCGGCTACAACAACTTTTGGTTCGCCACTTTTTTCACAAATGTCACGTAAAACCTTCAAAATTGGATTAATTGAATGGTTTAAACACTTTTAACGCACTGTAAGTCCACGGCGATCACGTCGGGGTCACCAAAATGTTGGAAGCTGCCGAGCTTTTTTGGCAAATCTGACTCCACATTTACAAATAATTTAATCCGTTGGTAAAGTTTACAAAGGTTTTTTATTTCTCGACGGGTTACAAAGGGTTGAGGCCGTGGCCGTGAACTACGATTCGATGCGTTCGACAAATATTTTGGACTGATGCGAGAACAGGGTGAAGCAATGCACTATAAGCAGTAATGACATATGTGTGTGGGTACGGGAACGTACTGACCCTGCAGTTCTGGCTGTCACGGCATGAAAGTGTCATAGGAAAAATTGTTCGGGCTCGACGTCGACAAAGGCAGCGACGACGACGTCAGCATGAAATTCTGCCCAGCTTCAACTGCTGCAGATCGAAGCGGACACATAAGAAAGAGAAGCAGATATCCATAGATTCGACCCTAACTCTTCTACTCTCGCTCATTTCGTGTCCTCAAAGAGATGATGGGAGAAAAACCGTTCAATTGGTGCAATATTTTGTTGCGGGAGCCTGTGATTTTTTGTTGTTGTGCGTCTATTTAGATGGTTAATCCTTTTAAAAGTAGTTTTTCAGTGTCAGGTTTTTTAAAATCAGGTAAGTGGATTCAGAGATTACAGTGTGCGTTGTTAGTTAAATTAAATTGTTACATGGGTTTCGCTAGAAAAAAAAAATCTAGTTTCTAGAACATTCTAGCCGCGTGGTTAACCGACTGAGTCGCTGCGCGTGTTTTTTTTCGCTCGAGGAAACCCATTTAACTGTAAATACTGGATTTTGAATTTAATACAAAATATATATGCAATTTGACTTATTTATTTACAGATCAAAAAAGCTCCGAAGTTGTTGGAGAAGGACCCATTGTCTAAGTGCCTCAAAAGTGTGCTGGACAAAACAGTAGTCCAGGAGTACAACCTAAACGGGATTTGCGGCAAAAAAATGTTTAAATGCCCCGCCCGACTATTTCACTCGTGGCATGTCTTGGGTGATTTCACCCACGGCTTAAACGTATAAGCCACCAGTGAAATTACTAGAAAATTCAGTGACAATCTCATATGAAGTTTCACGAGTGACGAATGCGGACATGTCCATACAAATTTCATCTGGACTTTCACCAGTGAATCACCAGTGGCTAAGGACATGCCATGAGTGATTCACCGAATGAATCACGAGTGAAAAAGGACTTTTGGAACTGCAGGGGAGAGACCGATTTTCAGTATAGGAGATGATGTGTGACTATGTGATATGAATTTCTTAGGAACTATTAACGGCTGCTGCTCGGAACAGACATGTTAATCTGGAACCAGAATTTTGAAGGAGGAAATTTGACTTTAAAATTAAATTAAGTAACTACCAGACCAGAGGAATTATCAATTTTATGTTTAGAATAGATAAAGTCTCTAACCAGAACTTCCGTTAGTGTGGCTAAAGGGGTGATAGGATTATTAGGCGTCAACGGCAAAGAAGATTCAATCCGAGGAGCTGAATCCGAAAACATTTTCAGAGATGACGATGATAGCCGTGTTAGACGGAACATCCACAACCAATCTGATAGCAGCGTCGGCAGCTTTGAGTGCGGGTCCAGAAACGCAGCCGACGGGATCGTAGACTGGCTCGTCTGACATCGCAGTCAGATCCGGGCACTGGGGAGACGGTAGGTGATGAAGTAGGTTCCTCAGTCACTGGGATTGAGGGTGTCCCAGGAACTGAAAGATAGACACTATTATGACTAGAGGGTAGACAGTTATTACCCTACTTTCTCTTCGGGGACTCAGTTAAAATGCTTTAATTTAAAGTGAGACTCCATAGATATAAACTTACGAAACGTTGACGGCCGCGAATCAATTATGAGTTTGTCTCATAATGACCCGCATGTCGCCTTCAATCGGCCTGCAGTCCCAACAAGTCTAGTTGAGGCCACAACGAGACTTTATCAAGTCGACTACGCGTCCACCAGTAGAACCGAAGTCAGCGCACGTAAAATGTGCCATTGCGTCACATAGTCAGCAGTATGTGAACACTTGCCGTTGAGCTGCAGAGCTGTTTATTATTATTATTATTGAAACATTGAGAGACGAAATAAAGAACAAAGCGTAAGTCAGGTACAGAGAAGCAGCAAATGCAGAGCATCAATGTAAGAACGTGTGAGGCGAGGCGAAGTTTGAAAAGCGATGCGAACATTCAAATTGAGAGTGGCTCAGAGAGAGTGCGACGTACAAGGCCTGGATAAACAAGAACAAGGATGTGAATACGAAAGCACAGAGACAGAGATAAAGGACAAATTGACTTTATTTACAATATAAAATATTTACAAAATAAACACTCAACATCGCGTTTGCAGATAGAGCACAGATAGTGGACAGATTTAACGGTCAGTTAACAGCACAGGAGACACTAATTAAACACAATTACTTTCCAATAAAAACAGAAATAATAATTGTTAGGTTAGGTTAGGTTTATAGGGCTGCTCGACCGAAGTCGAGGTCACTCGGAGGCAAGTCTGCCCATTGTGATGCCCACACTCGTCACGGGATATTGTCCGGTGCCTAGGGAGGTTTCATCCCGAGGCCTCTATAAAGAGCACCAGTTTCTCTATACGCATGTTTGCCAGGCTGTCCAGGTCTTCGTAGAAGGCGCCGCCCAGTATTCGGTGACGCCTCCTATAAGTACAGGACAGTTGCAGAGAAGGTGCTCTCTATTTCCTCCTCGTCCCCGCAGCTGCGGCAGAAGTCATTGTGGGGCAGTCTCCTGTCAGTGTTCGCACCCAACTCTTCCTGAAGCTTAGAAGCTTAGCATAGCACAGTTGGGTGTGATGTTCCACCTCCTGTCCGATCTCGTTCTTGCTCGGCCCATCATCTGCGAGATGATGGCTCGTAGTGGCCTCCTCCGTTACCAGTACTACTAGATCATCCGCATAGGCCGTGGCATTATACCCCCTCCTCCCAAGCTGAAGAAAAAGGTCGTTGAGGACCAGGTTGCACATATCTTTTCGATATGCCCAACAATTTCGTGTAGTGCGGCCTCAACTGATCTACCATTGAGGTAGGCGTGCTGAGCTTTACTGAACCCTTGTTTATCTAGCTTGGTTCTAATATACAGATCCATTAGTCGCTCCATCGTTTTTAGTAAAAATGAGGATAGACTGATGGGTCTGTAGTCCTTTGGGAAGATGTGGTTTATCTTTCCTGCCTTGGGGATGAAGACCACTCTCACCTCCCTCTACCCACGGGGGACGTACCCAGTGAGGAAGCATCCTTTGAAAATTTTCTTCAGCCATGGTAGTAGGTGCATACGGTCCCGGTGACTTGTAGGGACTGAATGATTTAATGGCCCAGATAATCTTGTCTGGTGCTTTATATCTCGTATGAGTTCCTCGGTTTCCTCTCCTTGATAATCATCAGTGTCGTTGGTGGCGTTGGATTCGTCACCGGTGACATCTGAGCAACCTGGGAAGTGAGTACTCATGAGGAGCTCCAGGGATTCTTGGCTGCTCTCTGTGAAGGTACCGTCTTCCTGAGGCTCCTTTCCCTCGCGGTCAGCATATCGGGGGGTCGTTAGATTATACCACGAAGGTATTTTGCCGATGCCCTGTATCCCGACAGCCGCTTGCGTAGGGTCTCAGCCTCCGTCTTCTCGTCCGTCACAGTTGGTGGACCCGAGTCGACCTGGATGTTGGAAGCCGTGACTTGAGGCTCCGCCTTCTGCGGCTCCTCGTTGTATCCGAGTCGAGAGAAGGCCGTAGTCAACTCTGCCTCCGACACTGAGGGACCAATGAAGACGAAGCTTCCGTCTGTGGTTCCCGGTTCCAGATCCTCTATCGATTTGGCAGCCAAGCACTCCACTGCCATTTCGGGTTTCCTGCAGTCACAGGATATGGACGCCGGGGGGCCTGCGCTCGCACCCCCAATCACCGCTGGTACTGGGCCTCCGACTCCCTGCACCTTAACTGTTGAATCGTTATCGGACATTTCCCCCATTACGGATGCGTTTTATCCCTACCACCAGGGTGAACTACTTTTGGCTTCTGCGCACCCCCATGACCTGCCCGGCTTGGGTGGCCCTTCTGGTAGAATACTACTCCGCCGGTATATTAATTTTTCATTAAAAATTATAATAATATCTACATTAATTACTTTATTTGTTTATTTACAAATTCGTTATTCAGCGTTTATACTAAATTATTACGAAAATAATTGAACGATTAGTACACAATTTAATAATATAAACACAAATTTATATTTAATTTTTACTTTCTTTTGAATTTTTGGGCTACCTTTAATTACTTTATTTTTTTTTTTATACTTTAAGGCTTTAAGTTAATAAAACTTATAGCCTTCAAAGCTGTAAATATAGGAATTCCTTTAAGTCTTAGTAATTTTTACTCCATCAAAATTGGAGTTTGATGTCATTGTTGACTGTTCGGAGCAGTATACTGCTTATACTTATCGCTCTCTCAGTACGCTCCCGTACACACGCACATATGCCAGTACTGCTTATAGTGCATTGCTTCGCCCTGTTCTCGGTGCAGTCCAAAGATTCGTCGAACGCATCGAGTCGTAGTTCACGGCCACGGCCTCAAACCATTTGTAACCCGTCGTGAAAATAAAAAACATTTGTAAACTTAACCAACGGAGTAAATTATTGTAAATGTGGAGTCAGAGTTGCCGAAAAAGCTCGGCAGCTTCCAACATTTTGGTGACCCCGACGTGATTGCCGTGGACTTACAGTGCGTTAAAAGTGTTTAAACCATTCAATCAATCCAAATTTGAAGGTTTAACGTGACATTTGTGAAAAAGTAGCGAACAAAAAGTCGTTGTGACCGACCTTAGCAGTTCTAGCGGCCCGCTATTCGTTTTCGTATTCTCTTTCACCGTCTTCTTCAGCCTGCGCAACGCACTGTCGAGACTGGCTGCATAGAGTTCTAAGCGTGGTCCGTTAGTTTTCTTCGCCTACTCTTTGGTCGTTTGCTTCAGCCAGCTCTTGTGAGAGGCTGCAGTAATAACTCTCTGAAATTCGAACTCGAAAGCAGAGTACATCTCTCTTTGCATAATTGTTGGTTTTCCGTCGTCGCTTCGTTGCTTTTACCGGTGCATACCTATCGCATATATAAGTGCCAAAAAAGTGAACGCAAAGGCGTTTGAACTCGTTTTGAACTCGTTTGAACTCGCGCGTTGCGTAATAATATTTAATTGTGATCGACTAGCACCCTCCGCGTCAACCGTTTTCTATAACCAAAACCATGGGCAAGAAAAAGAATAGCAGAAAGAGTGGATCGTTTGCTATGGACAATGAAAGTGATTCTGTGACATTTGGCGCTGCTCCATCGGGCGAAAGTTTTAGTGCGAATGCAGCCAGCACCCAAGTCCCTGTTCCGGTATCTCGTATTTCCTTCATGAGACTGAAGGCTAGAGCTATTTTCGATCGGCTAGAGTCCATACGCACAGAGATGGATAGTGAAAAGTTGCGTCAAATGGATGAATACGACTTGCGAGGGCTGTTGGAATCATTGACGGAGCTTAAGTCAAATTTTGTTGTGGCACACACCAGATTGGAGGAAGTGGATTTTGAGTCAATGTCCAGTGAAATTCCTGCCAAATTCGACTCGTCCATATTGTCGTTGAGGACCATTCTTCAGCGCGAGCTTGGAAATCGCTCGAGTAATAAGCATTGTTCCACATTCAACGCCAACTCTAGTGAATCGCAGTCAATCGTCATAATGTCCAATCGATCTCGGTTACCTCATCTGGTCCTGCCCAAATTCAGTGGAATTTATACGGAGTGGGCCAATTTCTTCTCAATGTTCACCACGATTATTGACAAGGAGTCTGAGCTGAGCCCTATCGAAAAGCTGCAGCATCTACGTTCCTGCTTGAGTGGCGCAGCCCTGAATACCATCAGCTCGTTGGAAATAAATGAAGCTAATTATATCGTAGCATTAGACATTCTGAAGCGACGCTTTGACAATAAACGTTTTATTTTGCAGGCACACATCAGAGGGATATTTGGGTTGGAGAAGGCTGACGCATCGGTGGGCAGGTTGAGAGAATTGACCGACAGAGTTACATCGCATATTCGTGCTATGGAGTCGCTTGCCAGCAAGGAAGAAGTGGCGGATTGCATTATCGTGCAGACTGTTCTTCAGAAGCTGGACAAAGCCTCTCAAAATAGATGGGAGGAGTCTTCGTCGAATCAAGAGCTGCCATCTTGGGAGAAACTGTCTGGATTCTTGGAAAAAAGATGTCGCACGCTTGAAAATGTGGATCAAGGACAAGGACAAGATGGTCAGGTTGGCAAGTCCGGAAAAACTGTGAGTACGCATCAAAGAAAGACATTTGTAGCATCGAACGCTCCAGTTTCTTGTGAACTGTGCGAGAGTACTCATCACATGATTGCCAATTGTGAACGGTTTGCAATTCTATCGCCGAATGATCGTCGCCTGGAAGCCAAGAGGCTCTTGCTATGCCTTAATTGCCTACGAAAAGGCCATCAATTGAGAGATTGTAGATCAGGTCCCTGCCGCACTTGCCGATCGAAGCACCACACTCTTTTGCATTTCATTCGTCCAACAGAGGCTGCCCAATCTGTTCCTCCAATTGAAGCCTCACCAGCACAACCAAGTCGTAACGCCATGGTTGCAGTATCACCCTCCTTGCCTCAAGCTTTTACATCCCACAGTCCATCTTATGCTGTGCTTTTAGCCACCGCCGTCGATATAGTAAAAAACAGCGTTGGAACTTTCGTGCCATGTCGCACATTTTTGGATTCGGGATCGCAATTGCATTTCATAACTAGTCGCCTAGCTAATCAGCTAAAACTTCGAACAACCAAATCGCTTACCGCTGTCTCTGGCATAGGAGATGCTAGCTTCCCAACAGAAGGTATCTCGGTGGATCTCGTTCTGAAATCGCGGATTTCAGAGTTCACCACTAGCATCACTGCCGTCGTTGCCCAGAAGATCGCGGACCATCAACCTAGCATCACAGTTAGCACTGCTGGTTGGCCTATACCGTCGAATATCCAGCTTGCTGACCCTTCGTTCCATAAGCCACAGCGGATTGACCTGCTCATCGGAGCCGGACTTTTCTTCGAGTTGCTGTGTGTGGGGCAAATTCAGCTGGCGCCTGGACTACCGTTGCTGCAGAAGACACATCTAGGATGGATTCTTTCTGGTGGCGGGCACTCGGCCCTCAATAACTCGTCGTTCATCGCAACCCAATCTTCGGATGACATCAATCACAGCACTCGGCTCGATGAGTTGGTTCGTCAATTTTGGGAAGTGGAGCACATCTTTGAGCCAATCGTTAGGGCAACAAAGGAGGAGCTGCACTGCGAGGACCACTTTGTGAAACATCACACTCGATTACCCTCAGGAGAATATTCTGTTAGCTTGCCCATGAAGCGAAGTCTGGAGTCCTTGGGCGATTCCTACTTGCAAGCAAAGCGGCGGTTGGAAAATTTGGAGCGCAAGTTCGTGCGTAATCCAGTTTTATATTCGAAATATTCGGCATTTATGAAGGAGTACCTGTCCCTTGATCATATGTCTCTGGTTCCAAATGAAGATAGACACAAGTGCAGATATTTCTTGCCGCATCATTGCGTCATTAAAGAGGATAGCTCCACGACAAAGCTGAGAGTCGTATTCGACGGCTCTGCAGTTAACACATCTGGTCTCTCGTTGAATGATCTGCTTATGTCAGGTCCCACCATTCAATCCAAGCTGTTTCACACTCTCCTTCGATTTCGTACATTTTCCATTGCTTTTACAGGCGATATCGGTAAGATGTATAGGTGCGTGCGTGTCTCAATGCCCGACACCATGCTCCAATGCATCTTGTGGAGGGACTCTGTTGACGACGATATAAAGATCTTCAAGCTAAACACCGTCACCTATGGGACTAAGCCTGCATCGTTTTTAGCTATTCGAGCTATGCATCAGCTGGCCATGGATGAGTCGTCTTCGTATCCATTGGGTTCGGAAACCATTCTACAGGACTTCTACGTAGACGATATGATTTCTGGAGGAAATTCAGTCGAGGAAGTGCTGGATATTATGCGTCAAACCACGGAGCTTCTTGCTTGTGGCAATTTTCAGTTAAGGAAATGGTGTTCAAACTCTCCTGATGTTCTTCGTCCCTGAGGCAGAAAGGGAAAGTTTTCTGAAGCTCGATGATGGCAGCGATGTGACCAAGGCGCTTGGACTCATCTGGGAACCCCAGAGGGACAAGTTCCTGTTTACTTTACACTAAGCGTTCGGTGTTGTCAACCATTGCACGGTGCTATGATCCTATGGGATTGATTGGACCCACATTGACCAGAGCGAAAATCATCATGCAGCGCATGTGGAGAGACAAGCTGCATTGGGATGAAAGTCTTCCTCAGCCACTGGAATCGGCTTGGACTGAGTTTTGCAAGGACTTCGCTACTGTGGGTAATGCTACATTTCCGCGTTATATACTTCAACCTAAGGCAAGGTTTGAGTTGCATGCCTTTTGTGATGCCAGCCTCCAGGCCTATGGGGCTTGTATCTACGCTCGTTCGTTTAGGGATACCGCCGATGAGGTACATTTGCTTTGCTCGAAGGCTAGAGTTGCACCATTGAAAACCCTCACGGTGCCTAAGCTTGAGCTATGTGCAGCGTTCCTGTTAGCCAATTTACTTCGCGAAATTAGGAAAATCGATACCTTCGACTGCCCGATCCATTGCTGGTCGTATTCAACTGTGGTACTGTCTTGGTTGCGAGAGGAACCATCCAAATTCAACGTGTTTGTGTCTAACAAGATTTCCGCAATACAGCAACTTACGAGGGGCATGGATTGGCGCTATGTACCAACTGAAATGAACCCGGCTGACATTCTTTCAAAGGGATCAGCGCCTCAGGAGCTCTTGCAGTCTAGGTTGTGGATGAATGGACCTTCTTTCTTGCAAGGCAAAAGAAGTAGCTGGCCTGAACGTTGTTCGCCCGAACTCAGTCTTCCGGAAATTAGGCATCGAGTATTGCTGTCGTCTGTGCGTGTCGACATCACGCTTTCGTTTAAGCACTTAAACTCATTCGGAGTTATGATGCGCATTTTTGGGTATGTTAATAAGTTCATCAGTAAGAAAAAGTCACCTGATCTCACGTCTGAAGACCTTCGCTAAGGATCGCATTTGCTGTGTCGCATCATTCAACGGGCCCACTTGTATTCTGAGTGCCGTGCTCTGCAGAAGGGGAACTGTGTGGAGTCCTCCAGCAGCATTATATCTCTCTCGCCTTTCATAGATGACGTTGGTTTGATTCGTGTTGGTGGCCGCTTGCGGCACTCAACTCTTGGCTTCGATGCACGCCACCCAATAATTTTGCCCAGGGATCATCCATTGACGTTCGCCATCATCATCCACTTTCATCGGAAGCATCACCATGCTGGGCCGCAGTCTCTACTGGGATCTATTCGCTTGCAGTTCTGGCCCATCGGCGGCATGAAAACTGTTGCTCGAGCGTTGCGGAAATGCATCATCTGCTGCAGGTCGAGACCTCGTCTTGTGGAACACATAATGGCTGACCTACCGAAGGATCGAGTGCAGGATTCGCCTGCATTCAGCGTCACTGGAATCGATTACTGTGGTCCCTTCTATTACAAGCCAGATAGCCGCACTCGAACGCCTACAAAATGCTACATCAGCGTCTTCATCTGTTTTGCAACAAAGGCCGTTTGGTTGGAATTAGTGAAGGACCTCACAACTGCTGGATTTTTGAGTGCCCTCAAACGCTTCGTTGCCACGCGCGGCATACCCCGATGCATTTGGTCGGACAATGCCACCAATTTTGTGGGCGCAAGGAACGAGTTGGAGGACCTTCGGCGGCTGTTTATGAGCGAGAAGCATCGTGATGCAGTTCATAATCATTGCATCAACAATGGCTTCAATTGGAAGTTTATCCCGCCTCGCTCACCCCACTTCGGGGGCTTGTGGGAGGCAGCAGGGAAGATGGCCAAGCAGCATTTATATCACTCCCTGGGATCGTCACTCTTTGGCTTTGACGAGCTGCGGACATTGGTCTGCCAAATCCAGGCTGTAATAAATTCTCGTCCTCTTCTCGCAATTTCAGAAAACCCTGAAGATCTTGGCGTCCTTACACCAGGACATTTTCTAATTGGTCGTCCGCTGATGGAGTTTCCCGAGCCTGATGTTACAAATCTAAACTTTAACAGACTAGATTGCTGGCAAAGAGTCGCCTGTGCTCAGCAGATCTTTTGGAAGCGTTGGAGTGAGGAGTATTTGACTCTGCTACAACAACGTGCCAAATGGCGCACACCGCAGCCATCGATCCAAGTCAACGACATCGTCTGTATAAAGGACGAAAACTTGCCGCCGTTGAAGTGGCCATTAGCACGGGTGATCGACATCATCGCTGGAGCTGATGGCACTGTGCGAGTTGCCGTCCTGAGAACACCGTCTGGAACCACTCGTCGAGCTGTCAACAAGCTGTGCGTCCTACCCGTTGAGGATCCTGTTAAAAGCCCTAGTCTTTCAACGGGGGGGAGTATGTTCGGAGCAGCAGCCGATAATAGTTCTTCTTAATATCATATAGTCATACATCATCTCTTATACTGCTTATACTTATCGCTCTCTCAGTACGCTCCCGTACACACGCACATATGCCAGTACTGCTTATAGTGCATTGCTTCGCCCTGTTCTCGGTGCAGTCCAAAGATTCGTCGAACGCATCGAGTCGTAGTTCACGGCCACGGCCTCAAACCATTTGTAACCCGTCGTGAAAATAAAAAACATTTGTAAACTTAACCAACGGAGTAAATTATTGTAAATGTGGAGTCAGAGTTGCCGAAAAAGCTCGGCAGCTTCCAACAGTTGACTATAAGACCATTGATTAAGAAGAATAACTCTTATAAATAAATTTACAATCTATCGCCTAAACTTCAGCCACTTAATCGCGACAATGATTATTTTCTACAAATCATAAAGATATTGGAACATTATATTTTATTTTTGGAGCTTGAGCTGGTATAGTCGGAACATCTCTAAGAATTTTAATTCGATCTAAATTAGGACACCCAGGAGCTCTAATTGGAGATGACCAAATTTATAAAGTAATTGTTACAGCTCATGCGTTTATCAAATTTTTTTTATGGTAATACCTATTATAATTGGAAGGTTTGGTAATTGATTAGTCCTTTAATATTAGGATCCCCCGATATAGCTTTCCCACGAATAAATAATATAAGATTTTGACTACTTCCCCCAGCTCTTTCTTTATTATTAGTAAGAAGAATAGTTGAAAATGGAGCTGGTACTGGATGAACAGTATACCCACCTTTATCATCTGGGATTGCCCATGGTGTAGCATCAGTAGATTTAGCAATTTTTTCTCTTCATTTGGCAGGTATTTCTTCTATTTTAGGAGCAGTAAATTTTATCACAACTGTTATTAATATACGATTTTCTGGTATTACTCTTGACCGAATACCTTTATTTGTTTGATCAGTAGTAATCACAGCTCTTTTACTTTTATTATTTTTACCAGTACTAGCCGGAGCAATCACTATATTATTAACTGACCGAAATTTAAATACTTCTTTTTTTGACCCAGCTGGAGGAGGAGACCCTTTTTTATACCAACACTTATTTTGATTTTTTGGTCACCCAGAAGTTTATATTTTGATTTTACCCGGATTTGGAATAATTTCTCATATTATTAGTCAAGAATCAGGAAAAAAGTAAACTTTTGGATCACTATGGATAATTTATGCAATACTTGCCATTGGATTATTAGGATTCATTGTCTGAGCCCATCATATGTTTGTTGAACAGAGTTTGACCAATGCCGTGGAAATTATATTTTAACAGAAAAGAAGTAGCCGTTGCGTTCGTTCATTTGCAATGTTTATTTGTGACTGACTGAGAAGTTCTGCCCGCAGGCAGATGGAAACCAAAGAAGAAAACAAAAAATAAAAAGAAGATAAGAAGACGTTGCTTCGACACGTCTCTCACCCATACATGTAAATATTCATATGTGTGTCAATACATGCGTGCATTGATAGCAATGGTAATTTTCAACACCCTTCCTCAATGCGAGCATGCTTACAAATTCATTTGATTCAATTTAAACTTAACATTTTAGTAAATTCTACAGGCTTTCTCTTAGGGAGATTCTTGGTCAAGACATCAGCAATCATTTCGTTTGTACTAGCATACTTTAAGTTAACTTGACCCTCTTCTACAACCTGACGAACGAAATGGTATCTTATATCAATATGCTTGGTCCTTGAGTGATGAACTGGGTTCTTAGCCAGCTCCTACGCGCTCAGATTATCGCCATAGAGGGTAGTTGCTGTAGTTTTATCTCCACAACCGATTTCGATAATCAAGCGCCCTAAGAATATAGATTCCTTACACGCAGCCGACAGTGCCATGTATTCTGCTTCCGTGCTGCTAAGTGCCACGCTTCGTTGTTTCTCGGATCACCAAGAAATTGGACCACCTGCTAAAAAATAAACGTAGCCCGTATAGGACTTCCGGTCAGTTCGGTCTCCGCCCCAATCCGCATCCACATATCCAGTCAGAGGCTGATGACACTCTTTGTAGTGTAATTTGAAATTGACCGTTGCTCCTAGGTACCTTAGAACGTGTTTTACGCCAGCCAGATGCTCAGCGTGTGGATCTTGATTTCTCTGAGCCAACTTTGCAACTGAATGCAAAATGTCTGGTCTGGTTGTGAGTGCCAGCCACATCAGCTCACCAATCATGGATTGATACTTGACAGGATCAACTCTTTGACACTGCCCATCAGTACAATCTACCTGGAAACCCGCATCCAACGGAGTAGCCACTGGTCTACATTTCTCCATGCCGTAAGCTTGCAATAGTTCCTTGATATATTGCGAATGGCCTATGGTGATAGGCCCAAGCTCACCATCACGGTGCACCTCCATACTCAAAAACAGCTCTGGAACACCTTTGTCAACGCATTCGAACGAATTGGAAATTGCCGATTTAATACTGAGCAAGTCTTCTTTGAATTGGCATGCTATAAGTAAATCGTCAACATATACCAGGATTAACGATAAGTTACCTTTCCCTACTTGCTGGTAGAGACAAGGCTCATTATCGCAGGCAAAAAATCCCACTTTAATAAGGACGACATTTAGTTTAGCATTCCATTCCCTTCCTGATTGCTTCAATCCATATATTGCCTTTCTAAGCAACAACGCCTTAGTTGGGTGAGATCGTTCAATGTACCCTTGTGGTTGCTTCATGTACACCGTATCACTCAGGTCACTGTTGAGGTATGCCGTGCACACATCCATTTGGTTGACAAACAATTTCAATTCTGCTGCTAGAGCGAGAATAAATCGCACGCTCTCCAGTCTGCAAACTGGTGAAAATGTTTCGGCATAGTTTATGCCATACTGCTGGGAGCAACCTTTTGCTACCTACCGTGCTTTGAACCGCTCAATCTGGCCATCTTTACCGCGTTTCAGGCTATACACCCATTTGCATCCAACTGCCCGATGATCTGTTGGTAGGTCTGCCAACTGCCATGTCTGATTCATATTCACGTTGCATCGCTTCGGACCACTGTGATGCTTGAGTACTTTTCAATGCCTCCTCATAGGATAATGAAATCTTCACGTTGCTGGCAACCAGAGAACCAAGGATGTTGTACTTCTTTCTCGGGCGGCCAGGTTTGCCTGTTCGAATCACACTTGGTCTGCCAGGTCCAACACGAGGAACCGTATCATCTGAGTCTGCTTTCTTAGTTGCGCTCTCGTAGGCGTTAGAGTCGCAGCTACTGGTATTGTCGTCGACATTGCTTCCTCCATCGCTGCTGTCATTCTCATCAGGATCGTCGCTGTCACCCTCATCAGCGTTTCCTTCAGTACCTTCCGACTTCATGGTAACTTCCTTCATAGGAAACTCGATTACGACTGCATCCCTGTCGCCTTGGAGCTCATTAAAGAGGACATCTCGCCTCTCAATCACCTGATGGGACACCGGATCATACAGTCGATAGCCTTTAGTTGCTACCGAATACCCAATCATGCGATATTCTTTGCCTTTTGGTTGAAGCTTACTCTTCCTTGGACCCTTGTCCAAGGCAACTGCAATGGAGCCAACAACTTTTAGATGACCAACAAAAGGTTTCTTACCAGTCCTCGCTTCCATAGGCGTCATTCTGGTCAGCGCACTTGTTGGTGATCGATTCCGTACATATACAGCTGCGTTGACTGCCACAGCCCACAAGGATTCGCCTAATCCTGACTGGACCAGCATACACCTTGACATCTCTACCAGGGTGCGGTTTGCTCTCTCAGCAACGCCGTTTTGTTGTGGAGTGTAGGCAACTGTCAGCTGCCTCTCGATCCCATGGTTCTTCAAAAATTCATCAAACGATTTTTTGAAAAATTCACCGCCATTGTCGCTCCGGATACATTTAAGGTTTTTTCCCGTTTGCCGTTCAACCAGTGTTTTAAACTCGACAAACTTATTGAAAGTAGAAAGTACGTAGAAAGTACACAAATATACGTCTTGATTTATCATCGATGAAGCTTAGAAAGTACTTCGATCCAGCAAGTGATTGTGTGCCGAATGGTCCGGACACATCTGCATGAATTAATTCCAAAATGTCTTACGCTCTGTTGGTGGATGCAACAGGAAATGGCTGCGCATGAATCTTGCTGAGCATGCAAGTTTTACAACTCATACTTGCTGGGAAAACCATATTTTCAATGCCACGCACCATTCCTTTGGTTTGTAAGTCTTTCATACTGCTGATATTCAAATGGCCATACCTTTCATGCCACAAAGCACCATCAGCCTTAATCGCAACAGAACAGCTGTTTTGTGTTCCTTGAAGCATATATAAGTTTCCAACCTTGTTTGCCTTTATAATACAATCACCGTCCTGGACTAATTTCGCATATTCTTGCCCAAAAGTGACAAAACATTTATTTTTTACTGCGCTGCTCACGGAGAAAAAATTTCCATTCATTTTGGGAACATAGAGAACATCTTTTAACGACAGCGTACATAGATATGTCTTCAGCTGAACCTCTCCTTTCCCTTCAGCTTTTAGAAAACCGGAGTCAGCCAGGCCATTCAGTTCTGTGTGTTTTTCTAACTTTGTGAATAACTGCTTATCACAACACATATGGCTCGTCGCACCACTATCCAAACACCACATACTATTTTTCAAATTATCTGTGTCCATCGCATTTAATAGGCTGCACTGCTTGTTCTCTCCTCTTGCTGATTTTCCTTCGTTTGAGCTCTCTTTCTTACACTGAGCCTTCATATACCCGTGCTCACCACACTTGAAACATATAATTGTTTTGTTTCTCTTCTTTTGCGCTCTCTGCACGGCCGGCTTCTGCGTTGCAGCAAATGCTGTTGCGCATTCCTTTTGTTCTTCTGAATTTCCCTTTCTCTCGCCTTCTTCTTTCAGTTTTATACATAGAACGTCAAAAGATGGGAGACTGTCGCGCGTCTCTATGGCGACTACAAAATTTTCATAATGTTCTGGAAGGCTCGACAACAAAACAATTGTGCGAAGTTCATCATTTAGGTCGATTCCTACCGAACTAAGGCCATCGAGAATATCAATAAATTCGTTTATGTAGCTTGAAATGCTTTGCCTCTGGTCCATGCGCTTGCTTAGCAATTTCTTGTACAGTTGAACCTTTCGTACTGGTCCACTTGGTTGATGGACATCTTTTAATTTTTTCCATGCCTCAGCCGACTTTTTGCAGTTCTTGATGTATCCCAATTGTGAAGTTTTCACACGTAGCGTGATCATTGCCAGTGCCTTCTCATCCTTGGCCCTTGCACCTTCAGGGACATCCGATGCTGTGACATCACCAGATGCTTCACCAGATGCCACACTCCACAACTCCGCGTGCACCAGCACAGACCGCATTTGAATGGACCATGAGTCATAGTTTCCCTCCTCCAATATGTCTATTTGATAAATTCCGCTCATAGCTGATTATCGTTTTCTTTCTGAGTCACACCGATGTTTTTAGTTCCTAACTAAAACAATCTCTTTTATTTTCCGATCTAAATATCCGATCCTGGACCCATAACCTGTTGAACAGAGTTTGACCAATGCCGTGGAAATTATATTTTAACAGAAAAGACGTAGCCGTTGCGTTCGTTCATTTGCAATGTTTATTTGTGACTGGCTGAGAAGTTCTGCTCGCAGGCAGATGGAAACCAAAGAAGAAAACAAAAAATAAAAAGAAGATAAGAAGACGTTGCTTCGACACGTCTCTCACCCATACATGTAAATATTCATATGTGTGTCAATACACGCGTGCATTGATAACAATGGTAATTTTCAACAATGTTTACAGTAGGAATAGACGTGGATACCCGAGCTTACTTTACTTCTGCTACTATAATTATTGCTGTACCTACAGGGATTAAAATTTTTAGTTGATTAGCTACCCTTCATGGAGCTCAACTTACATATTCCCCAGCTATTTTATGAGCGTTAGGGTTTGTATTTCTATTCACCGTTGGAGGATTAACAGGAGTAGTTTTAGCTAATTCAACTGTTGATATTATTCTTCACGACACATATTATGTAGTTGCCCATTTCCATTACGTATTATCAATAGGAGCTGTATTCGCTATTATAGCAGGTTTTATTCATTGATACCCATTATTTACAGGTTTAACAATAAATAATAAATTATTAAAAAGTCAATTTGTTATTACAGTTATTGGTGTAAATTTAACATTTTTCCCACAACATTTCTTAGGATTAGCAGAAATACCACGACGTTATTCAGATTACCCAGATGCTTACACCACGTGAAATGTTGTTTCAACAATTGGGTCTTCAATTTCATTACTAGGAATTTTATTCTTTTTTTACATTATTTGAAAAAGTCTAGTGTCTCAACAAGTAATTTATCCTGTACAACTATGCTCATCTATTGAGTGATACCAAAATACACCACCTGCTGAACATAGTTACTCTGAACTACCATTATTAACTAATTAATTTCTAATATGGCAGATTAGTGCAATGGATTTAAGCTCCATATATAAAGTATTTTACTTTTATTAGAAAATTAATGTCTACATGAGCTAATTTAGGTTTACGAGATAGAGCCTCTCCTCTAATGGAACAATTAATTTTTTTTCATGATCACGCACTATTAATTTTAGTAATAATTACTGTTTTAGTAGGATATTTAATATTTATATTATTTTTTAATAGATACGTAAATCGATTTCTTTTACACGGACAATTAATTGAAATAATTTGAACAATTTTACCAGCAATTATTTTGTTATTTATTGCTATACCTTCTCTTCGACTATTATACTTATTAGACGAAATTAATGAACCTTTATAGGCCGTTTACACTGGGGCTGCGTCATGCTTCTCTGCGTCTTGGCGAAGACGCAGTTTTTTTTACATAGGTTAAGCATAGGGCCCTAGTGGTGGCAAAAAGTTGCGTCAGTGTCTGATTCATGTGCGTCTATTCGGTATATTCGATTGATTTCGCTCATTTTTGGTATTTTCTGCCTATCAGCGCAACTATCACCACTAATAACAACAAAAAAATCAAAAATCAGATTTTGGCGCTAAAAATGTATGATTGTGCAAAAAGGTGAAAATATACATAAAGTCATTAAATAAAATACTTGAAACTGTTTGTATTATTATCATATGAAATTTTTCTGACCCCCTGATGCCATTAAGACACTGCTAGAGACGAACTTCGGTGGTTTTCATAATTTGAAGAAGAACTCCCACAAACTCTACAATGAAATGTCTGAAAATAATATTTAAATATGAGAATCAATTCTTTTTCGTCCATTTTCCTGACGTCTTGCTTAATTCTGTTGATTTTCAAAAATTTGTGTATCTTTCCTTGTCATCAAACACCCAAATCCAAATTCAAGACGCACGTCTTCCAATGTAAACGCCTTTTCTGCTTCATTGCGTCTATGCCGATATCGATAGCAGACGCGCCCAGTGTAAAAAGGCTATTAATTACTTTAAAAAGTATTGGGCACCAATGATACTGAAGTTACGAATATTCAGACTTTAATAATGTTGAATTTGATTCTTACATAATTCCAACAAATGAATTATCTAACGATGGTTTTCGATTATTAGACGTAGATAACCGAATTGTTTTACCAATAAATTCTCAAATTCGAATTTTAGTAACAGCTGCCGACGTAATTCATTCATGAACAGTACCAGCTTTAGGTGTAAAGGTTGATGGAACCCCAGGTCGATTAAACCAAACTAATTTTTTTATCAACCGACCTGGTTTATTTTATGGACAATGTTCAGAAATTTTTGGAGGAAGTCATAGTTTTATACCTATTGTAATCGAAAGTGTTCCTGTAAATTATTTCATTAAATGAATTTCGAACAGAGTAAATTCTTCATTAGATGACTGAAAGCAAGTACTGGTCTCTTAAACCATTTTATAGTAAATAAGCAGTTACTTCTAATGAAAAAAATTAGTTAAATATATAACATTAGTATGTCAAACTAAAATTATTACAATTTTAATATTTTTTGATTCCACAAAAAGCCCCAACTAGATGATTACTTTTATTTATTGTATTTTCTATTACATTTATTTTATTCTGCTCAATTAATTATTATTCTTATATACCATCTTCACCTAAATCAAATGAATTAAAAAATATTAATTTAAATTCAATAAATTAAAAATGATAACAAATTTATTTTCTGTTGGGCCCGCAACCATCGAAAATGTATTTTTTGTGCATTTTTTTCATTTTTTAGGTTTGGTTAACGAATTTTAGCTCCAAAGTCTCTCCATAGATTTTAATAAACGATACCTTGAACGACGCCAAATTATTGCACCTATACACAAAGAAATAGAGGATACAGGATATAATTTTTTTTCAACTTTTCCTGAGTTTTTAAAGTCAAAATTTCGTAAAAAATACCGCACAAAAATCATAATTTTTGCATTTCAATGCTTTATATTTCCCAGACGGTAAGCTGTAATCACAAAGTGTTTCGGCTTAACTTCTAGCTGTTTTAATTATCTTTTCAAAATAGCAAAGTTCTTTACAACCAGACGTAAGATACTAGAGCTATGTGAAAAAAAGGCGCTACCTCTGAAAAAAGCTTAAAAAAAAAATACCAGGCTTTAAGAAAAAGTTCGTTTTGTTCCTTGAGGAAAAATCGTGTTGACTAGTGTTCTATACCTTGACCTTTAACAAGACCAATTGGTGCTATAAAAACTGTATCAGGAATAGTAAAATGATTTCATCAATATGATATTTCATTATTTTTTTTAGGAAATGTAATTAATATTTTAAGAGTTTATCAGTAATGACGAGATGTATCACGGGAAGGAACATACCAAGGATTACATACTTATGCTGTAACTATTAGATTACGATGAGGAATAATTTTATTAATTTTATCAGAAGTACTATTTTTTTAAAGATTTTTTTGAGCTTTTTTTCACAGAAGACTATCCCCAGCAATTGAAATTGGAGCTTCTTGACCCCCAATAGGAATTATTTCTTTTAACCCATTCCAAATTCCTCTATTAAATACAGCAATTTTATTGGCATCAGGAATTACAGTAACTTGAGCACACCACAGATTAATAGAAAAAAATCATTCACAAACTACACAAGGGCTATTTTTCACTGTATTATTAGGAGTTTATTTTACTATTCTACAAGCATATGAATATATTAAAGCACCATTTACAATCCCAGACTCAGTATATGGCTCAAAATTTTATATGGCGACAGGATTCCACGGAGTCCATGTTTTAATTGGGACAACTTTCTTATTAGTATGTTTACTACGTCATTTAAATAACCACTTTTCAAAAAATCATCATTTTGGTTTCGAAGCAGCAGCTTGATACTGACATTTTGTGGACGTAGTTTGATTATTTTTATACATCACAGTTAACTGATGAGGAGGTTAATTATATATTAATATCTATATAATATAAAAGTATATATGACTTCCAATCATAAAGTCTGTTAATAACAGTATAGATAATTTTTTCAATTATTTTAATTGCTTCTTTAATTTTAACAATTGTTACTATTGTAATATTTTTAGCTTCAATTTTGTCTAAAAAATCTTTAATCGACCGAGAAAAAAAATACCCTTTCGAATGTGGATTTGATCCAATATCTTCCTCACGTTTGCCATTTTCCTTCCGACTTTTCCTAATCACAATTATTTTCTTAATTTTTGATGTAGAAATTGCTTTAATTTTACCTATAATTATTATTCTAAAATTTTTAAATATTTTTATTTGAACTACAAAATTAATTATTTTTATTTTAATCTTACTAATTTGTTTATACCACGAATGAATTCAAGGAATACTAAACTGATCAAATTAATCAGGGTTGTAGTTAATTATAACATTTGATTTGCATTCAAAAAGTATTGGTAACCCAATCTACCTTAAAGAATATGAAGCGATTTATTGCAATTAGTTTCGACCTAATCTTAGGTTATTTTACCCTTATTCTTTAATTGAAGCCAAAAAGAGTGTGACGTTGCTTCGGCCGGGGTATGCTCGCCGCGCCGGGTTCACAGAAATTTGTTAGGTTTCTGGCTGTGGTAGCTGAAAGGGATATCTCGGTTCAAGAATAACGCAAGCAAGTAGTAAGTTAAAAAAAGTTTCTTTATTGGTCTTAATTGTACAGAGTTGGAAATAGGTTGGATCGTGGGGACGTGTCTTCCTTCGGTTTTGGCTACTCGGCCGCACGTGGCTGTTTGCGACGTGCTGCGCGGGTTTGGAGGTCGAATGGTTCGAGGGTACTCCGACGAGAGTATGGAGGCGGAGGTTTGAACACACTCCGAGGAGAAGATCGGTGCGGAGGTTGGGACACGCTCCGAGGAGATGATTGCTGCGGAGGTTTGAGCACGCTCCGAGGAGAAGATTGATGCGGAGGTTTGGACACGCTCCGAGGAGAAGATTGGTGCAGAGGTTTGGACACGCTCCGAGGAGAAGATGGATGCGGAGGTTTGAGCACCCTCCGAGGAGAAGATTGATGCGGAGGTTTGAGCACACTCCGAGGAGAAGAGTGATGCGGAGGTTTGGACACGCTCCGAGGAGAAGACTGATGCGGAGGTTTGAACACACTCCGAGGAGAAGACTGATGCGGAGGTTTGGACACGCTCCGAGGAGAAGATTGAGGCAGAGGTTTGGACACACTCTGGAGAGGATTCAGAGGTTTGGACACACTCTGGAGCGGATTCAGAGGTTTGGACACACTCTGGAGAGGATTCAGAGGCTTGGACACACTCTGGAGAGGATTCAGAGGCTTGGACACACTCTGGAGAGGATTCAGAGGTCTGGATACACTCTGGCGAGGATTCAGAGGTTTTGACACACTCTGGAGAGGATTCAGAGGTTTGGACCAGGGCTTTCCGATTTGGACTGCCCCGATTCGATCTGGCGATCCTCCTTTTATTGCCGGTGATCAGCTGTGGGTGCCCCGATATGGGCCTAACGCGTTCTGGTTTTTGCCATAACGCGTCCCAGCCCATCTTTTAGTGTGACCGTGTTCGGTGCGCGTTGGTCACACTAGTCTTTGGCGCGCGTGTTCCTGGTTTGGATTTGAATTTAAATGTTTAACGTTTTTTTCTTAGTTATTTATTGGAAGGAACTTCATGGTTTTTGTGTCGCTTATAAATATGTGATAATAGGTGGTATGTGATATGTGCTATGCTTATATGTAATGGTAATGTCTGTAATTGTAGGTAATTTGTATGTTGCAATGTGGCGCCGGCGCTTTTTTTGTGGTGGCGCTGGGCGTCACAAGAGGCTTATCACTGTTAATGATACAATTAAGTAAAAAATCCAATTAAGGAAGTATGGTGATCAAGTAAAAGCTGCTAATTTTTTTCTTTTAATGGTTAGATTCCATTTATACTTCTGTTTATATAGTTTAAACAAAACATTACATTTTCATTGTAAAAATAAAATATTTTTTTTTTTATAAATTACTAAATATAATTCACTATATTCAAAGATTAATTAATCTCCATAACATCTTCAGTGTCATACTTCAGTGTCTAAATATAAGCTATTTGAATAAATAAATAATAAAAAATTAAATAAAATTAAAACTCAGAATACAAATAATATTAAATAAATTTGTAAATTATTATTATGTATTAAAAACAAAGTTTGAGAATAACTTACTAATTTTTGGTACAAATGTTGACCCCCAAAATATTCTGATCACCCTTGATCAAATCTTTTAACAACAATTTGACCATAACTTAATGGATACAAAATTATTCCATATGTTCTAATAGAAGGTATAAATCACATTGATCCTAAAAATACTGATAAATTATACCCTGATAAAGATTTATTTAAACTAAACAAAGTGGTTAAAGAAATTAAATAACCAAATAAACCCCAAAAATACAAGCAAATAAAGTTAATAATTTTATATATAAAGGTAAATAACTTATATAAGGGATAGGAAAAATTAATCAATTTAATATTCTACCCCCCGATAATTCTTATAATTAATATCCCTATCATACCACGTAACATAATTCGACTTTCATCATTTAATATATTTAAACTTCCACAATTTACATCACCAGTTATTGAATAATAAACTAACCGAAAAGAATAACTAACAGTTAACCCTGTAGAAAAAAAGAATAAAAAAATGAAAACAAATTAATATTTCTAATTATAACAACTTCTAAAATTATATCCTTAGAATAAAACCCGGCAAAAAAAGGCATTCCACATAAAGCTAAATGAGAAACATTAAAACAAACAGAAGTTAAATGCATATGAATTCTTAAACCCCCTATTAAACGAATATCCTGAGAATTATTCATATTATGAATAATAGCCCCAGCACATATAAATAATAAAGCCTTAAATAAAGCATGAGTTAATAAATGAAATATAGCTAATTTATAAAATCCTATTGATAAAATTCTTATTATCAACCCTAACTGTCTCAAAGTTGACAAAGCAAAATTTTTTTTAAATCAAATTCAAAATTAGCCCCTAAACCAGCTATAAATATAGTCAAACCAGATAATAATAATAAAAATTGACCTAACCAAGAAGTTCTTAACAAAATATTAAAACGAATTAAAAGATAAGCTCCAGCTGTTACCAATGTAGAAGAATGAACTAAAGCAGAAACTAGGGTAGGCGCAGCTACCCATTGGGAACAAAGGAACGCGATCAGGTACCAAATGTACAACCCTTTTTCGTTTGCTTTGTTCCCAATTGGCAGTTGGGCCCGCAACCTTCCAAAAGGTATTTTTTGTTCATTTTTTCCATATTTTAGGTTTGGTTAACGAATTTTAGCTCCAAAGTCTCTACATGGATTGTAATGAGCGATTAAACGACGCCAAATTAATGCACCTCTACACAAAAAAATAGACAAAACAGGATATAATTTTTTTTCGACTTTTCCTGAGTTTTTAAAGTCAAAATGTCGTAAAAAATACCGCACAAAAATCATCATTTTTGCATTTCAATGCTTTATATTTCCCAGACGGTAAGCTGAAATCACAAAGTATTTAGGCTTCACTTCTAGCTGTTTTAATTACCTTTTCAAAATAGCAAAGTTCTTTACAACCAGACGCTACCTCTGAAAAAAGCTTTAAAAAAAATACCAGTTTTCAAAAATTCTTCAAAAAAAAGTTCTGCCATAGAAAAAAAAAAAAATATCATCAAACCATTTCTATTTCCCAAATCTTTAATAAAAAGTTGGTTTTGTTCCTTGAGGAAAAATCGTGTTGACCAGTGTAATTATTATTATATTATTATTATTATTAATAATATTGACAAAAAAATATTAAAACTAATAAAATAAATCGATTAATATTTTGAAAATATTATTTTCATCTCTTCTTATATAATCTTTTCTATAAAAAATTACCAACGAAGCAATTATTATACCAAAAGATATAAATAATAAACTTAGTCAATCAAATAAAAAAGTCATTACAATTCTTATTGAATTTAATGAAACTAATTCAAATTCAATAAAATCAACTATATTATATAATAAAAAATATAAACTTAACAAAAAACAAATTAATCTAATAGAAATTAAATTAACAAATCTAATTCTACAAATTGATAAATATTTCACGATTTAAAATGAATTCATTCATATCACTAATAGCACAAATTAGTATTTTTATTAAACTATTTAAATTACAATCATAGTATGCACGAATCTCTTTTTAAAATTAGTAAATTTAAAGGTATTCAATGTAAAAATATTAATAAATATTCACGAATTTTACCCTCACTAAAAGAATAAACCCCTGAAAAGTACTTACCGTGTTGACTAAATTGTGAGGTCCTATTTCAGGCTGAGGTATGCATCAGTCTGTCCAGGGTCCGCTGTTTGTAGGTGACTTCAGGTGTCGGGCTGGCTTGAAAAATGCAGTAGGCAAGCGAGAAATGATGATGCGAGAGTTTTTGTTTATTGGTTTTGGTTTTATTCAGTATTCTTTTTCATTCACTTTAATTCTTTTACGTTGCTACTCTGGCTTGTAGTTGTATGGTGCGCTGGTGGACTGCGTAGTGCGGCTTGGGGGGTGGGGTGCGTAGTGGAGTGTCTTGGGTGTGTGACTGAGGGACTGCCAGTGCAGTGTCTGGTGTTCGGGCTGATGGACTGCCTGCTCTTTCGGCCGATCTTGGCCCTTTTATGCAGCTGGCGATCGCACCTGAGACCCGGAAATAATTGCTTATTGCTAACTTATGATTATTGGGTGACAGTAATTGTGGGGCGTGGTAAGTGGGTCGAAGCTTGGTGCTTCGTTGACAATTGCTTAGTGGGTCAGTGTGTTTTGATGAGAGTGTTTAGCTGAGGCTGCATCGCAGTAGGTGCGCACTGCAGTTGGGAATTGGGTTTTTGCTACCTCCGCATCGCGAAGGTAATATCTGTGATTCGGGGCCGAGTGGTTGCGAAATATCACCAAGAAGTGGGTGACCGAGAATTTCGTGCTGTGTTTTTCGCTGATCGAGAGTTCTTAATTTTGGTAATTGCGTGCGTTGCTTAAGACTATTTTATTTTCCGGAGTGCTGACACACCGCTGTTTGGGGAGAACCGTGGCTAGAGCCATGGTTCGTTAGCTCGGTGTATATCAGTTTGGTTATTGTCTCCCGCCAGCGTGGATGCGCTGACCCTCCGCCGTTTGTGACATGGCTAGAACCATGGTTCGTTACACGCCCCCCTTTCTTCCGGGTGAGTGATGGAGAGATTTGTGGCGTCGCTTGGCGGGTGCTGAGGTTCGCCTTTTTTCCAGGTTATCCCGTCCTTTGGCTTGTGCCGACTCTCCGGATTCATCGCTGTTAATCTCGTCACTTTAGCGTGGCGTCGGTCACGTTATATTTTCTACTGCTGCTGTGATCGTGGCCTTTCTGCCGTTTTGGGTGCTTTGTAGTGTAACGAACCATGGATCCCATGGTTCGTCACAAGCAGACGACGCAGCCAACGCTACTCCCAAGTGAAGCGATCAACACCCAGCAAAAATGCAAACTCAGCACACGCCAAAAGACAGGAGACCAGTACAAGGGGCTTACGTAATAAGTACCTAAAATAATATTAAATAAATAAATATTCCTAACAATATATTCCCGAAGTGCCAACAAAATACCTTTCCCACGCTACCGGTGCACACCGATCACCTTACCTGGGACATTGGACACTTGTTGGGAGGCGATTGCTTAGGTAACCTTCGATTACCGGGCAAACCCCCCACATGCGCGAACCAGTCAGCAGTCTCCGACTTTCCTTACCGGGAATATTGGACACTGACTGCAGGGCTAATGATTAGGTAACCTTCTGTTACCGATCAGCCCGTCTGCACGCGCAGACTATAATTCGGCAATATATATTTATGTAAGAACACTTCCCACATTCTGAAGTAGAAATAAGATATCTGTAAGACATTCATGGGAAAATCGAAGGCCGGCCGATCTATAAAAGGCACTGCCTTGCATGAAGAAAAGGGCAGTCCACCAGCCATCGTAGGAGGCAGTCAGTCAAACCCCCATACGCGTCGTAGAACAATTAAACATAACATAACCAGGTAGAATAATAATACGGAAGAATAAAGAAATCCATTAAAATTAAAAGAACCAAAAAGTGTTGTGATTTCATTTCAGTGGCTGGCAAAGTTCCTGGTTTTCCCGATAAAGTCCTCGTGAATAAGAAATATCTTGTAATTCAGGACCCTGGACAGACTGATGCATACCTCAGCCTGAGATAGGACATTACAGTAGTTGGTTTTTGCTTGGTGGGTCGCTTATCCCATATGACGATGGTTTTCTCGGCAGTTTTCTTTGGTAGTTCTTTGTCCAGGCATTCTTGGATCGGCGGGGCTATGTCGGGTGGCCAAGGATCCGTGGGCAGTTCTGGGTCGTCTTCGGTGGGTTCGGTGGCTCCGGGGTCAAAGGTTTGATTCGGGTCTTTCGGCAGGATGGGTCTGTCGAATGTAAATGCTTGGATCTGCGGGGCCAAGTCCGGCGGCCACGGCTCCGGGACTGGTTCGGGCTCATGTTCGGTTGGATCGGCGGCTTCGGAGTCAAATGGCTGGCTGGGGTCTTCGGGTAAGAGGGTTGTGTCGAAGGCGCTGGGCGTTTCGATCCTCCGTTGGTAGTCGCTTATGTGGGTGACGATCGGGGTGGCGTTGGCCATGGGTACGATGTTTTGGTACGCCGGGTGTAGTACTCGTGTTATACTACAGCCAGACTGGTACGTGAACAGGTGAGTCGCGATGACACCTCTGGTATCGCAGCAACGACTTGTGTGGGCGACGAAGATCTCGGACAAGGCTCTAGGCATGGCTCGCTGCATGGCGCTAAGAATCATGTCAGTACGCGGAAGGTACTCCATTGTGTTGGCGAGGATCGGTGTGGCGTCGGCAGTGGGGGGGACAGGGCGGCGGTCTGGGCATCGTGGGGGCATCGTGCTGGTTTCCGGGCCCTCGTTGAGGGGCTCTGTGGAGATCAGTTCGATTATGGGCCCCGTCCAGCGTGGGGTTAGCGTGGCTGCTTCCCGTGTGGCTGGGCTGTCGGATGGTGGTTGCCGTTGTCCTTTTTCGATGCTGGTGGTTGGTTTTGAGGGTGTCCGTGCGTTCAATTCTTCCGTTGTGGCTTCTGTGCGTGCTTGCTCTGTTGCTTGTCTTGAACCTGGGCTTCCTGTGTCGAGCGCCGGGTTCAAGTGTGTTTGTCTCGTGTGTGAGATCCTCGTGGTTTGTTTGGGGTATGTGTCCCCTGTAGTTGGCCTACGACGCGGTTGCTCCGTAGTGGCCGTGGGACTCGTTCTCCCGATTGCTTGCTTGCGGTTTGCTGGTGTTGGCCTTGGATTCGTGTTCTCCGTTGTGGGCCGGCGTTTCGTTTTCGTTGCCATTGGTTTGGGTGTCAAGTGCTGCGTTGCGTTATTGGGTGCCGTGTGCGTTGTGGTAGGTCGTAGACGTAGGTTCGTTGCGATTTGTTGGGGTTTCTGGCATCCGGGTTCGGCGTCTTGTACGTGGATGGTAGTAAGCACGAGTTCAGTGGGCATGGGGCGATGGTCTCGTAGCTGTAGCAGCGTGGAGCCGCATTGGATCGTCGTTTCGGTGGCACCTAGGAAGTCCATGCCGACAATGACTTGTCCCAACATATTTGGCAGGACCAGGAGCGGGATTTGAACCTCTCGTTGATCCAGCTTGATGTGCGCCAGTAGAACTTGCGAGATCTCTCTGACCGAGCCATCGGCCAGGCGTATGCGGACACATGCATCTTGCAGGTTGGTGTTGTTGTCTAGTTGTCGGGCGAGGTTTGCGCTGATGAAGCTTCTGGCTGCCCCGGTGTCGATTGTGGCTTCCGTTGCGTGTCCTCCTATGGTCACCATCGCCACTATCCGGCCGTTGCTCACGTGTATAGAGTTCTTTTGTCGCGGGTTGGAGGAGGTGTCGTTCTCGGCTGATCCCGTGTCAGTTGGGGACGCATGTCGTTTTCCGACGTGTTTAGGCGGCAGCAATTTACGGTCCGTGTGCCGCGTTTGCCACATTCCCAGCAGAATAGGATGGAGGGATTATGGCAGTCGTATGCCGCATGCCCCGCTTCACCACACCGGCGACAGGCTGCGCGTGGGTTGGTGATGGGGGTCGTGATCATGTGATGGGCTACGTCGGGATTCACCGTACTGTTTGTATGAGCTGGTGGTCTCCCTGGTGTGTCTGTCGATTCCCAATGGGGACTCAGAAATGGCGTCTGGTGCGAGTCGCAATTCCTATGCTCTGAAGCCTGCCTTGCGTATCTTGGAGTGTTACGCGGGGGTGCGAAAGTGGTCGGGATGGTCCGCTCTTGGATGCTCTCGAACTCGGTGGCCAACATTGTGAGCTGTGCTAAGCTTTGTAGTTCGTGTCGCCGCACGTACATCTGGTATGCTGGCAGGGCGTTATCGTGGATCCTGTTCAGTTCCTTGGCTGCGTCGTACCCGGCGTGGTGCACGAGTAGCCGTATCTCGATGAGGTAATCCTTGAACAATTCTCCTCTCGCTTGCTTGCAGGCCCGGATTCAGTCCTCCAATTGTTCGAAATATCGTGGCGGCAAGAAGAAAGTCAAGAATTCCTGGCGGAAATATGCCCATGAGCTGCCTTGTAGTTGGCTGGTGCGGTACCAGCGGCTGGCCCGATCGGTGAGAAGCTCTGTCATGGCCCGAGGTAGCTGATTCGTGTCCACCCCATATGAGAGCGCACGTTCTTCGAGTAGTTCCAGAAAGGTAAGGGGGTCGTCCTGTCCGTCGAACCTGATTCCCCATTTCCGAATCTGTTCCGCGATGTGGGCGGTGTGGCTGTGGTGTCGTCCATCTATGGAAGGGTCCATGGGCTTCCATGGTGTGTTTCTGCGGTTAGTAGCACTGACTTACGGGTTGTTTGTGGTACTGTAGCACTTTTGCTCGCGACTGGATTTTGCGTTTTTGTGCCTGACGGTTATTGATCCTTGCTAGCCTAGTTTCCTTCAGTGGCCGTGGGTCTTTACTCCACAAAGCTCCGTATTAAGGTGTTCGTCTCCTTAAAGTCACCAAAAAGTCCCTGCTCGGGCGCCACTTGTGAGGTCCTATTTCATGCTGAGGTATGCATCAGTCTGTCCAGGGTCCGCTACAAGAAAATTTTTAGTATGTAGGTGACTTCAGGTGTCGGGCTGGCTCGTAAAAGAATGTAGTAGGCAGCGAGAAATGAAGAGGCGACCGTTTTGTTTGTTGGATTGTTCTTGGGTTTTGTTTAGCATTCTGTTTTTCTTCATTCACTTAAATTCTGCTACTTCAACTCGTAGTTGAATGGTTCGCTGGTGGACTGCGTAGTGCAGTGTCTTGGGTGTGTGACTGAGGGACTGCCTTGTGCAGTGTCTTGTGTTTTGGGCTGATGGACTGCCTAGTACAGTGTCTTGGGTGTGTGACTGAGGGACTGCCTTGTGCAGTGTCTTGTGTTTGGGCTGATGGACTGCCTACTCTTTCAACCGATCTTGGCCCTTTTATGCAGCTGGCGATCGCACCTGAGACCCGGAAATAATTAATTCTTGCTGACTTAAGGTTATTGGATAACAATAATTGTAGGGTGTGGTAATTAGGTCGAAGCTTGGTGCTTCGTTGACAATTGTTAGTGGGGCAGTGTGTTTTTGCTGAGGCTGCATCCCGGAAGGTGCGGGCTGCAGTTGGAAATTGGGTTTTTGCTACCTCCGCATCGCGAAGGTGATATCTGTGATTCGAGGCCGAGTGGTTGCGAAATATCGCCAAGAAGTGGGTGACCGAGAATTTCGTGCTGTGTTTTTCGCTGATCGAGAGTTCTTAATTTTAGTAACTGCGTGCGTTGCTTAAGACTATTTTATTTCCGGGGTGCTGACACACCGCTATTTGTGGAGAACCGTGGCTAGAGCCATGGTTCGCTAGCTCTGTGTATATCAGTTAGATTATTGTCTCCCGCCAGCGTGGATGCGCTGAGCCTTCGCCGTTTGTGACATGGCTAGAACCATGGTTCGTTACACGCCCCCCTTTCTTCCGGGTGAGTGATGGAGAGATTTGTGGCGTCGCTTGGCGGGTGCTGAGGTTCGCCTTTTTTCCAGGTTATCCCGTCCTTTGGCTTGTGCCGACTCTCCGGATTCATCGCTGTTAATCTCGTCACTTTAGCGTGGCGTCGGTCACGTTATATTTTCTACTGCTGCTGTGATCGTGGCCTTTCTGCCGTTTTGGGTGCTTTGTAGTGTAACGAACCATGGATCCCATGGTTCGTCACAAGCAGACGACGCAGCCAACGCTACTCCCAAGTGAAGCGATCAACACCCAGCAAAAATGCAAACTCAGCACACGCCAAAAGACAGGAGACCAGTACAAGGGGCTTACGTAATAAGTACCTAAAATAATATTAAATAAATAAATATTCCTAACAATATATTCCCGAAGTGCCAACAAAATACCTTTCCCACGCTACCGGTGCACACCGATCACCTTACCTGGGACATTGGACACTTGTTGGGAGGCGATTGCTTAGGTAACCTTCGATTACCGGGCAAACCCCCCACATGCGCGAACCAGTCAGCAGTCTCCGACTTTCCTTACCGGGAATATTGGACACTGACTGCAGGGCTAATGATTAGGTAACCTTCTGTTACCGATCAGCCCGTCTGCACGCGCAGACTATAATTCGGCAATATATATTTATGTAAGAACACTTCCCACATTCTGAAGTAGAAATAAGATATCTGTAAGACATTCATGGGAAAATCGAAGGCCGGCCGATCTATAAAAGGCACTGCCTTGCATGAAGAAAAGGGCAGTCCACCAGCCATCGTAGGAGGCAGTCAGTCAAACCCCCATACGCGTCGTAGAACAATTAAACATAACATAACCAGGTAGAATAATAATACGGAAGAATAAAGAAATCCATTAAAATTAAAAGAACCAAAAAGTGTTGTGATTTCATTTCAGTGGCTGGCAAAGTTCCTGGTTTTCCCGATAAAGTCCTCGTGAATAAGAAATATCTTGTAATTCAGGACCCTGGACAGACTGATGCATACCTCAGCCTGAGATAGGACATTACAGTAGTTGGTTTTTGCTTGGTGGGTCGCTTATCCCATATGACGATGGTTTTCTCGGCAGTTTTCTTTGGTAGTTCTTTGTCCAGGCATTCTTGGATCGGCGGGGCTATGTCGGGTGGCCAAGGATCCGTGGGCAGTTCTGGGTCGTCTTCGGTGGGTTCGGTGGCTCCGGGGTCAAAGGTTTGATTCGGGTCTTTCGGCAGGATGGGTCTGTCGAATGTAAATGCTTGGATCTGCGGGGCCAAGTCCGGCGGCCACGGCTCCGGGACTGGTTCGGGCTCATGTTCGGTTGGATCGGCGGCTTCGGAGTCAAATGGCTGGCTGGGGTCTTCGGGTAAGAGGGTTGTGTCGAAGGCGCTGGGCGTTTCGATCCTCCGTTGGTAGTCGCTTATGTGGGTGACGATCGGGGTGGCGTTGGCCATGGGTACGATGTTTTGGTACGCCGGGTGTAGTACTCGTGTTATACTACAGCCAGACTGGTACGTGAACAGGTGAGTCGCGATGACACCTCTGGTATCGCAGCAACGACTTGTGTGGGCGACGAAGATCTCGGACAAGGCTCTAGGCATGGCTCGCTGCATGGCGCTAAGAATCATGTCAGTACGCGGAAGGTACTCCATTGCGTTGGCGAGGATCGGTGTGGCGTCGGCAGTGGGGGGGACAGGGCGGCGGTCTGGGCATCGTGGGGGCATCGTGCTGGTTTCCGGGCCCTCGTTGAGGGGCTCTGTGGAGATCAGTTCGATTATGGGCCCCGTCCAGCGTGGGGTTAGCGTGGCTGCTTCCCGTGTGGCTGGGCTGTCGGATGGTGGTTGCCGTTGTCCTTTTTCGATGCTGGTGGTTGGTTTTGAGGGTGTCCGTGCGTTCAATTCTTCCGTTGTGGCTTCTGTGCGTGCTTGCTCTGTTGCTTGTCTTGAACCTGGGCTTCCTGTGTCGAGCGCCGGGTTCAAGTGTGTTTGTCTCGTGTGTGAGATCCTCGTGGTTTGTTTGGGGTATGTGTCCCCTGTGGTTGGCCTAGGACGCGGTTGCTCCGTAGTGGCCGTGGGACTCGTTCTCCCGATTGCTTGCTTGCGGTTTGCTGGTGTTGGCCTTGGATTCGTGTTCTCCGTTGTGGGCCGGCGTTTCGTTTTCGTTGCCATTGGTTTGGGTGTCAAGTGCTGCGTTGCGTTATTGGGTGCCGTGTGCGTTGTGGTAGGTCGTAGACGTAGGTTCGTTGCGATTTGTTGGGGTTTCTGGCATCCGGGTTCGGCGTCTTGTACGTGGATGGTAGTAAGCACGAGTTCAGTGGGCATGGGGCGATGGTCTCGTAGCTGTAGCAGCGTGGAGCCGCATTGGATCGTCGTTTCGGTGGCACCTAGGAAGTCCATGCCGACAATGACTTGTCCCAACATATTTGGCAGGACCAGGAGCGGGATTTGAACCTCTCGTTGATCCAGCTTGATGTGCGCCAGTAGAACTTGCGAGATCTCTCTGACCGAGCCATCGGCCAGGCGTATGCGGACACATGCATCTTGCAGGTTGGTGTTGTTGTCTAGTTGTCGGGCGAGGTTTGCGCTGATGAAGCTTCTGGCTGCCCCGGTGTCGATTGTGGCTTCCGTTGCGTGTCCTCCTATGGTCACCATCGCCACTATCCGGCCGTTGCTCACGTGTATAGAGTTCTTTTGTCGCGGGTTGGAGGAGGCGTCGTTCTCGGCTGATCCCGTGTCAGTTGGGGACGCATGTCGTTTTCCGACGTGTTTAGGCGGCAGCAATTTACGGTCCGTGTGCCGCGTTTGCCACATTCCCAGCAGAATAGGATGGAGGGATTATGGCAGTCGTATGCCGCATGCCCCGCTTCACCACACCGGCGACAGGCTGCGCGTGGGTTGGTGATGGGGGTCGTGATCATGTGATGGGCTACGTCGGGATTCACCGTACTGTTTGTATGAGCTGGTGGTCTCCCTGGTGTGTCTGTCGATTCCCAATGGGGACTCAGAAATGGCGTCTGGTGCGAGTCGCAATTCCTATGCTCTGAAGCCTGCCTTGCGTATCTTGGAGTGTTACGCGGGGGTGCGAAAGTGGTCGGGATGGTCCGCTCTTGGATGCTCTCGAACTCGGTGGCCAACATTGTGAGCTGTGCTAAGCTTTGTAGTTCGTGTCGCCGCACGTACATCTGGTATGCTGGCAGGGCGTTATCGTGGATCCTGTTCAGTTCCTTGGCTGCGTCGTACCCGGCGTGGTGCACGAGTAGCCGTATCTCGATGAGGTAATCCTTGAACAATTCTCCTCTCGCTTGCTTGCAGGCCCGGATTCAGTCCTCCAATTGTTCGAAATATCGTGGCGGCAAGAAGAAAGTCAAGAATTCCTGGCGGAAATATGCCCATGAGCTGCCTTGTAGTTGGCTGGTGCGGTACCAGCGGCTGGCCCGATCGGTGAGAAGCTCTGTCATGGCCCGAGGTAGCTGATTCGTGTCCACCCCATATGAGAGCGCACGTTCTTCGAGTAGTTCCAGAAAGGTAAGAGGGTCGTCCTGTCCGTCGAACCTGATTCCCCATTTCCGAATCTGTTCCGCGATGTGGGCGGTGTGGCTGTGGTGTCGTCCATCTATGGAAGGGTCCATGGGCTTCCATGGTGTGTTTCTGCGGTTAGTAGCACTGACTTACGGGTTGTTTGTGGTACTGTAGCACTTTTGCTCGCGACTGGATTTTGCGTTTTTGTGCCTGACGGTTATTGATCCTTGCTAGCCTAGTTTCCTTCAGTGGCCGTGGGTCTTTACTCCACAAAGCTCCGTATTAAGGTGTTCGTCTCCTTAAAGTCACCAAAAAGTCCCTGCTCGGGCGCCACTTGTGAGGTCCTATTTCATGCTGAGGTATGCATCAGTCTGTCCAGGGTCCGCTACAAGAAAATTTTTAGTATGTAGGTGACTTCAGGTGTCGGGCTGGCTCGTAAAAGAATGTAGTAGGCAGCGAGAAATGAAGAGGCGACCGTTTTGTTTGTTGGATTGTTCTTGGGTTTTGTTTAGTATTCTGTTTTTCTTCATTCACTTAAATTCTGCTACTTCAACTCGTAGTTGAATGGTTCGCTGGTGGACTGCGTAGTGCAGTGTCTTGGGTGTGTGACTGAGGGACTGCCTTGTGCAGTGTCTTGTGTTTTGGGCTGATGGACTGCCTAGTACAGTGTCTTGGGTGTGTGACTGAGGGACTGCCTTGTGCAGTGTCTTGTGTTTGGGCTGATGGACTGCCTACTCTTTCAACCGATCTTGGCCCTTTTATGCAGCTGGCGATCGCACCTGAGACCCGGAAATAATTAATTCTTGCTGACTTAAGGTTATTGGATAACAATAATTGTAGGGTGTGGTAATTAGGTCGAAGCTTGGTGCTTCGTTGACAATTGTTAGTGGGGCAGTGTGTTTTTGCTGAGGCTGCATCCCGGAAGGTGCGGGCTGCAGTTGGAAATTGGGTTTTTGCTACCTCCGCATCGCGAAGGTGATATCTGTGATTCGAGGCCGAGTGGTTGCGAAATATCGCCAAGAAGTGGGTGACCGAGAATTTCGTGCTGTGTTTTTCGCTGATCGAGAGTTCTTAATTTTAGTAACTGCGTGCGTTGCTTAAGACTATTTTATTTCCGGGGTGCTGACACACCGCTATTTGTGGAGAACCGTGGCTAGAGCCATGGTTCGCTAGCTCTGTGTATATCAGTTAGATTATTGTCTCCCGCCAGCGTGGATGCGCTGAGCCTTCGCCGTTTGTGACGAGCCATGGCTAGAACCATGGTTCGTTACACCCCCCCCCCCTTTCTTCCGGGTGGGTGATGGAGAGATTAGTGGCGTCGCTTGGCGGGTGCTGAGGTTCGCCTTTTTCCTGTCCTTTGGCTTGTGCCGAGTCTCCGGACTCGTCGCTTTTAATCTCGTCACTTTAGCGTGGCGGCGGTAACGTTATATTTTCTACTGCTGCAGTGTTGGCCTTTCTGCTGTGTTTTCAGCTTACCTCCCCTCTCTGAAAAGTATTGGGGTGTGACAAGCAAGATTGAGGGTCTTTTTTTTTTTTTTTTAGGTAATTTTTCTTCCGGGATGGTTTGTCCGCGCGTGGCGTGCGGAGCTTGCATTTTAGGGGTCGGTGCCTTTTCGATGTGGGTCCGCCGATCGTTTGGGTTCCGTCAGCCATATTTTGTGACCGGTCATGCCCCACTTACCGCTCTGTTTGTTTATAGGTCGGCCGTGGTGTCTGCTTCGTTCGCAGTTTCTCCCGTGTCGTGTTCGTGGTATTCTTTCAGATCATTGATGTTAGCGATTTTCTTTTTCCGGGTTCTGAGGTGTTGTATTTTTCTGATGTTGGCTGACCTAAATCCTCGAACTTTGTAGGGCCCGTTATATTTCGGGGCCAGTTTTGCAGCGAAGCCGTCAGTGGCGTTGGACAGATGATGTTGTCGCATCAGTACCAAAGTGCCCACCGTGGGGTGCCATTGTCTTCGACGGAAATTATAGTGTCTTGCCTGCTCGTGGCAGGCTCGCTGGATGTTATTTTTCACTATCGCGAATACATCCTTGAGTCGCGCTGTTTTCTGGAGCGCGGTGTCAGGCGGGCTTCCTGTGCCAGGTGTAACTTCATCATACAGGGCTCCAGGTAAGCGTGGCTCTCTCCCGTATAGTAGAAAGGCTGGGCTAAATCCGGTTGTCTCCGGAGTTCCGGACACTGGAGTTCACGGCGAGTGAGATTTCTGGAATTAGCTCGTCCCAAGTATTCTGGTGCTCTCCCACAAACTGAGAAATCATGGTTTTGACCATTCTGTTTGCTCGTTCCGTGGGGTTTTCCTGGGGAAAGTACGGGGCGGTGTGTTGCAACTCTATCCCTGCCGTTTGCAAAAAAGTCTGGAACGACCGGCTCGTAAACTGGGTACCGTTGTCACACACGAATTGTTTCGGGACGCCGTAGTGGCTGAGCATCCGCTCACGGAAAGCTAGCTCCAAGGTGGCGACGGTGGCTTTCCTGAGCGGCACCAGTTCTACCCATTTGGTGAAGGTGTCGTGGAATACGAGCAGCATGGTGTTCCCTTTCTTGGATCGGGGTAGTGGTCCAACGAAGTCGGCACATAGTGTTGCCAATGGTTCCTCTGCTTTCCGAGTGAGCATCTGACCTACCGGCTTGCGTTGCTGGGCTTTAAACTTCTGGCAGCTGGTGCAGCTGCGGACGTATTTCCTTACGTCCCGGTAAAGTCCTGGCCAATAGTACCGTTGACAGACTCGGGTTATGGTCTTACGGATTCCTAGATGGCCGGCCGTGGGTTGGTCGTGGCATTCTTGGAGGACTCTTGCGCGACGATTCTTTGGTACGCAAAGTTTCCATGATGTGTCCTCATTGTCCTCGGTGCTGCGGCCTAGGTGTCGATATAACTCCCCGTTCTCGTGAGTGTAATCAGGGTATTTCTCGGGTTCGTCCTGAACTTGTTGTATCCGGCGTTTGAGCCAGGGGCAGGTAACCTCTACTTCCTCGACCCGTGCGAGGGTTCCCCGGGGTTGTCGGGATAGTGCATCTGCCACTACGTTCTGCTTACCTGCCCGATAATGTACGTCATACTGGTATTGTTGGAGTTCCAGTGCCCACCTTGCTATTCTACCGTAGGGGCTTTCCAGTGTGTTCAGCCATTTGAGGGCGAGATGGTCGGTGATCACGTCGAACCGATATCCCTCAAGGTAACACCGGAGTTTCCGGATGGACCGGATGACTGCTAAGCATTCCTTGTCGGTCGTGGAGTAGTTTTCTTCTGCCGCGTTGAGTCGTCGGCTGACGTATGCGATAACTCGCTCCTTGCCTTCGATTTCCTGTGTAAGGACCGCGCCCACGCCGAGGTTGCTCGCGTCCGTTTGTAGCGAGAATTTCACCGAAAAATCGGGGCAAGCAAGAACTGGCGCTGTCGTGAGGAGCTCTTGTAGGTGATCGAAAGCAGCCTGCTGAGCTTCGGCCCATACCCATGGTTGGTCCTTCTTGAGTAGGCGAGACATCGGTTGGACGACCGTCGTGAAGTTTGGTACAAATCTTCGGTACCAGGACGCCATCCCAATGCATTGACGAAGCTCTTTTAGGTTGGTGGGCGGCCGGAGTTCTTTGACGGCGGCAATTTTGTCGGGGTCAGTGTGGATACCCTCATGGCTGATCATATGGCCGAGATACTTGATTTGGGTTTGAAAGAACGCGCATTTTTCCGCATTTATCCTTAGGTTCGCTTTCCGGAGTCGGGACAACACCACTGTCAAGTTACGTAGATGTTCGTTGAAATCCCGCCCAACGATGACAATGTCGTCCAGGTACGCGAAGGCATATGGTTCCATATCGGTCCCAATCACAGTGTCGAGCGCCCGCTGAAATGTCGCCGGTGCCGAGTGTAGTCCAAAGGGCATCACTTTCCATTGGAAGAGGCCTCGGCCCGGTACGGTGAAAGCTGTTGCTTCTCTACTTCCGTCGGCCATGGGGATCTGCCAGTATCCGTTTTTCAGGTCGAGGGTGGTGATGAACCGCGCGTTTTGTAACCGTTCCAAAATATAGTTGATCCTCGGCAGCGGGTATGCGTCGGGGATGGAATGCGTGTTGAGTTGCCGGTAGTCCACGCACATGCGCCATTTCCCATTCTTTTTACGGAAGAGTACAATTGGGGTGCTGTGGGGGCTCCGGGAGGGCTCGATGAGGCCTTCCGAAATCAATTGGTCTACTTGTTCATTGATTATTCGCATCATCGCTGGATTATTAGGATAGTACCGCTGTTTTATGGGCCGGTTATCCCTCATGACAATAGTGTGCTTGGCGATGTCCGATGTCCCGTGGAGGCCATCAAATTTTGGTAGCTCTTCATCTAGAAATGCCTGGATCTGCGGGGCCAAGTCTGGCGGCCACGGCTCCGGGACTGGTTCGGGCTCATGTTCGGTCGGATCGGCGGTTTCGGAGTCAGGTGGCTGGGCGGTTCGATCCTCCGCTGGTAGTCGCTTATGTGGGCGACGATGGGTGTGGTGTCGACCATGGGTATGATGTTTTGGTACGCCGGGTGTAGTACTCGTGTTATACTACAGCCAGACTGGTACGTGAACAGGTGAGTCGCGATGACCCCTCTGGTATCGCAGCAACGACTTGTGTGGGCGACGAAGATCTCGGACAAGGCTCTAGGCATGGCTCGCTGCATGGCGCTAAGAATCATGTCAGTACGCGGAAGGTACTCCATTGTGTTGGCGAGGATTGGTGTGGCGTCGGCCGTGGGTTGGACAGGACGGCTGTCTGGGCATCGTGGGGGCATCGTGCTGGTTTCCGGGCCCTCGTTGAGGGGCTCTGTGGAGATCAGTTCGATTATGGGCCCCGTCCAGCGTGGGGTTAGCGTGGCTGTTTCCCGTGTGGCTGGGCTGTCGGTTTTGAGGGTGTCCGTGCGTTCCCTGCTTCCGATGCGGTTTCTCTGCGTGCTTGCTCTGTTGCTTGTCTTGGACCTGGGCTTCCGGTGTCGAGCGCCGGGTTCAAGTGTGTTTGTCTCGTGTGTGAGATCCTCGTGGTTTGTTTGGGGTGTGTGTCCCCTGTGGTGGTTGGCCTAGGACGCGGTTGCTCCGTAGTGACCGTGGGACTCGTTTTCCCGATTGCTTGGTTGTGGTTGGCTTGTGTTGGCCTCGGATTCGTGTTCTCCGTTGTGGGCCGGCGTTTCGTTTTCGTTGTCATTGGTTTGGGTGTCGAGTGCTGCGTTGCATTATTGGGTGTCGTGAGCGTTGGGGTAGGTTGGGTACGTGGTGGCGTTGTGGTTGGTGTAAGCTTCTGGCTTCTGGGCGCGGGGCCTGGTATGTGATTGGTCGGATCTTCGGGTGCGGTTGGCGTGGCCGACTGATTGCTTAGTTGCAGTTGTGTGCTGCCGCATTTGATCGTGGCTTCGATGGCGCATAGGAAATCCATGCCGACAATGACTTGCTCCAACATGTTAGGCAAAACTAGGAGCGGTATTTGTACCTCTCGTTGGTCCAGCTTGATGGGCTCCCGTAGAACTTGAGTGATCTCTCTGACCGATCCGTCGGCCAGGCGTATGCGGGTGCTGCCATCTTGCAACTTGGTGCGATTGTCTAGTTGTCGGGCGAGGTGGGTGTTGATAAAGCTTTTGGAGGCCCCGGTGTCTATGGTAGCCTCCGTTACGTGTCCTCCTATGGTTACCGTTGCCACTATCCGACCGTTGCTCACGTGTAGAGAGTTATTTAGTCGCGGGTTGGAGGAGGCGTCGTTCCCGGCTGATCCCGTGTCAGCTGGGGACGCGTGTCGTTTCCCGACGTGTTCTGGCGGCAGCATTTGAAGGTCCGTGTGCCGCGCTTGCCACATTCCCAGAAAAATAGGATCGAAGGGTTCTGGCAGTCGTATGCCACATGCCCCGCTTCACCACACCGGCGACAGGCTGCGCGTGGGTTGGCGATAGGGGTCGTGATCATGCGGTGCGCAACCTCGGGCGTTGTCTGGCTGCTGGAGGGGGCTTGCTGCCTCCTTGGCGAGTTTGCCGCCTCCCAGTGGGGTTGCCGAAATGGTTGCCGGGGTGGGCCGCCGTTCCTTGGCTCGGTGGCCGGCCTTGGGTATCTTGGGGTGCTTCGTGGCGGTGCGAAAGTGGGCGGGATGGTCCGCTCTTGGATGCTCTCGAACTCGGTAGCCAACATTGTGAGCTGAGCCAAACTTTGGAGTTCGTGTCGCCGCACATACATCTGGTATGCTGACCGGGCGTTGTCGTAGATCCTGTTCAACTCCTTGGCGGCGTCGTACCCGGCGTGGTGCATGAGTAGACGTATCTCGATGAGGTAATCCTTGAACAATTCTCCTACCGCTTGCTTGCGGGCTCGGATCTGGTCTTCCAATTGTTCAAAATACCGTGGCGGCAAGAAGAAAGTCAAGAATTCTTGGCGGAAATATGCCCATGAGCTGCCTTGTAGTTGGCTGGTGCGGTACCAGCGGCTGGCCCGATCGGTGAGAAGCTCTGTCATGGCCCGAGGTAGCTGATTCGTGTCCACCCCATATGAGAGCGCACGTTCTTCGAGTACTTTCAGAAAGGTAAGGGGGTCGTCCTGTCCGTCGAACCTGATTCCCCATTTCCGAATCTGTTCCGCGATGTGGCCGGTGGAAGAGTCCATGGCTGGCACGATCCTCTGTGTGGGCGAGCGGCTGGTTTCCGTAACTGGAGGTCTGGGCAGATCGGCTGGCGTTACGATGCGTGGTGGGCAGGGTGTGCTGTATTTGGCCGCTGTGGAAACTTGTAACCCGGCTTTTGGGTCGGTTTTCCGCTGGTCAGACGCCCAGGAGTGGTGGGCATGGGCGACTTGGAGCGTCCGGTTGGTCTGGCGTATTGCCGTTCGAGGTCGGCCAGTCGAACCCAGGCATCCTTCGAGAGTGTTCCGGCGACTAGTGCGGCGAATTTCTTTAGTCATTCCTCGACTGTTCCGTCGTTTCCGAATCCGAATTCCTCGGCCAGGACTTCCAGCTCATCCCGCCGGAGTTTGTAGATCCAGCCGGTGGTGACTCCTGGATTGGTATGGAGTCCCTCCGGGCAAAATTCGTGGGGTTGACCGGCTCCGTGGGCTTCCATGGTGGGTTTCTGTGGTTAGTAGCACTGACTTACGTGTTGTTTGTTGTATTTCTGCTTGCGACCGGATGTTGCGAGGGTGCCGGTTTTTAGTGTTGGACGAGTATTGGTCCTTGCTAGCCTAGTTTTCTTTCAGTGGCAGTGGGTCTTTACTCCACAAAGCTGTAACACAAAGGTGTTAGTCTCCTTAAAGTCACCAAAAAGTCCCTGCTCGAGCGCCACTTGTGAGGGTCCTATTTCAGGCTGAGGTAAGCATCAGTCTGTCCAGGGTCCGCTACAAGAAAATTTTTAGTTTGTAGGTGACTTCAGGTGTCGGGCTGGCTCGTAAAAGAATGTAGTAGGCAGCGAAAAATGATGAGGTGACCATTTTGTTTGTTGGATTGTTCTTGGGTTTTGTTTAGTATTCTGTTTTTCTTCATTCACTTAAATTCTGCTACTTCAACTCGTAGTTGAATGGTTCGCTGGTGGACTGCGTAGTGCAGTGTCTTGGGTGTGTGACTGAGGGACTGCGTAGTACAGTGTCTTGGGTGTGTGACTGAGGGACTGCCTTGTGCAGTGTCTTGTGTTTGAGCTGATGGACTGCCTACTCTTTCAGCCGATCTTGGCCCTTTTATGCAGCTGGCGATCGCACCTGAGACCCGGAAATAATTAATTCTTGCTGACTTAAGGTTATTGGATAACAATAATTGTAGGGTGTGGTAATTAGGTCGAAGCTTGGTGCTTCGTTGACAATTGTTAGTGGGGCAGTGTGTTTTTGCTGAGGCTGCATCCCGGAAGGTGCGGGCTGCAGTTGGAAATTGGGTTTTTGCTACCTCCGCATCGCGAAGGTGATATCTGTGATTCGAGACCGAGTGGTTGCGAAATATCGCCAAGAAGTGGGTGACCGAGAATTTCGTGCTGTGTTTTTCGCTGATCGAGAGTTCTTAATTTTAGTAACTGCGTGCGTTGCTTAAGACTATTTTATTTCCGGGGTGCTGACACACCACTATTTGTGGAGAACCGTGGCTAGAGCCATGGTTCGCTAGCTCTGTGTATATCAGTTAGATTATTGTCTCCCGCCAGCGTGGATGCGCTGACCCTTCGCCGTTTGTGACGAGCCATGGCTAGAACCATGATTCGTTACAGTGACTTCAGGTGTCGGGCTGGCTTGAAAAATGCAGTGGGCAAGCGAGAAATGATGATGCGAGAGTTTTTGCTTATTGGTTTTGGTTTTATTCAGTATTCTTTTTCATTCACTTTAATTCTTTTACGTTGCTACTCTGGCTTGTAGTTGTATGGTGCGCTGGTGGACTGCGTAGTGCAGTGTCTTGGGTGTGTGACTGAGGGAATGCGTAGTGGAGTGTCTTGGGTGTGTGACTGAGGGACTGCCAGTGCAGTGTCTGGTGTTCGGGCTGATGGACTGCCTGCTCTTTCGGCCGATCTTGGCCCTTTTATGCAGCTGGCGATCGCACCTGAGACCCGGAAATAATTGCTTATTGCTAACTTATGATTATTGGGTGACAGTAATTGTGGGGCGTGGTAAGTGGGTCGAAGCTTGGTGCTTCGTTGACAATTGCTTAGTGGGTCAGTGTTTTTTGATGAGAGTGTTTAGCTGAGGCTGCATCGCAGTAGGTGCGCACTGCAGTTGGGAATTGGGCTACCTCCGCATCGCGAAGGTAATATCTGTGATTCGGGGCCAAGTGGTTGCGAAATATCACCAAGAAGTGGGTGACCGAGAATTTCGTGCTGTGTTTTTCGCTGATCGAGTTCTGGTAAAGTTATTTAGCCAATGCTGACTCACCACTGTTTGGGGAGAACCATGGCTAAAGCCATGGTTCGTTAGCTCGGTGTATATCAGTTTGGTTATTGTCTCTCGCCAGCATGGATGCGCTGACCCTCCGCCGTTTGTGACGAGACATGGCTAGAACCATGGTTCGTTACAAAATGAATACAAATACAAAGTATAAGCAGCTCTAAAAAATTACAAAAAAGACAATATAATTATAGTTAGCCATGACCAAGAAACAATTCTATTCAATAAAGAAATTTCTCCTAACAAATTCAATGTAGGCGTGGCTGCTATATTAGCTGAACTCAACAAACATCATCATAATGTTATAGCAGGTATACAATTTAATAAACCCTTATTAATTAATATACTGTAACGAACCATGGATCCCATGGTTCGTCACAAGCAGATGACGCAGCCAACGCTACTCCCAGGTGAAGCGATCAACACCCAGCAAAAATGCAAACTCAGCACACGCCAAAAGACAGGAGACCAGCAGAAGGGGCTTACGCAATAAGTACCTAAAATAATATTAAATAAATAAAGATTCCTAACAATATATATTCCCGAAGTGCCAACGAAATTCCTTTCCCACGGTACCGGTGCACACCGATCACCTTACCTGGGACATTGGACACTTGTTGGGAGGCGATTGCTTAGGTAACCCTCGATTACCGGGCAAAACCCCCACATGCGCAAGCCAGTCAGCAGTCTCCGACTCTCCTTACCGGGGATATTGGACACTGACTGCAGGGCTAATGATTAGGTAACCTTCTGTTACCGATCAGCCTGTCTGCACGCGCAGACTATAATTCGGCAATATATATTTATGTAAGAACCCTTCCCACATTCTGGAGTAGAAATAAGATATCTGTAAGACATTCATGGGAAAATCGAAGGCCGGCCGATCTATAAAAGGCACTGCCTTGCATGAAGAAAAGGGCAGTCCACCAGCCATCGTCGGAGGCAGTCCACCAGCCATCGTCGGAAGGCAGTCAATCAGCCATCGCGAGAGGCAGTCAAAATCACCATCCGCGTCGTAGTACAAGTAAAACCTAACATAACCGGGTAGAATAATCATACGGAAGAATAGAAGAATAAGAAAACCATTAAAATTAAAAGAACCAAAAAGTGTTGTGATTTCTATTTCAGTTTTCTGGCAAAGTTCCTGGTTTCCCGATAAAGTCCTCGTGAATTATAAATATCTTGTAATTCAGGACCCTGAACAGACTGATGCATACCTCAGCCTGAAATAGGACATTACAAGTGGCGCCCGAGCAGGGACTTTAAAGGATTTTTCGTGGAAACTTCAAGAAAACCGAAATCAGGGACTTCGTGGATTAAAGACCCACTGCCATCAAAAAGGAAATTGAATCGATAACAAGTCCGCGCACTTACATAATCCGGGCGCGAAAACAAACGCGAAAGTATACGCAGTGCCGATCCTAAAAGTGCCGTTTAACAGTGACTCAGTGCCAAAAATCAACAGAAATCAACATGGAACATCACGACGATGAACAACCAGAGGAGGTATACCCTGCGGGACACTTTTCCAATCCAGGGGTCAGCACCGGCTGGATCCACAAACTCCGTCGGGACGAACTAGAAGTCCTCGCCGAAGAATTCGGATTCGGCAGCGAAGGAACGGTCGATGAACGCCGAAGGAAATTTGCCGCTCTAGTCGCCGGGCCACTCGCGCAAGAAGCCTGGGTCCGCCTAGGAGAGTTCGAGAGGCACTATGCCAAGCCAGCCTCACGCTCTCGTTCCAAGTCACCACGGCCCACTACTCCTGGACCATCCGACACTCTCCAAATGGATCCTAAGACCGGACTACGAGTCCCCGCAGCCACCGAATACCGCACTCCTGCTGCCCCGTTTCCAAGGCCCCTAGCTACAGAGACCCACCCAGCACCCGTGCCGAGGATCTTGCCAGCGATCGACCGACCCATGGAAGGGCACCACTACAACCACGCTGCACCAATGGCGGAACGCATCCGAAAGTGGGGAATCCAGTTTGACGGCCAAGATGACCCTCTATCATTCATCGAACTGCTCGAAGAACGCGCGCTCTCGTATGGGGTGGACACAAACCATCTGCCGCGGGCCATGGCCGAACTTCTCACAGACCGTGCCAGTCGTTGGTTCCGCACCAGCCGCCTACAAAGTTCCTCATGGGAAAATTTCCGCCAGGAATTCTTAACGTTCTTCTTGCCACCACGGTATTTTGAACAATTGGAAGACCGGATCCGAGCCCGAAAGCAATTGGCTGGGGAACTGTTCAAAGATTTCCTCATCGAGATACGTCTACTTATGCACCACGCTGGGTACGACGCAACCAAGGAGCTAACCAGGATCTACGACAACGCCCTCCCAGCCTACCAGATGTACGTGCGCCGCCACGAACTGCAGGACTTGTCACAGCTAACACTGCTGGCCACAGAGTTTGAGAGTATTCAAGAGCGGACCATCCCGAGCACTCTCGCACCACCACGACACACGCCCAGATACGCACGGCCTACTACAGATCAGAGGAGCGACGATTCCAATCGGACACCATTCCGGAAGCCTCATTGGGACTCGGCAGACTCACCAAGAAGACAGCCATCCAACCCAGTGAGTACGGCAAAGCCCGAGGTAGCACATCGCATGATTACGACCCCCATCGCCAACCCACGCGCAGCCTGTCGCCGGTGTGGTGAAGCAGGGCATGCGGCATATGAATGCCAAAATCCCTCGATCCTGTTCTGTTGGGAATGTGGCAAGCGCGGCACCCGGACCATCGATTGCTGTCGCCAGAACACGTCGGGAAACGACTCGCGTCCTCGACTGACACGGGATCAGCCGGGAACGACGTCTGCCCCGACCCACGAATAAAAACCCCGCTACACATGAACGAGAACCGGATAGTGGCAATGGTAACCATAGGAGGACAGGCAACGGAAGCCACCGTCGACACAGGGGCATCCCGAAGCTTTATCAGTGCAAACCTCGCCCGACAACTGAGCAACAACACCAACCTCCAAGATGCATGCGTCCGCATACGCCTGGCCGACGGCTCGGTCAGAGAGATCACCCAGATTCTACTGGCGCACATCAGACTGGATCAAAGAGAAGTTCAAATACCCCTTCCTGGTCCTACCAAACATGTTGGATCAAGTTATCGTCGGCATGGACTTCCTATGCGCCATTGAAACAACGATCCAGTGCGGTACCACACTTCTACAATTACGAGATCAGTGCCACACACCACATATCCACACCGTTCCGACCAACAGAGTACAAGGCAACGAACCCCGACACCAGAAACTGAAGCCAACGGCGGCCGTCATACGTCCGCAACCTATCCCAACAATTTCGGCACCCAGCCACGCCAACATGACACCCATACAAACCTCAGCGAACACACGACCACGACCTACCCCAATGAACAAAACGACCCAGATCGCCACGAAGAACACGACACCCAGCCCAGCCCCAGCAGAGGCAAAGCGCCGGCCCACGAACATGAAGCCGAAACCAACAACACGAAACAACAATCAAGCAAACGGGAAAACGAGTCCCACGGTCACTACGGAGCAACCGCGTCCTAGGCCAACCACAGGGGACACATACCCCAAAGAAACTACGAGAATCTCACCCACGAGACAAGCACTAACGCACTGGAACCCGGCGCTCGACACAGGAAGCCCAGGTCCAAGTCCAGCAACAGAGCATGTAAGTACCCTCTCCTCCCAGGAGAAAGTGAACATAGAAACACCCTCAGAGACGACAATCAGCCCTGAACCAAGACAACAAAATCGACACCGACAACGGCAGCAACAGATCAACAGCCCAGCAACAAGGGAAACAGCCACGCTGACCCCACCCTGGTCGGGGCCCATAATTGAACTGATATCCACAGAGCCCCTCAACGCGGGCCCGGAAACCAGTACGATGGCCCCACGATACACCGACCGCAGCCCTGTCGTACCCACGGCCGACGCCACACCGATCCTCGCCCACACAATGGAGTACCTTCCGCGTACTGACATGATTTTTAGCGTCATGCACCGAGCCATGCCTAGAGCCATGTCCGAGATCTTCGTCGCCCATACAAGTCGTTGTTGTGATACCAGAGGCGTCATCGCGACTCACCTGTTCACGTACCAGTCTGGCTGTAGTATAACACGAGTACTACACCCGGCGTACCAAAACATCGTACCCATGGTCGACACCACACCCATCGTCGCCCACATAAGCGACTACCAACGGAGGATCGAAACGCACAGGTCCTTCGACACAACCCTCTTACCCGAAGACCCCGGCCAGCCATTTGACTCCGAAGCCGCCGATCGAACCGAACATGAGCCCGAACCAGTCCCGGAGCCGTGGCCGCCGGACTTGGCCCCACAGACCCAAGCATCCGTCGCCCAAACAAGCCATTGGTCCAACAAAAGAGACATCGTCGAGACCAGCCAGTTCATCCACCAGTCTGGACACAATACCACCCAAGTGTTCCGCCAGAGCTACAAAACAACTCTACCCACGTCCAACGCCTCCCCGATCATCGCCCACATAAGCGATTACCACCGGAGCATCGATCCGTCAAGCACATTTGACAAACCCATCCTTCCGAAAAACCCGAATCAAACCTTTGACCCCGGAGCCACCGAACCCACCGAAGACGACCCAGAACTACCGACGGATCCTTGGCCACCCGACATAGCCCCGCAGATTCGAGAATGCCTGGACAAATAACGACCAAAGAAAACCGCCGAGAAAACCATCGTCATATGGGATAATCGACCCACCAAGCACCAACTACACCAACTACAAAGCACCCAGAACAGCAGAAAGGCCACGATCACAACCGCAGTAGAAAATATAACGTTACCGACGCCACGCTAAAGTGACGAGACTAACAGCGACGAATCCGGAGACTCGGCACAAGCCAAAGGACAGGATAACCCGGAAAAAGGCGAACCTCAGCACCCGCCAAGCGACGCCACAAATCTCTCCATCACCCACCCGGAAGAAAGGGGGGTGTAACGAACCATGGATCCCATGGTTCGTCACAAGCAGATGACGCAGCCAACGCTACTCCCAGGTGAAGCGATCAACACCCAGCAAAAATGCAAACTCAGCACACGCCAAAAGACAGGAGACCAGCAGAAGGGGCTTACGCAATAAGTACCTAAAATAATATTAAATAAATAAATATTCCTAACAATATATATTCCCGAAGTGCCAACGAAATTCCTTTCCCACGGTACCGGTGCACACCGATCACCTTACCTGGGACATTGGACACTTGTTGGGAGGCGATTGCTTAGGTAACCCTCGATTACCGGGCAAAACCCCCACATGCGCAAGCCAGTCAGCAGTCTCCGACTCTCCTTACCGGGGATATTGGACACTGACTGCAGGGCTAATGATTAGGTAACCTTCTGTTACCGATCAGCCTGTCTGCACGCGCAGACTATAATTCGGCAATATATATTTATGTAAGAACCCTTCCCACATTCTGGAGTAGAAATAAGATATCTGTAAGACATTCATGGGAAAATCGAAGGCCGGCCGATCTATAAAAGGCACTGCCTTGCATGAAGAAAAGGGAGTCCACCAGCCATCGTCGGAGGCAGTCCACCAGCCATCGTCGGAGGCAGTCCACCAGCCATCGTCGGAAGCAGTCAATCAGCCATCGCGAGAGGCAGTCAAAATCACCATCCGCGTCGTAGTACAAGTAAAACCTAACATAACCGGGTAGAATAATCATACGGAAGAATAAAGAAAACTATTAAAATTAAAAGAACCAAAAAGTGTTGTGATTTCTATTTCAGTTTTCTCCCCCCCAAACAACACCCCACCCTGAAATGGGAGATTACAATACTTCCTGGTTTCCCCTGAAAAAATAAAAAAAATTTAAAAAACCCCAAAACCAGGGAAAAACAAACCCCGGCCAGAAGAAGAAAACAAAAATCCGCCCCCCCCCCCCACAAAAAAAAAAAAAAACAAAAAAAAAAAAACCAAAAGAACATAATCCATGGGCAATCATTAATGTGTAAGAACCACACAAACCTCAATAAGTTATAGTTAAAAGACCTGCCAAAACAATACCCATATGAGCAACTGACGAATAAGCAATTAAAGATTAAAGATCAGTTTTACGTAAACAAACTAAACTAACCAAAACACCTCCGACTAAACTAATTCTAACTCAAATAAATCTATATTTTAAATTTATTAATTGTAAAAATGAAATAACTCGTAATAAACCATACCCTCCTAACTTTAACATAATCCCCGCTAAAGTGATAGACCCAGAAACAGGAGCTTCAACATGAGCCTTTGGCAATCAAAAATGAACCAAAAATATAGGTATTTTAACTAAAAAAGCACACAATATACAAATGTATAACAGATCATAATTAAATATGTAATTATTTATTAAATACAAATTTATAGACCCAACTTTATTTATAATATAAAAAATACCAATTAATATAGGGAGAGAAACTAATAAAGTATAAAATAATAAATAAACACCAGCCTGTAACCGCTCGGGTTGATAACCTCAACCTAAAATTAAAAATAAAGTTGGGATTCAACTTCTTTCAAAAAATAAATAAAATATAAATAAATTTATTCTTCTAAAAGTTAAAACTAAAAATAAAAAATAACAACAACAAAACAATATTTAATAAAAATAAATTTTTATAATTATTGTACTTATTAACACTTTCTCTAGCTAATAACATTAATGAACAAATTCATAAACTTAATAAAACCAACCCGTAAGAAAGTATATCACACCCTTAAAAATAAGAAATTTCTGATCAATAATTTATAAAATTATTTCTCACTAATAAAATAAATCTAATTAAAAATAATAAAATTTGCACCATTCAATAAATATTATTGATAAAACAAATAGTATACAAATAATATACTTATAATTATAATTAATTGATATAAATAATATTTATATTTTATAATTTTTAAAATAAAATGTTGTATACTAAGTTATAAATTAATAGATAATCTATATATATATATAAATGTTTAATTTATTATTATATAGTTAACAATTTAAATAAAAAATTTCGCAATACAAAAATAATTACATGAATTGTAAATAATTATTTTTTATATATTTCTTACATTTATATAAATATATAAATATTTATTAAATTATTATATATTTATATATGGTTGATAACACTACTCGACAAAACCGAACTTTTTTTTCCCCAAGGATCCAAACCGACTTTTTCTGATAGATATGGGGCTTTAAAATTTTTTAAAGAATTATGGTTTTTTTCTATGGCTGACCTTTTTTTTGAAGAATGTTTGAAGTCTGGTATTTTTTTTAAGCTTTTTTCAGAGGTAGCGCTTGTTTTTTTCATATAACTGTAGTATCTTACGTCTGGTTGTAAAGAACTTTGCTATTTTGAAAAGATAATTGAAACAGCTAGAAGCTGATGCCAAACACTTTTAATTTCAGCTTACCGTCTGGGAAATATAAAGCATTGAAATGCAAAAATGATGATTTTTGTGCGGTATTTTTTACGAAATTTTGACTTTAAAAACTCAGGAAAAGTCGAAAAAAAATTATATCTTGTGTCCTCTATTTTTTTGTGTATAGGTGCGTTAATTTGGCGTCGTTTAAAGTATCGCTCATTAAAATCTATGGAGAGACTTTGGAGCTAAAATTCGTTAACCAAACCTAAAATATGAAAAAAATGAACAAAAAATACCTTTTGGAAGGTTGCGAGCCCAAATGCGCATTGGGAACTATTATAAAATTAAAATTATAATAATTATCTTTTCAAAATAGCAAAGTTCCTTACAACCAGACGTAAGATACTACAGTTATATGAAAAAAACAAGCGCTACCTCTGAAAAAAGCTTAAAAAAAAATACCAGATTTAAAAAATTCTTCAAAGAAAAGTTCTGACATAGAAAAAAAAAATCATTAAACCATTTCTAAGCCCCAAATCTTAAAGAAAAAGTTGGTTTTGTTCCTTGAGGAAAAATCGTGTCGGGTAGTGTTATTATCAGTTGTATTGATAATTCGAACAAAAGTTTGCTTGCTTGTGGCAATTGTATTTGCAATAAAAGTTCCATTACCAATTTCCTGGTTTGGTATGAGGAACACAAGGGTGTTTCGAGCATATTTTTATTAAACGGACAGCTTCGGATCTGGCTGCAATTGTTATTGTGTTTATATTTTGTGCATTGCGCATAGGGATGGCTATGTCTTCGTGAAAATCGTGTGGTCTTATAGGCTGTTTACATTGGGACTGCGTCATGCTTCTTTGCGTCTTGGCGAAGACGCAGTTTTTTTTACATAGGTTAAGCATAGGGCCCTAGTGGTGGCAAAAAGTTGCGTCGGTCGCTGATTCATGTGCGTCTATTCGATATATTCGATTGCTTTTGCGCTTAACTGCACATTTTTGCACTTTTCTGCCTATCAGCGCAACTATCACCTCTAAGAACAACAAAAACTTGTAGTTAAAAAATCAAATTTTGGCGCTAAAATGAATGGTTGTGCAAAAAGGTAAAAATATACATAAAATCATGAAATAAAATACTTGAAACTGATTGTATTATTATCATACGACATTTTTGTGACCCCCTGTTGCCATTAAGACACTGCTGGAGACGAACTTCGATGGTTTTCATAATTTTAAGAAGAACTCCCACAAGCTCTACAAAGAAATGTCTGAAAATAATAAATAAATATAAGAATCAATTCTCTTTCGTCCATTTTCTTGTAGTCTTGCATAATTCTGTTGATTTCTCAAAATTTGTTTACTTTCCTTGTCATCGAGCACCCAAATCAAAATTCAAGACGCACGTCTGCCAATGTAAACGCATTTACTGCTTCATTGCGTCTATTCCGATATCGATAGCAGACGCGCCCAGTGTAAAAAGGCTATTCAAATTAACCAGTCTTGAATATCTTGGTAATCTAGAATGCAATTATATTTTTTTATGAAATCTAAACCAATGATGCCAGTACAATTAATCGGAAAGTCATCTTGGACCAGATTAAAAGTATGTTTTATTAGAACTTTGCCTCATACCAAGTCTACCACCACTGTTCCTAATGTATTAATTGTTCCTTTCCCTATACCAGTGAGGTTAGTTGTAATTGAATTATTTATTGGTGTATTATTTGTGATTTCGCCAATTTAAAAAATTGATATATCTGCCCCTGTATCCTATAAAAACGTAGATACCCTATTGTTTAACGTAGGTTTTGCTGATATAAAATTATTAAAATGTAAATTGAACACGAACATGGATTTTTTGGCGCTATTTATTCTTGTGGGGGAGTTTATGCGTTTTCCGCATTTGCTTGGCTATCTACAACGCGGACATTTTGATAGCCCCCTCGGTTATTATTTGGTGGGTTACCTTTGTTTCGGTAGTAGCCACTGTTATTATACCGAGTGTTGTAGTTACCGCGGAATTGGTTGTTACCGCGACCTTGGAAACGTCCTCTGTTGCCACGATAACCTCTATTTGAATAGTACATTACGGTATCAGTTCGTTCAGTTGCTTCAGTGCAACTTGAAACGAATTTCGACACCGCCGCGCTCATTGTCGCGAAAGTGCCAGCCTGCAAGATAAGTTTAACCTTATCAATGGTGCAGTTTTGAGTCATGGCTTTGACTGCTTGCTGGGTACTATATTTCTCTGCTTGTTCATGCGTCATTCCATCCGCGATGAAGGCGCATTCTAAAGATTTTGTTAGTTGTTCGATTTCGTTTGTATATTGGTTTGCGGTTTTGATCATTTGTCGTATGTTCATTATATTCGCGGTTATTGATTCCCCTTTTACGCTGGTTTTAAGTCTGTTTATGATTGACGCTAGAGTACATTCTGTACTGATTAAATTCCTTACTGTGCCTTTCAGCTTGGTTTTTACTAGTGACACCGCTGTGGTGTCATGATCATCTTTGATGGTGTCAACCAAAGATAAAGCATCCAGAAAACTTTGCAAGTTTTCTGCTTTGCCGTCAAACTCGGGGATGAGTTTGCTGGCTGTGTTAAGAAACTCTATTTTGGATTGCGGCATGTTTACGCCCAAAAGTTTCTCATCTTCTGAATTATCGTCGCTGTCAGAACTATTTTGCAGCAGTGTTGGATCGAACACCGTTGCGCTATTTAACGCAATAGGTATGAATATGTGTAAATGGTGCCTTATATTAATATTTTCTAGGCATTCCGTTAAGCGCTTTAGAACATCCGTTACCTGGTGGTTTTGGATTTCTGACAAATTATGATGCGCTATTTTTATTAAACATTTGATTTCGTTGTAATTTTGAACAACGACCTCGGTATGTTTAACAAGTGTGTGTCGCTTGATACGTTTTGACTTGTTTAGGCATTTATAAGACTTTTCAAATTCTGCTTTGAATTGTTTTATTTTCGCCCGTAGGACTTCCCATTCCATTCTGGATGATTGTGAAGTATCCTTACTTAGATCTTGTCAAGCGCGTCAGCGCGGGACATATACCTTTTCTTAAGGCTTTTATGGTGCATATTATACATTTTAATTATTAAGTTTATTGACGCTTAAATAACCAATATTAAAAGTAGAAACCACAATTCATAAATGCTTTCGGTGTGGTCAACAATTTGGATTTTATTTACTACATTGGCGTTTGGGTTTTCCACTTTCGACTGTGTTTTTCCCATTTTTGGTTTTTTTTTTTTTTGCTAACTTCTCTTAAATGTGGGTTATTCAATTTTATTATATTATTTATTTTTAGGTTAAATGCAAATCATATACATATATATTTTATTTAAGTTATTTCATCTAACGCTATGTCAAATTGTAGTAAATATTAAAAATTAATTTGGGCTAGAAGGTTGTTTCGCCTGTAGCCGTTTCTTCGCATCACGAAGTGCCGCCTTGGTTGCGTCTAGCAGCTCTCGGTAACGCTGTATGTCGTCGGGCGATCCGGTTGCCGCCTTCTCGCACTCAATTAAAAGCCGGCGAGTTCTGATGAGGCGAGCCTTTTTTCCGCCCTCTTTGTTTTTGGTACCGCTTTGCCGGGCGGTGTTATTTCTCGTGGTGGTGCGGCTCTCTTATGCCGTGCCTTGTATTCTTCAATTGTGAGCCTCTTGGGGCCCGACTCGGGGTACTGTTCCAGTACTTCCTCTATTCTTGGTGGGTCTCTCTGGGTTGATGGACTCCCAGTTAAGAATTGAACCTCGGCTTCAGACGTCATGTGAGGAATATTTGGTTTTATATATTTTGCTTGTTGGTTTTGTTTCGCTTTTAGCTAGTACATAAGGGGCTGCCTCTTATTTTATCGTCACTGTCATCCTGTCATTGATTTGCAAGTTCGTTGTTTTTGTTTCAAACGTCCTGCGCCACTGTCATCCTGTCATTGATTTGCAAGGATGTTGTTTTTGTTTCAAACGTCCTGCGCCTGTTGGTTGACAAAAAAAATTTTGGGACGTGACAAGGACAAGCCTTGTATATTTTATTTATTTTTGTACTGGCATCTGGCGATAAACGCCGCTGATGCCAATACAAAATTATTTTATTAGTCTCCTGGAATCTTCTGATTTCTCCTGGAATCTTCTTATTGCTCCTGGCAGAATCGCCATGTAATATGTATAGAAACGCGCTTGGCAAGTTCCGTTTCATTAATGAATCTTTATCGATTTAAAACTAATATTTATACAGAAATCATAAAGGCGAGTTGCCCCCATGCAGGTGTATTGCCGTGGGAAACAAAGCCTCGTTACGTAAGGTCAATATGCAATATGAGGCGTCGGAATTCGGACGGCGGCGGTAGCTGCCCAATGCTTGTTACGCAAGGTTCTTGGTCTGGATGCAGACGCATCACTTTTGGGCAATGCCAGCGACCGCCGGCATTATCTCTAGAGTGGTGCTAAAATTGATTAGCCCAAACACACTGCATGAATATACTACACCCTACAAAACAAAACCCAGCAAATATTGTGTCAAGAGGTTGTGACGTCAAGGAAATCGTCCAGTCAATCTGGTTTGAAGGACCCGCATTTCTAAGGATGAAGCAGAAAACTGGCCTCATTTCGAGCCTTCAGAAGATGTTGAGCTGGAGAAGAGGAAGAACGCGGTCGGGCTGACCGCTGCCGTGGAAGTTTTGGATTTGGTAGATGTCATCGAGGGATTCTCGTCACACCTCAAGCTGCTTAGAGTGTTTTGTTATATGTTCCGCTTTATAAGAAAATGTAAGAACCCGAGCATGACGTTTGAAAAAACGGTCTCACCGACCGAGTATGATGAATCCTTTCGCAAAATTGTTGAAATCACCCCACATCACGAGTATCGTGAAGAAATCGAGAAAGTTCGGAAAGGATCTAGAGTTGGTCCTAGTCTTCAGTGGTTGAACCCATTCATCCATGAAGACACTGGTACTTGGTGTACTTTTTCGTTGTTGAGAGTAGGTGGGCGACTAGCTAAAGCTCCTATATCATACGATGCCAAGTTTCCGTTGCTTTTGACAAAGCGCTCGCAATTCGTGCGGAGCTATGTTCGTCATCTGCACCAAACCAATTTGGTGAGCATCCTTCGACAGAGTGTTTGAATCGTAAACGCTCAGGAGGTCTGTAGTCAGACAGTTCGATCGTGTATCCGCTGCTTCAAATGCAAACCACGACTGCTGACGCAACTTATGGGAAATTTACCCGCAGACCGGCTCCGTGCTCTCCGCCCATTTTCGCCCGGGCACCTGTTGATAGGCGGGTCGCTCATCGCCCCCCCAGCACTGCGGACTCCGGACCAGGAGGGTCTCAGCTGCTTGCGGCGATGGCAACTTGCCTCGTCAGTCAGGCACACGTTTTGGTGGCGATGTTCCCGCGAATATGTCCTTGGACTGCAAATTCGGGGCAAGTGGCACCAACGGAAGCCCGACATCAAGGAGGGAGACCTCGTTCTCGTGGCCGAGGACAACATGCCTCCACAGGAGTGGCTCCTCGGGAGAGTCATCGCCACGCACGCCGGGGAGGATGCATGGTCAGGGTCGTGGACATTAGGAGGAGCGTTGGAGGCGTTTTTCGGCGGGCCATCCATAAGTTGGCGCCGCTACCATATTGTTGAACCCGCGCAGGCCTTCAACGGGGCCGGTCTTTCGTCATGTCATCGTCTTCGTCAATGTTTTATGTTAAGATTATTTTGAATTCTTGCAGTCTAGTGTAAGTAGGTTAGGGCAAGGCGGGAGCGCAATAAAAGCTCGCTCTTTCGCTCAAGGCGAATTCGGCCCGCTTTGCCACCGTAGGTTAGCTAGGCATAGAACGAATTGTAATGATTTTTAGAATATAATCGTTAAAATTGAATTTGAGCGAGCGCACCTACATTATTTCGTCCCCGCTTTAAATAAATCTTTACGCCACCCAAGTATTTCGGTTTTGTGATTAGAAAAACTATTCTAAATTTTCATGGCGCCCCCGGGTCCACCCGGGACCCGGGTCTAAGAACACAAAACCGAAATACTTGGGTGGACGTAAAGAATAAATAAAAAGGCAACAAAGAAAAGTGACAGTGACACAGTGTAAAAACAGTGTAACAAAAATACGCCAACATTAGTTATAAATAATATAACTAATTAATTCTATATTATAGAATAAAAAGTATTGTATAGTTGCCCGCGTCGTGTGTGTATCAAATAACAAAAGACTTGCCAAATCCATCGTGTCGGCCGCGCAATACCCTCACCGCCTGTTGCTGATCGTGGCTGCTACCCTGCCGCCATTCCTGCTGCTTCACCGTTGCTGCTACCCTGCCTATACTTGCTGTTTCACCGCCATACCTGCTGCTTCCCAAAAAGACCCCGTAGCTGCAACCTAGAAGACCTATGGCCCCTTGTGATTGCACGGACTGCAAGAGGAAAGTGGCAGCTGGACTTAAAGATCCGAACGCAGAGCCTGAGGTATTTGTGCAAAAAATTGAAAGCTAGAGCCGAAGACATACATAAATACATATATAAATTGTCTTGTGCTGGAAAAATTGCACCTCGCTTTCAATTCTTGGCACAGCCGTATGATATAGTAGAGTTTGATTTGCATGCATTTAATTTATTAGTGCACATACATACATATATAACACCATATAACACATATGTACAAAAACCATACCATACTCTATTTGAACCGCTATTTGGACGCACAATTATATATATATCGTTTACCGCAATCACTGTCGCCCCCCCTTTCCCCTCTCGTTGTGTGAAATTCGCCAAAAAGTTGGTTCGTTAACCCAAGCCGCGGTGTATAACACTTACTTCCATACGTACATACATACATACAAGCAGCTGCACCGGTGCATTCTTTTCGTCTCTCGCTTTCGCTTATCCACCGTTGCTTGCTGTGTATTTGGTGGGAGAATTTCGTTGCCGCGCTTGATCAAAACGGAGCGCCAAGTGACTCGCTACCCTGTTTTTCGAGGGTATATTGTTTTTCTTGTCACTTCGCAAGTGACGCGCTACCCTGCATTCTTAGGGTATATTGTTTTGGCTCTCAGTTGGAAAGTGACGCGCTACCCTACATTCTTAGGGTATATATCTTTCGCCTCTCACTTGGAACATTACGAGACATTCAATTATTGTCGTTCTCGATTTTCGTTCTTGTTTGAACATTTATTATTTCTTTATCTACAAAAATATTGGTTTTCGTCGCGTAGATTATAAATAGTAAAATGGCACAAGAAAATAAGTCTGTTCTCGATGACTTAAAAAGTAAGCTCAGAAACCGAGTCAAAAGCATTCGCCGCAATTGACAGAGCTACAATGCAGACTCGATGTTCTGAATTCTGCTATTAACAAGGCCAACCTATTGCAGGAGCAAATAGAAGAAATTGATAGCAAAGATGAATTTGGAGCCGAGCTGGAAGAAATGGCCATTGTAACCAAGGCAAAGATAATGTCGCTTATCGATGCCTTGAAGCTAACAAGCGATCCGCCGCCCTCGGTATCAGCTTCTACAGCCCCAACTCGTGCTCGACTTCCGAAATTGGCACTACCAAAATTTAGTGGTAAATATTCGGAGTTTAAAAATTTTATTAGCCTTTTTGAGACTCTTGTTCATAATGATGAGAGTATACCGGTGATCGAAAAATTTAATCATTTAATTTCGTGCCTCTCTAATGAAGCATTAGGAACGATAAAGGCGTTCCAAGTCACCGAGGCCAATTATGCAAAGGCCATGGACAGCCTAAAGCGAGTATATGACAACGAATGTCTAATATTCTCGAACCAAATCTCCGCACTGTTTAATCTGCCAAAAATCTCGCAACAGTCCGCATCGTCCCTAAGAAGCCTCATCGATACAGTGTCATCGATCTATGGTTCATTATTATCGATAGGAGACGATACGAAGATTTCGAATGCAATGCTCATTCATCTCGTTTTGAACAGAGTCGACCCAGTGACTAGACATAAGTGGGAAGAACAGCTTGACTTCGAAAAGTTGCCGCTTTGGTCCGACTTTGAAAAAGTTTTAAATCGTCGATACCAGCATTTGTCTGCGGAAGAGTCGACAAAGCCAAGGCAATAAAAAGTCATGCCAAGCAAGTCGCACAATCGCATTTCATTTGCTTGTTCTTCCACTCCCCCCAACAGTAGAGCTCAGCGAACATGCAGCTATTGCAATTCGGGAGACCATGTAGTGGCCAACTGCACGCCATTTTCACGTCTCTCGGTTATGCAAAGGTTCGAGTTCACAAAGTCTGCGTCCTTATGTATAAATTGTCTGCAAAAGGGTCACACTGTTGTAAGATGCAAGGTCGCCAAATGTCGAGTTTGTGGCCGCTCACATCACACATTGTTGCATCGGTACACAGTGACTGATAATAGTCTCGCGTTGCCGCCACCCCCAGAGAGTTCGTCTCCTCCTTTTAATCAGGACCACCCTTCCACCTCTCATGCTCTGCATGCGACTTCGTTGGACAGGGTGATTTTGGCTACGTCGATCGTAAGTGTCAGAGCAAAAAATGGTGAACACATTTTGGCCAGAGCTCTCCTTGACTCTGGATCCCAAACAAACTTCATCGCGGAAGACCTCGCCCACCGCTTACAGATCCGTAGAGAGGAGTCGTGTATTACCTTGCTTGGTATTGGTGAATCCAATTCTCAAGTAAAGAATAAAATACACACTGTGGTGAAGTCGCGCATAAATGGTAGTGAGTTCTCCTTTGATTTTTGGATCCTGAAATCAATTTCAGGTTATCACCCTGACCAGTCAATTAATGTAACTGATTGGAAAATCCCAGAGAACCTACCACTGGCAGATCCCTATTTCTACAAGCCACAAAGAATAGACATGCTGATTGGAGCTGAATCTTTCTTTGAGTTATTAGCTGTTGGTCAAATCAAGCAAGGTCCTGACTTTCCAACTCTTCAGAAGACCCTTCTTGGCTGGGTTGTTTCGGGAAGATATGTTTCCAAAATTTCTGCCCCCCAAACGGCAAACAGTTTGAGTTGCAGTGAAGAGCTGTTAGTTTCCATTTATAGGACCTTGCAAAAATTCTGGTCACTGGAAGAAATGCCATCTCCAAAAAAAAATATTTCGCCTGAGCACACGTTATGTGAAAATCACTTTCGGAAGACGACTCAGGTATTGCCATCAGGTCGGTTTGAAGTAAGGCTGCCGTTTAAATCAGATCCAAATTGTTTGGGCAACTCCTTTGAGGTTGCTAAACGGCGGTTTTTGTCGCTCGAAAGAAGATTGTCTCGTGACCCTGAGTTGAAGAAAATGTACTTGGAATTCATGGAAGAGTACCTCTTCTTAGGTCATATGTCACCGACTGACAATACGGTTCCTTCTACTCCACACTACGTAATTCCACATCAGTGTGTCCTTCGGCCCCAAAGTACGTCCACCAAGCTTCGCGTCGTGTTCGATGCGTCGTCGAAGACGTCCTCTCAGGTGGCCTTGAATGAGATTCTGATGGTCGGACCGACCATTCAAGAGGAATTATACTCAACACTGCTCCGCTTCCGTCTGCACAGGTTCGCCCTGACTGCCGATGTGAAAAAGATGTATCGCCAAGTGATGGTGAATGAAGCGGATAGGCAGTTTCAGATGATAGTGTGGAGAAGAGACCCATCTGAGTCCTTGAGATTATACAAGCTTAACACCGTGACTTATGGGACTGGACCAGCCCCTTTTTTGGCTATCCGGTGTTTAAAAAGGTTGAGTGAGTCTGTGAAGCTATCATTCCCTAAAGCTGCTGACGTTATTGGGTCCGACTTTTACGTTGATGACATGTTGACTGGTGCTGCATGCGTAGAGGAGCTAAGGGCAATTAAGTCCGAAGTATCTCAGGTTCTTCAGACCGCAGGGTTTGAGTTAGCGAAGTGGTTTTCGAACTCACCTGAAATCACCGCATCTGAGAGCACAGCAAAACCCATAACGATCTCGGATTCAGAATCGACTAAGGCGTTAGGAATCTCATGGTTGCCTAAGGAAGATGCCTTTCAGTTTAAAATTGACAATGAAGTCATGGGTCTCCGAGCGACAAAACGGAACATACTGTCGGTGACATCGAAGCTGTTCGACCCCCTTGGATTGTTAAGTCCTATCGTCATAAAGGGCAAGATCCTATTGCAGGAACTTTGGCTTAACAAACTAGATTGGGATGAGTCGATTCCGATGCATTTGGAAACAGCATGGAATATGTTGAAAAATACACTGTCTCAATTGGAAGAGATATCCATACCTCGGTTTGTGTATTCCGATCCGATGTCACCGATCCAAATACATGCTTTCGCTGACGCCTCCATGAGAGCTTATGGAGCGTGCGTCTATGTCCGTAGCAGAACTGCAGAAGGTTTAAAAATATCATTGTTGACTTCAAAGTCCAAAGTAGCGCCGCTCAAGACCAAAACGCTCCCACGGCTTGAGTTATGTGCCGCTCACCTTCTCGCGGATCTCTGTCACAGAATCAAGCCCCTATTAAAGGTCCCTATCGAACGAGCTGTTTATTGGTCAGACTCTGAAGTAACTCTTCACTGGATTCGGTCGCATCCATCTTCGTTGTCGACGTTCGTTTCGAATAGGGTGGCTGAGATTCAGGAGTGGTCAGATGAAGCTACGTGGCGGCATGTCCCTACAAAACAGAACCCTGCAGATATTGTGTCAAGAGGTTGTGACGTCAAAGAAATCGTCCAGTCAATCTGGTTTGAAGGACCATCATTTTTGAAGGATGAAGAATAAAACTGGCCAAAAAACCCTCATTTCGAGCCTACAGAAGATGTCGAGCTGGAGAAAAGGAAGAACGCGGTCGGGCTGACCGCTGCGGTAGAAATTTCAGATTTGGTAAATGTCATCGAGGGATTCTCGTCACACCTCAAGCTGCTTTGAGTGTTTTGTTATATGTTCCGCTTTATAAAAAAATGTAAGAACCCGAGCATAACGTTTGAAAAAACGGTTTCACCGACCGAGTATGATGAAGCCATTCGCAAAATTGTTGAAGTTATCCAACATCACGAGTATCGTGAGGAAATCGGGAAAGTTCGGAAAGGATCTAGAGTTGGTTCTAGTCTTCAGCGGTTGAACCCTTTCATCCATGAAGACACTGGTACTTGGTGTACTTTTTCGTTGTTGAGAGTAGGGGGGCGACTAGCTAAAGCTCCTATATCATACGATGCCAAGTTTCCATTGCTTTTGACGAAGCGTTCGCAATTCGTGCGGAGCTATGTTCGTCATCTGCACCATATCAATTTTCATGTCGGCCCACGAGCACTTGTGAGCATCCTTCAACAGAGTGTTTGGATCGTAAACGCTCAGGAGGTCTGCAGTCAGACAGTTCGATCGTGTATCCGCTGCTTTAAATGCAAGCCTCGACTGCTGACGCAACTGATGGGAAATTTACCAGCAGACCGGCTCCGTGCTCTCCGCCCATTTTCAATTTGCGGCGTTGATTTTTGTGGACCCGTCTCGACGACATTGAAAATTCGAGGAAGGCCCCCATACAAGTCCTATATCGCGCTTTTTGTTTGTTTTGCGTCTAAAGCGGTTCACTTAGAACTTGTATCCGACTTGACCACTGACTCTTTTTTATTGGCTTTCCAAAGGTTCGTTGGGCGCCGAGGATATCCCCAGATCGTCCATTGCGACAACGGGACGAATTTCGTCGGAGCGAGCCGCCACCTCAGCGCTCTGCAGAAGGCGCTCGAGGACGGGGCGGACGCAGTTCGCGAATTCGCGTCAAGAAAAGGATGCGAATTTGCGTTCATACCGCCTCGAGCGCCGCACATGGGAGGACTCTGGGAGGCAGGTGTCAAGTCTGCGAAGAGCCTACTCCTACGGGCGGTAGGCAGCGCGCTATTGACCGCCGAAGAGCTCGCCACAGTCCTCGTCGGGATCGAGGCCGTCCTGAACTCCAGGCTGCTGGGAGCCCTCAGCCAGGACCCCAGCGACGGCGAGGCACTCACGCCCGGGCACCTGCTGACAGGCGGGTCGCTCATCGCCCCCCCAGCACTGCGGACTCCGGACCAGGAGGGCCTCAGCTGCTTGCGGCGATGGCAACTTGCCTCGTCAGTCAGGCAAGCGTTCTGGCGGCGATGGTCCAAGGAATATGTCCTGGGCCTTCAAATTCGGGGCAAGTGGCACCAGCGGAAACCCGACGTCAAGGAGGGAGACCTCGTCCTCGTGGCCGAGGACAACATGCCTCCACAGGAGTGGCTCCTCGGGAGGGTGATCGCCACGCACGCCGGGGAGGACGGCATGGTCAGGGTCGTCGACCTTAGGAGGACCGATGGGGGCATTTTTCGGCGGGCCATCCACAAGTTGGCGCCGCTACCAATGTGTTGAAGCCGCTCAGGCCTTCAACGGGGCCGGTGTTTCGTCATGTCGTCGTCTTAGTCAATGTTTTATGTTAAGATTATTTTTGAATTGTTTTGAAGTCTAGTGTAAGTAGGTTAGGGCAAGGCGGGAGCGCAATAAAAGCTCGCTCTTTCGCTCAAGGCGAATTCGCCCCGCTTTGCCACCGTAGGTTAGTTAGGCATAGAATGAAGTGTAATGAATTTATAGAATATAATCGTTGAAATTGAATTCGATCGAGCGCACCTACATTATTTCGTCCCCGCTTTTAATAAATCTTTACGCCACCCAAGTATTTCGGTTTTGTGATTAGAAAAACTATTCTAAATTTTCACACTTAATTACTTGGAGTACGTCCCTAGCTAAGTATATTGCTGGAAGAGACCTCCTTCGCGCGGATTCGTGTATGGCTAGTGTGCCAAGTTAAAGACTGCGCAAGTCTATAAGTATGGGCCTGAAGCTTGGCCTGATACTTTGCTTTCACCTTGGCAATTTAATCTTTAACTGATCCTACATTTAAGTCTTTATGGATATTTCATTCCGTAGGTACCATGGTGCCCCAGTGATAGTTCATAGTATCTTCGATTGAGCTCTCTGGATTATTTCTAAATTACTAACGCAAGCATTTGCCCATAGCTCGGAGCCGTATGTCCAGATGGTTTTGAGAACTGCATTGTACAAAAGTACTTTGTCTGGACGTTGATATGCAATGACTGCACCATCAAGTGGCCCATGCGACACCAAGCCGAAGCCTGTTACGCGCGGAACCCAGGCAGAAACGGAGCCCCTCCTCCCGCCCAACCGACCGAGGGGCGCAGCCGCATGACGCGTGACGCGTGTTACCGAACTGATCACGAGCATGCATGAAGGATAGGTGTTAGACTAAAGTTCGAGGAAAATTAGAGCTAAACACAACTCAAAGAGCTAAACATGCCAAGATAGCTAAGAAATAGTACTAATTACGGGAAAGGTATGTTAGTATTAGTGATTTAAGAAGAGGAAGGGAACTAGTAGTGGAAATTATATGGTAGAGGGAATTGAAGTCCGAGCATAGGACCCTAAATGGTTCGTGCAAGTAATAATTTAATCAACAAAGCGGAAGGAACAGAGCAATAAAGTTTCTAGTAGATCTAGTAGGAATCGTAAAGTTTATTCGTCTCAACATGTCAGGGCTATCTACGTCACCCTTAATCAGGTTGTGCATAAAAATCACCCGAAGCGTTTTTCTACGACTAACTAAGGTTGGAAGGTTTATTAAAATCAATCTACGAGGGTAAGATGGCAATCTCACACCTGCATCCCAGTTAAGGACACGCAGATCAAAAAGTTTTTCTGGACTGATTCTACACGGTCCTGATGTACTTTGTACTGGGGGCACCATACACAAGAGCCGTACTCTAAAATCGGATGAACAAGCGAGATGGACTCCAGTTTTAGTGGTGAACGCCAATGTAGATTACTAGCTTTAAATTTAAATAGATTTCGCTTTGATGTGTTTACGCCAAGTGTAATGTCCTATCTCAGGCTGAGATATGCTTCAGTCTGTCCACGGTCCTGAATTACAAGTTATTTATAATTCGCAGGACTTTATTTGGAAAACCATGAACTTTGCCAGCAACTGAAAATGGGTTAGCGAAATCACAACACTCTTGATTCATTGACTTTTTAAAAGATATCTGTATTCTTTTGGATTATTATGCTCTCGCTTATGTTATGCCGTAGATTATCTTTATTGGTGTTACGACGCGTATGAATGTTTTTCTGTTGATGGTGGATGGACTGCTTGCCTGCGATGGCTGATTGACTGCCTGCCTATGATGGCTGATGGACTGCCTTTTTCTTCATGCAAGGCAGTGCCTTTTATAGATCGGCCGGCCTTCGATTTTCCTATGAATGTCTTACAGATATCTTATTTCTACTTCAGAATGTGGGAAGGGTTCTTACATAAATATATATTGCCGAATTATAGTCTGCGCGTGCAGACGGGCTGATCGGTAACAGAAGGTTACCTAATCATTAGCCCTGCAGTCAGTGTCCAATATTCCCGGTAAGGAAAGTCGGAGACTGCTGACGGGCTCGCGCATGTGAGGGGTTTGCCCGGTAACCGAGGGTTACATAAGCAATCGCCTCCCAACAAATGTCCAATGTCCCAGGTAAGGTGATCAGTGTGCACCGGTACCGTGGGAAAGGAATTTCGTTGGCACTTCGGGAATATATATTGTTAGGAATATTTATTTACTTAATATTATTTTAGGTACTTATTGCGTAAGCCCCTTGTGCTGGTCTCCTGTCTTTTGGCGTGTGCTGAGTTTGAATTTTTGCTGGGTGTTGATCGTTTCACCTGGGAGAAGCGTTGGCTGCGTCGTCTGCTTGTGACGAACCATGGGATCCATGGTTCGTTACACAAGTAAGCCTTCTATCCAGATGAACACCAAGGTATATTACTTCGGTGCCATGTGGAATGTTGATGTTGTTCAGATATAATGGAGGGCAAGTTTATCTGTTTAGGGTAGAGGTGATATGCTTGCACTTTTGCTCGTTTACGTGTATGCGCCAGTCTGCTAGTCATTCTTCTAAGGCCACGAGATGAGATGATAAGTTTTCCATTGCTCTTTTTGGGCACTTGGAGCGACTAAGTATGGAAGTATTATCAGCAAATGTCGAAATTGTTGTTAGGCTGTTTGTCGGAAGATCTGCTGTAAAGATGATATACAGTGTCGGTCCAAGCACGCTGCCTTGCGGTACACCAGCTTCAATTGGATGATATTCAGAGAGGAAATCTTTGCATCGTACTGCGAAACTTCTTTGATGTTGGTATGACTCCAATATTCCATGGATGTTCTGTGGAAGTAATATTTTGATTTTGTGGATTAAGCCATCTAACCAAACGCGGTCGAAAGCCTGGGCGACATCCAGAGCAATACTCCCGTCTTTCAAATGCATTTCGTATCTCAAAGGTTATACGGTTTACTTGTTCAATGGTTCCGTGTTTTTCGCGAAATCCAGATTGGTGAGTCGGGATGGCACCGTTGATAAGTAGGTGTTGCTTTATCCGATTCAGGAGCAGCTTTTCAAATATCTTTGATAGGCAAGGCAGTAGGCTGATAAGCCTATATAATGATGGCTTGGACTTGTCTTTTCCGGCTTTATGAATCATTGTGATGACTGATTTCCTCCATTCTAGAGGATAATAGCCCCATTTCATCATGCTGCACATCTCGGCAATTCTATGATCATTTTAGGGGAGATGAATGAATCTTTACTGACCCTTGTGACTTCTCCTGATTGGAATATGATAGGCGGGGTAGCTTCGGGATTGTTGGTTGGTGGGAGCACAAAGCTATTTGTTGCTGGGTGTGGTTTGAAGACGTTTTTTAGATGGACGACAAATGTATTTGCCTTCTCTTTGTTGCTGCGAGCCCACTCTCCTGCTTGTGTATGCAAAGGTGATTCACTCTCGATTGGTGGGCATACGCCTGATTTAGCTTTCCACAGTGGGAATCGTTCGCTAGTTGGGGAGAGTTGCTCCATATAGGATATTTGAACTCGGTTTTTTTCATCTTCTAGGGCTCTGCGTAGTAGGTGGTTGGCTATTTTTAGCCGCTCTTTCGTGGCAGGTGATCTGTGTGCTTGCCACTCTCGGCGAAGCCTTCTTTTATCTCGTAGCAGCACTTCAATGTGCCCAGAAATACGACGTCTGTTGAAAAGTTTATTAGGTGCTAATATTGTACCGCATAGAAGTTATAGCCATCGAGGTGAAAATAGTTTTTATTTGTTAGGTGAGTCTCTGATATGAGAGTATGGCGTCAATGTCGTGTTGAGCGAGGAACTGTAAGAGCTCGCATTTGTGCTCCGAAATGCCATTTGCATTTCAGAAACATATATTAAGACAAGCCATTTAAACAGATTTCTGTTTGAACTCCAGCATCGTTTTTTGTATTGCTACCATTGTGTTTGTTATACATACCAACATTGACTCAATTACACTGGCAATTGGGATGGATTTGCAGCGGATGTTGGGCAGAAATTTCTGGGATATGATAAGATGCCTGATGCGGCTTAGAGACTGACCCGTTATTGTAACTTAACGTCTGAGCAAAATAAACTCCCAGAGTCGTAGTTGATGGTATATTTGGTAAGTTTTGTCGGACAACCGGGTTCCGAGCTGCAGTTATTTGTTGGATTAGGCGACTTTTCAATTCTTTACAGACAGGACAATCTCTATAATTGGCGGTATACTTTCCCCCAAGTTGCTACATTTTTGGCAGATGGGTCCTCCTTATATACTGGGCAGGCCTCAGTGAGATGAACATAACCACACGCAACGCAGACTGCCCGTAGAGTGCAATAAGTTTTCGTGTGTCCATATTCATGGCAATTTGTGCATTGGACGGGTCCATTTTGTTTGTGTGATTCCTCAACGGTGATCCTACGGTGCAGTAGATATTGAAGCTTGTAGATTGGGTGAACTTCATTTTAACTTATACGCATACTTTCAGGTGTCAGTTCTACTTTGAACATTGGCTGGGGATTTTTATTTCTATTTATTATGCTCATAGCCATTTTGACTTCGAAGCGCTTATCGTTAAGTCCATCTATTATCTCATTGATTGGGACTGTTCGTTCGATTCGTTTGATAACCACTTGAAATCCTTTGTTACTTTTAACTAATTCATTTTTTCATTTTCGAGGTATTTCACAACTGATCGATAGTTTTGTTCGTCATTGACTTGTATTTTTGTTTCATTTATGTTACCCCTTTTAATGGACGTGACATAGAATGTGTTTGCGCCAATTTTATCAGTTACTTTTTTTGACCAGTTCAGCACAATTTGCCTGACGAACATAAATAGGTGGCGGCCTTAATTGTCTGAATTAACGCTCCGTTAGCGTTTTTCGAACTTATTGGTTGGGAGAGGTGGGGCTTGTCGTAGTGGGTCGACAGTATCGGGCGCTGAGCAATTGCAGTGGATGTTGTCGTGGTTGCTATCGTTGTTGTGGTATTAGACACAGTTTTGAGCGAGCGCATTGTACTAGTCGTTTTCGATATTAGCAAATCGTTGGTTAGGCAGCACTAGTACCCATGCATACACGGAGCGCTTTTTGGCGAATTAATTTGCAATTAATTGCGCTTAATTGATTTTCACGGCGGAGCGATACAAAAATACGATCCGATCTCAACCAGATTCAACTATCTGGTAGATACGGTCATTCCTTGCAATACTGCTTTTTCGTTTTCTCGTATCTTCAAAATTGTGGATGCCACAGATTTTCGTTCCTTGAAGGGGCTAGTTTCTAACCCACCCCGTTCCACCACTGCATCGGTACTCATTCACTCTCTCGCTCGCACCCTGCTCACTCATTCTGCCCTTTGGAATGTACGTGCGCCCTCTGGCGGAGGCGATGTAGAACCTACATGTAAATGATGATGACTGATGTAACAAATAATTGTAAACAAATAAAATATTTAGAAATTTCCCATATATCATAAGCTCACATATGTACTGACTGAGTACGGGTATAAAAATAGAGTCGCGGCTACTGCGGCTCATAACGTTCCCTCTCGTTTTAATTATACCCGTTATTTGAAGAGTTTATGGATATATTATTTTTGTGGTCGAAGTGGATGTGCGTACAGAAGGAAGCGTTTCCGACCTCATAAAGTACTTTTGATCACTATGAATATCCGAGTCGATATAGCCATGTCTGCCTGTCCGTCCGTCCGTCTTGTTGATCGTCTAGATTTCAGAGACTTAAAGAGCTGCGATCTTTCTTCCGCCTGTCCCTTTATTTTTTGTTGTAAATCGCCGATAGCACTTTTTTGTTTGCATTTCATATACGGTGGTTCCGGCTCCGGTTTTCACATTCATTTTGCGTTTTACTTTTCAGCAAAAAATCAAACTTTTTATTTCAAAGCGCTCCACAGTTGGCAATTTTGTCTCTCTAGCTGAATTTATTTAATAAACTCTAAAAAACTAGATATCTTACCGCGTTTTTTTTCCTCAGTTTACAAAATTTTTAAAAAGAATTATTTATAATTTTTGTTGTAAATTTAAAAAAAAATTTTATTATTATTTTTTAATTTTTTAAAATTATGATAATTATCTTATAAATATCAATCATATTTAGGATGATGCCACTAGGATGGCATTTCTTTTTTGCAACACGCAATTATGCCTGGCACGGATATATATATCTGCGTTTTGGCTTTTTACGGCCCTTTTTGACAAATTCCATATGTATTTGGTATGCCCACCATCTACAAAGAGAGCAAGTGCTTTTGCTACGTTTTGAAAACGGAAGCTTTACGAATGCTGGAGCGACTTACTTTTCGCCTTCTTTCAATTTCTTTCATGGTACATACACGGTCTACCTATAGCTAATATCCCTTATAGCCTTTTCACACTGGCGACCATCCACCATCCATTTCGGGGATGGTCCGTAAGGTTTTTCCGCTCCGAAAATTTACCAGTTATTCCTAATTCTCACGTTTCTGTGCGATATTTTTTCGATAATTGTCAAATACAATCATAAATATTTGACATACACAACAAAAAATCGGAATTCACTACGAAAATGTATGCAAAATGGTAAAAAACAACAACAAAACATCTGATATGTCAGAATTGTCTCAGGTACAAAACTCGGTTTTTGGACTTTCCTATAGGATCCTCTTATATATGAATGCTCTGTAAAACTCATGCAGGATATTGCACACGCTATTGGCTGAGAGCCGTCCGACTATTCAGTACTCAGAAAAAGTACAGCATACGGCTACGCCCATACAATCTTTCTTTCCACCATTCCCCCGGGATGGACACAGTGTGCAGAGGGTATAACTCAATGGGTAACTCATGTAGGTGTAAATAGCCTTTTTACACTGGGCGGATGGTATTATCGGCGCGGTCACGCTGCATCTCACTTTAAAAATCCATCCACGGGCCAAAAAGTTGCGACGAATTGTAAGTGCGAAAAAACAGGGTAAAAATTGCATAAGAATCTTTAATCAAAATCAAAACTGTAAGAAAAATATTGGGCAGATAAAAATTGTTTGTGAGCCTGCTTCTGTGGCACAGATTTTGATGTCGTAAGTGAAGTTTTTGCGGTTCCAATCGGGCCGCGCCGCTGCAAATTTCTTGGCACGGCGTTATGTAACCTAGAAAAGTGTTGGCCCACGATGCACTTTGCAGAAAGGGGGCCAAGAATGGAGCAGAGCAGCTGATTAAATTAGACAAGCACATGTCTCTAAACTCTAATTGAGAGCGGAATTTCTTCCTCTTCCCGCAGCTCACCTATCGCCCAGACGTAATGAAGCAGAAAAGGCGTTTACATTGGCAGACGTGCGTCTTGAATTTTGATTTGGGTGCTTGATGACAAGGAAAGAAAAACAAATTATGGAAAATCAACAGAATTATGCAAGACGACAAGAAAATGGACGAAAGGGAATTAATTCTAATGTTTATTTATTTATTATTTTCAGACATTTCTTGGTAGAGTTTGTGGGAGTTCTTCAAATTATGAAAACCATCGAAGTTCGTCTCCAGCAGTGTCTTAATGGCAACAGGGGGTCACAAAAATGTCGTATGATAATAATACAATCAGTTTCAAGTATTTTTGCACAACCATACATTTTTAGCGCCAAAATTTAATTTTTTATCTACAAGTTTTTTTTGTTATTAGTGGTGATAGTTGCGCTGATGGGCAGAAAAGTGCAAAAATTTGCTGTTAAGCGCATAAGCAATCGAATATATCGAATAGACGCACATGAATCAGAGACTGACGCAAATTTTTTTTCACCACTAGGGCCATATGCTTAACCCATTTAAAACAAACTGCGTTTTCGACAAGACGCAAAGAAGCATGACGCAGCGCCAATGTAAACGGCCTATTCTAATGGTGGAATAACCTTTGGAAACGCGTATTATGCGTCATTGATATTCTGATATTTTACTCATCGATATGTTTTAATTTTTCATGTCCTTTAAGAATTACAATTAGTGCTGTTAAGCGCAGGTTTTTCATATAAATGTCTGTATGTGTAGATGTATTCCGACGTGGTACGATTTGTCCAAGTCAACTATTAAAAATTTGTTTCTTTTCAATTTGAAAGTGGATTAGCTACGTCGTGTTTATCTAGTACATACATGTGTATGCACATTTTTTGTTTTGATATATGTGGATTGGAAAATGTGGCGCTAGTCACCTTTTTGCGCATAACAGCACAGTCTTGCTTGTTGCCATAATGTTTTTGTTGGATTTTAGTCTGCATAGTTTTTATTCTTGTTCATGTCATGAACTTCATGGGCGATAAATTTATTGATATAACCGATAGTGACTGTGCCTCTGATCCATTTTTTGGTAATAAGTTGCCTGCGATTAGACATTAATATCTGTTCCACAGCTGACTGAACTCACCACGCGGTCAAACCGCCCGGTAGATCCCATAGCAGTGGTTATATTCTCTGGTGTGGATGTGTAAAGAAAATAACAGACAATCTCCTTTCTCTTTAAAACATTTTTTTTGGCCGTACTGTCTGGGCTTAAAATAATTTCTTATCGTGCGTAATAACAATGGGAAAAGTTCTTGCCATATTGGCTGCAATTTCGCCACAGTGGATTTATTTGATTACAAATAATAACTACATATATAATATATACAAATAATTTAAATAAGTTTAAAAATACATGTTTTGTCTGTTTGTGGCTAGATACTAGCACACGAGATATTAAATACCTTTTACACTAAAAACAAATAAAACAAAATACATTTGTACATATGTATGTATACACATGTCTGTATGTAGCGTAGCAGCTTGTTTTCAAAGGGTATACATATGTAAAGGTGAATATGGTATCCACAGGCGAATCCTCAGATATAAATAGCTGATTGGTTTTGAACATCGAAACACAGTCGAACACAACAAATTCCACGAACAAATACTCCTGCGGATACCCACATTAAGCCGAACACAGTTTTGTGTAGTTTTAGTACCGCGCAACCAGTTTTTGATAATTATGCATGTATACATTGTGTCACATGTGTATGTACATATTCAACAAGTTTCTGCTAAAACTGCGGGTGGCATAAAATATTTTAAAAAAATCACATAAATATATCCGTATGACATACATATGTAAATTTGTACCTATATGTGTTTAAGAGTAGTGCCTTTGATTTTAAGTGGTCTACATTTTTATTTGTGACAGATTATTTTCTGTAAGAAAAATATACACAAGTGTACAAGAGGCAAATGCCAAACATATTTACACGCTGTCTGTGTTAATGCATTGAATTTAAAGGTGATTCAAAGAAAAACACGCTCCCAGTTTTCTAAGTACATTTAATTATGCACATTTGAATATTTGTACATGTATATCAACAATATGTATGCACGGATGATTAAACGTATGAGTGAGCGAGACGCCTCTTCCCCTTGGTTGCACCTATTCAAGTAAAACTCTGCTGTCTTGTATTTTATTTTTCCTAGTTGAACGTTTCGTGTTTCTATTTTGTTTATGTGGATATGTGACTTCTAAATCCAGTCAATACAACGCTTTACAGAAAACAAAATGTTTCTATGATATATTTACATATGTATGTACAAGTGTAGGTATTAAAATAAAAATTTGCATCGATATGTAAATTTTTCGAGGCAAAACAAATCAACGATTCCGATCTTTACTCCTTATGTGTGTGTTTATATGTAAAAATGTAATGCAGACATGCAATTTTTTCTTCATATGTAGTGTTATAGTAAATTGAAATAATATTGGAATTAGTTAAATTTTTTACTTGAAAATTTGGTTTTATGAAGAGACGTAGAATAGTATATGATAGAAATATTTATACATATGTACAGCTGTGTTCAATGAAATAGCAGTGCCGGACCTCACTACTTTCAAAACTCTTTTTGAGATATTTCTAGCCCTTCAAATTAAACAAGTAATACCTTTACGAAAAGCCTGGAATGTACGCATTAGAGACTCGAAGAAACCCCGTTACATTTTCATTCCATCTTCTTGTTTTTCATGACTTTAGACAACTACCCATGATATCTGCTGTTCAATGAAATAACAGTGCTGCATTAAATTAATTTTAAAAAATGAAAAAACAAAGCAAATTAATTTAAATAAGCCACCATCCGTAAGCTCAACTTAGATATCAAATAATTTGATGAAAGAAAGTTTTGGACATAGCCGTACTTTTGATTTTGAAGCGTTGAAGAAATCATTGCTCGTTCCAAACGAGGAGACCTAAGAGTTAAACTAAAAACTTAAGGCAGGAAGTATATTTGGATTGGAACTAAGTTGTATGCACTCTCACTATTGAATTTAACCCAATTAACTATAAGAATTCTTCTGAAAATCAATTTTGTATGCGAAAAACTTATTTTTTAAAGGATGGTCGGCGATGGTCGAAGGCAAGACCATGCCTTCAAAATCCTCAAAAATTATGAAAACAATATTATTTCGCTCTGCCATTGATGTGACAGTTTGTAGACGGTTGATTACATATTATTTCAATGCAAGAAGTCCCAGAAAGGTCCGCGTTTGGGTCTGAGAGTACATGGGTGCACGAATTCAGTTTGGAAAACCTCATATGGAATGGCCTGTGTCACAGTGACAAAAATTCGTTTGACTGATGATAGTAATGTTGTATTATATGGTAAGATAGGCTCAAAAGAATATGTTTGGCATTCACAGAAATCCGATTACCACCTAAAATCATGAAAAATATAGCATTGGGCATGCTAGGCTGAGCCTTATGGGGCCCAGCTCATATGAGCTAGTACTTTCTGGCCTGGCGTTTGAGTATAGTATGGTTTTGAGCGAAACTGTGTATGTAGGCATACTTTAGAATGCAATTCATTCATATTACAGTTGAAAAATTCCTGCTAAAAGGATATTTTAACCGGATAATGACTTGAGACACCCATAAAAGCTCGCTAGAAATTAATTGTTATCGGAAAAGATCGACATTTTGCCATTGCCAACTGTCCAACTGGATATTAATCTCATCGAAACCTTATGGGGGAATACCAAATACATTGTTGCAACTGTTCATTCGTCAACCAGAGCCAAGTTTTAGCAAGTGGTTCATGGATTATTGGCTCAAATCCTATTGAAGCGTTGGCAAGAGATTAATGACCCATTTTCGGCCGGTGTAAGTTCGCAATGAAAACCAAATTGATTAAAAACTAAATATTAAAGCTCAAGAAACATGAAGAACATGAAATATATGTTTTTATTTGAGTTTCTTGTTTTTTTTTTTCAATATTCTAAAAAAACACTGCTATTTCATTGAACAGCAAATTTCATGGGTATTCGGCTTATGTCATGTAAAACAAAAAGATGGAACTTAAATGTGTGGATATTTCTTCAGTTTTCTAATGCTAACAGTCCGTTTTATTTAAAAAGGTATAATTTGTTCAATTTGGATAGCTGGAAGTGTCTCAAAGAGTGTTTTGAAAGTGATGAGGTGCGGCACTGCTATTTCATTGAACACAGCTGTATATGGGCAGTTCCGCCAAAAGGTCCACCAGGCCAAAAATCATAAAAAGTCAATAAAAACCGATTTCTATATAATTTTTTCCGGATATTTTTTTCTAAATTTATTGAAAGGTAACTAATTTACTTTATTCACATATAATTTCATCCTAAAACCTATGAAATAAGCAAAAGTTCACGTTTTTGGTATTTTCTGGTATTTTTATAGACATGTTTTCTTTTACTGTTATCTCCTAGGAAGAAGATGATTCTTGATAAAAGTTTCTCCTTTAAGGTCTTTCTAATATATTAAACTACCTAAAACCATTATCAGAACGTTGGTCGAACCTTGGCTAACAGTATATTTTTAGGCTTTTATAATTGCGTTACGCCAGTAACGTTCGCCGATGCCTCCGCGGATTTTTAACAAAAGAACAGGAAAAGTTTTTACATTTAATAAGTTTGAAAATTAACTCTCAATACTTAATTTATTAGCACAAAAAATGTTAGACAGATAGCCCTACCCAATTCGCAGAGTTTTGCCACTTTGGCTTATATCTTTAAAACCGTACGCTCGATTATTGCCATTTTTCTGGTGAATATAGGTCTAACCAAATTATATTCAACGAGGATAATCTTTTTTCCAAATTTCAGTGTTTTGACTATTTGTTTCAACATTTTGTCGTACGAATGTAACGTAACGCCAGATAGGAACTGCCCATATGCACATTCGTGAGCTGATAACACTAGTCAACACGACATTTAGGCTGTGGCCCAAAATGACTTTTTCTTATAGATTTCAGGGTTTAAAATTTTTTAGTGAATTATGGTTTAGTTTTTTTTTTAAAGCATTTTTTTAAATCAGTTATTTTTTAATGTTTTTATTAGAGGTGTGCTTTTTGTCACATAACTTAAGTATCTTAATCTGGTTGCATAGAACTTTGCAGCTGACAAATGCATCTATAAATTCCACCCAGACACTTTGTATCTGCAGCTTAACGCCTGGAAGATATTAAGCTTTCAAATTCAAATTTCATAATTTTTTGCGGTATTTTTTTTCTCGAAATTTCGACTTTGAAAACTCGGGAAAAGTCGAAAAAAAACTATTCTGGGCCAACATTTTTAGTTTTAGATAGACGCATTAATTAAGCGCATAATATATTATGTATTTTTATATATGTACATATATCCGCTCATTACACTACTCGACAAAATCGAAGTTTTTTTTCCTCAAGGATCCAAACCGACTTTTTCTGATAGATATGGAGATTTAAAATTTTTTAAAGAATTATGGTTTTTTTTCTATTGCAGAACTTTTTTTTGAAAAATTTTTGAAGTCTGGTATTTTTTTTTTAAGCTTTTTTCAGAGGAAGCGCTTGTTTTTTTCACATAACTCTAGTATCTTACGTCTGGTTGTAAAGAACTTTGATATTTTGAAAAGATAATTAAAACAGCTAGAAGTTAAGCCTAAACACTATGTGATTACAGCTTACCGTCTGGGAAATATAAAGCATTGAAATGCAAAAATTATGATTTTTGTGCGGTATTTTTTTACGAAATTTTGACTTTAAAAACTCAGGAAAAGTCGAAAAAAAATTATATCCTGTGTCGTCTATTTTTTTGTGTATTAGGTGCATTAATTTGGCGTCGTTCCAGGTATCGCTCATTAAAATCTATGGAGAGACTTTGGAGCTTAAATTCGTTAACCAAACCTAAAATATGGAAAAATTGAACAAAAAATACCTTTTCGAAGGTTGCGGGCCCAACTGCCAATTGGGAACAAAGCAAACAAAAAAGGGTTGTACATTTGGTACGTGATCGCGATCCCAATTCCCAATGGGAATTGGGCTCGCAACCTTCCAAAAGGTATTTTTTTGTTCATTTTTTCCATATTTTAGGTTTGGTTAACGAATTTTAGCTCCAAAGTCTCTCCATAGATTTTAATGAGCGATACCTTAAACGACGCCAAATTAATGCACCTATACACAAAAAAATAGAGAACAGATTTTGTGGGTAGAAACAGATGCCTGCATATTTTTTTATAGCTTCGAATCTTTCCTATCTGCTTTATCTTGCCAAGAAGCAGTGCAATCTGATGAAGTAAGTACAGAGTTTTCCATCGGCTTTCTACCACGATTTTACGGCGTCTTTGGTGTAACCACTTGCAGAGGAAAAATTTTTGAAGATGCAAAGTAGTCTAAATGTTATTTATTTGTACTACATTACCAGCAAAAACGATACTATGCAGTTTCTCAACCAAACACGCATTAAATACAAAAAAACAGGGTGTCCACAACAGGTATCATGGCGTGTGTCATAACCGGGTAAAGAAAGACCATTTTTCCAAAAAACAAAAAAACGTATGTTGTGCATTAAAAACGAAAATAATTCACAAACTGCAATGACCACACTGCAAGGAAAACGAAACACTCAGGCAGGCTCCAGTTTTCACTTTCACAAAAAAAAAGGGATTTACTTTTCAAAACGAAAAGTCAGGCGCACCCGCACTCGAAATAAAAAGTAAACGGCTTTTTATACAACTAAAAAAATCTTAATTGCAAAATGAAAAAATAGATGACTTAATGACGCATTAACATGAATTTGACACCATTGCCAGGGCAATTGAGCTTGTGCCCTTTTTATACCCGTACTCAAAAAGAGTTCAAACGAGAAGGAACGTGTGAGTCGCTTCTGGGGACGCGACTCTACTTATACCCGTACTCAGTCAGTATATACATTTTTGAGCTTATGATTTTTTAGAATTAAAAAAAAAAAAAATTTTGCATATTACATTTTTTTGCTAAATCTTATCTACATCTACAATGTATATTTTACATCTAACATGTAGATTATAGATGTACCATTCATATTCTACATCTCCTCCGCTAGGGGTTGCTCGCGCACTGAACGCGGCAGAGTGTGCGAGCGAGAAGGAAAATGAGTTGTGGGCCGTGGGCAGGAGTGGGCAGGGGAAGCAACTGAAAATTAATCTTTTCATTCTGGCTATAATTATGATCCGATCTGATTCAGACTCGGCAATCTGGTAGATATGGGCATTTTCTACGATAATTGTGCCTGCCACAGATTTTCGTCCTTTTTGAAGGCGGAAGGGGGAGGGACAAAATTCTGAAATACACTTGTAGCAGTTTGATATCTGGAAAACAAATTTGGTTGCTCTAGCTCTTATAGTCTCTGAGATTTAGGCGCTCATCAAGACAGACAGACATCCACCTTTACCACAAATACAATATATCCCTTAACTCTTTTTGAGTACGGGTATAATTAGCGTTCTAGGTCAAATGGATTTCAAGTGGATTATTCCCCAAATACATACCGGTAATTTGATGAAGAAATCTACTAAAGACCAAACTTTTGCATTAATTGGGTAACCTTTTTACTCTCCTGATCTGAATATTACAGATATCGTATAGCTTGCACATAAAAAACTGAGTCTCGTCGACCATTTAAATATGTTTTATCATTAAAGAAATGCATCAAACATGTTCGGAGCGAATTTTCATTTTTTGGATTTAACGTCCTGAAAAAATGTACGAATAGTTCAAAAAAATTTAAGCTTCAAATATCTTAAAAATAATAATTTTTACAACGCTTTTTTAAGATTTTTTCATTTATATTGATTTTAAGTAGTGACGCTAATTTTTTATTACTTGAAGAAAAAATAAAACACGGAATAATGAAAAATAAATATTTTCCTATTCATTAATACTTTCATTTAAAAAATGAAAATTCGTACAGAAAATTCCTGAGTCTATTTCATTGATCGCGAGTGTAAAGTGTTTTAAAAAAGTTGGCATTAGCAGGACAAGAGAGAAATGTCACAAAAGCTATTCAATTCGGCTTTTAGACTTAGATTATGCTTAGAGAAGGATACCAAATGTATCAACTGGATGTAAAATGAAGCGACACGAACAGATTAATATACATATATATTTATTTATTGTTAATATGCCTGGTCGATTAGGCGACGATGTGTCAGGTACGAGTGCTACGTCAAGACTCTCCAAGGCAGATGGACCGAATTGCCCGTGCCCTAATGCAAGCGAGAGAAAAGACAGATGGAGAGAATGATAGCGAAGGCGAAGGAAGGAAGAAAGCCAGATGCATATATGAACCGCGATTCGTGTTTATATATGCGACGAAAGAAAAGTACGAGATATTTGCAAAGGCATGCAAGTGCTGGACCAGATCATGACCATAGCGAAGGCATGTTAGGTCAGACGGAATTGCCCGAGACCTACGCGACGCTACGAAAAAGTGAGACCGAGAGACTCATCGAGAGAACGAAAGAGCGACAGAGCGAGAATGATAGAAAATTAAAAGAGAAAGGCGTGAGACGAAGAGACGAAAGAACGGTTGAAACGGCTATTACAGTGAGGGGCGGGTGTAGATGAATGTCGATTACAATTATGTACAGTGGGCAGTACAAATAACGAACAAATAACATGAATTACTTTAAGGCTGCACCACTGACTAAAAATACTGAATAATTCTCGGCTGGGAGACCAAACAGATTATATTAGCTGATTTCCAGCTATCTAGGGGGTAACTGCTATTCAGAAATATTTTATTGTATATGCACATATGTTAAGAAGTTTGACTTTGGAACTTCCTCCACTTTTTGGAGTTTTTCCCTTGGCTTTATCAGGTCAATTTCGATCTTCGCCACAGTAAATTTGGTTTCTATAGATCTGGATATGGATAAAAATATGACTGCCAGAATATGGCTGGTTGATGAATTTGTTTTTTTTTAGCGAATTTTATTATTCATCGGATTTTTCATCCGTGGAGTAAATAAATTCGTTCTATACATCTAAAAGTTATTGATCCTTTAGTTAAGAAATCATGCTCTTACAAGATGCAGGAAATATGGGAAGCACCGACCAAGTACGAAAAGGTATTAAGGGCGGCAGAAAATGTTTTGTGAGTAGAAAACTAAGTTTCAGAATCATCATTTAGAAAGCCTAAATCGGATCTATTGATGGCTTCAACTACTCTTTTCCCCCTGGAGTTAGAGTCCCAGAATGTATCCCAAGAGTTCAAGTCGTAAAATACTAATAAGTTTGTGCTACAACGAATCTCAATATATGTGAGATAATTGGTGTAAAATGAGATGTCAGTGAGATGATTGGTCCCCTTAAATATGCGTAGCCCAAGACACATGATGTGCCTCCCAAAAAACCCAACGGAAAGAGCCGCGGGAGCTGAAAGAGCCACGGCGTGCCCACCTATGATTCACTCGATACTTACTGCCTACTGGTTGTTTTTGCGGAAGGTGGGATACACATTGCAATGGTTTCCACTTAACTGTTATACGAAATAACAAAACATATACAACCCATAAATTATATAAATTCTTTATCAGCAACATGTTATGACCAACATTTTTTTTCTTGGTGGAAATTAAGCTTATAGCAGGCATAGTAATGAAATAAATACATATGTATGTTTGGTTGAGTTATTTGGGGAGCGGCATGTTGGAGCCTAACAAAACGGGATTGCATGAAATTTGAAATAAAATAAAAATAAGAAAATGTAGTGGAAACAACTATTCTTATTGATTCTTCGCTTTTTGAACACTTCACAATATATAAAAAAATGTGCATAAACGAAACGAGCAGCAAATTATTCAACGGTATCAAAATATAATAAATAGTGAGAATCTCTAGCATCTAAAACTAGAGAGAAAATATACAAAATACGAAAACCACCGAAAATGGGTGGAGGAAAGGATATACGTCGCGGCTTGGAGCCTTTGGAATTTGAAGAATGCATTGTCGATAGTCCAGAGTTTCGCGATAATTTGAATAAACATGAAAAGGAGCTGGATCATACTAGTCATCAGATAAAGCGAATTATCAAAGAGGTCAAAGATCTTATGAGTGCGGCAAAAGGTGAGTAAAAGGAAACCCATATATACATTTTTACCAATTATTGCATACATACTCAAATTAAAGATACTCAGCTACACTAATATATGCTGATAACATCAAAATCTGTCTGTACTTCTCCTTTAACTCGACCGTGTGGTGATGTTTCAATAATCTTAAATTTTTAAAAATTTTAATCGTAAACTTAATTTGGTCTCTTATCGGTCTCGCCGTCTTACACTTTTTATTTCATATTCTGTAGGTGTAATTACTTTTTTTCCGGTCCTTGATCGAATTTTTACATCAAATGACTCTAGAGTGTTTTAGCGTTTATTAAGGGTTGGGCGGAAGAATTTTAGGATCCGTGTATCGCTAAAACAAAAATGTATCATATCTACCAGATTCCCAAATCTGGTTCAAATCGGATTATTATAGCAAGAAAAAATACGTTTATTTGCCGTTGCTGCGCTACGCCTTTTCACGCGATACTCATCAGTGCAGTGTGCGCCCTCCAGCGGAGGAAATCAAGTGAGAACGGTGTGATTTGGTGTTGGTGTTAGATGAAAGAGAAAGAGGGCGAATACGTATAATTACCCTGCAGTACCGGAAGTGAGAGATGTCAAATGTTAAGTACACGTCATTCTGGATTTTTTTCTCTGCCGCTGCGCCCCCCCGACACGGGCCGTAACAGAATTCGGGTTTGCCGTCGGCGTTGACAATGTTGTTAGAATTGTGCGGTGAAAAGTGAGACACTGGTTTTGTTTATTTTGGGAAAAATTATCAGGTAAGTGCAGTGTTTTATTTAAATTAAAAATACGTATATTGTGCGTTGTAAAAAATGAAGAAAATGTCAAATTGCGAAATTATATGCGTTTTGCACAAAATTTTTCCTTTCCAACAACGAAAACAGAAAAAAACCACCCTAAATGCGAGGCTTAAGTCGAACAGGTACATATCATGGCGGGTATTTTGTTTTTGGCGCAAATGCACTGCTGATCTACAATTGCTGATCTACTGAGAGCATTGTTAACAAATTGAACAGATTCTAGAAATCTCGAATAAAAATATTTTAACTAACCCAACTTATTTAAAAGGCGGTTCAGTTTAAGTGCCCGGAATGAGCCCGACGGCCTTACGAACATGAGCAAATCAACAAAACTAAAAAGGTGCTGTGGAAAAATGAACACACAGCACAAAAATGTGAATCTACATTTTTAAATAAAAACAATTAATAAAAGAAATTTAAAATAGCCAAATTTTTTACTTATTACATCACTTATTAAGGCTTTACTTTATTAGAGAAATTTATCGCTTATTAAGGCCTTACTTTATTAGGGAAATTCATCGCTTATTAAGGCCTTACTTTGTCATCGATTATGTTCCTAGGACATCCCTATATTAAAGTTAACATCCCATCGTATGGCAGTTCATTGCTTATGCCATCGAGCTGCATGATGTTGCCATTGATGTGTGGTTGCTTACACATCGCTTATCCGTACTGCAGGGTATTCTTCCATGCTCCGGTTTTCGTAAAATTTAGCGATTACGATTTTGGAATAATATGTACGAATCGAATTGCAATTTGTGCAATTTGATTTCGATAGCTTTTCATGACCAAATTGTTTTGCAATATTTATCTTGATAAAAAAAACCTCTTTTTCTATTTTCGAAAATGAAATATTTTAGTTGAATATGTCCTTTGGGCAACCTCATAACCCTAAATGGTCATGCTTCGTCGATTCAACGTTACAATGTGCGAATTTTGGCTATGCGTGTGAAGTCGTTACAGTTACGCTTTGTGAATAGGCGAAAACAACACAATTGTGAAAAATAATATGGGTGCTTAAGCGTTAAATTACAATGATGAGCATATGAATAGGGAAATTAATTCTATGAACAAATACGATGTGGTAAAAAAGTAAACTAGGAAGCTTATTTCCAAAAAAATATATTAAGATATACGTTCGTTCTTTTTCGTAGTGACCAGACTTGTTTTTGTTTTGCGCTCCGCATTTTCCTTTTGTTTAATTTAAACAGCCGGTGTTTTTTATCTATAATTTAACTCTCTAACTAACTTACATTAAAATCATACTTTTACCATGGGTGCATGCCTGATAATTGTGTAAAAACACAACTTATTTGAATAATTTTGTGCGTCGGTTAGTCGTGTGTTTGTGTTGTTGCTTTTCGTAAGTACGCCCTCTCGTTACATTTAGCCGCTCTTTGTCGTAGCTTTTGCCGTCTATCACACTCTATCACCTAACTCTCAATAACTGTTCTTTCTCTCTCGCTCTTGTAACTTTTTGTGCAGTAACGCTCTCACTTATAAGCTGTTGCTGCAACCACTCTCCTCTCTCATCGTTTACCGATTCCGCTTTAAGCATTGCTCTAAGCATTTGCTCTGCACAGTGGTCTGATTGTTATTTGTTTTGAACTTTTTTTTCCCCAAAGTAAAAAAAAATAAAAGACATAAATATGGAATTTTCTGTCGTCTGTGCCAAAAAAACCTGCAAGAAGCAGATCATCCATGACCAGCCCAATATCCCCTGCTGGCTTTGCGAAAGCGTAGTGCACGCAAAATGTGTAGGGATCTCGGGCCGTGTAGGAGACGCCATTTCCCAAAACATCGGCCTACATTATAGTTGTGAGGAATGCCGTGCTGTGGAAAACGACATGCGTTCGTTCATGAGGCAGACGCGGTGTGGCTTCAAAGAGCTGATCGTAGGCTTTAAACAGCAATATGATCGGCTCTTGGCCATGAACACTCAGTTCAGCAGTTTACAGCTGCTGGCTGAGTCTCCGAGGCGCAAGAAGTCTACTCCGCGGGACTTGCAAGTGCCGACTGCCTCATGTCCGATGGCGTCTGAAAAACTTACTCCGACCACTCCCTTAGTGCAGCAGTTGATTACGTTTGCTACTCCAAGGGGAACCATCGCTGCTGGTGATGCAGATTCGGGAGCCGAATGCGTCACTTCGGAGAGTATGCAGTTAGAAATGTCTGTAGAGTCCGTGTCCATCGAGTCCACACCCAACCCCTTAACTATCCCCTCAGTTTCGCTCCCACCAGCTAATAGATGTCCAGGACCACCGGATACTGCCATCACAGGTACTAGGCCTGTGGTGCCAAAACCACTGGTGGGAGTCCCACCAAAGCGACAAGTTTTTGTCTCGCGGCTAGCCCCTGACCTCTTATCCAATGATGTGACCGCTTTTATACAAAGCAAATTAAAAGCCGTCGGCTTAAAGGTGGAAAAATTTAACTTTTCTTACGCCAGGGAGTTATTTTCCTTCAAGATAAGCGTCTCCCCAACTCAATTTGAAACCATTTGTTTCGCCAAGTTTTGGCCAGAGCATTTGGTGGTTAAAAAGTTTAAGGCTAAGAAAAAGAATAGGCCCCCCATTACTCTTCCCAGCATTCAGACCAGTGCTCCATCTCCATCCTCATCTTCCACCTCTACTTCCACCCATCCAAAAAACTAACTTCCTCTCTTGTAGTTACCTACCAGAATGCTAGAGGCTTGCGTATTAAGCTCAGCACTCTTTTCCTTGAGAGTCTCGCATTCTCATCCCACGTTATTGTGTTCACCGAAACCTGGTTAAAGCCGGACATCCTTAGTTCCGAAATTTTGGCAGGTCGGTACACAATTTTTAGAAATGACCGTTCGTCTCGACGTGGAGGTGGGGACTCAAACTTCACGTCGGAACATTTCATGGTCCAGGTTCAACAAGACCTGGAATTCCTGTGCGTAAAACTGATTCTCCCAGGCTTTTCCATTTTCATAATTGCTCGTATATTCCACCTTCCTCGGATATCTTAATATACGAGCATCACCTGTCCGCTTTAAAAACTGTTTCTTCCTCGCTATCAGATAAAGACCATATGATAGTTCTTGGTGATTTCAATTTGCCAGGTACTGTTTGGTCTTCGGTAAACGAGTCTAATAACCTTGTGCCCATGTCACGACATGACTTTATCGACGGCTTGCTAGACCTATCCCTGTCTCAAGTCAACCATGTGAAAAATTCCTTGGGTCGATTGCTTGATCTGTGCTTTGTCTCGGATCCGACCATAGCGTTGTTAACCCGAGCCCTTCCGCTCAGTATACCTGAAGACTCCTACCATACTACATTCGAAGTGTTAGTCGATATTGGCCCTACTGTATTGGATCGAATGGATAGGCTATCTGAACGTGTCCGCTGCTTTCGTAAAGCCGAGTTTACGAAGCTTCATAACCTTTTTGATTGCATTTTGATTGGTCCGCTCTGTACTTGTGCACTGACGTTATGAAAGGCACAAACATTTTTTACAATGTACTTGACACATTTTTTGATTATTGTGTCCCACTTTCTTGTCCGGTTAGATCTGGAAAGCCTCCTTGGTTTACCAAAGAAGTATCCAGTCTAAAAAATTAAAAATCAAGACTTTATAAAAAATTTCGAGAAGTTGGTTCTCCCTATTCTCTTTCTCACTATGTAATAGCTCGGTCAAATTTCTCCGTTCTTAACGCTCAATGCTATAAAAACTACCTATCTCGATGCAGGATACGATTTTCACAGGACCCTTAACCGTTTTACAGCTTCGTAAATAGTAAGCGTAGAACGTCCGCACATCCATCCTCGTTATCTTTTCTCAATATGTCAGCAAACAATGCTCAGGCAAATCATTCTTTTTGCCAAATTTTTCCAAACAACCTATTCTCATGAAAGCTACTCTGGTCAGCCGTATCCATACAGCTTACCAAGGTCGAATGGCATCTTCAGCCCCTTGTTAAATGAAAGCTCACTGCTTCATGATCTTCGACTAGTTAAGCCGGTGTTTTCACCAGGTCCCGTCGGAGTTCCCGGCTGTGTACTTAGGTACTGTGCCGACGCTCTGTGTGGATCCTTGCTTAAGCTATTCACCCTATCCATTAACTCTTCATGTTTCCCCCCCATCTGGAAGGAATCTTTTATTATTCCGCTCCATAAGAAAGGTAGCAAGTCTGATGCAAATAATTATAGAGGTATATCTACGTTGTCCGCTATTCCTAAAATGTTTGAAAAAATTTTAAGACGGCATTTGCAACATCTCTGCAAATCCCTTATATCTCCGTCCCAGCACGGATTTATAAGGCTTTTATCATTAAAGGCTCTCAAGGTAACTTGCAGACGGATGTCACTTACACTGATTTTAGTAAAGCATTCGATTCTGTAAACCATTCCCTTTTAGCACAAAAACTTGACCTTTTAGGGTTTCCGCCTAATCATTTGAGATGGATTTCTAGCTACCTTCGTTCTAGGTCTCAAAGAGTCCTCTTCAAAAACTCCTTCTCTTAACCTGTTAAGGTCACTTCTGGAATACCACAGGGCAGCCATCTAGGCCCCCTACTATTCACACTCTTTATTAATGATCTGCCTTCAGTATTAACAAACTCTCGAGTACTCATGTATGCGGATGATGTTACACTTTGTGTCCAGTATAAGGACATTTCATTACACTCTCGCTTGCAATCCGACCTCAATAACTTTCAGTCATGGTGTTGTGCAAATATGTTACACCTAAATGCCTCGAAATGCAAAGTAATGACATTTCATCGCTCCAGCCCCCTTTTGGCTTCTTATAGCCTCTGCGATGGTTCTCTTGAGAGAATTACCTTGGTTGATGATTTTGGTGTTAAATTAGACCCAAAGTTAAAGTTTTCTGAACACATTTCTACCATGGTAAATAAGGCCATGGGTGCGCTTGGGTTTAAGGAATTTGACGGTCAAAGGAATTTGACGACCCCTATATAACGAAGACTCTCTACATCTCGCTTGTTCGTCCGATTTTAGAGTACGGCTCTTGTGTATGGTGCATAAACTTTACGATTCCTATTAGATCTACTAGAAACTTCATTCCTTTGTTCCTTCCGCTTTGTAGATCGAATTATTCCTTGCACGAACCATTTAGGGTACTTTGCTCCTTTTACCACATAATATCAACTACTAATTCCCTTCCTCTTCTTAAATCACTAATACTAACATACCTTTCCCGTAATTAGTTATATTTCTTAGCTATCTTTGCATGTTTAGCTCTTTGAGTTGTGTTTAGCTCTAATTTTCCTCGAATTTTAGTCTAACACCTATCTTTCCTGCATGGTCGCGATCGGTTCGGTAACACGCGTCGCGCGTCATGCGGCAGCGCCCCTCGCTCGGTTGGGCGGGAGGAGGGCTGCGTTTCTGCCTGGGTTCCGCGCTTAACAGGCTTCCGCTTGGTGTCGCATGGGCCACTTGATGGTGCAGTCATTGCATAGCAACGTCCAGACGACAACGAAAATCAAGTTTGTATTTGTATTTATGTGCTATGTGCCATTCATTTTTGAAATCACAAGCTCATTAGGTTAGGTTAACCTGGACGGCCCTCACGGGGCCACGCACAGGCTAGTATGGCCCTTAGTTGTCCGGATAAGTGCTTATGAACCCTTTTGAGTGTTTTACGTGGTTTCGAAGTCCTTGAGGATCAAGTAGATTTACGCAAAGGCAAAAGGGGAACTTGAGTCATCTTGGAGGCATCTTCCAGTGATGGCAGAACCGGGGCGCCAAGGTATTTGCTCCTTGCCCGTGAGAGAGCCAGGCAGTTGCAGATTAGATGTTCCCCGGTTTCGATAGCCCAAGATTCATCACATTTCCTGCAGTTGCCACTGTTGGTGATCCTAATTTAACTGCATGTGTAACATCCCACTGTCCTTCCGGGTTAGGTGCAGAAGGTAGTGGCTGAGTTTCCATAGCGCTCCTTGCACATGGTTTTCGCGGTTCAGCAGGTGGTGGTGCTTCTCCACCTACTTCTGGCCTGTATGTATGCCCGTCTCTCTAGATCACTATGGAAGTGGAACTTAGAAGGTTCTTTATCCAGAGGTTGATTGCAGGATGCTTTTTGCCCGCATCCAGGCGGTCCATTATAGCGTTCGTATTCACGTTGTTGGATGCTTCTGTAGCATGGCTGGAAATATTCCGTTTAGTCCAGGTGCTTTGAAGCCCGCAAAGGAGTCCATAGCCCAGTGGACTATCTTAGAGGTCATGAGATCTGTTGGGGGGTGCTGTTATTCAGTTGCTAGGAAGTGAGCCGATTAGTGCCGTTCGGGCTTCTTCACTGCAGTCCACTGTCCATCAGCTGACTCTGTATGGTAGGTTGCTTTGATCGCAACTTCCGGAGTCTAGCCGTTTCTGGGACATTCTCGATATTGGAGCAGATGGTCCTCCACGAGTTTCTTTCTGCCATGGGTATTTCCTTCTTGTACTCCATGAGTAGGGTTGTGTATTCCTCATTGATTATCTCATCGCTCGCCTGTTCGGCGATTTTGAAGAATTCTTTGAGGTTATTTCTTTGAAGCGATAAATCCCGGTGGGCATGATGCGTGGTACGCTTCCAGTAGTTCCTTGGATAGGGTCTCTAGGGACGTTTCTATGTCTTCCGCGGATGCCCGGGCGAGTCGCGAGCTTCGAGGTAACTGTCTTTTTAAACTTTTCCCAATTTGTGTTCCGATGGGTTCTATAGACAGTTATCTTCGGAGAGTGTTTAAATTCGCCCTTTAACTGAATGTACTTATGGTCTGAGAGGGATGGTCTTTCAAGAACTCTCCAGCCAGATTCCAAAGTACTCTTTCCCGTTACGAGTGTTAGATCTAGCACGTTAGACGAGGTGGGACCTATGAAGGTGTGTTCCTCCCTCACGTTTGCTACATCTAGGTTAGTTGATAATATAAAGTCTAGGAGATACTCACCACGTTCGTTGATATCGGGACTTCCCCACACGTAAGGCGTTTGTACTCGCTTTCAAGCATCACCGCAGTCAGGTCGTCAGTGCTGTAATGAGACATAAGGTCCATGCTTAGCATGGAAGTCCTCTCGTACGAGTACGGCGGTTCTGGTCCTGCTTACCGAAGGTGGGTGAAATAGGTTTTAATTAGAGGACTTTAGTCCGCCCACAGCATTGCCAGATGCAATCCATGGCTCCTGGACCAAAGCTATGTCGAAGGGCCCTTGCTCCATGGTAATGAGGAGCTCCGCCGACGCGACCTTACTTTTATGCAAGTTGAGTTGCAGAATACTCAGCGTCATGTGTTGGCTCAGCTGCTCCGGACGGGTTGACTACGAGCGTCAGGTCACCGTCGTCCTCCTCAGCATCGTCCAGCGCAAACACTGGGCTTCCTCCAAGATGGTGTCCAGACTTAGGTCCTTCTTCACCTCGCCTGCCATAAGGGTTTGCGCGTCCTTGTCCTAGGGGTGGCCCTTCTTGAGGTGCTCGAGTGAACAGCGCATACAAGAGCCGCGCGTGCACCATCTTCCTTCGCGCCGCCTTCATTTTGCCGTTCTCAGCGCTCCGGTCAATGAGTGCCACGATCAGATGTTGTTTGGTCTGCCTCGACTACGGTACACGTGCGGCTAAACTTGCAGTGTGGCGTTTTGGTGGCAGTAGCTTTGAAACTAATACGACCTGCTCCCGCCATATCAGAATTGTGATCGCTGGCGACACGCAGAGGGAAGGGCAGAATGAGTGAGCAGGGTGCGAGCAAGAGAGTGAATGATGCAGTGGTGGAACGGGGTGGGTCAGAAACTTTTTTTTCTTTTATTATTATGGTATTTTATTTATCGAATCTTCCCTATTAGAGACTGACGACAAGTATGCAAATCATAATTAATACACTTAATTACTTGGAGTACGTCCCTAGCTAAGTATATTGCTGGATGGGGAGGTCTCTTCGCGCGGATTCGTGTATGGCTAGTGTGCCAAGTTAAAGACTGCGCAAGTCTATAAGGATGGGCCTGAAGCTTGGCCTGATACTTTGCTTTCACCTTGGCAATTTAATCTTTAACTGATCCTACATTTAAGTCTTTATGGATATTTCATTCCGTAGGTACCATGGTGCCCCAGTGATAGTTCATAGTATCTTCGATTGAGCTCTCTGGATTATTTCTAAATTACTAACGCAAGCATTTGCCCATAGCTCGGAGCCGTATGTCCAGATGGTTTTGAGAACTGCATTGTACAAAAGTACTTTGTCTGGACGTTGATATGCAATGACTGCACCATGCGACACCAAGCCGAAGCCTGTTACGCGCGGAACCCAGGCAGAAACGGAGCCCCTCCTCCCGCCCAACCGACCGAGGGGCGCAGCCGCATGACGCGTGACGCGTGTTACCGAACTGATCACGAGCATGCATGAAGGATAGGTGTTAGACTAAAGTTCGAGGAAAATTAGAGCTAAACACAACTCAAAGAGCTAAACATGCCAAGATAGCTAAGAAATAGTACTAATTACGGGAAAGGTATGTTAGTATTAGTGATTTAAGAAGAGGAAGGGAACTAGTAGTGGAAATTATATGGTAGAGGGAATTGAAGTCCGAGCATAGGACCCTAAATGGTTCGTGCAAGTAATAATTTAATCAACAAAGCGGAAGGAACAGAGCAATAAAGTTTCTAGTAGATCTAGTAGGAATCGTAAAGTTTATTCGTCTCAACATGTCAGGGCTATCTACGTCACCCTTAATCAGGTTGTGCATAAAAATCACCCGAAGCGTTTTTCTACGACTAACTAAGGTTGGAAGGTTTATTAAAATCAATCTACGAGGGTAAGATGGCAATCTCACACCTGCATCCCAGTTAAGGACACGCAGAGCAAAAAGTAAAAAGTTTTTCTGGACTGATTCTATACGGTCCTGGTGTACTTTGTACTGGGGGCACCATACACAAGAGCCGTACTCTAAAATCGGATGAACAAGCGAGATGGACTCCAGTTTTAGTGGTGAACGCCAATGTATATTACTAGCTTTAAATTTAAGTAGATTTCGCTTTGATGTGTTTACGCCAAGTGTAATGTCCTATCTCAGACTGAGATATGCTTCAGTCTGTCCACGGTCCTGAATTACAAGTTATTTATAATTCGCAGGACTTTATTTTGGAAAACCATGAACTTTGCCAGCAACTGAAAATGGGTTAGCGAAATCAGAACACTCTTGGATCATTGACTTTTTAAAAGATATCTGTATTCTTTCGGATTATTATGCTCTCGCTTATGTTATGCCGTAGATTATCTTTATTGGTGTTACGACGCGTATGAATGTTTTTCTGTTGATGGTGGATGGACTGCTTGCCTGCGATGGCTGATTGACTGCCTGCCTACGATGGCTGATGGACTGCCTTTTTCTTCATGCAAGGCAGTGCCTTTTATAGATCGGCCGGCCTTCGATTTTCCTATGAATGTCTTACAGATATCTTATTTCTACTTCAGAATGTGGGAAGGGTTCTTACATAAATATATATTGCCGAATTATAGTCTGCGCGTGCAGACGGGCTGATCGGTAACAGAAGGTTACCTAATCATTAGCCCTGCAGTCAGTGTCCAATATTCCCGGTAAGGAAAGTCGGAGACTGCTGACTGGCTCGCGCATGTGAGGGGTTTGCCCGGTAACCGAGGGTTACCTAAGCAATCGCCTCCCAACAAGTGTCCAATGTCCCAGGTAAGGTGATCAGTGTGCACCGGTACCGTGGGAAAGGAATTTCGTTGGCACTTCGGGAATATATATTGTTAGGAATATTTATTTACTTAATATTATTTTAGGTACTTATTGCGTAAGCCCCTTGTGCTGGTCTCCTGTCTTTTGGCGTGTGCTGAGTTTGAATTTTTGCTGGGTGTTGATCGTTTCACCTGGGAGAAGCGTTGGCTGCGTCGTCTGCTTGTGACGGACCATGGGATCCATGGTTCGTTACACAAGTAAGCCTTCTATCCAGATGAACACCAAGGTATATTACTTCGGTGCCATGTGGAATGTTGATGTTGTTCAGATATAATGGAGGGCAAGTTTATCTGTTTAGGGTAAAGGTGATATGCTTGCACTTTTGCTCGTTTACGTGTATGCGCCAGTCTGCTAGCCATTCTTCTAAGGCCACGAGATGAGATGATAAGTTTTCCATTGCTCTTTTTGGGCACTTGGAGCGACTAAGTATGGAAGTATTATCAGCAAATGTCGAAATTGTTGTTAGGCTGTTTGTCGGAAGATCTGCTGTAAAGATGATATACAGTGTCGGTCCAAGCACGCTGCCTTGCGGTACACCAGCTTCAATTGGATGATATTCAGAGAGGAAATCTTTGCATCGTACTGCGAAACTTCTTTGATGTTGGTATGACTCCAATATTCCATGGATGTTCTGTGGAAGTAATATTTTGATTTTGTGGATTAAGCCATCTAACCAAACGCGGTCGAAAGCCTGGGCGACATCCAGAGCAATACTCCCGTCTTTCAAATGCATTTCGTATCTCAAAGGTTATACGGTTTACTTGTTCAATGGTTCCGTGTTTTTCGCGAAATCCAGATTGGTGAGTCGGGATGGCACCGTTGATAAGTAGGTGTTGCTTTATCCGATTCAGGAGCAGCTTTTCAAATATCTTTGATAGGCAAGGCAGTAGGCTGATAAGCCTATATAATGATGGCTTGGACTTGTCTTTTCCGGCTTTATGAATCATTGTGATGACTGATTTCCTCCATTCTAGAGGATAATAGCCCCATTTCATCATGCTGCACATCTCGGCAATTCTATGATCATTTTAGGGGAGATGAATGAATCTTTAATGACCCTTGTGACTTCTCCTGATTGGAATATGATAGGCGGGGTAGCTTCGGGATTGTTGGTTGGTGGGAGCACAAAGCTATATGTTGCTGGGTGTGGTTTGAAGACGTTTTTTAGATGGACGACAAATGTATTTGCCTTCTCTTTGTTGCTGCGAGCCCACTCTCCTGCTTGTGTATGCAAAGGTGATTCACTCTCGATTGGTGGGCATACGCCTGATTTAGCTTTCCACAGTGGGAATCGTTCGCTAGTTGGGGAGAGTTGCTCCATATAGGATATTTGAACTCGGTTTTTTTCATCTTCTAGGGCTCTGCGTAGTAGGTGGTTGGCTATTTTTAGCCGCTCTTTCGTGGCAGGTGATCTGTGTGCTTGCCACTCTCGGCGAAGCCTTCTTTTATCTCGTAGCAGCACTTCAATGTGCCCAGAAATACGACGTCTGTTGAAAAGTTTATTAGGTGCTAATATTGTACCGCATAGAAGTTATAGCCATCGAGGTGAAAATAGTTTTTATTTGTTAGGTGAGTCTCTGATATGAGAGTATGGCGTCAATGTCGTGTTGAGCGAGGAATTGTAAGAGCTCGCATTTGTGCTCCGAAATGCCATTTGCATTTCAGAAACATATATTAAGACAAGCCATTTAAACAGATTTCTGTTTGAACTCCAGCATCGTTTTTTGTATTGCTACCATTGTGTTTGTTATACATACCAACATTGACTCAATTACACTGGCAATTGGGATGGATTTGCAGCGGATGTTGGGCAGAAATTTCTGGGATATGATAAGATGCCTGATGCGGCTTAGAGACTGACCCGTTATTGTAACTTAACGCCTGAGCAAAATAAACTCCCAGAGTCGTAGTTGATGGTATATTTGGTAAGTTTTGTCGGACAACCGGGTTCCGAGCTGCAGTTATTTGTTGGATTAGGCGACTTTTCAATTCTTTACAGACAGGAAAATCTCTATAATTGGCGGTATACTTTCCCCCAAGTTGCTACATTTTTGGCAGATGGGTCCTCCTTATATACTGGGCAGGCCTCAGTGAGATGAACATAACCACACGCAATGCAGACTGCCCGTAGAGTGCAATAAGTTTTCGTGTGTCCATATTCATGGCAATTTGTGCATTGGACGGGTCCATTTTGTTTGTGTGATTCCTCAACGGTGATCCTACGGTGCAGTAGATATTGAAGCTTGTAGATTGGGTGAACTTCATTTTAACTTATACGCATACTTTCAGGTGTCAGTTCTACTTTGAACATTGGCTGGGGATTTTTATTTCTATTTATTATGCTCATAGCCATTTTGACTTCGAAGCGCTTATCGTTAAGTCCATCTATTATCTCATTGATTGGGACTGTTCGTTCGATTCGTTTGATAACCACTTGAAATCCTTTGTTACTTTTAACTAATTCATTTTTTCATTTTCGAGGTATTTCACAACTGATCGATAGTTTTGTTCGTCATTGACTTGTATTTTTGTTTCATTTATGTTACCCCTTTTAATGGACGTGACATAGAATGTGTTTGCGCCAATTTTATCAGTTACTGTTTTTGACCAGTTCAGCACAATTTGCCTGACGAACATAAATAGGTGGCGGCCTTAATTTGTTGGCCTTGGGTGTTTGGGCGATCTCATCTTCAGTTGGGACACTTAGTATCGCAAATCTATTGTTTGCTAGTGCCTTATGTGGCACAGTGTTCTCGGTTATTTTAGTTATTTTAGCTGCATTGTTATTCTTCGCAGTTTTTGGGTTCAATTCTCTTTTGATTTGCACATTGCGATCGAGCCCAGTCTGAATTAACGCTCCGTTAGCGTTTTTCGAACTTATTGGTTGGGAGAGGTGGGGCTTGTCGCAGTGGGTCGACAGTATCGGGCGCTGAGCAATTGCAGTGGATGTTGTTGTGGTTGCTGTCGTTGTTGTGGTCGTAGACACAGTTTTAAGCGAGGGCATTGTACTAGTTGTTTTCGATATTAGCAAATCGTTGGTTAGGCAGTACGAGTAGTGGGATGGGCACTAGGCACTCCATGACCCACTTTTCAATGCAGGGCAGAGAGAGCTCTCCTCTTTCACTTGCAGGGATTCAGTTTTTGTTCGTACTTCTGCCTTTGGCTAGCGTATAGAGAAGTACGCGTTGTTTTTTGCTTGCGAGAGCCGACGCTCGTCTTGTTGCTGTTGCCGGGCTTGGCTCATTTTGGCTTTGGTTACTGTGCTTGTGCTCTTTACCGAGCTGGTGCTCTTCTATGTTGACATTTGTTTTTTTTATTTCTATTATTCTTTATTAAACGATTAGATGATATTTATGGGCAGCACGAGCACTAGTACCCATGCATACCCCGAGCGCTTTTTCGAATGCAATTAATTGCGATTAATTGATTTTCACGGCGGAGCGATACAAAAATACATCTGAAGTCGCTGACGGTTGATGCAAACTGAAAAATTATTTCTTTATTCTGGCTAAAATAATGATCCGATCTCAATCAGATTCAACTATCTGGTAGATACGGTCATTCTTTACAATACTGCTTTTTCGTTTTCTCGTATCTTCAAAATTGTGGATGCCACGGATTTTCGTCCCTTGTAGGGGTGGAAGGAGGTGTGATGAAAAGTTGAAATACTTGGTAATAGAAGCGTTATGAAGCCAGAATTGTCAACGGGAAGTATGCTATTACCAATGTCTAACAGTTGTCTGGAAAACAAATCTGCTGAAGCATCGTTTTGCAATTTAACACGTACATTTGTAGTCAATCTAAGTGTTTTCACAGAGCGCCACAAATTAGATGTTTTCAAACACGCATTAATTTCATCAGCAAAAGTTCCCAGTTTGACTACAGGCAATGTTTGTCTGAAATCACCTGCTAACAATATCAATGCACCACCAAACAATCGATTATCTCCACGAATATCTTTCAACGTACGATTAAGTGCTTCCAGTGACTTCTTGTTGGCCATAGTACACTCATCCCATACAATAAGAGAGCATTGCTGCAGCACTCTCGCCATCGCAGATATTTTTGAAATTTTGCATGTAGGATTATCGTCAGCCTTCATATTCAAGGGAACTTAAGGACAGAGTGCGCCGTGCGACCACCATCCAATAATGTGGCAGCGATGCCAGACGAAGCCAAAGCCAATGCGATTCTACCTTGTGCTCGAATGGTAGCCAAAATAATCGAAATGACAAACTTTTTCCGGTACCTACAGCTGCATCCAAAAAAAACAGTCCACCATGTTGTTCTTCGATAACTCGCTATATTTGGTCGTAAACCCTTCTTTGGTTGATATTTAACCGTGGCTCATTGTTTTGCACAAACGCATTAAGCTCGGCACGATCATACTGCTGTTTACGCTCCAGTTCTTTGTTGAAAAGGTCGCGTATATCACGATTAGGCGCTGTCATACCTAATTGAGCTAATACTTTGCTTGCCATCATCAAGCAAAGGTCTTCAATAGCAATCAATGCTTCGTTGTAAATTTCCGGCGTATAGTCCATGTTTATATCACCCGTTTGACGGCGCAATCAATATAAAAAATCCTCTGACAAATGATTTTGATGTTTTTGCCACAATTCAATTGGCTTTGATGGACTGCACGTGGCTATAATAATTGCGAAAAGTGTCCGAATTTGATGTGGACTTGATGACAATGCTGCATCTTCAAGTGTAAGATCCCAATGCATGTCATTCTAAAGCATATTCAATTGTTCGCATGCTTCGCGATACGTCCCACACAATTCTTCATCAACAGTTCGCAAAGATTCAAATGATGTTGGTCCACGAACATTTATTAGCAACAATCGCAAATAATAACACTTTTGATTGTTAGGATGAACTGTATAAATTCGTCCTATCGCATCTTAGTGAAACAATACTGGCTGACCATGAACGGCTTTTCCGCGTCTTCGCCTTTGAAAAAGTTTGACGAATTATTCCACGTATAATATTCGGGTACTTCGGCGTATAGCAATGTTTTCGCAAAATCATCTGCTTGACACAACGAAAAAAATGCAGTTAGAGTTGTTGCTGGTGGTTGCGCAGCTCTTCGCATTGCATTTCCGGGGGTGAAAAAAACGCGTTGACGGTTTTCAAGATAAACAGCTAAATGAACTACAGTTGGATGCCTATCATGGATCGGGAATGATAATATGCGCCATACTGCTTCAATTGAACTGATGTATCTGCCCATTTAAAATTGAGTGATTTCATCGGTAACATTAGCAACTGCTCCAAAAACAGCCATATCACTGCCCTTGTTGATGTATTTGCAAATGTATTTAATAGATTGAACTGAATTGCAGACCTCTACGTTTATGTGCGCTTTATAAATCTTAGATAATAACGGTGAATATGGCACAACCCAACGATTATCAATCTCCAAATCTTGATTTTTAACTCTCAAAGTTACCGAATGGCCATTATCTTCAGTTGATCGACGCCGATATTCGGGATATCCATCGTTGCCCGTCACTGTATCGGAGACCAAATTTTTGGAAAACGTTTGGAGCGTTTCCCTTCAACCATACAGGGTGAATTCAAATTCAACGCACCACATGGACCGTGAATCATATATTTGGTGATCACTTCAAACAATTCAGGATCCACTGTCGGATCTGGAATTTCTGCCGAAATCACATCGTCAAATTAAAATATGCCCATGAGGCAAACCTCGTTTCTGCCATTCAATTGAATACATCCAACATTGAACAGACCCAAATGCACCGTGTTTGACAATTAAATCCATGAGTGATTTCAATTTTTGTCTAAAAACACGTGCTAAAATATCATGGCGATCTTTCGATGTTTGGCCAACAAACAATAGTTCCGAGATTTCTTCCCATTGCGGATTACACGTGAAGGTGATGAAGAGGTCTGGTCGACCGTAACGGCGAACGTATGACATCGCATCTTGCGCGTACTCAAACATATGACGTGGGCTTCCAACATACGATGACGGTAATATTATCATAGTTCCAACGTTTTGTGCATTACCATCGTTGTTAATGGCATCACGCAAATGAACATACTCTTCGGAACGTAATTTGGCTTGGTTGAATCGAAGAAAATTTAACCGTTCCGATTCAATTTGTGTATACATGTCAACAATATACTGGTGGAAAAGTGCTCTACACCTCAATATGTGGTTGTCTTGATTTTGCCGTATCTGCAGCCTGTATGCGTAATAATTCATAGCACTAACTTTCTTTGTTCATTCTCGACCGTTTACTGGATTTATCATTTTAATGTTGTCCTGTCCGCTCCAAAACAATATGGGATATTTTAATGCATCATAACAGCGATGAGTCTCGGATACACGTTCAAGTTGTTCATTTCTACGATGAAGCACAATATCACGATTATTAAATTGCTCACCAACTATGACTATTGCCACTTCGTCAACTGTTTGTGCATTGAAACGCCTTGCATGTTCGCCAACCGGTGTTTTATCAGCTCGAATAACAATTTTATGATCGTCAGATGGCATTCGATCAAGCGATGTTTTGAAAACCTGAACCAATTCGTTGTGCTCATGGAACATATTTTGCAAATCGAAAATAATTTGTCTCCGCGTGTTGGTAATAATGGCACACCGTCGATCAGCTTCGTCTTCCGCGTTCCCGATAAAATATAATTGCAAAAATTGGTGGTCTGCTCTGCGTTGTCGAAAGGTAACAAAGAGCCAGCTCGATGGTATATTTGACCTTGAATCTGAATAAAATATATGATAGAATGAGAACAAACGTACAATTTGCATAAACAAAACTATTTAATTACCTTGAACGTTGGCATGAAGTTGTCTCTTATAATAATATAATATTTGTGGCGCCAAAAGATGTCATTTGAAAACTCGAATTATACTTTCGTAAATTCAAAAAATGATTAGACTCAAGTGTCAATCCATTAAGTAATGTGCTCAATGGTTGTGGTGGGCTGCCTAATTCAGGCAATTTCACTTTACCACTCGCACAGCACATCCCATCTGCTTCACCTTTAAATTTGAATGCCTGACAATGGCGACAACGATCGTTCATTGGACCAATTATAATTTGCCTATGAGAAGCGTAATCGGTGACACTACTGTACGCGAAGGCAACACCTTGTAGATTTTGAATATCACGACGTTCATTTGCAGTTGTTGTTGCATCATTGTTCCGTTGATTTTAACGGCAACTTGCTGTGCGTAGACGAATATTTTCATTGCGATGTGTAATGTCTTGGCTACTTTCACGGCTCCTTGAAGCCACAACTTGAAACGAATTTCGCGTTCACCGACCCAAATTTAATCGTCTCGACCACACAGGTTGGTTTAAAACGCACACATTTTCAAAAGCAACAAATATACTTTCACAAATTGCAATATTTTCAGAAAACAAATTTTCACACAAAAAGTTATAAAAAACAAAATCTATCATCAAATGTTCTGTTCTACAGAATGACACAAAATGAAATGAAATAGGCGTTCAAACACACATTTTTAGACCAAATTTCTTCTACAGAATGACAAAAAATGAAATGAAGTAGGCGTTCAAACACACATTTTTAGACCAAATTTGTTCTACAGAATGACACAAAATGAAATGAAGTTGGCGTTCAAACCCACATTTTTAGACCAAATTTGAGATTTTTTTTGATTAATTTTTAATTTTTGTGGAACCTATTTGAAGAAAAGTGAAAACTTTTGTGAAGAAAGACTGCCGCATACTCTGGCTATCATTTTAAAAAATTTGGTGCAATTTGGTGCACGCGTTGCGGAGAAATGAAATAGGCGTTCAAACACACACTTTTGGACCAAATTTAAGATGTTTTTTTTAATTCTTGGGGAACCTATTTATAGAAAAGTACAAATATGTTTGTGGAAAATAGGTCACATTCTCTGGCTATCATTTATATATATTTATATATATATATATATGGTGCACGGGTTGCGGAGATAGCCGCTTACACACAGATTTTTTTCTACAAATTTATAGTGTAGATACATTATACACCCCGAAGGACAACGTGTAATGCATTGCCGCTTGCTCTGTCCAATGTACTGCAGTTTCTAGCTAAGGCATGGTTCAGGTCTTCCCGATAACAAATCGGGGGACCTTCACCAGGGCCATGGCTGAAGGTGCCTGGCGGGTAGCCATAAAATGCTAGAGGTGGTTCTCCCGATTAATATTAACTGTATGGACCTTCGGGCCGCAATGGAGCGCGGAAAAGATCAAGCAGGGACTAGGATGTCTGTTTAAACGTCGGTGGAAAGCGTGATTGTTACCACCGTCGCGCACGGGAAGGAACGCCTCCTTCCGCCCCTACAAGGGACGAAAATCTGTGGCATCCACAATTTTGAAGATACGAGAAAACGAAAAGGCAGTATTGTAAAGAATGACCGTATCTACCTGATAGCTGAATCTGGTTGATATCGGATCATTATTTTAGCCAGAATAAAGAAATTCTTTTTCAGTTTGCATCAACCGTCAACGACTTCAGACGTTTTTTGTATCGCTCCGCCGTGAAAATCAATTAATCGCAATTAATTGCAAATTAATTCGCGACAAGCGTCGTTTAAGGCATCGCTCATTAAAATCTATGGAGATAAAATTCGTTAACCAAACCAAAAAAATTAACAAAAAATACCTTTTCGAAGGTTGCGGGACCAACTGCCAATTGGGAACAAAGCAAACGAAAAAGGGTTGTACATTTGGTACCTGATCGCGATCCCAATTCCCAACCCTGCAACCTTCGAAAAGGTTTTTTTTGTTCATTTTTTAGGTTTGGTTAACGAATTTTAGCTCCAAAGTTTCTCCACAGATTTTAATGAGCGATACCTTAAACGACGCCTAATTAATGCACCTATACAGAAAACAGAGAACACAGGATATCACTTTTTTTCGACTTTTCCCGAGTTTTTAAAGTCGAAATTTCGTAAAAAATACCGCAAAAAAAATCATCATATTTGCATTCAATGCTTTATATTTCCCAGACGGAAAGCTGAAATCACAGTGTTTGGGCTTAACTTCTAGCTGTTTTAATTATCTTTTCAAAATAGTGGTTTATAACCAGACGTAAGATACTAGAGTTATGTGAAAGAAAGAAGCATTACCTCTGAAAATGGCTTTAAAAAAAATACCAGAATTCAAAAATTCTTAAAAAAAAAGTTTTGCCATAGAAAAAAAAACCATAATTCTTTAAAACATTTTAAAGTCCCCCAGAAAAAGTCGGTTTGGATCCTTGAGGAAAAAAAGTTGGATTTTGTCGAGTAGTGTAATTTTTACTTAAACCAGCAACACAGCAACACACAAACACAGGCCTTTTTGTATGAGCTGGCACTAACGCGTGGGTATAAAAGCAGTAAATTTTGCGCTTAACAGTACAGGGAGTAAAAAATTTGACATTTGCGGATTTCAGAGCGCCTTGAATTGAAAATTATGACTGCTTGCTGAAAAGTAAAAATTGAATGTGAAAACCGAAGCCTGCCTGTATATATGGGAGTAACGATACTTTGGCAATAGCATGGTCTCAAGGCAAGTCGAACAACTTTGCGTCGCATTATTTTGAATGCTAAGCACATAAGACCAAAAATTAAAAGGAAACCGTCTCGTATTGGCTATCGCCTATTACGTGAAATTCAATGGGCATCGTGTGGTGTTCTTAAACTAAAAAAAAATTTAATTTCGAAGGCTCTAATTAGGTGTTGGGTCATATATATATAGGTGAACAAAAAAAAGTTCACTTCAGCGAGAGTTGTGAGAAATGTTCTTCGTTATTTCGCATTTTAGTTTAGTTTTGCTCAGTTTTTCCCTGTTCAGTGCTTTACTTTGCTTAGTTTTTCACTTGTTCATTTGTTTATTTTTAAGTGCAATACCCTTTTCACACAGAGCACATCTTAAGGAAACAGTGGTAATCTTTGAAAGTTTTGAAATATCGACCATCTATCAAAAAATTGCTTTACTTTGCTTAGTTTTCCACTTGTTCATTTGTTTATTTTTAAGCGCAATACTCTTTTCACACAGAGCACATCTTAAGGAAACAGTGGTAATCTTTGAAAGATGTGAAATATCGACCATCTATCAAAAACCAGCTGATGACTATAACAATTACAAAGCTTAGATCTCTTAAAAATTGTATTAGTTCTTTTCATACACTGGTTTGGCCTTGGTTGCTCGCAATTTGCTGGAGTATCTCTCGCTTGGTCGTCTGGTGCTCCTACTGTTGCAGAAATTTGTCCAGGCTGGTCCCATTCGCTTGGGCGCCTTGACCGCAGAAAAATGTCAAAGCTTCTGTCTTGGTCGATCTCAACGGAATTCTCCTAGCAAAACAGCAATATCTCATAATCTCATAGAGAGATTTCCACCACGGCAGTCCACTTTAAGCAATTAGCAATAGTACGTTAGCAATAAATAGTATTATAACTAATAGCGGAATAGAGGGACGAGTTACTAGACATTAGACCGAATTATACAAAGTTGTTTATATAGCTTTGAATATGTTGTAATACTTAAGAAACTTAGAGATAGTATCGATGTTAGCTTTTTTTTGCAAAAGTAAGTACTGAAGATTGGAGGGATTTTTCAGAATAAGAGAGAGCCTGATATTGTCAACTTCAGGATAGTTGTCTAAAAAATGAATTGTGTTTAAAGCCTGTCCACAATGCTGAAAAGAGGGTGTATGGTAGTGAGTTGGTAGTGTTCGATGCGTAGCCAAGAGAAAGCAGAGGTACATACGTTCAGTAACAATCATTTGGGAATGCATCATCTTCCGTGCTGGAAGGAGTTCCAGTCTAGCGATTTTGCTGTTTTAGGTTTTATTTAATTAACTTTTAATGATCTTTTTCGATGAAGGGTATGAAGGTACAGTGGCGATCAGTTATGGATACATGTTCATCACATATGGGCAGTTCCGCCAAAAGGTCCACCAGGCCAAAAATCATAAAAAGTCAATAAAAACCGATTTCTATATAATTTTTTCCGGATATTTTTTTCTAAATTTATTGAAAGGTAACTAATTTACTTTATTCACATATAATTTCATCCTAAAACCTATGAAATAAGCAAAAGTTCACGTTTTTGGTATTTTCTGGTATTTTTATAGACATGTTTTCTTTTACTGTTATCTCCTAGGAAGAAGATGATTCTTGATAAAAGTTTCTCCTTTAAGGTCTTTCTAATATATTAAACTACCTAAAACCATTATCAGAACGTTGGTCGAACCTTGGCTAACAGTATATTTTTAGGCTTTTATAATCGCGTTACGCCAGTAACGTTCGCCAGATGCCTCCGCGGATTTTTAACAAAAGAACAGGAAAAGTTTTTACATTTAATAAGTTTGAAAATTAACTCTCAATACTTCATTTATTAGCACAAAAAATGTTATACAGATAGCCCTATCCAATTCGCAGAGTTTTGCCATTTTGTACCCCAACCTCGAAAACTTCTGTTTTATGTAACGCACTTTTAGGTCATACTTTGGCTTATATCTTTAAAACCGTACGCTCGATTATTGCCATTTTTCTGGTGAATATAGGTTTAACCAAATTATATTCAACGAGGATAATCTTTTTTCAAAATTTCAGTTTTTTAACGCCTTCAGATAAACTTCAGATTGATAATAAAAAAAATAGTTCAAATACAATATGGCTTTGGCGGATGAGTCAAAACGTGAAATAAACCAGCGCAGCATATACCGGGGGTTTCCAATTGAGACTTTAAAGCATTGCAATGCTGGCATACGACAGACAATGAACCGATATGAACGCAGCGAAAATCTTGGTATGGGCACGTTTCCATTCATTTACTTCTGCACGTTCCTCTGCGTTAGATTAATAGAGACATTCCGATTACTTATTTCACGATGTGCACGTCGTCTAAGGTTTGTTCGTCTAATAGCAGTCATATTATAACTCAATTGATGAATAATATCTCGAGTTTAAACCTAATCTTTGACTATGAAATTTTCCTCTTCGCCTACTTTGCAGACATTAGTCAAGCAAATAACTAAATTGATAAATAATGACAATAAATTTACATCCATAAAACAAACAAATACGAAATCACTTTTTTCTCTCCATTTTGATATACATATATAGATTAAAAAAAAAAAAACAATAATTACCATTAAAAGAAATCTTCTTCACTATCAGTTTTTAGAGAGAGACTATATGAGTGTGTTTCAAAATTTCGCCCCGCCCCCTTCCGCCCCCACAAAGGACGAAAATCTGTGGCAGGCACATTTTTAAAGATACGATAAAACTAAAAACGCAGTATCGTAGAGAATGACCATATCTACCAGACTGCCGAATCTGAATCAGATCGGATCATAATTATAGCCAGAATGAAGAAATTAATTTTCAGTTGCTTCCCCTGCCCACTCCTGCCCACGGCCCACAACTCATTTTCCTTCTCGCTCGCACACTCTGCCGCGTTCAGTGCGCGAGCAACCCCTAGCGGAGGAGATGTAGAATATGAATGGAACATGTACAATCTACATGTTAGATGTAGAATAGACATTGTATATGTAGATGTAGATAGCAGATGTAGCAAAAAAATGTAAAATGTACAATTTTTTTTTTTTTTTTAAATTCTAAAAAATCATAAGCTCAAAAATTTATATACTGACTGAGTACGGGTATAAGTAGAGTCGTGTCCCCAGAAACGACTCACACGTTCCTTCTCGTTTTTAATTCTAATATTCTAAAAAATCATATGCTTAAAAATGTATATGCTGACTGAGTACGGGTATAAGTAGAGTCGCGTCCCCAGAAGCGACTCACACGTTCCTTCTCGTTTTTGTTGATTTTGGTTGGATTTTGGTGATGCTGCAGTCCAAATCTTCATATGTTTCAGCATGTTTTGCCATCAAATGGCGTCTCAAATTTGTTATGTGCTTGCCGGTAAGTTTCAGACCACACAGGTTACATATGGACTTGTAAGTTGTTGAATTAAATTTAAAAAAACACGCACATTTTCGTTCTGTACTTCACGACTCATTTTAAGCGCCAATAGTCAAACTGCAAACATACAATTCACAAAGGCGAGTGATCTGAATATGCATAAAGATCGTTGCCATAGGCGGCACCACACACACACACACGCATACAGACACAAAAGACACTTTTTCGTTCGCTCGTAGCGTCGTTGCTCAGTGAACAACAGTAACAAAACAAAATTGCAAAATTGGATCTTTGCTTGAGCGAAGAGCGAAATGAGCAAAGACAGATCTGATGGTGTCTTTTCTGGATCCATTCGCAATGTGTCCGTAAATGAGACGTTTTTTTCAGACACCCTGAAAGTGTTGACCGTTTTTGCGAGGAAAGGTTTCCCAGCGCCGGGCAGTGACAGAAGAAGTGGGGGACCGACTCCGCCCTACAGCTTCTACAGAAGTCGTTATGAGATTTTTACAGTCTTGCAGCGTGTGTGCCGATCTGCTAGTGTCCCGTGATGGCTCGGATGACGGTGGAGCACTGTACTCTGTTGAGTCTGTAGAACTCTTACGAGCGTTTCTTCGCTCGACTTGGCCAGATCGATCTGGAAGTTTTACGGGTGATGGGGTGATGGTTTGCTGCCATTGTCTGTCGACAATTAGCTCGAAGGCTTCGTGCGCTAGTAGCCTACACGTAGCCAAAGACATCGCTACTTGCTTCTTCTCCGGTAGAAGTACCCTGCCTGGTTACTTCGTCGCCTCCACCCACACGGCCGTCTAACTTTGAGCCATCAGTGTATATGTAATTCGCATTTGCTGTTCTACTCTCGCCCCTCTCCCAGTCCTCCCTGAGTGGGATGATACCTGGAAGGGCGTCGAGAGGTGATCACTCGGTATACAGTAATCTGTCCCCTCCGGTAGTTGAGAGAGTCTTATCATGATTCCCGAGTGTCTAATCGCGGATGCTTTCCAAAGTTTGAATCCTCTCATTCTGAGAGCGGAAAGCGTTGCTACCTTTTTCCCCATGAGTTCTACAGGGAGAAGGTACAACATGGTATCGAGGGCTTCGCCTGGGGTTGTGCGTAGTCCGCCCGTTATGCATAGCTCTGCCATGCGTTAGAGACGGCTGAGTTTGCTAAGACACGTTTTCTTGTTTAGTGCTGGCCACCACACCACCATTCCGTACATCAGGATTGGTCGTATGATGGCGGTATATAGAGACTATGTACGGGGTCATTCCCCATTTAAGTTCGATGGTTTTTCTGCAGGTATAGAGGGCCACAGTGGCCCTCTTTACCCTATCCTCTATGCTCAGTTTAAAATCGAGCTTCATATCGAGGATCAGGCCACGATACTTGGCATTATTGCTAAAAACTAGCGCTTCCCTGCAGAGTTTTGGGAGAGTCAGTGTCGGAATCTTGTATTTCCTGGTGAAGAGTACTAGTTCCGCTGTAGACGGATAAACACCTAGCCCGAATTTGTCTGCCCACTGGGACAGTTTCATGAGAGTGCTTGTCATGCACTCGCATAGCGTCTCTGAAAATTTCCCAGAGAATGCTATGGCAACATAATCATCGTATGCCACCATGTGGCATCCACCACCCCTCTATCTCCCACAGAAGTTTATTAACTGCTACGTTCCATAGGAGGGGCGAGAGGACTCTGCCCTGCGGTGTACCTCTGCAGACAAACGTGGAAGTTGACGTCCCCAGTGAGGCCTCAACGGTCCTGCATTGAAGCATTTGATCGTTGAGACTCATCGTCCGGGTATCAGTCCCCAGGTCCGTTAGTGCACCCGGGATGGCGCTTGGGATGATGTTGTTAAAAGCGCCTTTTATTTGACATAGAAGGCTACCAAAGTGTATTCCTTACAGTTAAGGGACGTTTCAATGATTGATGTGATCTCAGGGTGGTTTTTCGCCCGCTTGGCTTGCTGGGCGTAGCCTGGCTGTTGAGCGGGATCTTCCGCTTAGCTCTGCCGCTTGGTCGGTGCTTCGCCCTATCCAGCTTTTGCTGCCTGGAAATTCGGGATTATGGACGTGGCCCAAAGCCTCTGCTCCTTCCCCTTCACCGACGACCTGAAGTCAGGGCCGTCGTTCGACAGGATGAAAGCAGCGCGCCTCCCGTCGTGGTAGAACGGTTTCTTACCTTGCCCTGCAGCTCCGCTGGCTGGCGAGGTTGACAAGAGTTCCCCGTTCTCAAGGCGCCCGACTACAATTAGCCAGCATCCGTGGCAGAGACTTGACCGAACCCGGACCTGTTACCAGCCGCCCCCACAAGGAGAGTATAGTCGCACTTCCACCGGTGTGTAAAGTTACGGCGGCTGACGGGTCGCTCGTGATCCCCCCATATTCTAGAACCAGGAGCAGGCCGCACCGTACCCGTTCCCCTAGTCCGAGGGTACAGCTATGGCGAGAAAGGCCTTCATCCGATAGTCTCCCTGTAACACCCGAATGGCTGACGGCCAATATTGATTCTTAAAAATATAAGTTAAGCATTTGACAGAGGGAAATATTCACCAGAATCAAAGCTAAACTTTGAAAATTTATTTTAAAGCTTCTAGACATTGTAGAAAGATTTATTTAATATATTTATTAAAGAATTTGAAATTTTAAATGCAGTTTATTTCATGAAAATATCTATTTCGCTCAGAAGTTTTTCAGGCAGCGGAGCCTGCTTTCACTTTCACACATTTTCAAAACGAATAGTCAGGCGCTCCCGCACTCGTAGAACGCTCGACTTTACCGTTTTCAAAACGGCTACAAATCCTCGACGAAATGAAAAGTTAACGGCTTTATATACAACTAATAAAATCTTAATTGCAAAAGGAAAAAAAATAGATGAGTTAATGCAGAGATGCATTGACATTAATTTGACATCATTACCAGTGCAATTCAGCTTGTGCCCTTTTTATACCCGTACTCAAAAAGAGTTGGCGGTATATTGTATTTTTGGTAAAAGTAGATGTGTGCAACGCAGAGAAGGAAACGTTTCCGACCCCATAAAGTATATATATTCTTGATCAGTATCAATAGCCGAGTCGATATAGCCATGCCCGTCCTTCTGTCCGTCTTGATGAGCGCCTAGATCTCAGAGACTATAAGAGCTAGAGCAACCAAATTTGTTTTCCAGATATCACATTGCTATATATATTATACTATATATATATTTATGTGCTGGGATTGTGGCAATTGGCAATTGTGCTTTTATTAGCTTTATGAAAAATCATATTAAAGTAGCATTCTATGCACATTTAATCTCTAAACAAAATAAGTCTAATTTAAGAAAATATTATAAAAATATATTTTTTGATTAGTTACAAGTACATTATACTTACTTATAACTTTCTTTTTGGACTACCGATTGAAATAAAATAAATATTATCTCATTTAAAATATGTTTAACTAAATGTTTTTAGACCAAAACTGTAATTTTTTTGTCTATTTTTTTTCCTGTATTAATTTATAAACAAGAAAATATTTTTTGTTTTCATTAATTTTTTTTTTGCAACTGCAACGAATCACTGAATCTGTTGGGCAAATTCAAAACCAATGTAGTCACGGCTTAAAGACAGTATTGTTAACGAGTTTTGAATTTTTTTTAGCTGAAGTTTTCAAGTTAGTCCACTACATGTAGGGAAGTACCTTAATTTTGGATATAAAGATATATCGCAAAAACTCGATCTGATAGGAAAAAACCAAGTACAGGGTTGGATTCAGCGTCCCCGATTACCTTAAGAACAACATTCAGTTCTTAATCAACAAAATCCTTGTTCCCTTGTGTAATCTACATGTTAGATGTAGAATATACATTGTAGATGTAGATAACAGATGTAGAAAAAAAATGTAAAATTTAAAATTTTGTAAAATTCTACATAAATCATAAGCTCAAAAATTAATATACTGACTGAGTGGGGGTATAAAAGTAGAGTCACGTCCCCGGAAGCGCCCTTATGTATGTATATGTATGTATATTAGGCCGGAGTGAAATTTTTTTTTTTTTACCTTTTTCCAGTTCTACCAATCGATGATCCCTACTCTTAAAAGTATCTATACAAAATTTCAACTTTTTAAAAAAATATCTTAAGGTTCCGCATTCGACTTTCATTTTGCGAAGCAACCCAGTATGAGACATACTAAAAAACGAGAAGGAAAGTGTGAGTCGTTTCTGGGGACACGACTCTACTTATACCCGTACTCAGTCAGTATATACATTTTTGAGCTTATGATTTTTTAGAATTTTAGAAAAACGAGAAGGAACGTGTGAGTCGCTTCTGGGGACGCGACTCTACTTATACCCGTACTCAGTCAGCATATACATTTTTAAGCATATAATTATTTAGAACTTTAAAAAAAAAAAGAAATTTTACATTTTTTTGCTACATCTGTTATCTACATCTACATATACTATGTATATTCTACATCTAACATGTATATTCTACATGTACCATTTAGATTCTACATCTCCTCCGCTAGGGGTTGCTCGCGCACTGAACGCGGCAGAGTGTGCCAGCGAGAAGGAAAATGAGTTGCGTTGTCGTTTGCGGGAGGGGGCAGGGGAAGCAACTGAAAATTAATTTCTTCATTCTAGCTATAATTATGATCCGATCTGATTCAGATACGGCAATTTAATAGATATGGTCATTCTCTACGATACTGCGTTTAGTTTTATCGTATATTTAAAATTGTGGCTGCCACAGATTTTCGTCCTTTGTGAGGGCGGAAGGGGGCGGGTCGAAATTTTGAAATACACTTGTAGCAGTGTGATATCACATGAGTCTGGAAATCAAATTTGGTTGCCCTAGCTCTTATAGTCTCTGAGATCTAGGCGCTCAACAAGACGGACAGACAGACAGACGGACAGACAGACATGGCTATATCGACTCGGCTATTGATGCTGATCAAGAATATATATACTTTATGGGGTCGGAAACGTTTCCTTCTCTGCGTTACACACATCCACTTTTACCACAAATCTAATATACCCATTAACTCTTTTTTGAGTACGGGTATAAAAAGTGTTTCATGTATTTTTAATGATTATTTTCGTGTATTTATCTTAAAGTTAATAGTATTAAAGGCAAAATAACGAAATGTTAATTAAATTAGCTTAAAGTACTTAATATTCTACATATTATTTTGTTTGAAAAATTAAGATTTTGTCTCAAACAGTGGCAGTTCTCTTCTTGCTTTTATTCGGGTACGAATGAACTTATCCCTAGCTTCTGGTCCACATACAGACAATGAAGCCTCTGTCACAAGCTTCACACATCTTTCTAAAGCTTGAGTATGGCAAGGAAACTTATCAAATTGTAGGAAATCAGTACCTGATAATATCCAGCTTTCAACTTCGCTGTCTCTATACATCATTGTCATCGGAGGCTCTGTTATTTTTTCTTTCGTCCAATCTGTTAAATTATAATAAATTGACGCATGACCTTGAAGTTCAGGAAGATGAAAATCTCGAATTTGAATTGCCTCCTTACGTGCCTTCAGTATCTTTCGGATAGCCAGCTCCCTTATATAAGATGAATCATCTTGTAACATGGCCATTAAAATATTTTCTGGATGAGCGAAAAAGGAATTTCTTTGTATTGTTTTCAAAACAATGCTCTTTAGACCATCCTTCAAATATAAACACCTTTTAACAATGTTAAAAATGAGCACGGGGCCATAATTCAAAGTTGGCTTTGTTTTGATGTCAAACCAGGTTGGTGCGTATACTTTCATAACGAAAGTGGCCAGATCTTTTAGAGACTGTGTTGGCTTTGCTGTTCTGATGTATACACGCAGAATCCTGTTTGCGCAAGTAAGCCAACGTGAATGTGCCAGAGTCCCTAGGTCTCTGCTAGCCAAGTCTTGTGAGACAGTGCCTGCTGAAAGTGCGGAGCAAACGTCATACAGATATTTTTTATCGCTGCTTAATCAACCACTATACACGGTTGGCAATTTTATTGATATGGTATCAAAAGCTTCTGGTTTTAAATAAGGACATTTTTTGAGCATTTTGCCAATGCTGCCAGTAAAGCTATTAGGGCCTGTGGTGGAACCGTCCACAGCAATAAATAAAGGGCGAAGTGGTAATTCATTCGCATGCAACAAGCACACAAGCCACTGCAAGGGTCGATTGAGATGTTTTTCCAATAAGGAAATGACTCCATTTTTATGTCCAGTGTTCACAGCAGTTCCATCACAAGAGAAGAACGAATGAATGAATGAATTTTCTAAAAATGCGACAATTTTTTTTCCAATTGTGGCTGCTTTTCCCGAATCAATAGAAAGATGACCGATGTATTCTGAGCCCTGCTGAGATATTAACGATATACGTTCTTCAGTGCTGTTTTTTCGAGAAGAAATATTTTCATAACAGGTCATAAATAAAGTTTTGTCTTTACGACCGTCAAAATAAATAGCCATCATAGGGTTTATCTCGTTGAACACACTACAAATATTTGCGAACTTTTTCGCGCTTAATCTTACTTAGGTCTATTACATTTTATTTTTATATGTGATTATTATTCATGCTAATGATTGTTATCTGTCGTTCCTACCTAGATTAATAATTTTTAAATGGCTCTTAGTTTTTAGCGGAATCAGAGAAAAATTATGTTTAAAAAAAAAATATTTTGGCATATAACATTTCAAACCATCTTCATGCGGAACCTCAAGATGAAGTGATAGAACTTTGATATTATTTACACATTTTTTATTTTTATGAGGTCATCGATTAACATTACAGGAGTTAAGAAAAGAAAAAAAAATTTTTTTTTGTCCGTTTCACTCCCCTAATGTCTCAGACAATATGTCTTCGGTGAGCCGTACTTAACATTTTGTTAATTACACAATGGGACATCATTTTTATTCCACGAACCAAACCGACTTTGTTTACCTATAAATTTATTATGGTTTGTTCAAATAATTCATTGAAAATGTTTATTCTCCATAAAAAAATCGTCGGCTCGAAATAAGTCGGCTAGGATGGTGTAACGACATAAGTCCGCGCGACATATCTCCGCCCATACATTTTCCGCGCGGAGATATGACGCCAAACTCCGCGCGGCGATATGTCGCTTTTGAAACGACATATGTCCGCCCAGAATTTAGCGAAGATATGTCGTTTTTGAGACCGCGCGGAGATATGTTGTTTCAAAAACGACACATGTCCGCGCGGAGATATGACGCCAACGTCCGCGCGGAGATATGACGCCAACGTTCGCGTGGAGATATGTCGCTATGCCGTAAGGATTGTTGAGGGAAAAAGGTAGATTTTGTCTCCTAGTATTATAAATAAACATGTAAAAACTATTTAAAACATATTACTGCATATCATATATACTTGCAGTACTTTCTACGCGAATGAAACAGTTAGCAATTTTACTTAACGACTTCAACTTTGAGTGCATTGGCACCGCACAAACGGATGATGAGAATGTAATTTGCGAAAGCCTTAAACGTTTTGGTGCAATTATTGGTAATATTGAAGATGAGCGCGAGAAAATGGTAAGTCTGCAGAACGTGTGGAAATTACAAACCTGAGACTCCAACTATCTTACACAGCTTACTTTAGCCGATAAGCATATTATCGAGTCGCTGGAGGACTTCAGAAAAAAGCAAATCGGTGGCGTCAAAGAAAACAAAAAGAAGTTCGACAAGAAAACAGAGAAGTTTTGTCAATCCCAGGAACGTTTTCTCAACATGTCAACTAAAAAGCCCGAAAACACAATACAGGAGGTAAGTAATATTGCATTGTTATAATAAAGCCTATTCCTCATGCGTTTCCCATGCGAAATTGTACTAAAAATATCTATAACTTAGACAAACTCAGAAAAAACGAGAGGGATAGCTTCTGTGGCCACGACTCTACTTTCCCACCCGTACTCAGTCAATATATAAATATTGTATCTGTTAACAATTTTTCGCTACATCTCTCATCTACATTTACCATAGCTCGCAAATAATTGTCAACTCTTTTTCATTGCGGTCTGGTCTCTAAAAAAAACAGAAAAATACCACGGACAATCGCTCCCCCTCTGAGCAGAACACTTTTGGTCTCTTCGCTTGTGTTATCTGTTTCTTGTCTTCGGGTTGAGCCGAGACAGGCTCGTGTCTCACAATAACAACTTAAAGAGGCACATTTGATCAAGCGCTATCAGAAAAGTGTCTGTAGATGAGCAGAGCAAAAAAAGTGTCTGTGAAAAGTGTTTTAGTTTTGTTCATGTTTATGCCCCAATAATATCTGGGAAATCAATAATGCATATTATTGTGTAGGTACATATGAATATAGGTAAATTTTGTATTAAAAAGTGTTAAGTAAGCTTAAGTAAGCTAACAAGGAATTCAGATTTTCAGCAGTTAGAGCGCAAAAGACACTTTTTCGTTCGCTTTTGGCGTCGTTGCTCAGTGAAAAACAGTAAAAAAAACAGAATTGCAAAATCGGGTCTTTGCTTGAGCGAAATGAGCAAAGACAAATCTGATCGTGTCTTTTCTGGCTCCATTCGCAATGTGTCCGTAAATGAGACGTCTTTTTCAGACACCCTGAAAGTGTTGACTGTTTTTTGCGAGCTATGACATTTACACATTTAAAACGTAGATTCTACACCTCCTTCGCCAGAGGGCGCACGTGGCAGAGTGTGTCAGCAGTGTTTGAGCGATAGAGAGAATGAGTTAGCGCTGCAGCAATGCAAGGGGGCAGCCTCTGCCAATTAATTTATTTATTCTCGCTATAAAAATGATCCGATCTGAACAAGATTCGGCAATCTGGTAGATATGGTCATTTTCTACCAGGGAAATGTTTTTATATTTAATAACTTTGAAAACTGACACGCAATATTTCATATACCAGTACAATCCATTCTGTACAGATAGTATTACCCAATTCGTTTTTCAAACTCTGATAAATTGTTGACGAAATTTTGCACATGAGCCTGGAAACCAAATTTGGTTGCCCTAGCTCATATAGTCTCTGAGATCTAGGCGCTCAACAAGCCGGACAGACAGACAGACACATAGACGGACAGACAGACATGGCTATATCGACTCGGCTATTGATGCTGATCAAGAACATATATATTTTTTGGGGTCGGAAACGTTTCCTTCTCTGCGTTACACACATCCACTTTTACCACAAATCTAATATACCCATTAACTCTTTTTTGAGTACTGGTATACAAATATCATCAAACCATTTCTTAGCCCCAAATCTTTAAGAAAAAGTTGGATTTGTTCCTTTAGGAAAACTCGTGTCGAGTAGTGTTATAGCCTTTCTCCCGTTGCAAGTCGCGATTTAATGCATCGTGCATCGAACGATTTGGTGCTGGCATTCGCAATGTCGACAGCAGACTGCCGCACATGAGCACGCACATTTTTTGATCAAATTAAAGCTTCGTTGCGCATTGCGTCGTTAATTTCAAGATTATTCGAGTTTGTCGTGCGATCTCTGTGCAAAATTTCGTCAACAATTTATCAGACAGCTACAAGTGTGTTTCAAAATTTCGGCCCGCCCCCTTCCGCCCCCACAAAGGACGAAAATCTGTGGCAGGCACATTTTTAAAGATACGATAAAACTAAAAACGCAGTATCGTAGAAAATGCCCATATCTACCAGACTGCCGAATCTGAATCAGATCGGATCATAATTATAGCCAGAATGAAGAAATTAATTTTCAGTTGCTTCCCCTCCCCCTCCCGCCCACGACAACGCAACTAATTTTCCTTCTCGCTGGCACACTCTGCCGCGTGCAGTACGCGAGCAACCCCTAGCGGAGGAGATGTAGATTATAAATGGAACATGTACAATCTACATGTTAGATGTAGAATATACATTGTAGATGTATATGTAGATGTAGATATCAGATATAGCAAAAAAAATGTAAAATGTAAAATTTTGTTTATTCTAAAAAATCATATGATCAAAAATGTATATACTGACTGAGTACGGGTATAAGTAGAGTCGCGTCCCCAGAAGCGACTCGCACGTCCCTTCCCGTTTTTTTTTATATCTATTGCAGAACTTTTTTTGAAGAATTTTTGAATTTTTTTTTTTTTAGCTTTTTTCTGAGGTAATGCTTCTTTCTTTCACATAACTCTAGTATCTTACGTCTGGTTATAAACCACTATTTTGAAAAGATAATTAAAACAGCTAGAAGTTAAGCCCAAACACTGTGATTTCAGCTTACCGTCTGGGAAATATAAAGCATTGAAATGCAAATATGATGATTTTTGTGCGGTATTTTTTACGAAATTTTGACTTTAAAAACTCGGGAAAAGTCGAAAAAAAGTGATATCCTGTGTTCTCTGTTTTCTGTATAGGTGCATTAATTAGGCATCGCTTAAGGTATCGCTCATTAAAATCTGTGGAGAAACTTTGGAGCTAAAATTCGTTAACCAAACCTAAAAAATGAACAAAAAAACCTTTTCGAAGGTTGCAGGGTTGGGAATTGGGATCGCGATCAGGTACCAAATGTACAACCCTTTTTCGTTTGCTTTGTTCCCAATTGACAGTTGGTCCCGCAACCTTCAAAAATTTTGTTGTTGTTAATTTTTGTTCATTTTTTAGGTTAGGATTGGTTACCTCTGAAAAAGGCAAAAAAAAAATACCAAAGTTAAAAAATTCTTCAAAAAAAAATTTTGCCATAGAAAAAAAACAGTAATTCTTAAACAAATTTAAAGTCTCATATATATCAGAAAAAGTTGGTTTGGATCCTTGAGGAAAAAAAAGTTAGATTTTGTCGAGTAGTGTAATCGAGATGAGCTGGCCGAGCAGAAGAACGTGTACGATTCGCGTAAGAAGGTTGTTCCGAGGGAACGGGAGGCTGACAAGCAAGACATTTGTCATTTCGTTGATTCTGCCAACAATTCGGCCAAGATCTCAAACGCTTAAACGGGCAGTTTATAGAACGATTTAAGATTATTAGGTGGAGCTATGATATTGCTCTCTGAAGATTTCCGTTAAACGCTTCCAGTCATTCCGAAATCTACTGCTGCCTATGAACTTAATGCATGCCTGAAATCTTCGTCTTTGTGGCAGCATGTGAAGAAGTTGGAGTTGACCACAAACATGAGAGTAGCGTTGCAGAACGACCCATCAGCTACTGAAGTTTCGAGACAACTTCTGGGGCTTGGCAATGGCCAAATTCCTGTTGATGTTTCGACTGGATTGATATCTTTCCCGTCAAATTTGTGCGAGTTTACATTGTCGAAGGAGGAACTAATCACTAAAGTGTTCCCCGGCATTTCACAAAATTATACAAATCTTGATTGATAATAGCAGCGAAAAATAAGTATGTTGACAGCTTGAATTCCTATATCGCTATATCGCTTTGTACTGACTCCAGTCCTATTTATTTATTTATCTGCTAATATTAACTATGATTAATATTAAAGGAAAAAAGGGGATATAAGAAATAATTAAAAACTAGAGGATTTCAGGTACAGGTACATATATCTTACTGGCTATAATTTTAAGGGATAATTCAGGGGATTCGAAAAGGGTCGTGATAAGCGTAATTAGACCTACAGAATGGTAAACGAAACGGACGAAAGGTACGGGTAGGTCTAAGGGGTACAGACAATGATAATATAAGTATAAGATGCGTAACGTTCATACATTTCAATTGCCATATGCAAGCCAATTTTTCGGCAAGCGACGAAATTCGCGCTATCTCGCTCGCACAAATTTGAGAGCGTACGAATCTAAAAATAGAATCCGCTTGCATGAGTTGAGAAACGAAATTGTTTGCCGGCGTTGAAAGGGGTTTGGTTAGGGGGGATTGGGGGCAACCACTTTTACGATTGAACAGGATTGATAATAAATTATTATTAACATAGCTTAATTTATTTATGTACATATGTATGTATTAACTATTTTATATATTTATTTTAAAATTATCTAGTAAAATATTCTAGCTCTATTAGTTGTTGTCGATTATAGCTGAAATCGCCGAATTTGCTACCGTTTCTATACATATGTATGTAAATATTTATGTATATATTTACATATGTATGTATTTATTCGGTACCCAGGGAAAACCACGAGGAGGCCATTACCAGTGTAATGGGGTTATGTATTCATATGACCTTCGAGTCGACTTGAAATGCTTTAATATTTACATTAAAAAATTTCCATGTTCCCCAACTTTTTTGTTATTTTTTCCCATTTCATCAATTGTTTGTATTATGCATATACTTGTGTATATATTTGCTTTCAGTCGTCACTTATGAGATAGAATGCTGAGTTTAGCTTGCTTCTTTTGTATATCAGCTATCACAGTCCATTTGCAGTGCTTAAAAAGTAAAACTTTAATAAGTTTGTTTAAAATATCTATTTTATGCACATAACATCAAACCATGAGTAATCACTACTTTCGTTAGTGCACTTAATGCATCGCTCCACAATAAATTTCCTAATACCAAGTTGCTTTTTAATATTTTTAAAAATATTTTATACAACCTTTATGTGTATTTCACATACATTAAAAAAATAGATCAGATGCACTTAATTTTCTAAAGTCTAAAAGCAAATATTGGTGTTTTGATAAATTTGTCTCTACAAAAAGTGATAAAACTTCATCAATATTTGCTTGACAACGCTTTGGCCCTGAAGACAAATTGCACGATCGAAGCAAGGAAGCTGCAGAGTCATCCATTTTCGTTATTTCAGCAATCCTTCCTCGTTTTGCTCTTTTCGAACACTCCGAAAATTCAATTTTCGGCCGTCCAAGATCAGCACTTTTTATTGTTGGTTGAGATACCTCGTGGGCACAGCTTAATACAATCTTTTCCATTTCATATAGCCAATCAGATTGATATTGAATAATTGAAGAATTGAAGACCTAAATGACTACCTTGTGGCACTCCTGATGTAACATTAACGACATTCGACAACACATTAGTAAACAAAACACGTTGTGTGCGGTTAGAAAGATAAGACGAAATACAGTTTAGAAGATTAGTGGGGAAACCAATTAAAGAAAGCTTGTAAATGAGCAAAGAATGGTTCACGGAGTCGAAAAATCCGTGAAAATTACGTCTGTTTGCAGTGAGTTTTGAAATCCTCGGTTAATTGCAGAAGACAACTCGAGAAGGTTTGTCAATGTTGATTGATATTTAAAAAAACCGTGTTGCGATGGAGATATCAGACTACTGCATAGGTGTTGCAAATTCCTGGTAATAAGGAACTCAAGGAGCTTTGGAATGGCGGAAAGCTTAGCAATACCTCGGTAGTTCTCAATGTGAGATCTTGAACCCTTTTTGTGAATCGGAATGATAAGATTCGTTCCAAATCACTGGAAGACAAGACCGTTCCAATGATAGGTTGAAAAGATATGTCAATGGTTTGCATAAGGACTGGGCACAGTGTTTTAAAATACAACTTGGTACCTTGTCTGGAGCAAAATCTAAGCAAGCTTGTCAACCACGGACGGAGTCCAGCACTTGGGTAATCCTACCCTGATGGAGGAGCTGATCGTCAAGTTGCCCCTGAGCAAAAGGTTGGACTGGGCTAGGCATGCTGCAGCAATAGGATCGTACCCAACGGTCGTGCACTTGAGTGAGTGGCTGAATGATCTCGCTAAACTGGTGCGTACGATCACGAATGTCGGGAGCAAGGATCCACAACGACGGGTACTGCATTCTAGCACAAGTTGCATGGATCAGCAGCGGCACAACGACCGCAACAAGTGCTGCCCAATATCTGAAGGAGAGCACACGACCAAGGACTGCAAGGATTTCATCCATGCTTCTCCAACATCCCGAGTTGAGTTGGTGAGGGAGCATCGGATCTGTTTCTCGTGCCTGGAAGGTGGACATATGGTCAGGTTTTGCAAAAGGGACAAGAAATGCAATGTCTACGGATGCCAGAGAAGGCATCATTACTTACTGCACGACAGTCATACAGTGGGCCACGGAGGGATCAAAAAGGTAAACGCAAGCGATCACGGGGCTGGTCACCTGAAGGATGACCCACAAACATCGCAGCCAACAGATCCGACCCCGAGGAGGTCCCTAGACGAAAGGCAGGTGGCAAAGGACGGCACTGAAGTCGCACACCGGAACCTAAATTGTGTCGATTCGGATGGAGCTCATCTACTCTTCCGCATTTTGGCCATGACTCTGTACGGGGAAAACAAGCAAGTGGACACCTACGCCCTCTTCGACAAAGGCTCGTCCGTAACAATGATGCATGACGAGCTCGTGTAAAGCCTAGACCTGAAGGGCACGAGTCGACAACTAAACATTCAATGGTTTGTTGGGAACTTGCAGATTAGCGGATCTGGCAAGTCGAAACGTCATGGGCTAACGAATGTGGTGTTTGGTACGGTGAAACGTCAAGTAGATTCACCAAACTCGAAATCGTGTCTCTTAGCATTCCCACAGGATAGTTTTCTGGAGAAGATGGTCAGCGACTACTTCGAAATAGAGAATTTCGGTGTGAAGCCAGCGCCGCCAGTCACAGCTAGCGGTGATGCACGGGCTCTTAAGAGTCTCCAGGAGACGACCAAACGAACGGGCCAACGATTCTAAACTAGTATGCTATAGAAGGAGGACGATGCGAGTCTGCCAAACAGCTACATCATGGCACTCAAGAGACTGGTCAACATCGAGAGGAAAATGCGGTGCGATGCGAACTTCGCGCAGGTATTCATGGATGACTACATAAAGAAGGGATACGCACGACGGCTAGAGCAGCAGGCAGTCACTTCCGCACTTCGGGGTCGAGAACTCAACCAAGCCCGGGAAAATTCGTCTGGTGTTTGATGCGGCCACCAAGGTCGGTGACGTATCCATAAATTCAGCTGTGCTCAAAGGCCCACAGCAGTAAAAATCGCTCCCAGCCGTACTCTATACATATTATATGCTAGATTGTTTTACTATTATTTCGTATACCTACAATTGTATTTACATTTACTCTTGCACCTTGTATAAAAAATCGTAATAAGATCGATAGTTCTAGTTCTGTGAAATAGAACTATGCGAAACTAGATCAGAAAGGAACTAGAGATCGGAGCTAGATCCACAGAGCACTTTTGCTGAACATCTAAACGAGAGAAAAACGAACATTTGGAGCTGCTAAATAAATCTAATAATTAAATAAACATCCGTGGATATTCCGCGACAATAACTTCAGAAGTGGGATCGAGACACTTTAAAGTACAAGCCTACATACGATCAGTGGCATCCACGACAAAAAGTATTTTCATCATTTCATAAATGGCTGATGCAACGATGGACAAAGAGAAATTACGAAGTGGCTGCTGGAGAATGAGATACTTTTTCCAGCCAGCGCAACACTAAGACAGCTGGTGGAATGGAGGAGGTATCTGAAAGCCTGGAGAAATTGGAAATTGACACGTTAACATTGAGGGAAGAGTGTCTGAAAGCGAACAGATGGATGACCTAAAAGAAGAAGAAGACTTGCTTAGCCCCGCAATAACGGTGGCTGAGAAGAAGAAAATCTAGCTTCTCTAATAACAATGGATAATAATGTGAAGGACGATATCCGAATGGTCAGGCAGCTTGTTACCCCATTTTCCGCCAGTGAAAATGACGAAGCTTCCAAATGGATCTTGGATTTTGAACGGATGTGCAGAGGCGTGAACGAAAGCAACCATTTCCGACTTCGTTGTGTGCGAATGTTGATGAAAGCGGGATCAGAAGCGGACTTGTTCATGCGTGTCGACAAATCGAAGACTTACGATGACATTAAAGAAAATTTCCGAAAAACTTTTGGTCGCAGTAATTCAACTGCCGATGTGGTACTGCTCTCGAAGGAAACCACTTTCAACCCAGGGAAGAATTCCGTAATGGGATACATTCTTCTGGTGGACGAAATTGCTATGCGTGCCGAGATCGAAGAAAAATTAACGGTTCAGTTTATCATTGATGGTTTTCGCGATCGTTCTACCAGTATCGCCTTATTGTATTCAGCGACGACCATTGGAAAACTTAAGGAGCTGGCCCGTCAATACGAAGCTTTAAGGAAGAGTACCCAGACGTTCGTTCTCTTTCGTAGTGACCAGACGTGTTTTTGTTTTGCGCTCCGCATTTTCCATTTATTTTGCTTAGACAGCTGGTGTTTTTATCTTTTTTTTATCTTTAAATTAGCTCTCCTACTAACTAAAATTAAAATAATGCCTGCCTAATAATGCATGCCTAATAATTGTGTAAAAACACAACTTATTTGATTAATTTTGTGCGTCGGTTAGTCTTGTGTTTGTGTTGTTGCTTTTCGTAAGTACGCCCTCTCGTTACATTTAGCCGCTCTTTGTCGTAGCTTTTGCCGTCTATCACACTCTTTCACCTAACTCTCAATAACTTAGCTCGAGCTGCCTGCGCAGGACCAGGCTGAGATAACACCCTCTGGCGCAGTGGACCCCGCTGTCACACCAGCCGCTAGAAAGCAGCTCAAATGGCAGCATGTGGGCCCCAAGGCACGAAAGAAAACGGAGCATCGCCAGCGCGAGCCGAGGCCAGATGCAATTATTATTCAGCCCCAAGGAGAGCAGAGCAGAGACATACTTCGGATGGTCACCAGGCGCGAGGACAGTAAGCTCCAAGAAGTGGGCGAAAATGTCAATAGAATCCGGAAGACTGCTAAGGGTGAACTGCTGCTCGAGCTAAACGGCGCGAGCAAGAGCAATACGGCAAAGCTCAAGGAGGTGATTAGCGAGGCACTGGGCATGCAATCGGGTATCAGGGCGGTCACTGACGAGCTCTGTGTGGTCAAAGATCAAAGATCTTGACAGCCTGGTCACAAAGGAGGACATCGCAGCAGCGGAAGCAGCAAACGTCGGCGCACTCTGCGTGGACATCGACGCTGTCAAAAGCTTGAGGCCGTCGTATGCCGGCACACAAAAAGCATTTGTGTGCTTGGCCCCCGTTCAGGCAAGAGCCCTGCTGGAGATGGGGAAGCTTAAAGTCGGGTGGACAATCTGTCGACTCCGGGAGCGGATATCCGAAAGACGATGCTACAGGTGTCTTGAATTTGGACATCTAGCGGTCAGGTGCAGGAGTACGGTGGACCGCACCTGATGCTGCCTTAGATGTGGCGTACCTGGGCACAAAGCGCCTACCTGCCAGAGCGACCCAAGCTGTTTCATCTGCAAAGCCAACAAGCGGAAGGAGACGCACCACTACACAGGTAGCACAAGATGTCCAGCAGCCAAAGGTGGATCCAGCATTCCGCCGCAATGATGAAGCTATTGCAGCTAAATCTCAACCACTGCGCTGCGACTCAAGACCTGCTGGGACAAACCGTGCGGGAAATGGCAATAGACCTCGCAGTCATTAGCGAGCCATATAGAACTGGGGAGTTGTCTGGCTTCATCCTGGACGCCAGCAAGAAGGCGGGGCTGTGGACATGCAACACATCGATGCAGATTACCGACATTAGCCGTGAAGTTGGATTCGTCCGCGCAAAAGTTGGGAGTATGTGGACCTATAGCGTCGCCCCAATCCTATCCCTCTACGAGCTCGCAGGTATCCTCGACAACCTAGCGGCCGATGTCAGAGGTCGACACCCAGTGGCTATCGGAGGCGATTTCAACGCATGGGCAGAGGAGTGGGGAAGCGTCGCGACAAATGCAAGAGGCAGGGCGCCTACTGGAGGCCATTGCACCCTTGGACATCGCTCTCCCAAACCAGGGAGTGCAGCACACATCCCCAGAGGAGGAGTCGGATCGGTAGTGGATCTCACCCTGGTCAGCAGCTCGCTCTTCAACTCGTCGAGCTGCAGTATTAGCAATGCCTACACGGCGAGCGACCACCTGGCAATAGTCTGCCATATTGGGCAGCAGAGAGGTACGAGACAGCCAGCTCCGCCCAGATGGAAATGCTTCCGTGCTGACAGCATGAACACGGCGGTGTTCACGGATTTGACGATGACGATGAACATGGCAACGGGTGGAAATGCGGAATGCATGGCCAACCACGTCATGGGGAACCTGGAGTCAGCCTGCGACGCCTCTATGGCCCAGAGGAGGCACTACGGCCGTCACCACCCATCCGTTTTCTGGTGGAACGACAGTATAGCCCAGCTACGCCGAGAATGTAACCACGCGCGACTCCGCTGCCAACGCTCACGCGGAAACCCCTTATTTGAGCAATGGCAGGCAGCGTATAGGGACTGCAGGCGCGCGTTCAAGGCCGCCATTAAGGAGAGCAAACGCGAATGCTTCCTGGCCCTCTGCGACTCTGCCGAGCACGACCCGTGGGGAAGGGCGTATAGGTTGGTGGCCAATAAAATGGGCGGCAAAAATAAGCAGGCACCCCCATCAGAGCCCGACCTGGTCGGATCCATTGTGCAGGAGCTCTTCCCGCACATGGCGGACCGCATCGAGGTGACCCTTAGCTTACGGGAAATTCCTAACCAGGCTCCCTTTGAAGAGGTGATGCTCGATGAGGTGAAAATAGCAGCCAGGAGCATCAGACCGAACAAGGCACCAGGGCCAGACTTTATTCCAAATAGAGCGCTCATTCTCGCCCTTTCCCTGCGCCCGGACATCTGCGTCGTGCTTCTAAATCAGTGCCTCCGAGAGGGATTTTTTCCGGAAAGGTGGAAGAGGAAGAAGCTTGTGCTTATTCCTAAACCAGGCAAACCACCAGGGGCAGAGTCGTCGTATAGGCCAATCTGCCTGATCGACACGGCAGGAAAGCTGCTTGAGAAGGTGATTTGCTCCCGTTTGGACCAAGCCATCACGGTGGCGGGAGACCTCTCGCCGCACCAGTACGGCTTTCGCAAAGCCAAATCGACCATCGACGCCATCAATCGAGTGGTGGACATTGCCTCAACTGCAATTGCTGGCACTCGGTGGAAGGGTGGTAGCAAGGAGTACTGCCTGATGGTCACGCTAGACATCAGGAATGCCTTCAACACAGCCAGGTGGAGCTGCATCCTGAGGGCCCTGGTGGTCTTCAATACGCCAAGCTATCTGCTAAGGATTGTACGCAGCTACTTTGAGAGGAGGCTGATTCTGTATGACACGCAGACCGGCGCGGAGCAGCACGCGGTGACAGGCGGCGTTCCGCAGGGCTGGGCACCCTACTCTGGAACGCGATGTACGACGGGATCTTGCGACTGAGCCTCCCCCTCGGAGTGCACGTGGTGGGCTTCGCAGACGACGTAGCCTTGTTGGTAGTGGCGAAAGAGCTGTCGGTGGTAGAGTCAACCTGCAACCAGGCGATCTCACACATTCAGCAGTGGCTGGAGAAAGTGGGACTGGAGCTTGCGCCCCATAAGACCGAGGCCGTGCTGGTGTCCAGCCGTAAGAAGGTGAAGACGGCCAGCATCACGGTCGCAAATACGACAGTAACGTCCAAGAGAGCGGTGAAGTACCTGGGCGTCATGATTGACACACGGCTCTGCTTCCGAGAACACCTGGCCTACATGAGCGCGAAGGCGGGTCCACCTATGCGGCGCTCTCAAGGATAATGCTGAACACGCGTGGAACAAAGCATTGTCGTAGACTCCTGCTGACGAGTGTGACGAGATCGGTGATGCTCTATGCGGCGCCAGTCTGGGCCAATTCCCTCAAAACGGCGAGCTACGCCAGGGGATTGGTAGCCACGCACCGTCTCCCCTCGCTACGGATCTCCTGTGCCTTCCGAACGGTATCCGATGAGGCAGCCCATGGCAGGGGCATCGCAGAGGCGGCGAAGAAACTGGTGCGCGAGGCATGCAAGCAGTAGACTCTAGAAAAGTGGCAGAACCGCTGGGATACGGCCACCAACGGACGGTGGACCCACCACCTCATCCCGCTCATCGAGCCGTGGTTAGCAAGGAAGCACGGGCAAGTCAACTTCCTCCTGACCCAGCCCCTCAGTGGCCACGGCTGCTTTCGCAGTTACCTGCACCGCTTTGGGCACGACCAGTCTGCGGAGTGCTCATGGTGCGGACAAGGAGTTGAGGAAGACGCCGCACACGTCATCTTCTCGTGTGGAAGATTTGGCGGACAAAGGCATCTACTGGAAGTCGCCCTGGGTGGTGCCATTACTACTCGAAATCTGGTGCCGTTCATGCTCCAGTCTCCGGAGCACTGGGAAGCGACTAGCAACTTCGCAGCGACCATCATGTTAGAGCTGCGCGCTGTTGTGCGAGAGAGAAGGGAGCGGGTAGTCTAGGCAACGCCTCCGCATGTGTGAAGCAATGCTTCACGGCCGTACCACACATGTACGGCTCGCCCAGTCACATCCCTAAATTATTTAAGCTTGTACATACATAAATATACACTAGAGTAAATAAAAGAATTAAAAAAAAAAACTCTCAATAACTGTTCTTTTTCTCTCGCTCTTGTAACTTTCTGTGCAGTAACGCTCTCACTTATAAGCTGTTGCTGCAACCACTGTCCTCTCTCATCTTATTTCTACCGATTTCGCTTTCTCAGCTGCTGGCTGAGTCTCCGAGGCGCAAGAAGTCCACTCCGCGGGACTTGCAAGTGCCGTCTGCCTCATGTCCGCCGGCAGCCGAAAAACTTACTCCGACCACTCCCTTAGTGCAGCAGTTGATTACGTTTGCTACTCCAAGCGCAACGATCGCTGCTGGTGATGCAGATTCGGGAGCCAAATGCGTCGCTTCTGAGAGTATGCAGGTAGAAATGTCTGTAGAGTCCGTGTCCATCGAGTCCGCACCCTTAACTATCCCCTCAGTTTCGCTCCCACCAGCTAATAGATGTCCAGGACCACCGGATACTGACATCACAGGTACTAGGCCTGTGGTGCCAAAACCACTGGTGGGAGTCCCAACAAAGCGACAAGTTTTTGTCTCGCGGCTAGCCCCTGACCTCTTATCCAATGATGTGACCGCTTTTATACAAAGCAAATTAAAAGCCGTCGGCTTAAAGGTGGAAAAATTTAACTTTTCTTACGCCAGGCAGATATCTTCCTTCAAGATAAGCGTCTCCTCAACTCAATTTGAAACCATTTGTTCCGCCAAGTTTTGGCCGGAGCATTTGGTGGTTAAAGAGTTTAAGGCTAAGAAAAAGAAAAGGACCCCCATAACTCTTCCTAGTAGTCAGACCATTTCTCCATCTTTACCCTCATCTTCTACCTCAACTTCTACCCATCCAAAAAACTAACTTCCTCTCTTTTAGTTATCTATCAGAATGCTAGAGGCTTGCGTAGTAAGCTCAGCACTCTTTTTCTTAAGAGTCTCGCATTTATGTGTTATTGTGTTTACCGAGACCTGGTTAAAGCCGGACATCCTTAGTTCCGAAGTTTTGGCATGTCGGTACACAATTTTTAGAAATGACCGTTCGTCTCGACGTGGAGGTGGGGTCCGCATCGCAGTGGACTCAAACTTTACGTCGGATCATTTTATGGTCCAGGTTCAACAAGATCTGGAATTCCTGTACGTAAAACTGATTCTCCCAGGCTTTTCCATTTTCATTACTTGTTCGTATATTCCACATTCCTCGGATATATTAATATACGAGCAATACCTGTCCGCTTTAAAAACTGTTTCTTCCTCGCTATCAGATAAAGACCATATGATAGTTCTTGGTGATTTCAATTTGCCAGGTACTGTTTGGTCTTCGGTAAACGAGTCTCATAACCTTGTGACCATGTCACGACATGACTTTATCGTCGGCTTGCTTGACCTATCCCTGTCTCAAGTCAACCATGTGAAAAATTCCATAGGTCGATTGCTTGATCTGTGTTTTGTCACGGATCCGACCATAGCGTTGCTAACCCGAGCCCTTCCGCTCACTATACCTGAAGACTCCTACCATCCTACATTCGAAGTGTTGGTCGATATTTGGCCTACTGTATTGAATCGAACGTGTCCGCTGCTTTCTTAAAGCCGAGTTTACGAAGCTTAATAACCTCATTAGGGATTTGGATTGGTCCGCTCTGTACTTGTGCACTGACGTTATGAAAGGCACAAAAAATTTTTACAATGTACTTGACACATTTTTTGATTCTTGTGTCCCACTTTCTTGTCCGGTTAGATCTGGAAAGCCTCCTGGTCTTACCAAAAAGTTATCCAGTCTAAAAAACTTTACATCAAGACTTTATACAAAATTTCGAGAAGTTGGTTCTCCCTCTTCTCTTTCTCGCTATGTAATAGCTCGATCAAGTTTCTCCGATCTTAACGCTCAATGCTATAAAAACTACCTATCTCGATGCAGGATACGATTTTCACAGGACCCTTAACCGTTTTACAGCTTCGTAAATAGTAAGCGTAGAACGTCCGCACATCCATCCTCGCTATCATTTCTCAATATATCAGCAAACAATGATCAGGCAATTGCCGAACTTTTTGCCAAATTTATCCAAACAACCTATTCTCATGAAATCTACTCTGGTCAGCCGTATCCATACAGTTTACCAAGGTCGAATGGCATTTTCAGCCCCTTATTAAATGAAAGCTCACTGCTTCATGATCTTCGACTAGTTAAGCCGGTGTTTTCAGCAGGTCCCGACGGAGTTCCCGGCTGTGTACTCAGGTACTGTGCCGACGCTCTTTGTGGACCCCTGCTTAAACTATTCACCCTCTTCATTAAGTCTTCATGCTTCCCCCCCATCTGGACGGCATCTTTTATTATTCCGCTCCATAAGAAATGTAGCAAGTCTGATGCAAATAATTATAGAGGTATATCTAAGTTATTCGCTTTTCCTAAAATTTTTGAAAAAATGTTAACTCCGCATTTGCAACATCTCTGCAAATCACTTATATCTCCGTCTCAGCACGGATTTATAAGGCGACGATCTACAACCACAAATTTATTAGAGTTTACCTCTTTTATCATTAAAGGCTTTCAAGGTAACTTGCAGACGGATGTCATTTACACTGATTTCAGCAAAGCATTCGATTCTGTAAACCATTCCCTCCTAGCACAAAAACTTGACCTTTTAGGGTTTCCGCCTAATCTTTTGAGATGGATTTCTAGCTACCTTCGTTCTAGGTCTTAAAGAGTCCTCTTCAAAAACTCCTTCTCTTCACCTGTTAAGGTTACTTCTGGAGTATGACAGGGCAGCCATCTAGGCCCCCTACTATTCACACTCTTCATTAATGATCTGCCTTCAGTATTAACAAACTCTCTAGTACTCATGTATGCGGATGATGTTAAACTCTGTGTCCAGTATAAGGACATTTCATTTCACACTCGCTTGCAATCCGACCTCAATAACTTTCAGTCATGGTGTTGTGCAAATATGTTACACCTAAATGCCTCGAAATGCAAAGTAATGGCATTTCATCGCTCCAGCCCCTTTTTGGCTCCTTATAGCCTCTGTGGGGGTTCTCTTGAGAGAATTACCTTGGTTGATGATCTTGGTGTTAAACTAGACCCCAAGTTTAAGTTTTCTGAACACATTTCTACCATGTTAAATAAGGCCATGGGCGTGCTTGGGTTTATAAAGAGGTGGTCAAAGGAATTTGAGGTATATAACGAATATAACGAAGACTCTCTATATCTCGCTTGCTCGTCCGATTTTATAGTACGGCTCTTGTGTATGGTGCCCCCAGTACCAAGTACACCAGGACCGTATAGAATCAGTCCAGAAAAACTTTTTACTTTTTGCTCTGCGTGGCCTTAACTGGGATGCAGGTGTGAGACTGCCATCTTACCCTTGTAGATAGCTTTTAATAAACCTTCCAACCTTAGTTAGTCGTAGAAAAATGCTTGGTGTGATTTTTATGCACAACCTGATCAAGGGTGACGTAGATAGCCCTGACTTGTTGAGCCACATAAACTTTACGATTCCTGTTAGATCTACTAGAAACTTTATTCCTTTGTTCCTTCCGCTTTGTAGATCGAATTATTCCTTGCACGAACCATTTAGGGTCCTATGCTCGGACTTCAATTTCCTCTACCATATAATATCCACTACTAATTCCCTTCCTCTTCTTAAATCACTAATACTAACATACCTTTCCCGTAATTAGTTATATTGTTAGCTATTTTTGCATGTTTAGCTCTTTGAGTTGTGTTTAGCTCTAATTTTCCTCGAATTTTGGTCTAACACCTATCTCTCTTGCATGCTCGTGATCGGTTCGGTAACACGCGTCGCGCGTCATGCGGCTGCGCCCCTCGGTCGGTTGGGCGGGAGGAGGCGCTGCGTTTCTGCCTGGGTTCCGCGCGTAACAGGCTTCGGCTTAATGTCGCATATTAACGTCCAGACAAAAAAAAAAAATTTCAAGCGCTCTGAGATGAGTGTATCAGGACCTGACCAGAACCAGGTGCGCTGCTATAATTGTTTAGCGCATGGACATTACGCTTCATCGTGTCTCGCACCCCTGCGGGAGAAGGGATCGTGTTTCCAGTGTGGGTCCATGCAGCACAAGGTGAAGGATTGCCAGCCAGCAACCAGCCGATGAAGGACGACGGAGAGAAGCACAATATGTTTTTTCCTATTATGAATCAGGAAGTGGTATATTTTTACACTGGTATTAAACGCAGGTATCATATTAAATTTCTTTCTGACATGTTGGACACCGGTAGCGCTATTAATTTGATGCAGCGTGCAGCGATACCTTACGTATATTTTGATGGTGTACTACGACCGACTGAGTATTGTGGAGTAAATGGTTCAAGAATAAGCACTTTTGGAAAAATAGTTGTTAAAGTAAATTTTCATAACTAGAGAAAGAACTCATATTTTACGTTGTACCCAATAATAATGTTTCAAGTAATGTCCTTCTGGGGCGTAGTTTCCTTGAAAATTATGGAATAAAATTGATTTTTGAAAATATAATTGAACGAGCAAAACGAGCAACGCAAGTTGGTATGGAATATATAATTTTAGTGAACAGTGACAGTGACTTAATAGGAAATATAATATTAGTGAACAGCGACAGTGACTTAATAGGAAATAGAATATTAGTGAACAGTGACAGTGACTTAATAGGAAATAGAATATTAGTAAACAGTGACAGGGACTTAATAGAAAACAAAACGGTAGAAAGTAGTGACAGTGACTTAATTGAAAAAATAGTATTAGTAAACATTGACACCGAAATTGAAATTTCATTTTTCTTAGCATTGTCACAAAACCAAATTCGAACTAAGGCTAGGGTTGACACCTTTCAAGATTAAATTCGGATAGGGTTCATTTTGCAGTTTTATTGATTTTGTCATATCAAAAAAATTGGTTTTTCTTTTATGTTATAAAATAATTGATTTTTCAAAGCTGTACTTTTATAATTTCAAAAAAAAAACATCCCATATCATGCGAGTCAAACAAAACAATGTACTCGGCAACTCTAGCAGTTATCTGGCAACTCTCCATGCATGGCAGCAATCAGCTGTTCAAAAAAAACACACATCTGAATTTTACGGTAAACTTAATTAAAATGCTTTTACTATTGGCCATCGAAGAACTACGGAGGCAACATATTAGAATACAAACCTTGCAGCGCAGGGTTCTCAGATGCGCATCGGACTCGTTTTCACCTTCAAACGATACGTATGTGGTTTTTGTGATTGTCTTCTCAAACTACTTGTATAATGATCGCTATGCTTCTATTTGTGCTGCCATGGGTCTGCGCTTAGCCGAACAGGGGTTTTTGACATAAATGCAATGGCAATAATGTGTAGAAATGGTTTCTTAGTTTTGTTTTGCCATTTTGAAGCGATGCCACCTGGTAGAACTACAAATGACTACAAATGTTTTCACAATTTGCACAAAAAGTATGCACACCTGGTTGACGTTTGAACTAATGGAAGTTTTACTACAATGAGCTATTTTTTGTAATGCTTAATTAAAGAAAAACAGAATGCTTTCAATATAATTAATATTAAATATATTGCTCCGAATTCGACTTAAAAAGAGTGACATTACTGTATTAACTTCGAAAGTCCGAATCGCCCTAGGTGGCCACTCCGCTCTGCAGCGGACTGAGAGCGGAATCGTTAAGTGAAAATTCAGTCAGCGGATTGAATAGTGATTTACTAAAATGCTTATTTTATGAACTCAACATGTATATGTAATGTTAAATTATTTGGATGAGATTAACCACTAATTGAACAACCTTTATGGGAAAGTAAGATTCGAATCGTTTTAGTTGTGTTTTATGGGTGTATTTAATCAAATCGATGGATAAACTGTGACCGATTTTGATTCCGCTGAAAAATCGGTGTGTGGCACGACGGAACGGAATTGAGGTGATTTTCCTGCGGAAGTGATTTTTGTGGCACTCCTGATTGACTCGAGATTATCAGATAGCAATAACAATTGTTAATGTGAGTTTGTGTGTGTGTGATTTGGTATGCATACGGTACATAAACCGTTTACAAATTTGTCGTCGCAACTAGAACTTGAACCAGTTGGACTGCGGAGAGGGTTTCCTACGTCGAGCAAATGAGGGTCTGAAGACACGGCGACAGCCTCTGTTTATTGCAGTTGTAGAGAATGAGTGAACAGGCAGTGATGGTACTGTTTCTGATACTGATTTTATTCAACAAACTTAATTTCTATTTATAGGTAAAAAAAATGGTACAGAAAGTGCTGAGTCTAGTAAGAATATAGTAAAAGGGAATTGGAATTAATATTGAATTAATTTGGATTTAATATGATATTGTGTTATTGGGCAATTGTGGTAGTCAGTAATTGCAACAGTGTTATTGCCCTCTGAAGAGCGATCGCATCGTTGGCAGAAATTGCTGCAGAAGCGGTTATTGTTGACTCAGCTACAATGCTTTGTCATTTGTTATTACAAATCCCGTTACATGGGTCGACCTGACTTATTTGATAAGTGTATATTATGTAATATTAATTAATTCATAAATATGCGACTGAACATTCTCCCGGCCGTTGAACTGGTGTTCAACCATCGCCAAAGTCGACTGAAAAGCGGCGTGGAATGGTGATCGGGGGTGATGATCCGCGTGGCTCTGCTTGGTTGATTGTTGACGGCCTTGGGTTCCATGATTGATACTTCTTCCGGAGAATGAACGCAATAATCAATAACATTGATATTGCTAGGGCAGCATAAGTAGCGATTTGATGATGCTGCACTGTGTTGAGATGGTGTGGCAGCCTTTGTTGATTGATTGCCACTAATTGCAGGCGTAAATCTTCCAATTCTTGAAGATAGTCTGATGTCTGGTTCTCCAATTGTGCAGTTGCTGGCGAAGGGGGTGTCGTTGGTAAGCGTATGTCCCCAAATCGAGTGTAGGTTGATTTGACTTCACTGATTGTTGTGCTGAAGGTACTGATGCTTATTTCTGTATTGCGAGCAGTGCATCCAGGTGACAGTGAGAGTAAGCCAGTTCCTTCCAGTTGTTTCTTCCAGTTCCTTCCAGTTGTATTTTGCCTGAAGTCTCATTGTAGAGTGTGTTGCAAAAATCCATTTATTTGCTTGCTGAGTTTTGGACCACACCATGTCTGCCTTCGTGTGGATCACTTCACATAAAGGTGCTGTTTTATTGTTAAACAACTGAAACTCTCTGCGATTGTCGACATTGAAGACTGTTTGATGATCAAAGCAGATTTATTCTGCGTTGAGTAATTTAAAGCAGCGTCGAAATTCTTCTGGAGTAAATCCCATGAATTGATCTCGGTAACTGTTTCCAGTGATTATGGTCGTTTTGAGATTGAACAAGCTCCAACTTGTTTAGTCCCAGACCGGAATTGGCATAATACTGAAAACTTCGAGCTGAACTGTTGAAACTAACGGTAGTGTCACCTTGAAAATGACGTGTGTGGCAGTCAGTGTTCCTTCGGCTTGCATGAGCCTGTATAATTGTATCACATTTTGTGTTGTGACAGGCAGTATTTGATCAGCTGGCAAGTGATCCCGGATTTGATCTAGTTGCTCTCTTAATTGCTCAGAAGATACTAGCGTGGGGCTTATTGTCCGATGGTGAATGCCGATTAATACATCAGATATGTCAGACTGCATACGTTGATGACTCGTTGTCAGCAGAGTTAGTTGTGCTGTGAGCCCTAGGTATGACTGAATTAGATGATCGCCGTGATATGTTCCTCTTTCTCGGCTGATGGTTGCCACTTGTTGTTCCAATACCTTTAGGCGGTTGTCCATGGCTGACTTATCCTTCCTGATCACGTTTATTGTGGAGTCGACAATTGACGTTTGATTTCGTAGTAGATGTAGCAGAAAGTCTTCGTTGGTTTGTACCTTTTCGATTACTTTGGCCATTTTCTCAGCATATGTAGAGTCAAGTACATCAAACAGCTGGTGTGCCACGTTTCCTACTATATCCAGCGGTGATCTGCGTTGTCGAGAGGCCTTCATTAGCATATTTCCTGTTTGTAGTTCTTTGCACAAATGTTGAAAGTGTTGAAATATGGAGTTGCACGCTGGAACATTTTTTAGTTCAGGGCACATGTGTCTTAGTTCGGACATTCCGGCTGACATGACTTGCATATCCTTCCAATATGGATCCAAGTCGTAGTATACAATCATGGTCCATTCGGAAGTGGTCATTCTTGAGGTTCCAAGTTTCTCATAGAATATTCCAGGTTTATTTGCAAATTGCGTCACATTTATTGATTGTGAAAATGCTAATGGCAGCATGAGAAGTAACACTAACAATGTGGATGTTAGTGTAGGTAATGATAACCTTTTTCGCTGTTGGTGGCTCCTCTATTTCCGCAATGTCTTGAATAGCATTTTTGGAGCGTTTTGTTGCTCCCTCCTCTGAGAATAATGGGGCGAGACGACTGATGGGGCGTTTGTATACACCGGACGATGTTTTGACATCAACCACTCGTACATGGTTGTCTTGCCCAGGATAAGTTTTGATGATGCGACCCATTGGCCACTTCATTACTGGAAGGTTGTCTTCCTTCACCAAAACTAATAATCCTTCGGTCACGTTTGGAGCGGTGGTTTTCCATTTATGCCGAGTTGGTAGTTCGTGGAGGTATTCCGTAGACCATTGTTTCCAAAATGCATGTTTTAAGCGTGAAACCAATTCCCAGCGCTTAACCAGAGTTTTCTCTTGACGATCGGTGTTGACGTCAGGTGCTGCGGTCAAAGGTTCTCCGATCAGGAAATGTCCTGGAGTAAGAGCACTTGTATCCGTTGGATCATTTGACATTGGAGTTATGGGTCGGGAGTTGAGAATTGCTTCAATTTCGATTATGACTGTGTTCAGCTCCTCAAACGTCAAGGATGCTGTTTCTGTGGTTGTAACTAGCAGCCTTTTCGCTGATTTTACCGCAGCTTCCCAGAGGCCGCCAAACGATGGGGCCCGAGAAGGAATGAATTTAAAATCCACTTGTTTTGTGTTGCAATGATTTGTGATCAGAGCATGTGCCTTTTCGCTAAATATTGCTTCTTCCAATTCCTTTAGCTTGTTATTTGCACCGACGAAATTTGTTGCGTTGTTGCAATGAATAGTCTGACACTTCCCGCGTCTGCTAAGGAATCGCCGGAATGCTACCAAGAATGCATCTGTGGTTAAGTCACTTACTAACTCCAGATGTACAGCCTTTGTGGAGAAGCAGCAGAATACGGCAATGTATGCCTTATCTGGCCGTTTTCCTCGGATTTTATGGTGGATCATAATTGGTCCACAGTAGTCAACGCCTGCATTAAGGAATGGGCGTGCTTGCGTGACTCTTTGTGCTGGAAGATTGCCCATGATCTGGTGCATCAGCTTTGGTCTGGCTCTGGTGCATCTAATGCAGCTATGTATGATGCTTCTAGCCATCGTCTTGTCGTTGATAATCCAATATTGTTGTCTTGCGATTGCCCTTAATGCTTGGGCAATGCAGAGTTTCCTCATGAAGCTCTCGCATAATCATTTTGACTATTGGGTCGTTGTACGGTAGCAGGATTGGATGATTTGCGTTGAACGGAATTTTGAGCTTCTTCGAGTCTTCCGCCAACTCGGATGAGTTCATCATCTCCTAGTATGGGAGATAACGAAATGATCGAACTCTTTATATCCACTGTTTTATAGCGCTTTAACTGTTTTAAATCCGCTGTGAACTCAACTTGTTGAATCGTTCGTAGGATCATAGTGCGAGCACGCTTTAGTTCTCCTGCGCAAAGTGTCGTTGTAGGTGCTCTGTTAGTTTTGTAGCAGAAGCGAAACATGTACGCTACAATACGTTGTAGTTTGTTGAACGAGTTGCTATGTCTGCATGTGTATAACTCTTCCCCAAAGAGCTAGATGCGATTGGCAAGCTGACATGCTTAGCCTTTCTCTCGAGATTGCTGGGCTCAATGATGGGTGGTTTTGTCCATTTATCTCCTGATCCGTGCAAGAATAATGGTCCGTATAGCCATAGACTATGATCCCTTAGCTTGCTTGCTAGGATACCTCTTGAAAAGACATCTGCTGCGTTGTTGGCTGATGAAACATGACGCCCTTGTAATTGGTTAGTAGTCAATGCCTTGATTTTGGCGATTCGATTTGCCACGAAGGTGTGGTATGTGGACGGATGCGTTAATCCAGGACAGTACAACGGTGGAATCAGTCCAGAAGCTTCCTGATACTGTGTCAAGATTCATATGGAGATCCCTTTTAATTCGATTGGTGAGTTCGGCACCTAAAACTCCAGCGCACAGTTCTAGACGTGGTAGGGATTGTTTGGCGGTGGGTGCTACTCGAGACTTTGAGCATAATAGTCGTACAGAGACCTGATTGTTTTTGTAGGTGGCTCGTACGTACACTGCCGCGCCATAGGCTCGTTCCGATGCGTCTACAAAGGTATGTAGATCCTGGGTGACTGGCACTTTTCCATCATATATGTGCTGGGGTATCTCCATTGAGTGTAATGATTGTAGGTTCTCCCGGTACTCCTTCCATTCGTTTTGGAGTTGTAATGACAGTTCTTCGTCCCAATCGAGTTTAAGCTCCCACAGTTGTTGCATAAATATTTTTGCCTTGACTATTACTGGTGCAAAGAGACCCATTGGGTCAAAGATTTGGGCCAATTCTGAGCACACGACCCATTTGGTGATGCGTGTTGCTTGGCTTTTTGTGGTTCGTCCCCGCAGTTGGTCTTGTTTTGGCATCCAAATGAGACCCAGCGTTTTCACGCTGTATTGCTGTAATGTTTCACACAATTTGACGTCGTTGACAAAGTCCTCTTTGGGATTCCTTGCAATAGCTGGTCGTTGTTGGAGCAACATTTGCGAAGTTTAAGACCGAACGAAAGCAATATTTTATTAAGTTAGTGTTGAACTTGTAACGCTTCCTGAATGGTATCCGCGCCAGTGAGACAATCGTCCACATAGAAATCGTTCTTCAATGCTGCAGATCCTATAGGTAATCTGGTTTTGCTCCGAGTTGCCAAATGATCGAGACATTTCGTTGCCAGGAATGGAGCAGATGTGGTCCCATATGTGACTGTTTTTAAGCGATAGTAACTGATATCTTCAGATGGATTGTTTCTCCAGACTATCATCTGATGAAATTGATCTCCGGGATTTATCCACACTTGTCGGTACATGGTGCGTGGTTTTTCTTCCGTCTCTAAGTTGTCCAGAGTCCAGAATTTTTCCATTAGCTCGTTGAGTCCAATTGCACAAATGGATGAGGAGTTGTGTGCAGACCTGATTTTTCCTGCCACAATCCATCCCAATTTTGTATTTTGCAGCAACGGGCCTCCTGAATTTGGCTGTTTTTGATCTGGGATTAGTAGTGAATAATAGTGCTCTGCTCCGATGAGCATGTCGACTTTTCCCGGTTTGTAGAAATCCGGATCTGCCAATGGACAATTGTTTCGTATGTTCAAGTTCATTTCATCGAGTGCCTGCACTGGTTGATCAGCAATTATCTGAGATAGTACGAATGCTTCAGTTCTTTGCGTAAATCCGCCGTGAAGGGATTTTATTAGAACATTTACTCTTGCTCTGCTGGTCTTTGACTGACCTCCAATTCCTTTGATGCGCAATGTTGTATCATTAAGTTTTACTGAAAATATTGATGCCATTCGTTCAGAGATCAGGTAGATCTGTGATCCTGAATCCAGTAAAGCTCTGAAATTGGCTATCTGTCCATTGTTTGCTTCTACTGCTACTTTTGCTGTAGCTAACAGGTTGTAATTATTGTTACTTGCTGCGCCAACCGTCGGTGCTCTTGGATCTGTACTTACGCCCTATGGTATGTCCAAGTGCAGCAGTGTATTGTGTTTTTTGTCGCACTTGAAACATATCCGTCCTGGGCATGCATTTGTTTTGTGGCTTGTTTTAAAACAGTTGACACACAATTTCTGCTTTTGTACCCAATTTAGTCGTTCTGATGGTGATTTGGAGCGAAACTCATCGCATCCGTAGAGCCAATGGCTTGCCTTCTTTCAGAATGGGCAGAGAGGCGTCTTCGATTTTCCAGTGCTTACTGTTGCACATGTTGTGCCTTTTGGCTCTTTCCTTGACATTTTTGTCTTTTTGCCTGTTCCTAGAACTCGAACTCTTTGTTCTAGGAACTGAAGCATTGTGTCCAAGGCCTGTATTTCCTTTGAGCTTCCAAATGATTGCTCGTACAAGGCTCTGTTAGTGACATCCAGCTTATTTTTGATGACGGCAATCAATATTGGATCCCAGGTGGATATATTGATGCCCAATCCCTTTAGTGATGCCAGGGACTCGATAGTTGTAAAGTATAACTCTTTTAATGACTTGGAGTCGTTATTAACTGTGTTATAATTTAGAAAGCGGTTCAATACCGTGCTAGAGACGTCTCTGGGATTGTTGTATGTATCAATGAGAATTTCCCAGGCGCCCACATAATTTTCTTCCTTTAGATCAATATGTCGGATCAATCTCTCCAGTTACGGTTGTTTTTAGATACCACATCTTCCGTACTCTGGGCATGTTTGTTTCATGTATCATACATTAGAACAGGTCATAGAACTGGGACCATTTTAGTATGTCCCCATCAAACTTGGGAATGTTGATGCGGGGAAGCTGCACGTCATTATTGTTTGATGTGGCTGGTTTTGCCCATGCTGTTTGTACCTCTTTTTCCAGGGTCAGGTAGGCTTCCATGTTGTATCCTCTTTCTTCTGGGTTATCATATTCCTCGTGGATAGTAAAATGGACTTCTTGTGCTTGAGTCCATAGTAATTTTATCACTCTGAGAATTGTCTCAGAATGCGTTTTATGGACTCTACTATGGCCTTTTGTCGGCGACATAGTGAAGGCAATTTGTTGTAAGCCTCCGTGAATTGCTGGCTCCGATCATTCGATTGTGGTTCGACATTTTGACCCACATGAGCACTTGATGCCTGATTGAGCTTGTCCATGCTTTCAGTAAAGATCGCAACGTATGTTTTTAGTGTTTTACGTAAGTCCTCACGAAATTAAACGTAACGATCGGTTTTGTATGCTTTCGATATCTTGGTGTCGACTTCGTTAAATCGATTCCATGCATCCTCGAGAGCCGCCTTTTTTGTTTGGAAGTACGTTATATTTGGCTTCCTTTCTGGAGAGTCATTTTTGAAGTTCCTCATTATCTTCGAAATTTCATCTCCAATTTCTTGCTGCTCATTTAATGCCTCTATGGCGGCAGCGTGTTCCTCCCGTGGGAATCCCATTTCGCCTCTTACTTATACTATGACCCGTTGGCAGTATTTTATTCGCTTTGCAGCTGGATACGCTCCTATTCGCAACCGATGTTGGTCAAAGTAAAAGTACAGACGACGAACTGGATGGAGGTTTTGTGCTGGTGAAACGCACTTGTGATCTTGATATTATTAATCGTTGATCTTGTTGGGTGATGATCTGAAAGTGACAGATCTGCCAAATTGTTATACTTATTGGTAGGAGATTCTACCGTAAGTATGTGGCTTGCTGCCAGTTTGTGTTGAAGAGTCCTGGTGACTTCTTCAGTGTGATCTGCAGGTTTTCCTGCGTCGGGGTCACCAAGTGTTAATGTGTGTGTGCGACTTGGTATGCATACGGTACATAAACCGTTTACAAATTTGTCGTCGCAACTAGAACTTGAACCAGTTGGACTGCGGAGAGGGTTTCCTACGTCGAGCAAATGAGGGTCTGAAGACACGGCGACAGCTTCTGTTGATTGCAGTTGTAGAGAATGAGTGAACAGGCAGTGATGGTACTGTTTCTGATACTGATTTTATTCAACAAACTTAATTTCTATTTATAGGTAACAAAAGGTACAGAAAGTGCTGAGTCTAGTAAGAATATGGTAAAAGGGAATTGGCATTAATATTGAATTAATTTGGATTTAATATGATATTGTGTTATTGGGCAATTGTGATAGTCAGCAATTGCATCAGTGTTATTGCCCTCTGAAGAGCGATCGCATCGTTGGCAGAAGTTGACTCAGCTACAATGCTTTGTCGTTTGTTATAATGTCTCTCTACATGGGTCGACCTGACTTATTCGATAAGTGTATATTATGTAATATTAATTAATGCATAAATATGCGACTGAACAACATTGCCAACAAATATGAACTGGGCGCCCCCAAGCACAATGTTGAGCTACTGAGCCTTTTCAGCAGCTGTTGAATTCAAGTCAAAAGATCGATCGGGTTCGATTCAGTAAATTTACAGTTTATTATTATTATGCGAAGCTTGTAGGTGTGTACATATATGACGCCAAGTTACAGCGGTAGAACAATAACGAAAGTAGCGGATTTGACAGCAATAACACGATAGATAGATAGATAGATAAAACGAGAGCACGACGATTCAGTTGAATTGGATCGTTAAAGACGGTTTCCTGTTGAAGAGGATGGGGTCGGTTCAATACGTGTTTTTTTATACCCGTACTCAAAAAAGAGTTAAGGGGTATATTAGATTTGTGGTAAAAGTGGATGTGTGTAACGCAGAGAAGGAAACGTTTCCGACCCCATAAAGTATATATATTCTTGATCAGCATCAATAGCCGAGTCGATATAGCCATGTCTGTCTGTCCGTCTGTCTGTCTTGTTGAGCTAGGGCAACCAAATTTGGTTTCCAGACTTATGTGATATCCCACTGCTACAAGTGTATTTCAAAATTTCGCCCCGCCCCCTTCCGCCCACACAAAGGACGAAAATCTGTGGCAGGCACAGTTTTAAAGAAATCTGTTCTACTATCGTAGAGAATGCCCATATCTACCAGATTGCCGAATCTGAATCAGATCGGATCATAATTATAGCCAGAATGAAGAAATTAATTTTCAGTTGCTTCCCCTCCCCCTCCCGCCAACGACAACGCAAATGATTTGCGCTCTCGCTCGCACACTCTGCCGCGTTCAGTGCGCGAGCAACCCCTAGCGGAGGAGATGTAGAATCTAAATGGTACATGTACAATCTACATGTTAGATGTAGAATAGACATTTTATATGTAGATAGCAGATGTAGCAAAAAAATGTAAAATTTTTTTTTTTTCTAAAATTCTAAAAAATTATAAGCTCAATAATGTATATACTGACTGAGTACGGGTATAAGTAGAGTCGTGTCCCCAGAAACGACTCACACGTTCCTTCTCGTTTAATTACTATTTGATGTGGCGACGATGTGCAGGAAGCGAGTGCTAGGTCAGGACTCCCCTTAAGAACAGGTGCACAAAAGTTGCAGAAACTGTAAAAATGTTAGAAAACTTCAACTTTGACTCGATCTATTTTCAGGTATATCCATTCTTTCACCACGAATCAAAAATCCTGTGAAAGGTGGTATTGTTTTCTTGTCAAAGTTTTGTTTCAGATTATGAGTAAAAATTATGAATGGGCCGAAAACGTTGAGGAAGCAACGTTTTAAGGCCTGTCTCCAGCACTGCGGAAAATTCCTGCCAGGAATTTACTTTTTAGACGTTAGATACTAGAGTTATGTGAAAAAAAGAAGCACTACCTCTAAAAAAGCTTTAAAAAAAATACCAGATTTAAAAAATTCTTCAAAAAAAAGTTCTGTCATAAAAAAGAAAATTATTATCAAACCATTTCTAAGCCCTAAAAATTTGGTTTTGTTCCTTGAGGAAAACTCGTGTCGAGTAGTGTTATTGAACATATATTCCTGTGCCTGTGTGTCAGGAACACACGGTCCCGATAGGCAACTACCGATAGAAATCTGTGAATTCCGCTCATGTTGCTGGATACTCACCCAGAAAAACGTAAACGAAAAATTCCGGCCATAGTTTTTTTTCTATGAAGCTAATCAGGAATATTATGCTTCAAGCGGTAAAATGTGAGGGTTGGAGGGTTGGTCAACCGTTTCACCATAGATTTTAATGAACAATATTTTAAACGACGCCTAATTAATGTAATAATAAACAAAAAATATATGGATATACAGCCATGTTCCGGTCGTCGCGAAAAATCGTGCTCCTGTTTTCGTATTTATTTATTTATTTATTGAAGATTAGCAACTATCTACTTATATAAACTATTATTAAAATTAAAGGAAGAAAGGGGATATACGAATAATTAAAACTAGATTGTAGGTACAGGTATATCTTACTGGGTATAATTTTAAGGGATAATTCAATGGATAGGGTGTGATAAAGATTATTATAATTATAGCATACGATTCTAAAAGGGTCGTGTTGATCGTTATTTGACCTACAGAAGGGTAAACGAAACGAACGAAAGGTACGAGTAGGTCTAAGGGGAACAGAAAAGTCAAGCTCGCCAAGAAGTGATTCTGAGTCAACAAGCCCAACTAGGAGCTTGTCTAGAAACACAACTCCGTTACAAATTCTGCGATGGCTCAATGAAGGTCTAAAAGTTGTAGCCTCTATTGATAAGGTGGCAAGATTCTATCCGAGTCTTAGTTAAAATGACGTAAGGCGAAAAATTGTTTTTGTACTGGTTCTAGAATGGACTATGGCTCCATGTACTGTGGACTCCACACACAAGAATAATATTACAGAATCGGACGAACAAGGGAGACGTACATTGTTTTAATGACATACGGGTCGTCAAACTCCTTATACCGACGCTTTATAAACGCTAGAACACCCTTATCTTTATTTACAGTTGCAGCTATATGGCTATCAAAACACAGTCTATGATCGAAAAGAACTCCAAGGTCAATTGAACTCGAAATTAGTTCGAGGGCATGATTTCCTAGGGCGTACAAGACAAAATGTGGAGCGCGACTGTAAAAAGTCATAAGTTTGCATGTGGTAAGGTTCAGGAAATGGAGATTTTTTAAACACCAAATTTGCAACTCATTTTGGTCGAGTTGAAAGCGTTTGTGCAGGTGCCAATCATGGTAGGAGAGATAGATTTGGACATCATCGCGTACATTAGTGTAGAAGAGTATGTTATAACTTGAGGAAGGTCATTCACAAATAAAATAAACAGGAGTTGACCTAACTGACTACTTTGTGGCACTCCTGATGTGCCATTAACGTCACAACACATTACTAAACAAAACACGTTGTGTGCGGTTAGAAAGATGTGAAGAGATCCAGTTTAGAAGATTAGAGGGGAAACCAATTAAAGAAAGCTTGTGAATGGGCAGAGAATGGTTCACGGAGTCGAAAAATCCGTGAAAATTACGTCTGTTTGCAAGGGATTGCATAAGGACTGCGTACAGTGTTTTAAAATACAACTTGATATCTTGTCTGTCCTCACTTTACTCAATGAAAGGCACAAAAATGCTGTTGGAATGAGGTAAATCGTAGGAATACGGAGTTGATGCGTGGGTAGATATGTGATGATTCGAAGTAGGTGGCAAACAAATTTGCAATACCAGCAGCAGAAGATTCTGTTTTGTTTTGATAATGAAGGCATGGAGAAAATGCATTGGACTTACGTTAAGAATCACTACGGAAGTTTTGACTACATCGGGAAAGGTATTGATTATAACACAGACTATTAACAGGAAAGAATTTAGAACGAGCGGAGGAATATTGGGTGAAAACAGACATAGATCCAGTATTCTGATACTTTTTATAGAGCCTAGTTTTTCTATTCTTTAAATAAGAAAAATTCCTGGATAGCCAGGCAGGTTTTGACGAAACAGATTTGATTACAGGAACATATTAGTTAAGGGCTTCGTTAATAATGTCATAGAACGAATTGACTTTTTCGTCAATGTTCGGTAACACGTGGAGAAACGTCCAATCTACATGCGAGACATAAAGTCTAGGAGTCTAACCCTATTATTTCTAATGGAATTAATATGGACAAGGGAGACATCGGTAAGCCCGTCGATAAAATCCTTGTAGCAATTTGGTAGTAACAAGTTAGACGCATACTAGGCAGCAAAGAAAGAAGTGGTAAGCTAAAATCACCCATGAAAATAATACAATCGTTGCAACATAAAGTAGATGCAATAGTCTGAATTGCAGAAAGGTGATATGAGTAAACCTCAGCATGATTTATATCATGAAGCCAGGCGTTAAGTCTAGAGAAAAAACGTTGTTTAACATCCGCTATTGTAGCCTTCGGTATAAGACGGGAGACAAAGATAGCCTCACGTGGTACCACTGCTCTTACTTGAAGTCCCGAGCGAGAGAGAAGGTTAAGCCACACCCAAAAAAAATCTCGTGGCAGAAACGCTGGCAGCGTCGATAAAAACGGTGTGAGAAACACCGGAGGGACCGCTCAGAGTAGCATGACTGGTGTAAAGGTCGATTTTGGGCACCTATTAGATTTTGGGTTTTTTGGCAAAAAACCAACCCATTTGGGGAAATGGGGAATTTCGCGGCGTTTTATTCAAACTCAGATTTCAGCGAAAGTAATATCAATATTAATATATTGATGAAAATTTCTGTTAATGTTGTGCATTGACGTTTCTTTAAAATGGTTATAACATTATGTAAATATGATTCGTAGTTTTTTTTTTTTTAATTAAAACTTTATTCGCACAGGACAAAAATTCCTAGATTAATAAGAGCTACAAATATACCTCTAGCCCATTTGAAACATTTTTCTCGTTTTTTTTTTTAGATAGCTAAACATGTTAGAAAAATTTTGTGGAATAAGTTTTTTCAAGAATCATTTTTTTTAAGAGATAATAGCAATAGAAAATATGGATCCAAAAATACCGAAAAAGTTAACTTTTGCTTGGATTATATAGTTGTTGTTCATTAAATTAACACTATAATATCGCAACAGAATAATATGGAAATTTGTTTTGATAGATATTGAATATTTTGGTCTCAGCGGACTTCGTCAGAGAAATGCCCATATGTCAATCAAATCACAAAGGTTTATATAATTTTTTTAGTTCAAGCGAATCATGTTACCTGCTACCCAGAAGTTGTTGGGCCTACAGTATGTGTATACGTATACCTCGCTTATCTGCTTTTCTTTTTGTATCTGACCATCTAAATGTCCACGCTTCGCTACAAACCTGTGCGAGGTAACGATCCATTTATTAATTGTGATAAATGTAAATTTGTATTTTTATTTTTAAATTTACGTAGAATAGTTATAGTTAGTTATGTCTGACATGATGTCTTAGTTCTTGTGTGGGTGCTATCCTTGATTTGTTCGAACTTTTCTTGTGCTGCCATGAATATAGATAAAAAAAAATGAACCTAAATATTATTTATAGGGAGAGGGCTTACATTGCATTCAAAAAACATTTAGTCAGTCATATAACTCATACCAAACAAGTATGCAAATGTCATTTTATTCAGAGCATATTTGATTGTATTTACAATTTGTATGGTCAAAAATTAAACTTGGAAATTCCATTAAGACCCATGTCTGACCGCCAAATAGTTTCTGCATGAATATTCTAAATCAATTGCAGTCCATTGTATCTTTTAAATTGTGCCTGCCACAATTTTCGTCCTTTGTGTGGTCGGATGGGGGCGGGGAAATTTTGAAATACACTTGTAGCAGTGTGATATCACATGAGTCTGGAAACCAAATTTGGTTGCTTTAGCTCTTATAGTCTCTGAGAACCAGGCGCTCATAAAGACGGACAGACAGACAGACGGACAGACATACATCCACCTTTACCACAAATACAATATATCCCTTAACTCTTTTTGAGTACAGGTATAAAAAGTTTGTTTGGTTCGAAGCGGCGAAATGGTGTCGGGTAGTGTTATTTATTATAAAGCTAGACATTTTAGCACCATGTACTCATGCAAACTAAATTTACAATTACAACCAAATGTAAGATATTTAAGTTATGTTAAAAAAAGAAACGCTACCTCTGAAAAAAAGCTTAAAAAATTAACAGTTTTAAAAAATTCTTAAAAAAAAAATCTGCCATGAAAAAAAATAGAATATCACAAAGCCCCAAATCTATAAAATAAAGTTAGTTTGGTTCGAAGCGGCAAAATGGTGTCGGGTAGTGTTATTTATTGTAAAGCTAGACATTGTAGCACCAAACTAAATTTTAAAAGATTTTTCTTTCATGAAAATATGTATATTGATTCGTTCAGAAGTTATAAATTAGGAAGCTGAAATGGCGGAGGGCCCCACTTTGCGCCGGCCGGAAGCGTAAAGACCTGCACAAAGCTAAAAATAACACATTTAGTTTATATTCTAGAGATTTTGAGGAATTTTTCACTGAACTGAAACAGTTCCAGAACTCCAGACACAGTGATGTACTATAAATTCATAGCCATTTAGATAAGATTTTAGTAAAATTTTAACTAGCTTTTGTATTTCCAAACACAGAAAAAGCTCTTCGGATTTTATTAACATTGAAAAATTGTTCTACCGAACGTTTCTTTTCACAATTAAAGCGAATCTAAAGCTGCTGAAAGAGCTGCAGTGCGACAAGAAATGTTGAGTATACTTTGATTGGATTTGATGATTTAATTGACGAATTTGGTAACGATTGTAGTTTTATTTATATGATGTCGCATTAACAAAAAATGTATGAAAAAGCTGGGCCCCCAAATTGATGGTTGCTTAGGGCCACGTTGAGGGTTGATCGGCCCTGGGTACCCCTTACCCACATTCTTGATCAGCATCAATAGCCAAGTCGATATAGCCATGTCTGTCTGTCCATCTCGATAAACGTCTAGGTCTCAGGGACTATAAGAGCTAGATCAACCCAACTTTGTTTCCAGATTTATATGATATCACACTGTTGCAAGTGTATTTTTAAATTTCGAGCCGCCCCCACAAAGGACGAAAAATCTGTGGCATCCACAATTTCGAAGATACGTGAAAACTGAACATGCATTATCCTAACCATCTCGTCCAGATGGCCTGGCCGAGTCTGAAAATGGAAACAGATAAAATATTGTTAACTTTGACTGACTGAATACAGGGTATATAAGGAGAGACGCGAATTTAGACACGTCGTACAACGTTCCCCCTCGTTGTACCTTATCGTAACTTAGGATCCCATTGCGTCGTTTGTTGGTCGGAAGGCGGCGGCGCTAAATTTTGAAATACACTTGTAACAGTGTGATATAACATGAGATTGAAACAAATTTTCGGTGGCTCTAGCTCTTTTAGTCTCCGAGAAGAAGGCGCTCAATAAGACGGACAGACAGACAGTATATAGATTCGCTTTTCGAGGAACCTATTTATAGAAAAGAAAAATACCACAAACTGTGGATTTGTAGATTCGGAAAATTTTCCTTCTGTTTGTTACAGACATGCACTTCGATTTTTCGAGTGAAGGGTCGAAATCATTTAAATATTGCAAGACCAAACATATGTGAGAAATTTCGTTGAGTATAAATGGTGTTGCATAGTTTTATTGTTTGCCGACGTATTAAGAAATGTCAATTTCAAAATTTTCCTGCCTTATTTTTTTGAATTTATATAAAAATTTTCTGTTCAATTAATTTTCATTCATAGGCCGATGCCAGTTTGGGTATGCATGAGCGCGAATATATCCAGGAATCCTTAAGCTATGTCCTACGTATACAAGAAGTGCAGGAAAGAATTAAATTTGAATTCGTTGAAATATTGCTTGCCTTTATTTCCGGCTGGTTGGTTTTTTATCACACAGCTCACGAACAGGCTGAAGACCACCGCGATTACCTGCAGGATCTAAGACATAAAGTACAGAAGGTAAGATGACTAGATATGTATATATACATATATAAATAGTTAGATTAAGGCAGAAAAGTTATTAATTTTTATTTATCTACCAGCAGACCCGCGCGCTTCGCTGCTTACTAAATGCATTAAAAGTTTAGGAATTCATCGAAATTAAACAATGATAACACTGGTCAACACGATTTTTCCTCAATGAACAAAATCAACTTTTTCTTAAAGATTTGGGGCTAATAGCCTTTTCACACTGGGGACCATCCACCATCCATTTCTGTATTTCGGTATTTTTTCGATAATTGTCAAATGCAACAATAAATATTTGACATTCACAACAAAAAATCGGAATTCACTACGAAAATGTAAACAATGACAGACAGGAAAATGGTAAAAAAACAACAAAAAAACATCTGATATGTCAAAATTGTCTCAGATACACAACTCTGTTTGTGGATTATCCTCTGGAATCCTCTCATTTATGAATGCTCTGCAAAACTCAAGCAGGATATTGCACACGCTATAGGCTGACAGCCTTCCGACTATTCTTTACTCAAAACAAAGAGCCCAAAGTATACGGCTGTACATAACTTAGCTTTAAAAACGCCTCGTTGTTTTTGGGTACATCTTTCTCCCAAAATGTCCCAAACCGCTTCTCAACACACATATAATTTATATTTTTATTTAAAACATTGATTGGATTTAGTATAAGCAGTCACAAATGACCACAACCTTCCGGGCTTCAGTGTTTTCAAAACAGATATCCATTCTATTATCTCCTCCTCGTCAAAGTTATCCTCATCATCATCGTCCATGTCCAACAACATGATTAGCTTCTGCAAGAATATGTTTTGCTGCTGAATCACATTCACGACCATTGAAGTGTTATTTATATTCATTTTAATTAAAGTAAACAAATTTTCACCGCACACAATTGTGAGCAACAGCTGTTTCTCATGGATGGTGGATGGTGTCAATGTGAATCGGTGTTTCACATCTTTCAAAAATTCCCACCGTTCCCCCAGGATGGACTCAGTGTGCAGAGAGTATTAGAAATGGTTTGATAATATATTTTTTTTCTATGGCAGAACTTTTTTTTGAAGAATTTAAATCTGGTGTTTTTTTTAAGCTTTTTTCAGAGGTAGCGCTTGTTTTTTTCATATAACTGTAGTATCTTACGTCTGGTTGTAAAGAACTTTGCTATTTTGAAAAGATAATTAAAACAGCTAGAAGTTAAGCCTAAACACTTTGTGATTACAGCTTACCGTCTGGGAAATATAAAGCATTGAAATGCAAAAATGATGATTTTTGTGCGGTATTTTTTACGAAATTTTGACTTTAAAAACTCAGGAAAAGTCGAAAAAAATGATATTCTGTGTTCTCTATTTTTTTGTTTAGAGGTGCATTAATTTGGCGTCGTTTAAGGTATCGCTTATTAAAATCTATGGAGAGACTTTGGAACTAAAATTCGTTAACCAAACCTAAAATATGGAAAAAATTAACAAAAAATACCTTTTTGAAGGCGGCGGGCCCAACTGCCAATTACAACCAGATGAAAGATACTAGAGTTATGTGAAAAAAAAAAGAAAAAAAAAGCTTAAAAAAAATACCAGACTTCAAAAATTCTTCAAAAAAAAGTTCTGCCATAGAAAAAAAACCATAATTCTTTAAAAAATTTTAAAGCCCCATATCTGTCAGAAAAAGTCGGTTTGGATCCTTGAGGAAAAAAAAGTTAGGTTTTGTCGAGTAGTGTAATCAAAAGAAACAAATATACTGACACAAATTTTTTTTGCCACAAAGTCTGGCTATAATTTAAAAAGCCGCATGTAATTTGGTGCACGCGTTGTGGAGAAATTAAATTAAATAGGCGTTCAAACACACACTCTTGGACCAAATTGAAGATTTTTTTTATTAATTTTGAATTCTTGAGGAACCCATTTATAGACAAGAAGGAACGTGTGAGTCGCTTCTGGGGACGCGACTTTACTTTTATACTCGTACTTAGTCAGTATATAAATTTTTGTGCTTATGATTTATGTAGAATTAAAAAAAATTTTACATTTTACATTTTTTTGCTACATCTATTGTCTAAATCTACATATACTATGTATATTGTTCATCTAACATGTAGATTATACATGTACCATTTAGATTCTACATCTCCTCCGCTAAGGGTTGCTCGCGCACTGAACGCGGCATAGTGTGCGAGCGAGAAAGAGAATAAGTGGTTGGTTTCTTGCAGGAGGGGGCGGCGGAAGCAACAGAAAATTAATTTCTTCATTCTGGCTATAATAATGATCCGATCTGATTCAGATTTGGCAATCTGGTAGATATGGGCAATCTCTACAATACTGCGTTTTTAGTTTTATCGTATCTTTAAAATTGTGCCTGCCACAGATTTTCGTCCTTTGTGTGGGCGGAAGGGGCGGGTCGAAATTTTGAAATACACTTGTAGCAGTGTGATATCACATGAGTCTGGAAATCAAATTTGGTTGCCCTAGCTCTTATAGTCTCTGAGATCTAGGCGCTCAACAAGACGGACGGACGGACGGACAGACAGACATGGCTATATCGACTCGGCTATTGATGCTGATCAAGAATATATATACTACTTTATGGGGTCGGAAACGTTTCCTTCTCTGCGTTACACACATCCACTTTTACCACAAATCGAATATACCCCTACACTCTTTATGGAGTACGGGTATAATTAAACCATAAAAAACAAAAATAAAGTAATACAAACATTTTTAAATCCCGAAATCTATCAGAAAATGTCATTTTGGTCCAATTTGATTCGGCGGAATACTCGCCCTGAGATGCAGCCCTAAAAGCCGTTTCATCGTCTTTAAAAGAAGGGACAAAAGACTTATTGGTCTGGGCAGTGTGTGAGGGTTTACCTGCCTTGGGTATAAAAACGACTTTGGTCTGAAGCCATGTGTCTGGGATTTGTCCGTGAGAGAAAATTTCCTCGTAAATCTGTTTGGGCCAATTTATGGCCCTTTGTCCAGCGTGAATCAGTTGGGCTGGGAGAATACGGCCCAGGTGGTCTGACTGTCTTGTGCGTTGGCGTCGCATCCCACAATTAGGCCGATGTCATTGGCCTCGTTGTCTGCGATGAGAGCCCTTTGGGGCGCGTGTGGAGGAGGATCAGGTTGGTCGTGACCCATGTATGTGGAGAACATCCTTAGTGAGCTCTTCTGGCCGCTGTGTGATCTTCGTTGCTGAAATTTGGGAGCAAAAATAAGTGTAACTCTATTTTTGGAAGTATGCAGGTACGGGTTTTACCTGTGGTGCCAGCTACGTGTAGCTTATAGTCTTGAGTCGTCAGACCAAAAACCCTGTTTCCGAGGATCCAGGGCTCTTGAATGAGGACTAAGTCGGCTCCACCCTTGGATAGGGCATCGCATGCTGCCTTACAATGATGGAGGTTTATCTGCAGGAGGGTCAGGGACATTCCTGAGACTCACCTCCACCATTGTGTCGCCGGAATCGCTCTCGGTGAACTCCGTGTCCTCTCTCCCACATCGATGCGTCCCAGACTAGAACTAATTAAACAAGCCTATGATCCTAAGTAAACAATTGTACTAATAGAAACTGTATATATACCTCACATTTTACCGAATAAAATCAGTAAGAAAGAAAACTCTGACGTTTTCACATCTCCGAAGCCCAATTTGTTCAAGTACCGATTGCGACGTCATTTTGTTACTTTTACATGAACCTGTGGCATACACATTTATATATAAGCATATGATTGTCATATTGACCATCACCAGAACCAAGTGAATCTACATCAACAGATTCATTTCATTCGGTCATAGCTGAAAAGGGACGCACCCCCTTCATTGATGTCGGTGCCTCCCCTGGCTAGGTCGCTTGCATCCGACTCGTAGCGGTCCAAGATGTCGTCCGACATCTCCGACGCCACGTCCGACGCCGCGGTTTGGCTTGCCGCTTCCGGGACATCTGACAGCTCGAGATCTGGCTGGATCTCTGCTTGCATGCCCTTAGAGTCGGATTTGTAGGCGGCTATGATCGCCTTCCGGTAGCCATAGTCCACTACTCCGTCTGACTTCCTCAGGAGTAAGAGAGACTCCTCATGGCCCCTGGGTATCCTTGAGCGCCGCCACTGCCTTCATGTAGAGGGCCGCCGACCGAGCATCTTGGCAGGCGATGGCTTTCACCGTGCCTTGATGCCACCCAGCGTCCTCACATTTAGGCAGTGGATCGCCGTTTTCAGCGAGCTCCTCCAGAAATCTGTCCTGGAGCTCCACATCGAACAGACGCCATTTGTCCCGAGGACATTACCGGCCTTGGCGCCCCTGTCCAGGACGCCAATTATGGTCTGGCCCCTCGCCACCTCCGCAAACGATCTGTTCGCAGGGTGGTTTTTCGCCCGCTTGGCTTGCTGGGCGTAGCCTGGATGTTGAGCGGGATCTTCCGCTTAGCTCTGCCGCTTGGTCGGTGCCTTTGCTTCGCCCTTTTCAGCTTTTGCTGCTGGAAATTCGGGATTATGGACGTGGCCCAAAGTCTCTGCTCCTTCCCCTTCACCGACGACCTGCAGTCAGGGCCGTCGTTCGACAGGATGAAAACAGCGCGCCTCCTGTCTTGGTAGGACGGCTTCTTTCCCTGTGGTGCAGTACCTCCCCCTGTCGAGGTTGACGGGGGTTTCCCGGTCACAAGGCGCTTTCCAGCCGCGATTACGCTCTACTTGGCAGCCACCCCGATAACCGGTTTGCCCCCGGTGCCCCCCGACGTGGATGGGCCCGATTGGCTTATCGGAGCCCTACTTGCATCGGTAGCTGCTAGAAGACAGCGGAACGACTGAGTCTCCTTCCCCGTCTTCTTAGGACCTGGTGTCCCAGGAGTTGATGTAGAGGGATTGGCTTGTCCCTCCGGTACTTTAGGAGGAGTATGGAGCTCTTTTGCGGCTTGTTTTTGGTTATTTGTTTTTGAGATTGGCATGTTCCCACGAGTAGGCGGGAAGGGGCTAGTCACCCGAGGCATAGCCCGCTTGCCTCGGGAAGCCTAATTTAAACTGGAGGTCGGCAGGTATCCAGAGTTCGCATATACAGCACCGAGCTCCCCTCGGCCACGCATCCATTAGCATATCCTGTTTCACCGTGGATTGGGGTAATTTCACTACAAGAGTTTTCTTCTCTCCGCCCGACTACAATTAGCCAGCATCTGTGGCAGACTCTTGACCTTACCAGGACCTGTTTCCAGCCGCCCCCACTGGTGTGTACAGTTACGGCGGGTGACGGGTCGCTCCTGATCCCCCCGCATCCTAGAAACCAGGAGACAGGCAGCATCGGATCAGTGCAAGCCCTGACCCGAAACACTCCTACCCCTAGTCCAAGGGTTCAGCTATGGCGAGACGGCCCTTCATCTGTTAGTCCCCCTGTATCACCCGAATGACTGACGGCCTGAGCTGGTACTAACGCGTGTGTATTACAGCAGTAAATTTAGCGCTTAACAGTACAAAGAGTAAACAAATTCACAAAAGTGGATTCCAGAGCGCCTTGAAATGAAAATTAACCTGCTTTTGCTTTTCAGCAAAATGTGAAAACCGGAGCCGCCTGATAAGGTTGAGGTTTTGACTAGTGGGGTCTGTAAGGAGAGCACTGGGTTGGCATTGGAGATAAATAGCCTCTTTGATTGCTACAACCTTCACTTGGAACACACTGCAATGATCCGGGAGTCTAAGCTCGTCGCAGTAGACACCCCCCCACCCATGTTTATATGTATATATGGACCGCATTTGTAGGTCGCCCCTCTCCCAGTCCTCCGTAAATTAGATTGATATCTGGAAAGGCGTCGAGAGGTGATCAGTCGGGATGTAGAAATCTGCCCTCACAGGTAAATACGGGGTGAGATTCCAGAGTGCCCAAACGCAGATGTTTTCCAACGTTTGGATTCTCTCATTTTGAGCTCGGAAATTGTTGCAATCATTTTTCTCTTCAGTTCTACAGGAATAAGGTAAGACATGGTATCATGGACTTTGCCTGGGGTAGTGCGTAGCCCACCAGTTATGCAAAGCACTGCCATGCGTTGCACTCGGCTGAGTGTATTCATGTTTTCCTGCAGGTATAGAGAGTCTTCTTTACCCTGTCCTCTACGCTCAGTTTCCAATCGATCTTTATGTCTCCCCATAGAGTTTTTGGGGAGTCAGTATCGAAATCTTGTACTTCCTAGTGAAGAGTACAAGTTTTTTTTTTGACAGGTTAACTTCTTGACCGCATATTTCTATCCATTGGGACAGTTTTTTGATATTGCTTATTATACACTCGCATAGTGTCTGTGGAAATTTCTATGGCAATTTTTATGGCAACATCATCAGCATACGCCACCACGCAGCAGTCACCAAAATACGAGGGGTGCTATATATGTTTCTGGCCTAGGTCACTTCTAGCCGTATTAGGACCAAATGGTCAGTTGCATAAAAAAGTTTGGAGTTTTATGAATCCAACCAACTTGGTAAAAAGGTTGTGTTGACGTGGGAACCCACAAAATTTAAAAATCGAAAATTTTACAAAAGTAATCGTGGTGCTTTAAAAGATATGTTTAACATCTAAACAGGTGACGAATCATGCATATATAAATATAAAATTGAAACAAAATTAATTATCGCCGGTATGGATGTTGTAAAGCAAAAAAAGCGCTGATTAAGGCCTGTTTGATAGATACTTTTTCTGAGTGCCAAAATTATTGTAAAAATAGGTTCAACTGTTAAAAAAAAAGGGTTTCTATACCTGGAGAATGTGGTTCAAAATAATAAAACAATTTTCAGACCTTAGGCGTCTGTTTTTATATCCGTACTCAAAAAATAGCTAAGGGGTGTATTGTATTTGTGGTAAAAGTAGATATGTGCAACGCAGAGGAGGAAACGTTTCCGACCCCATAAAGTATATATATTCTTGATCAGTATCAATAGCCGAGTCGATATAGCCATGTCCGTCTGTTCGTCCGTCCGTCCGTCTGTCCGTCTTGATGAGCGCCTAGATCCCAGAGACTATAAGAGCTAGAGAAACCAACTTTGGTTTCCAGACTCATGTGATATCACACTGCTACAAGTGTATTTCAAAATTTCGCACCGCCCCCTTCCGCCCCCAGAAAGGACGAAAATCTGTGGCAGGCACAACTTTAAAGATACGATACAACAAAAAACGTCCAGATTGCCGAATATGAATCAGATCGGATCATAATTATAGCCCAAATGAAGAAATCAATTTTCAGTTGCTTCCCCCGCCACCCCTTGCAGGAGACCGGCTACTCATTCTCTTTTTCTTGCTCGCACACTCTGCCGCGTTCACTGCGCGAGCAACCCCTAGCGGAGGAGATTTAGAATCTAAATGGTACATGTATAATATACATGTCAGATGTTGAATAGAATGTTGATGTAGATAACAGATGTAGCAATAAAATTGAAAATGTAACAATTTCTTTTTATTTCTAAAATGCTAAAAAATCATATTTTCAATAATGTATATACCGACTGAGTATGGGTATAAGTAGAGTCGCGTCCCCAGAAGCGACTCACACGTTCCTTCTCGTTCATAGTTAGGCTAGAAACTTAACTAGCAGCCTACGCATATGAGTGCCTTTTAATTGTTGTCTTTGAGACCTGTATTGTCCTACGAGACTGATTGAGATGCCAAGCTTTTATGGCACCTATATCTGTCCAAAATCAAATAAATAATACAATAAACTTTATAAACGTTTTTAGACGTTCGTTCGTTCTCTTTCGTAGTGACCAGACGTGTTTTTGTTTTGCGCTCCGCATTTTCATTTTATTTTACTTAAACATCCGGTTTTTTATCTTCAAACTAACTCCCTAACTTTTTTGTATCGTAGAATCAATCCTTAACAACGGTTGCATGCCTAATAATTGTGTTAAAACACAAATTATTTAATTAATTGTGTGAAATCACAACTTATTTAATAAATTGTGCGTAGTTTAGTCGTGTGTTTTTGTTGTTGCTTTTCGTAAGTACGCCCTCTCATTAAATTTAGCCGCTCTTTGTCGTAGCTTTTGCCGTCTATCACTCTCTTTATTTCACCTACATCTCAATAACTGTTCTTTCTGTCTCGCTCTCGTAACTTTCTATGCAGTAGCGTTCTCATAAGCTGTTGCAACCACTCTTTCATCTCAGTTTTTCCGATTTCGCTTTGGTCACATTGGTCTGATTGCTATTTGTTTTGAACTTTCTTTTCTCGAAATAAAAAAAAGGTACATCATTATGGATTTTGCTGTCGTCTGTGCCAAAAAAAACCTGCTAGAAGCAGATCACTCATGACCAGCCCAATATCCCTTGCTGGCTTTGTAGGGATCTCGGGCCGTGTAGGAGATGCCATTTCCCAAAACAACGGCCTGCATTCTAGTTGTGAGGAATGCCGTGCTGTGGAAAACGACATGCGTTTGTTCATGAGGCAGACGCGGAAAGGCTTTAATGAGCTTATCGTGGGCTTTAAACAGCAATATGATCGGCACTTGGCCATGGACACTCAGTTCAGAAGTTTACAGCTGCTGGCTGACTCTCCGAGGCGCAAGAAGTCTACTCCGCGGGACTTGCAAGTGCCGACTGTCTCACGTCCGCCAGCATCTGGAAAACTTACTCCGACTACGCCTTCAGTGCAGCAATTGATTACGTTTGCTACTCCAAGAGCAACGATTACTGCTGGTGATGCAGATTCGGGAGCCAAATGCGTCACTTAGGAGAGTATGCAGTTAGAAATGTCTGTAGCGTCCGTGTCCGTCGAGTCCGCACCCAACTCCTTAACTATCCCATCAGTTTCGCTGCCACCAGCTAAAAGATGTCCAGGACCCCCTGATACTGCCATCTCAGCTACTAGGCCTGTGGTGCCAAAACCACTGGTGGGAGTCCCAACAAAGCGGAAAGTTTTTGTATCACGGCTTGCCCCTCACCTTACGTCTAACGATTTAACTGCTTTCATTCAAAGCAAAATAAAAGCCGACGGCTTAAAGGTGGAGAAGTTTAATTTTTCTTATGCCAGGGAGATAGCCTCCTTTGAGATAAGCGTCTGTCCAACTGAGTTCGAACTATTTGCTCTGCCAAATTTTGGCCGGAGTACTTGGTTGTGACAGAGTACAAGACTAACAAGGCCCCCCCATTAACTCTTCTTAGTAGTCAGACCAGTGCTCCATCTTTACCCTCATCTTCCCCCTCTATTTCTACTCATCCAAAAAACTAACTTCCTCTCTTTTAGTTAACTACCAGAATGCTCGAGGATTGCGTAGTAAGTTAGGTTAGGTTAAGGCGGTTGTCGGGATCGCTAGGAACCCGACACACTTGCTGCCCGTTGTGATACCGCATAGATCATGTCCTCTTCCCTTTCGAGACACTATGTCAGAAATTATCCTATCCGGATGCCCTTATGAAGTTTGCGATCCTTCTGGGACTCATTGTAGAAATGTCATCTATGAAAGGTGAGCCAAAGTACTGCAGCCTCCTTCTACTGAGAGCCGGACAGGAGCAAAACAGATTTTCCACCGTTTCCTCCTCGTCCTCATCTCTGCAACTACGACAGAGGTCGTTGTAGGGGGCACCCAGCCTTTTTGCATGGGTGCCTATTAGCCAATGTCCCGTAAGGACACGTATAACTGAGCTGCACCTTTTCCAGCTGAGTTTGCAAAGCTTATCGGTGCGCTTCTTTGTGATATTAGGTCATGCTTGCCGAGTTATACGACATAGTGGCACTGTTTGCCATCTATTGTCTATTAGTAGCTTATAGTCCTGTTTTATTATGAGCTTACAGTGGCCATTGGCATACGAATATCCTCCTTATCTTGGAGAAGGGGGATTGTTGTACAAGTTCTAGCCAGCTCATCTACTATGCAGTTGCCTTCAATGTCCTGGTGGCCTGGGACCCATATTAGGCTAATAACAAACTGATGAGCCATCTCGCTATGACTTCCGCTTGGAAGACCCTGCAGTGATCTGGAATCCTGAAAGAATGTCTTATGTTTAGCTGCTCGGAGTAGATTCCCCCTACGACCTTATTGTCCAGCTTCGAGCCATCTGTGAAGATTTGTATGGCTCCATCTGGGCCAGGTGGTCCCTCGAGCCAGTTGTCTCTGTGAGGGAAAATTATTTCAAAAGGGGTATCTATGTACTTCCTCGGAACGCAGTAGTCCATTTTTTTGGGGACGATGTTGTTTCCATTTAAGATGGATGAGTGACCGATGTGCTGTGACACCCATTGGTCGGAGTATCTCAGATGAATTGCTGCCATTTCTTCCTGCTTCCTACCCGCAAGGTCAAGGATCTGAAGATAGCATTTAGCTCATCATTTGGTGTGGTGCGTAGAGCCCTACTGATGCATAGGGCTGCAGTACGTTTTACGTTGCCCAGTTGTTTAGTAATGGTCCTTTTTAATAGGACAGACCATCACATTGCGACTCGGTAGTGTAGTATTGGTCTAACTATTGCTAGATATATCCATTGGACAATGCTTGGGTTCATGGCCCATATCAACCCAATGGCTTTTTTGCGAGTGTAGAGGGTTGTCGTGGCCTTCTTCAATCTTTCTTTCCAGCTTAGCTTCTTACCAATTACCAACCCTAAATAACTGGAATTGTCGCTGAATTAGAGCCAGCATCCGTTTATTATTGGGGGTTGAGAGGCGGAACTTTTATTTGGTTGTGAACAACATGTAAGATACCTTATATCAGACATGGATATGCATCAGCCTGTCCAGGGTCCTCTATAAGAAATTTGTAGATTTGCTGGAACTTAAGGTTCGGGGCTGGCCTTGAAATGACCGAAAGAGCAGTAGGCAAGGTGGGAAATTTGATGACTCGATAACTGCTGTCGTTTTGTTTATTATTTTTAATGCTTTATTGTCTTGGTTTGTTTACAATTTGAACCTGCTTGTCTTGCTACTTGTGCTGCGGGCTGGTGGACTGCCTAGTACAGCCTCTTGGGTTCGGGCTGATGTACTGCCTAGTGCAGTGTCTTGCGTTCGGGCTGATGGACTGTCTAGTACAGTGTCTTGCGTTCTGGCTGATGGACTGCCTAGTGCAGTGTCTTGTGTTTGGGCTGATAGACTGCCTAGTACAGCCTCTTGGGTTCGGGCTGATGTACTGCCTAGTGCAGCGTCTTGCGTTGAGGCTGATGGACTGCCTAGTGGAGTGTCTTGCGTTCGGGCTGATGGACTGCCTAGTGCAGTGTCTTGCGTTCGGGCTGTTGGACTGCCTGCTTCTTCGGCCGATCTTGGCCCTTTTAAGAAGCTGGAGATCGCACCTGAGCCCGTGATTTTCCGCGGTCTGTCTTTGACCCGGAAATAATTACTTATTGCTTATTATTGGGTGAAAATAATTGTGGGGCGTGGTAAGTGGGTCGCAGCTTGGTGCTTTGGCTAGTCGATCAGTGGGGTTGAGGAAGTGTTTTGCTGAGACTGCATCACTGTAGGTGCGGGCTGCAGTTGGGAATTGGGTTTAAATTTGGGTTTCGCTAACTCTGCATCGCAGAAGGTGATAGCTGAATTTGGGCCGGTAGGTCGATAATTTTATGCTGGCTTGACTTATTGTGAAATAACGCAAATGAAATGTCGCAAGAGGTGGGGTGTTTTAAATTGGTGTGTGGACAAGAATGTGTAGAGTTTTTGATCGAGAGTTCTTAATTAATTGTGTGCGTTGCTTATTTTATATTCCGGAGGTGCTGACACACCGCTATTTGTGGAGAACCGTGGCCAGAGCCAGGGTTTGTTGCCTTTATGCTGTATCTGAGTTTGTTTCCGCAAAGCGTAGATCTGCTGCCACTCCGCTGCTTGTGACGAGCCATAGCTAGAGCCATGTTCCGTTTTAGAGAGATTAACTCCCAGTCCGCGTGACCTTGTCCATTCTGACAGTCTCGCTCGAACTTTGCGGTCATTAGATCGAAGGAAGGAATTTGAAGAATTTTCCCGAGAAGATGATGGCAAAGTCGTCCGCGTATGCCACCACTTTGGGAATAAAGAATATTTTTGCCTTGAGAGTGGGGAATTTTGCCCACTACCAGTTGATGGCCATGCCCTCGGCTTTTTGTAATTGAGCCGGAATGACCTGGTCGGGACCCAGCGATTTGAAGGACTCAAAGCTGTTTATTGCCCATCTAATGTTCCGTTTTGCAGGATGTGCGCCATCGGGGTTACCGGGCCTTAACTTGAGAGGACTGCCGGCTCGATGGTTTTTTTTTATACCCGTACTCAAAAAAGAGTTAAGGGGTGTATTAGATTTGTGGTAAGAGTGAATGTGTGTAACGCAGAGAAGAAAACGTTTCCGACCCCATAAAGTATAAATATTCTGTCTGTCTGTCTGTCTGTCCGTCTTGTTGAGCGCCCAGATCTCAGAGACTATAAGAGCTAGGGCAGCCAAATTTGGTTTTCAGACTCATGTGATATCACACTGCTACAAGTGTATTTCAAAATTTAACCCCGCCCGCTTGCCCCCCTTCCTTCATTCTTGAGGATAATAGCCCCATTTCATCATGCTGTGGAATATCACAGTAAGTACTGCACAGCTCGGCAATTCTATGATCATTTTAGGGGAGTTGAAATTGTGGCCCGGAGCTTTCTTTTGCTTTGAGATTTGGTCTCTATTGACCCTTGTGACTTCTCCTGATTGGAATAGGATAGGCGGGGTAGCTTCGGGATTGTTGGTTGGTGGGAGCACAAAGCTATTTGTTGCTGGGTCTGGTTTGAAGACGTTTTCTAGATAGACGGCAAATGTATTTGCCTTCTCTTTGTTGCTGCGAGCCCACTCTCCTATTTGTGTACACAAAGGTGATTCACTCTCGATTGGTGTCACCGTCAGGACGTGATTAAAATACCGGCTTTACTAATCGAAGATCATGAAGCAGTGAGCTTTCATTTAACAAGGGGCAGAATATGCCGTTCGACCTTGGTACACTGTATGATAACGGCTGACCAGAGTAGCTTTCATGAGAATAGGTTGTTTGGAAAAATTTGGCAGAGAGATCGGCAATTGCCTGATCATTGTTTGCTGACATATTGAGAAATGATAGCGAGGATGGATGTGCGCACGTTCTACGCTTACTATTTAAGAAGCTGTAAAACTGTTTAGGGTTCTGTGAAATGCACCGAGAATCAAAATTTTAATAGAATTGAGCGTTAAGAACGGAGAAATTTGACATAGCGAGAGAGAAGAGGGAGAACCAACTTCTCGAAATTTGTTATAAAGTCATGATTTTAAGTTTTTTTAGACTGGCTTTAGAGGCTTCCCAGATCTAGCCTCTTGTCCGGCTAAACTCAAAATTTTCTGCCTTTCATAACGTCAGTGCACATGAGGTTATTAAGCTTCGTAAACTCGGCCTTACGATAGCAGCTGACATGTTCAGATAGCCTACCCGCTTGATCTAATACAGTAGGTCCAATATCGACCTAGATTTGGATTGTAGGATGTTAGGAGTTAGGAGGTATAGTTAGCGGAAGGAAGCACAGATCAAGCAATCGACCCAAGGAATTTTTTACATGGTTGACTTGAGACAGGGATAGGTCTCACAAGCCGTCGATAAAGTCATGTCATGACATAGGCACAAGGTTATTAGATTCGTTTACCGAAGACCTCACTCTTTTCACACTCTTTATTAATGACCTGCCTTCAGTATTAACAAACTCTCTCATGTATGTGGATGATGTTAAGCTCTGTGTCCAGTATAAAGTCATTTCATTTCACTCTTGTTTGCAATTCGATCTCAATAGCTTTCAGTAATGGTTTTGTGCAAATGTGGTTCACTTAAATGCCTCGCAACGCAAAGTAATGACATTTCATCTCATCGCTCCAGCCCCTTCTTGACTCCTTACACCCTCTGCGGTGCTTCTCTTGAGAGAATTACCTTGGTTGATGGTCTTGGTGTTAAACTAGACCCAAAATTAAAGTTTTCTGAACACATTACTACGGTGGTAAATAAGGCCATGGGCCATGACCCCTTTATAACGAAGACTCTATATGTTGCTTGTTCGTCCGATTTTAGAGTACGGCTCTTGTGTATGGTGCCTCTAGTACAAAGTACACCAGGACCGTACAGAATCAGTCCAGAAAACCTTTTTATTTTTTGCTCTGCGTGTCTTTAGCTGGAATGCAAGTGCACCCTCGTAGATTGCTTTTAATAAATGTTTCAAACTTAGTTTCTGTTTGTTTGTCTGGACGTTGAAATACAATGACTGCACCATCAAGTAGTCCATGCGACACCAAGCCGAAGCCTGTTACGCGCGGAACCCAGGCAGAAACGCAGCCCCTCCTCCCGCCCAACCGACCGAAGGGCGCTGCCGCATGACGCTCGACGCGTGTTACCAAACCGATATTGAGCATGCAGGAAAGAAAGGTTTTAGACTAACAGTCGAGGAAAATTAGAGCTAAACACAACTCAAGGAGCTAAACATGCAAAGATAGCTAAGACTAATTACGTAATAATTACGGGTAAGGTATGTTAGTATTAGTGATTTACGTACAGGACGGTGATTAGTTGTGGATATTATATGGTAGATGGAATTGAAGTCCGAGCATAGGACGCTAAATGGTTCGTGCAAGGAATAATTTGATCTACAAAGCGGAAGGAATAAAGGAATAAAGTTTCTTGTAGGTCTAATAGGAATCGTACGTTACCCTTGATCAGGTTGTGCATAAAAATCACCCCAAGCATTTTTCTACGACTAACTTAGGTTGAAAGGTTTATTAAAAGCAATCTAAGAGGGTAACATGGTGGTCCGACGGAGTTGCCTTCAACGGCCGATATATCCCCACGAGAAGTTGGATAAGTAAGGATGGTCACATAACCTCATACAAGTCTCACAAATATTCTTACCGCAGTATTTTCTCCTGCTCTAACCACGCGACAATACAAAAGTGCAGCTTAAAATTTAGCGGCAATTCATCGCGGACGAAAATATGCCCGTTCATTCCACGTCTCAAAATCCGTACATGTCAAATATACTAGATGTACTAAAATACCTATTGCTACAGATTACCGTTGCGCGACATCCCCGACCCTGTGAAGAACAGTTTCACTCAAATCCAAAACCGCCAGTTTGGACACGGGACGCATCATAATCCTGGATAGGCCGCCGTCGTTCACTCGCACACTAGCGCGTCTAAAGGCTCCATCAACTCCTTTGTAGACCTCCTCCACGATGCCCTTACGCCACTCTATTCACGGCAAGGCTGGATCACATGAGAAGACCATGTCACCCTGGCTCCTCTGAGCAGATCCTTTGGCGTCAGCGGGGCTTCCTGGTCCGCCTCCACCGGCAAGTGGGTACGCGGACACGAATTCACGATGTTCTCCGCCTCGATTAGAAAAGTCACCAGTACGTGATCCCTCGGCGCCACCTCCTCCAATGTGTGGCGCAGGACCCTCTTGACGCACTGCACCATGCGTTCCTAGACTCCTACTTCAGATGAATTCACTGGGCAATTGAATACCCATTCGATGCCTCTGCTCGATAGCTCATCCTGGACCATCTCCAGCTCCCACGAAGTTCTTGCCGTTGTCGCTGCGCAGTCTATGTACTGGCCCACGAGAACAGACGAAATTCCGTATCACAATTATACAGGAATCTGTCGACAGGGCGTATGCCAGTTCCAGATGAATCACCCTGGTCGTGAAGCATGTGAACAGGGCGACCCATCGCTTCTCCTTGTGACGCGCCATTGTCACCAGCTGTGGTCAGAAGGTCAACTGTGGTCTTCAACACAAGAATGCCAGGGGATCGAACGTAGACATGACCAAGCTCAAATACTCCCTCTTGCTAGAAACTCGACCGCCGTTCAATACGCTGCTTGGTACTCTAAGATACTTCACATTGAACCTGAAGTCATCCGTGGCTGCTTGCCAACACATTTCCAGAATCTTCTGTTCAGCCTCACCCCATCCGACGCTCTCGCCTCGTCCTGGTGGACCCAATGCAGCCTCCACCATGGGTGAGCTGGATGAAAATTGGCATAGCTCGAACCCAGCGTTCGCATTTTCCTTAACTCGGGTAGATACGCTTATGGCTTCGGTCTCGGTAGCGAAACTGTCCACATAGTCATCCACATAATGACAATCGATGATGGCCTTGACTGCTCTTGGATTCGAATGACGAAACTGTTCAGCATTTACAGTCTTCACGTAATTCGCTGCGATTGGCGAGCAGGCTGCTCCAAAGGTCATTACAATCATCTCGTAGATGTCAGGATCACTCCTGTCATCTCCATCTCTCCACAGAAAGCGTTGGGAACATCTATCTTCGGGTCAGATCGAAACTTGGTGGAACATCTCCTTGATGTCGCCACAGACTCCGACGGCACCTTCTCTAAAATGAAAAAGCTCAGCTGGCAAGTGTTTATAACGTTGCGGCCCTTTGCCCAGTGCCGAATTTAGTGATGTTCCACCAACTCTGGCTGCAGCGTCGAAAACCAGCCTAATCTTTCTCGGCTTATTTGGGTTTTCTACTCCAAAGTGTGGCAGATACCATAGTCTGCCACTTTCCACTGCGACCTCATTAGGCTTCAACCGTCGAGCGTATCCTTTAGGTACATAATCATTGATGATCCTAGTGTAATTCTTCGCGAGCTGCCCGTTGCGTTTCATCTTCTTCTCGACATTGACCAACCGCTTGCACGCATGTCATAGCTTTGTGGCAGCACAATGTAGTCATCCTTCCAAAATAAACCTGTCTGGCAACGTTGCTCCAATCTCACCGTGGTATCTTCCAATGTCTTCTGCGCCCACACGTCGTCACTGCCGGCAAAAAGCTTCACACCAAAGTTCTCGAAATCAAAATAGTCGTCATCCAATAACACAGCTAGGAAGCAGGACCTCGGCGAAGGCGTAGTTGATTATCCACTTGTTGGCCCAAAGACAACCCAGCCCAGCTCGGTTGCGGCCGCATACGGTCCCTCTCTGGCATACTGTCTCGTTGGAATTGGAAATCCCAAGTGTCTGTGATCCAGTCCAATGAGCAATTTCGGCACCACATTGCTGTAGGGCCTCATTGGCAAGGAATCCTTATGCACGCCTTGGACATCTCGTCAGTGTACAGTCTGCATCGGCAGGCTCAGGTTCGAAACGGAATACACGTTTTGCAACGCATGGCGAATGGGCTTGCCTACTCCACTGATTTGCAGTCTTACCACATTGGTAGGCTCCCTGGCGGATCTACCTCCAAACCACTGGATATTAAGATGTCGACGCTCGCCTTGCACGCCCAGCTCCTTCCTGAGTTCGTCGTCGATCATCGTGACAGATGAACCTTCATCCAGGAGTGCGTATGTATCCACCCGTCGACCAGCTCCGTACAGCGTTACTGGCAGTATACGAAACAGCAGGAGACCTCGTTCTGCGTCGACACAATTTAAAATCCTCTGTACGGGCCCTTCCGCTGCCTGCGGCACCCCCGCGTTTCGTTGGCTGTAGCTTTTGTCACTGTTTCGTTGCGGCGACCTTCTTTGCTGGTCGTCCGCACCATGCAGCAGACGTTGAGGCCTCTTCCGGCATCCATCTCCATGCTTGTTGCAGGAGCTAGGCATTTCACCACTTAGTAGGCATGAAAAACATAGTCGATGCCTCCTCACATGTCTCCACCTGTCTGGTGGCGAAGCTCCGTTTAAATAACTGCAGTCCTTAACTGAATGTTGTCCTCCACATATTGGACACCGTCTGAGGCGACTGTCTTGATGCTCGGCTCGGTCTTGGTCGATGCTTGCATGCAGCAATCGACTCCTTGGTTCTTTCTCTTCGACGTGCATGATAGTACACAGCACGTTGGCGTACTCCATCAACCACGAACTGAAATGGACAATGGTTGGAAAAGGTAATATCAAAGCAGCATGCCTTGCCCACTCCACCCGTTTGCTTGTAGGGAGCTTGGACACAAGTTCTTCCATAAGGGTTGGGTTCCCCAAATGCTGATCCGTCTTCGCTGACTGCAAGAAGCCAGTGAGATTGCTCACACGAGGTTCTGCGAGGTTCTGCTCCGAAATAGGAGGCACCTCTCGAATTCCAATTAGCTGACTGCGTATAAGTTCCTCCGGTCTGCCATACCTAAAGCGCAGTTGCTCGACTACAGCGCTGACGTTACTTGGATGAATCAGGAGCGACATAGCGGTCTCACGGGCTTCATCCATCAACGCCTTCATTAAGCGTTGCTTATTCTCCAGATCAGTGCAATTATACGCGTGAGTGGTTTCCGTAAATGCATAAAAGAAGATCGGCCAATCTTCTGGCTGACCTCCAAAAACTGGCAGATCGGGAAGCTTTCTTAGCATATAGTTTCCACAGCTTCCATTCGGGTTCGTCTAGGCGTAGGATCCCGCTAGTGGAGTCGGCATTATGACATTACGGATGCCTACACCCGGCGGCGAACTCCACGCGGTGCTGGTTGCACAAAATGGCGTGAAATAGCTGCTGCTCATAAGCAGTGATGGTCCGCTACATAATGGCGGCTGCATACATGCTGTAATGCTCGCACCGACCCCGTTATGAGGCATCAGATCGCTACTCATAGAAAATGGCGTATCGCTCGAAGATGGCGTCAGCAGTGACGCCGCACTACTCACCCCGACATCACCCGGTATTACGGTTTCGGTGGCCGTGCTCACATTGTTCCAGGCTCTTTTCCTTTCCAGCTCCTTCTCCAAGACTGCAATTTTCTCCAAGAGATCTTGCATTGGAGGTGGCTGGTCCTGTCCTGCTACTGAAACTCCAGCTGTGGTCGTAATACTTCCAGGTTGGGAAGCTACTACGGTAACAGCAGTGTTCTGGCTAGAAATCAGCGGCGCCGACGTAACTGTTATTTCGGCTTTGGCGGCTTCTTTCCTGCCCACTACTTTCAGGTTGGGAAGCCACACTCATTGTTCTTGGAGTCGCGTGCTCCTCGTTCAACCGGTTACTTCGCCTGGGAGAATATTGCATCCTTCTATTCTGCCCAGTACTCCAGCTAATCGACGCTGCCTGCGTCTGCTCTGGGTCGCTGCCTGCGGCCCGTCCAATCTACGCTGTCCGCGTCTCTGACAACTCTCTAACTTGAGGTGGCTGACTGCCTGTACTCAAGCGCAAGTTGCCGTTGCAGTCGACTTGCCTAGGACTGCGATCATATCGGTGGTCCCACGGAGTTGCCTTCAACGGCCGATATATCCCCACGCGATGCAGGTTTTTTTCGTAAGCCCGTTCTATTCTGAATAAGTAAGAATGGTCACAACCTCATACAAGTCTCACAAATATTCTTACCGCAGTATTTCCTCCTGCGCTGACTACAATAAAAAAGTGCAGCTTAAAATACGGCGGCAATTCATCGCGGCCGAAAATACCCCGTTCATTCCAGGGCTCAAAATCCATACATGTGAAATATACTAGATGTACTAAAATATCTATCGCTACAGATTACCGTCTCGCGATACTTAGTTAGTCTTAGAAAAATGCTTGGTCTGATTTTTATTCCTTTGTTCTTTCTTCTTTTTAGATCGAATTATTCCTTGCATGAATCGTTTAGGGTCTTAGGTTTGGATTACAATTCCCTCTACCATGGATATTACAACCATATAATATCCACCACTAATTCTTTTCCGCTTCTTAAATCACTAATACTAACATTCCTTTACAGTAATTAGTACTATTTCTTAGCTATCTTTGCATGCTTAGCTCTTTTAGTTGTATTTAGCTCTAATATTCTTCAAATATTAGTCTAACCCCTATCTGACCTGCATGTTCGCGATCGGTTCGATAAAACGCTTCGCGCGTCATTTGGCAGTGCCTCTCGGTCAGTTGAGCGTGAAGAGGGGCTGCGGTTCTGCCTAGGTTCCGCGCGTAACAGGCTTTGGCTTGGTGTCGCATGGGCCACTTGATGGTGCAGTCATTGCATATCAAATTCCAGACAATACCGGCGGCTAGCTGAAGCAAACTTAACTGCTCGCTCTTTGCCTGGCCAAAAATGGTTCGGTATGCAACATATTTGGCGATAGTTAAGTATGGCACTGCTCGAACTGATTTCGGTTACGTTGGCCGATCCTAGTTTCATCAAAAGTGGCAGATGCAGAGCGCACTTTTTGAGGCAGAGCACAGCAGCGCTACCGAACGCTAGCGTTTACATAGCTCTGGTTGGTCTTATACAAATCTATGCTGTAATTCTGTTCTAGTTATGTAAGAAAGTCCTGATTATACTCCCCCCCCTTGGAAGCTATTCTTTCAACTGACTCCCTTTGCTGCCCAAACAGGACGACATTGTTTCCGCAGAGGTTTTGCGCGGACGTACGGCACTTCGAGCGCTCTTGCAAAAGAGTTAGATACTCTTGTCGCCAAATTTTCAAAATGTTTGCTGCAGTTGAGTGACCCGCTGCCCATTGAGCTTCGTTAGGCCAGGCTTAAGGATTGTCTCATGTGCGCATTCCAAAAGCAGATGAACATTTTCTAAAATCGAGAGCAAAGTGCGAGAATTAACAATTGAAGTGATTTGGCTGATTAAAGTACGCAGCTCCTCGAAGCTAAGGACGGATGGCCCAACTTTGAGGTACAGGTGATGATTTGCAGTCTTTACGGCTGCTTCCCACAATCCGCCAAAGTGCGGAGAGCGCGGCGGTCTGAAATTCTAGTAGATCGAGTCAGCTAAACAGAATTCATAAGCCTCCTTCATGTGCGAGTCGCTCAGGCAAAACTTCTTTCTAAAGGCTCGATATCCTTCCAGAAAGATCCTCCTTCGGAACAGCTGAATGTGTCGAATTAGAGGATGCTTCCTTGCTGAATATCCGAAACGGTGTGTAGGCATTCTGGCCTAAGACGATGAACAAATTTTTGCATGTAGGCGAATGTGCGCTGCATGCCAAAGAACGAGTTTTCAAATTTGCATCCGTACGTGAGATCAACATGTGGAGACGCGATCAACTACACTCGCTTCCGAAGCTCTATGGTCGGAGTTTCAGAAACAGGAGATACAGGCCACTCACCCTTAGAGCCGACTGCCCTTGCCTGGACATGACATATATACATGCTTCCATGTTGGCATCACAAAATCTGTGAACCTCTACAGCCATACGAGAACGATGCCAAACTGTTTATCAGGTCAATCAAAGTTTAATGCAACGCTGTGGGTAGGCTCTCATCCTAATCCAACTGCTCTCTCCAAAGCTGATGAAGGAAGATCTTGCACCTGACAATAACTGGATTAATCAACCCAACAGTGCCGTAGTGACGCGCAATCGTTGATAAAACCGACGGCGTCCAGCGCAGACAAAGCCAATAGCAGCTGATCCGACGCAGGGTCCCACGCTAACCCAAGGTTTTTGTTATTTCGCTGGCATCATGAAACCTTAGAAATTTCTCCACGTCGTCTTCTGGGATTCCCTGAAGCACTTCCTGGTTACTAGAGCGCCATCTCCGAAGCTTGAAATTTCCGTGAGACAGTAGACTTGAAGTTTTGCGCATTTTTTCCATGACCTCTTCAACTGAGCTACCCCGAGAAATGAGATCATCAACGTAAAACTCCTGCTGCTGCTGCTCACCCTCGTCGATGGCCAGCTGGAGCATTGCGCGGACAGCTAAGAATGAATTAGCCCTCGCACAGTGGGCAATATGGCCTCGCAACGGTAAAACGGTAAGATGTGATTTTCGGATGGTTGGTCAACCAATTTTAGATCCGCCGTCTCTCCATTGGTTTTTACAACGCCGACCTATTGACAAAAAAATAAAGGATCCTGTTTGGTTACGCTCCCAAAATAATCCGTAGATCATAGTCAGTGGTGCAGTAGTAGAGTAAATATATATTATTGTTCGTCATTTATAGTGCCCACTGCTTAACTTTATAATCTACATACATATGTAGATATTCATGCTCCCGCACGGCAGCAGCCTATGTATCCGTTCTCTTTCGCCTCTTCCTCTCGCTGCTTTCATTCTTTCCTTTGTTTTGCCATCGCTCTCTCTATCTGTCGCTCTCTTGCTCGTATTAGGGGAACGGGCAATTCTGCTCGCCTGCTCCTTGAAGTCAGTCTGTACCTAGCACTCACTTCTCACATATCGTTGACCTGATCTTCAATCCGACACAGTCTTGAACCGGCCCCGCGTCTTCAATCGACCCCGTCTTGAATTGATCAATCGACCCATCGTGAACTCTATCAAATCTATCACCTTATGAGTGATCACCTCTCGACGCCCTTACAGATATCAATCCCACTCAGGGAGGACTGGGAGAGGGGCGAACCTGGACCCGCAAATGCGGTCCACATATAAACTGATGGCTCAAAGTTAGACGGCCGTGTGGGGGGTGGCGTCTACTGTAACGAGCTCAACATTAGTCATTGTTTTAGACGCCCGGATCACCGTAGTGTGTTCCAAGCGGAGGTTGAAGCAATAAACGAGGCTATTTCTATCGTCTCCAAACTTTCTTTAGACAGAGACTCAGTGTGCGTCTTCTCAGACAGCCAAGCAGCTCTCAGAGCACTTGGCTCAATATCGTCGAACTCAACGACTGTCAACATATGCCGCAGGTCTTTTAATGAGACCGCAGAGCATTTAGATCTCCCTTTAATATGGGTCCCCGGACACAGGGATATGCACGGGAATGATGTGCCGACGAACTAGCCAGGCAAGGTATTACCACACCTCTCCTACCGGAGAAGAAGCAAGTCGCGATGCCTTTGGCTACGTGTAGGCTACTAATGCACGAAGCCTTCAAGCTAATTGCCGACAGACGATGGCAGCAAACCATCACCTGTAAAACTTCCAGGTCGATCTGGCCAAGTCGATCGAAGAAACAAACTCAGCAGAGTACAGTGCTCTACCGTCATCCGAGCCATCACGGGATACTGGCAGATCGGCACACACGCTACCAGACTGTCAATCCCTCATAAAGACTTCTGTAGAAGCTGCAGGGACGAGGAGGAGGAGGAGTGGGTCCCCCACTACACTACAATAAACTGTGAATAAATATACTGAACAATCATCGTCTCCATGAAAAATCGTCTACTGAAAAAAGCTCAGTAGCTAAACAGACCCAGGATACCATAAATTTTCTAAAGTCTAAAATTCGTGGAAAAAACCGCACAAAAATCATAATTTTTGGATTTGAAAGCTTAATATTTCCCAGACGAAAAGCTAAAAAAGCAAAGAGTTTGGGTCTTAATTATAGCTGCTTCAATTAGCTTTTAAGAATGACAATGTTCATTACAACCAAATTTAAGATACTTGAGTTATTTGAAAAAAAGCAATACTAAAAAAATACTTTAAAAAAAATCCTGACATAGACAAAAAACCATAACAAAAAAAAGTTTGGTTATGTCAAGTACTGTTATAACCTAAACGATAGATAGGCACGAGTTTTCCTCAAGAAAAAAAAAACAATTTTATTTTAAAGATTTGGGGCTTGAGGTAAAAAAAATTTGATTTTGTCGAGTAGTGTAATAGGCTGACAAGAAAATCGTACTACATATCACAGGATATTTTTTTCCTGGTGATAGAATGGATATACCTGATGGTATTTTTAATGATTCTTCAACTTTGGAATTGTTTTGAAAATTTATTTCGTTTGGTATGGTTCTATTTTGAGAAAAAACCGTAGCATCTATTTATATTTTTCGTTATGTCGCATAGGCAGAGGGAGCGCGCGGGGTTTCAATTCTCTTTTCGCCTGTGCCTTGTCTCTGACCGCGACCCCGCTGCCCAAAGGCTTCGTCTGTTTGGCAGCGACGAGACGAGCGAGCTCGAGACAGTGCCGCACAGTGGGGCATTCGGCCATTTAAGCTGGCTAAATTAATAAGTGAATAAGAGTTCAATAAATTTTTTCACACTAAAATTATCTTTGAAATTAAATTTTTGAAAGGTCTAGAAAATTCTCTATTAGAAGCGTATATTCATTTTATCCAAAGTTCTGGGCTGAGTCCCCACTGTGCACATACACAACTATTTTATATTTTTTTATAGTGCATATGTACATATGTATATACTTATATATTTTGGAAAATTATGAAACTTCGCAGTCACGTAAAGGCTGTTTTAAAATTTTTTAAAAAGATTTAGGTGATGCCTAAATTGAAATTTCTAAATGTGATCTACTTAACCAGGCCTACAACCTAATTCTTGTCTCGTTCAAACTACGAGTAAACAACAATGTGAAAGTGTTTACCGGGTCTCTTCAGTCAGCCATGCTAAACTGCTTCAGTCTGGAGAATCCGATGCTGCGATAAATTATAGAGAAATTTTATTTATTTTGTATTTATTTATAATTACACTATCCGACACCAAATTTTTCTGAAAGATTTTGGATGCAGCTAGAAATTAACAATACAACTTTTAAACAACGGCAAAATTATGTATCAATAGCTGCCAGGGCTTTCGGCTCGAAAAATTTTATTGTGATCAGTTGTTTATGTAATATGATTATTGATCCAAAAAATTATAAATTTGCTCTATTTTAAGTTTCGTCCTCCGATGCTACCATTTTTTTGTGGTTTAAGGCTCAGTAGAAACCAGAGAACTGCAAAAATCACATTTTTTTTTATTTACTCATGAGCTTAAGTTTTTAATCACATGCAAACGCTCAAAAATACTCAGCGTTGAATAAACTCAGCTTGCGCTGTCAGACGCTTCGTTCGGATGACTTTCTTGGTTAGGGTGTTTATTCCTGTACTCATATATAATCACTCAAAAATACTCAGCAGTGAATAAACTCAGCTTGTGCTGGCAAATGCCTCGTTTGAAGCCCTAGGGCTTACACGCATACATGCAAAGTCAATGCCGACGGATTCGACCCGAAGAGCCGAACGGTGCAAATTTCCAGCTGAAGAGTTCTTCGGACACATGTGCATGTCTGTGTGCCGACCGCTTCTTCCCTTGCATAAAATCATACGAGCTGAGTTTACTCATTTGCGTCTTTGCTCATAACATTAGTCAACACGACAATAAGGCTGTGGCCCAAAATGACTTTTTCTTATAGATCTCGCGGTTGAAAATTATTTAACAAATTATGGTTTTTTTTTATGGTGTAATTTTTTTTAAGGATTTTTTTTAAATCTGGTGTTTTTTAATGTTTTTTTCAGAGGTAGTGCTTTTGTTTTTCACATAACTTAAGTATTTTAGTATTTTAGATTTTAATGAACAATACCTTAAACGACGCTTAATTAATGCGTCTATCTAAAACTAAAACTGTTGGCCAAGAATTATTTTCCCGAGTTTTTAATGTCGAAATTTCGAGAAAAAAATTTGAATTTCAAAGCTAAATATCTTCCAGGCGTTAAGCTGCAGATACAAAGGGTGGGATTTATAGCAGCATTTGTCAGCTTTTTAGAACTGCAAAGTTCTATGCAACCAGATATAATATACTTAAGTTATGTTAAAAATAGAAGCACTACCTCTGAAAAAAACCATGAAAAAAATACCCGATTTTAAGAATACTTAAAGCGCTAGTACTCAGATCGAAAAAAACACCTAGCGAACAGAAACAGAAGTATTTGCTTGTTTTTTTGGTATGTTTTGACCCACCTCGAAAAATATATCAATTTGATATCTTTTGCCAGCAAACACGAAGCAAACATTGCAATAAGAGAACAAAAACCAAATGAAATATTTTATTAATGAAGACAAATAGAATCTAATTAATGCAGCATTATATAAAGAACAATTATATGGATATTATAATATAATATTTTTATTAATTTTCATAAATATAAAACATATATTGCTTTCAAAACAGTTTGTCTTCACGGTGGTCGGCACGGGTGGCGTCGCCATCTGCTGCTGCTGATAGTCAGACACATTACCTTGCCAATAAAATATTGGGGAGCCCAGGATATGCCTGGGGAAGAGCGGCCCCAGCCGAAGAAGTGCATTTTGTTAACTTAAAACAAAACCAAGCAGCGGTCTGAGCAGTGTAACCGTTCGGAATGCAGTGCACACCTCTGGTCACACCACTGGTCGCTCGAAAAATATATGACATCTGTTGGCTAGCAAACAGGTTTTCGATCTAAGTACTAGGCTTAAATAAAAAATTACACCATAAAAAAAAAATAAAGTACTACAAAAATTTTAAAATCCCGAAATCTATCAGAAAAAGTCAGTTTGGTCCACAGCCTAAAGAAAAAGTTCAATTTTGTTGAGTAGTGTAATCAATACTATCATTGCTGAGCCGAAGTGGTGATTTTTATGTGTAAACGTATCCCTTCGAGAAGGGGGACTACTAAAAAAAATTGCGGTAAGGCATGAATTAATTTATTATGTTCATTTATGTTTTCAGACCCGCGAAAATTTTGAAGAAGCTCGGGAAAAAGTGACTGAACTTAAAACCAAGTACATGGAAAAGCGCACGGTAATTAAATAAGATAAGCTGAAAGTGTCATCAAAAAAAAACCTCTTCTCATTTACAGAAGCCTGAGGAGTTATTCACCAAACGTGGCTATCTATTTTTAATGGAAAAAAGTAAGTTAAAATAGTAAAATGTAATTTTAAAAAAGCATACTACTAGTTACAATACTATTAATCTCAAGGTTGTCGAGCATTTATGGATCAGCACTTCTCAGTTTAAACGCCTGTAAAATCTTTAAAAATGAGTCAATCCTTGTAATTTTTTTGGTAATATATACATTTTTGTTTATATCAAAATTAAACTTAACAATATTTAGCATTAAAAGAAAACTTCTTCACTAAGAGTTTTAAGTTTTTTCAATATTTTTAATTCATAATTTTTGTAAATTGTTTTGTGTTTAGGCCCTTAGCCGTTATCACACTCTGAATACGTTTGGGCATACTTTCGACTAAATCTGATATGTGTACGAAAGGTCACATGTGCCACTTAATCTGCACGCGGACCCACCCATAGCTTATCCAATCCCTTCGGTGCAGACTCATACTTTTTTTCCAATCGTTTTTTAAGCAGAACCCATTGATTTTCAATGGGATTTAGATCTGTGCTTTGGGTAGGCCCCTGCATTAAATGAACATTTTTATTAATGAGCCAATTTATCAGGATTTTGGCCGTGTTTTTCGGATCCCCGTCGTGCTAAAAATTATCTCCAAAATAAGAAATTTATATACTTTATTCATCATTTTAACAATGGGCCAGTTTTCCCGTACGCTAGTAAATGAGTGTGAAGAGCTTCACTTGATAGACCTGACAGCGGCTTAAAAAGCCTTAAATTTTGCAAAGAGCACAAGAACTGGAAGAAGGTAATTTGGTCAGCTGAGACCAAAATAATCAGTTTTTAGACTGATGACACCATTGAAAATCTATGGGCTCTGCTTAAAAAACGATTGGAAAAGTATGCGTCTGCACCGAAGGGATTGGATAAGCTTTGGGTCCGCGTGCAGGCTGAGTGGCGTATGATACCTGTCGAAAACATCAGATTTAGTCGAAAGTATGACTAAACGTACTCAGAGTGTGATAAAATCAAAGGGCCTTTACACAAAACATTTAAAAAAATTTATGAATTCGAAAAATTGTAAACGTGCAAAAATTGATACATTGACTTTTTTTTAAAACTAAAAACTTAAGTGAAGACAATTTCTTTTCATGGTATTTATTGTTTTTTTTTTTATATCTATATAATTAAAAAATATACAACAAAAATATAACAAGGATTGACTAATTTTTGAAGATTTTACAGAAGTTTAAACTGAGAAGTGATGAACACGTATCCATAACTGCCCGCCATTGTAGCAGAAATCAAAAAAACATGTCGTACAACTTCTATCATCCATAATATGTTGGTCTGTTGTTCGTTCTATGACTGATGGTAAAACTTGGAGTATAAACTAATTCGATATCAGTTAAGCTGGCATGACATTTTAACTTTCGGCTTGCTTGATTTTCCAAATTCGTTACTTTCCGCCTAAGTTTGTTCGTCACAAACAGTTCTCGAACAGCTTCCAGGGTAAGGGGCCAGCCTCTCCAGGTTAATAACTTTTAGTCTCGATCATCGGTAGTCCTTGTTTTTATGCGATACATCACGTATTAATTCGTTTAATGAGCGGTGGATTATAAAGGAGCACAAAGTCAATATCGCGATATCTTTCATCCTACCCTCGTTTCCAAATATTGAAACTTTTGCCTCTCGAACGGTGCTTCTGAGATGTAATATCCAATTTCCCTGTGGATTTTCTTCGGGGGTCCTTTTGCCATAGTAAAACGATCGGAATGACGAATCACTGATCAGGTATCATGTTTTTTAGCTTTGCTGAACTCTTATGATTAATTCCTTACCAGTATTATAAGTATTATTATTTTTAATATTATTACTTTCATTTGATTTATATTTTGTCTTGGTCTACATATGGCCATTGTCAGCATTCATGATCACAGCGTTGACGTTATTGTCTTGCAACCACTACATGAAGTTGGTGGTCCTGCTGTCTTTATCCTCTTGAAGACTTCCTGTAGTTTTAAAAATCATTTTCCATGAGAATAATAGATTACTATTGTAAGTCTCGGCTAAAAATTGTATAATTCGATTTATCTGCTTCGGGAATTCAATTTGAGCACCTCGTTGACTTTTCAAATTAAATCACAAGAGTCTGCACACAAAATTTGGTTGCTCTAGTCCAGGGGTGCCCAAAGTCAGCTTACGGCAGAGCACTCACCAATACTCTCAAACAAAAACACAAATACGAATAAGGGAACAGTGCAATCTCGAAGAAAAGACAACAACAAAATCATAACAAAAGTCGGGTAACACCAATCAGAGAAGAGGCAAAACCGGTTTTTGCTGGACGGATCGCATACACACAAAGTTGTTTGCATATGTTGGGCTTTCGGTATGGTGGTACACAGCACAAACTGTTTATGCATACAAGAATTGGTTTCCTATGCTGAGGGCAATTACAAAAACAAAAGGGCTCGCAGGGCAATGGGCCTGGGCATCGCTGCTCTAGTCTCTTAGAACATGGCGTCAAACAAGACGGACAGACGTCTGTCTTTTCAGTAAGTATTAATTAAATATAGAATTTTATTATTCAGTTGTTAAGTTATTGAAAGTTTTTCAAGATTAGTAATGATGGGATTTAAAGAATGGTACGTTTCTTGGCTGTCTTTAGAGCAGTGGTCGACACGCACATATTCACATGTTATGCAGTGTGTTTGTGTGGGTATACAGCTGGCAAAACAGAACATTGTATTGGTACCAACCACTGTAATACAAATTTACGTGAGCGGCAGCGCAGCAGCAGCGCCTTTTCCGATTTCTGAAGGGACTAAAAATATGTCTCAAACATCTTCGTTTTACCTTGCTCATGATATCTTGAACTTTAATTTTTTTTGTTTTCTTTGTTTGTAAACTTTGTGGGTCAATTGGCAGACAATGAAGTGTGTGTAAGATTCTTTCCAGGATATTTTATATTTTATGTTGGTCCTTGGCTTGTATGTTGTCGATATGTATATGATAACATAAATATATATGAGCAGTTACAGGTAATGAAACTTTTTACCATTCTTTATCTTATATTTTGTTCGGTTTTTTAAGTGCGAAGTTAAAGCACTCTTGTAGCGCAGTCGTATAGTCGCGTCGAGATACTTTGCAAAGACTATTTTCAACAAGATAAACCTATTATGGCTTATTATTATTATAGTCGTACAGACCAAACTTTATTCATGACATGTTCTGAACATATTTTATCCCGGATAACTATCACTCAAAAATATATCCCATTAATATCTGAGTCGGATTCAGAGTATACATCGATTATCTTGCAATTGATTCGGAAAAAGCAGCTACAATTGTATTGTATTGTGGAGTTTTTGGATATCGGTTTGGTTATCAATATCGTTATGTCCTTGTGGCAATTGTATGTGAGGGTACTGCTGTGAGGTCTTATGCTTATTGGAAAGAAATCTGAATCGATCCTTGCAGTGGTGTGTGTGTGCTTGTTGCATGCGAATGAATTACCACTTTGTCATTTGTTCATTACTGTGCACGGTAACACAATAGGCACTAATAGTTTTACTGAAAGCATAGGCAAATAATTTGAAATCAGAAACTTTTGATGCCATACCAATAGAATGGTCGAACTTTCATCATGAATATAGACGCACATACCTGGTTTGAAAAAAAATTAAAGTCATCCTGGCATCCTGTCCGGTTCATATTTTATAGATGGTTAAAAGCTGATTATATTTGAGAGACGATCTCATTAAAAAGTATTGCTTTGAGAACCATACAAAGAAACTCTGTTTGCTCACATGTTACAAGTTCATATCCAAATATACTAAACTTAAAGAACTTTAAGTTCATGCGTAACACTATTCTGATTAAATATTTTGATTAAGCGAAAAAAAAAAATAACAGAGCAAAGGCAAAGAAATAAAGAACAGCGAAGTAGAGAACTGGATTTCAAAAGGTACTACAATTTGATAAGTTTACTTGCCACTCTCTAGCTGTGGAAAGATGCGTCAAGAAAGTGACAGAGGCTTCATTGGCTGTGGACCAGAATTAAGGAATGGGTTCATTCGTACCTGAATAAAAGAAATGCAGAAAATACCACTGTTTGAGTGGTACCAAAATAAAATATTAAAAATTCAGCACATTCAATTTATTTATGAACATGCTGGCGAAAGGGGTTCTGTACGTTTCGCTGAAATAGTCGTATTGATCGGCGGATAGTTGTTACTAGTATACAAACAATTCGGGATGCAGTGCATATGCGTTCTTGTTTGGTTGGGCGTACAGGTCTGTATGAATATCGCATTAGTCCTAGTTTAAGCTTGAGGCTGGATTCTGTTAGGGATTTTATAAATATCGCTAAAGGTTGGATATGGTTGAGGAACCGTCTTTGGGGAGTCTTGGGTGATTTCGACCATTGGTGGAGTCGGCTCATAAAACTCTGGGATGATCTAATCCAGATTTGGAGTTGGCTTTAAGATTGGCTCCGTCTGTCCGTCTCGATGAGCGCCTAGTTCTCAGAGACTACAGGAGCTAGATCAACAAAAATTGTTATGCAGATTCTTGTGATATAACACTGTTTAGTCTAGAAAACGCCGTATCGTAGAGATGAACCATATCTACTAGATTGCCGAATCTGGATCAGATCAGATTATTATTATAGCTAGAATGAAGAAATTGATTTTTTATTGAAGAGAGTCCAACGCTACAGCGCTACTCATTCTCTCTCTCGCTCACACACTCTGCCTCGTGCAGTGTGCACCGTCTGGCGGAGGTGTAAGACGAGAGTTGTAGATGTAGATGACAGATGTAGCAAAAAAAATTAAAACATACAAAATTTAACGAGAAAGAACGTGTGAGTCGCTTCTGGGGACGCGACTCTACTTGTACCCGTACTCAGTCAGTATTTACATTTCTGAGCTTATGACTTTTTAGAATTTTAGAATTTAAAAATTAAATTTTTTTGCTACATATTCTATCTACATCAACTATGTATATTCTACATCTAACATGTAGATTATACATGTACCATTTATATTCTACATCTCTAGAGGGCGCTCGCGTACATAACGAGGCAGATTGTGCGGGTGCGAAATTTTGAAATACACTTGTAGCAGTGTGATATCACATGAGTCTGGAAACAAAATTATGTTCCTCTAGCTTTTATAGTCTCTGAGATCCAGGCGTCAAACAAGATGGGCAGGCATCCACTTTTACCACACATACAATATACCCCTTAACTCTTTTTGAGTACGGCTATAAAAATTCCAAATAACTCATAAGCTCACAGATATACTGACTGAGTACGGGTATAAAAGTAGAGTCGTGTCCACTGAAGCAACTCACCACGCACCCACTTCCACACCCAGACGTGTGTAACGCACGGAAGGAAACGTTTCCGACCCCATAAAGTAACTCCTCTATGCTCCGGTTTTCGTAAATGTTTGCGATTAAGATTTCGGAACAATTCATACGAATTGAAATTGTGAAATGCTAGCAGCGTGTAGAAACAATGGAGTTGAATTGTGTTTTTCTACCGCAAGTTCAGATGCTAACTTAATTTTTAGTCGTTTACCAGCAGCTTCATATGTCAATTTCGGACGAAACCCTTTCTGTGGGGGTTCATTTATATCATAAAGCTCTATTTTCATATTACCGGCTAGCCATATGTCGTGTTTTTGTTTAAATCGCTTTATGTTTCGGCTGAACCTTGGCAAATGTTTATTGATGTAATTGTTTGGTCTCCCAGCCGAGCATTATTTACCGACACTAAAAAAAAAATATATCGATAGTTTATCAGTCAAATAGGAATTCGGACTTTGTTGTTGTTTAGGTTTATTTTGGTGAGTTAAAATTGGTGGCCGTTAGAAATTAATTTATGAAATATTTTAGGAAATACGAAAGTAATTTTTTAATAAAATAAATATAAACTTCAAACATCACCAAATATGTTTAAATTTTTTTCCCGCTCATACAAGTTTTTCTTAGGTGCTATGTACAATTCGTTTTGAAATTGCTAGCTCATTAGCAATCGGTTTAAAATCGTAAAAATCTTGCGATTTACCAGATCCAGAGCACACTTTTTTATTGCGATTTGCGATAACCGGAGCATGGCTGTGTTGGATATTGCTTAGAAGATTAGTACTCATCGTATGTAACATCGATGTACGAGCCACCCTTGCTTAGAAGTAAATATCGTTTAGCACGCAAGCTTGCCCAATTTTTCCAAACAATCTATTCTTATAAAAGATACTCTGTTCAGCCGTATCCGTACAGTTTATCGAACATCATTTTCATCTCCATGGGAAAGGTGCTACTTGACGCATATATCTATAGAGGAATATCTAATTCAGGACTGCCCATGCCTATTTCTCCGCGAGCTCTTTTGTTTGTGCAATTGCTCCCAGCATAGGAAACCAATATTGTATCCATACACAGCTTGTGATGTGTACACAGCATACCGAAAGCCCGACACGTGCAAACAACTTTGTGTATATGCGATACGTCCAGCAAAAACCAGTTTTGTCTCTTCTCTGATTGGTGTCAACCCGACTTTTGTTATGATTATGTTTTTGTCTTTTCTTCGAGTTTGCACTGCTCACTTATTGGTATTTGTGTTTTTGTTTGTGAGTATTAGTGAATTTTATTTTAGTAAAACATTCGACTCTGTAAACCACTCCCTTCTAGCAGTAAAACTTGACATTTAAGGGCTTCCCCCAATCTTTTGAGAACGATTTCTAGCTCCTTTTTTCCAGGTCTCAAAGAGGAGTCCTTCAAAAACTCCTCTTCACCTGTTACTTCTGGAGTGCCACAGAGCAGCATCTAGGCCCCCTACTTTTCACACTCTTTACTAATGACCTGTACTATTTCTTAGCTATCTTTGCATTGTTTAGCTCTTTTAGTTGAGTTAAGCTCTAAATTTCCTCGAATATTAGTCTAACACTTATCTTCCTGCATGTTTTCGATCGGTTCAGTAACACGCTTCGTGCATCATGTGACAGCGCCTCGATCGGTTGGGCGTGAAGAGGGGCTGCGTTTCTGCCTGGGTTCCGCGCGTAACAGGCTTCGACTTGGTATCGCATGGGCCACTTGATGGTGCAGTCATTGCATATCAACGTCTAGAGAAATAGCGTAAATGATATTTCTTATGTAGGTCGTCGATTGCGAAATGTCGTAAGAGGTGAGTTTTATTTTGGTGTTTGGACAAGAATGGGTAGAGTTGTTGATCGAGAGTTCTTACTTGTAGTCATTGTGTGCGTTGCTTAAAACTATTGTTGTATGCTGTATGTTAGTGGTTTCCGAAAGGCGTAGATCTGCTGCCACTCTGCTGCTTATGACAGTATACAGGATATACATATATATATATACAGTTGTGTTCAATGAAATAGTAGTGCCACACCTCACTACTTTCAAAACTCTTTTTGAGATATTTCTTGTCCTTCAAATTGAACAAGTGATACCTTTACGGAAAGCCTGGAATGTAAGCATTAGAAACTTGAAAAAACCCCGTTACATTTGCATTCCATGTTCTTGTTTTTCATGACTTTAGACAACTACCCATGATATCTGCTGTTCAATGAAATAGTAGTGCTGGGTTAAATTTATTTTTAAAAATGAATAAACAAGGCAAATTAATTTAAATAAGTCACCATCCGCAAGCTCAATTTAGATATGAAATAATTTGATGAAAGAAAGTTTTGGACATTGGGGTACTTTTGATTTTGAAGCGTTGAAGAAATCAACGGTCAAGAAGTGGAGACCTAAGAGTTAGGCTAAAAACTAAAGGCAGGAGGTATAATGGGATTGAAAATTAATTTTTATGCACTCTCACTATTGTGTTTAATTAATTAACTATAAGAAGTAGACTGAAAATCGATTTTGTATTCGAAAAACATGTTTTTTAGAGGATGGTCGGCGATGGTCGAAGGCAAGACCAGGCCTTCAATATCCTCATAAATTATGAAAAAAATTTTTAATCGCTCTGCCAGTTATGTGACAGTTTGTAGACGGTTGATTTCACATTATTTGAATGCAAGAAGTCCCAGAAAGCTCCGCGTTGGGGTCTGAGAGCACATGGGTGCACGACTTCAGTTTGGAAAAACGCATGTGGAATGGCCTGTGTCACAGTGACAAAAATACTTTTTACTGATGATAGTAAAGTTGTATTATTTGGTAAGATAGACTCAAAAGAATATGTTTGGCATTCACAGAAATCCGATTACCACTTAAAATCATGAAGAAAATAGCATTGGGCATGCTAGGCTGAGCCTTATGGGGCCCAGCTCATATGAGCTATTACTTTCTAGCATGGCGTTTGAGTATAGTATGGTTTTGAGCGAAACTGTGTATGTAGGCATACTTTAGAAACATTACATTCATATTACAGTTGAAAAATTCCTGCTAAAAGGATATTTTAACCGGATAATGACTTGAAACACCCATAAAAGCTCGCTAGGAATTAATTGTTATCGGAAAAGATCGACATTTTGCCATGGCCAACTGTCCAACTGGATATAAATCTCATCGAAATCTTATGGGAGAATACCAAATACATTGTTGCAACTTCAAATTCGTCAACCAGAGCCAAGTTTTATCAAGTGGTTCATAAATTATTGGCTCAAATCCTATTGAAGCGTTGGCAAAAGATTAATGACTCATGTTCGGCCGGTGCAAGTTCGAAATGAAAACCAAATTGATTAGAAACTAAATATTAAAGCTCAGGAAACATGAAAAACATGATATATATGTTTTTATTTGAGATTCGTCCTTTTTTTTTATGTTCTAAAAAAGCACTACTATTTCATTGAACAGAAAATTTCATGGGTATTCGGCCTATGTCATGTAAAACAAGAAAATGGAACTCAAATGTATTGATATTTCTTCAGTTTTCTAATGCTAACAGTCCAGTCTATATAAAAAGGTATCATTTGTTCAATTTGGATAACTGGAATTGTCTCAAAAAGAGTTTTGAAAGTGATGAGGTGCGGCACTACTATTTCATTGAACACAGCTGTATATAACCATGTTTTTTTTTATTCAGTTTGTTTAAACTAAACGTACTTACACCTAGTAACAAGTAATACGAGCAATATGGGTTGACGGACTGGGGACTGATGGGGATAGGGGCAGTGCGTTGAGCGGTACTGCCTCAAAGCATTGCTTCGCAAGCGCAAGGACATCTTCTCCGTCTGCTCCTTTCGTCTTCTCTCCAGGGACCTGAGTGTTCTCATTACGCTAGAGGCGAACACCGCGGCTGCTTCCCATACTCTCTGCTCTGCCAGCATCAGCGGCAACAGAGTTTCCACGCTTATCCTGGACCCTGCGATGGCTTCCAGCTCCAGCCGCTCGTAGGCGAACCTATGGCACTCGAAGAGGACATGCTGTGCGTCCTCTACTATGCTAGTGCCGCACTCTGGGCACCAGTCCTCCGTCTCTTGGCCAAAGCGCTTGAAGTAGCTGCAGAAGCAGTCATGCCCGCTTAGAGCCTGGGTGTGGTAGAAATCTACCTGCACGTGCTCCATTTAACCCAGCACGCTATGCGTGAGATGGGGTGTGCGTCCACCATTTCTGCCAACTCTCCAAGCTGCTTCCTCTGGCGACAGCCTTCACCCAGCACGTGCTCCGTTTAACCCAGCACGCTATGCGTGAGATGGGGTGTGCGTCCAGCGCCCTTTATGCGAGCTGTCCCACCATTTCTGCCAACTCTCCAAGCTGCTTCCTCAGGCGGCAGCCTTCACCTCTGACTTGGTGTGAGCCGCTTTACTGTCCTGCGTGGCGTCGAACATCTCCATGTTCTCCCGTATCAACACCCCGAGAGAAATTTGCCTGGCGATGACCAGCGCTGCTTCGCCCGAGGTTGGCCGGAACGAGCACGCGATCCTGATGGCTCAAAGCCTATATGTTCCCTCCAGCCCTCGCACATAGCTTTTCACCTTCGCGGCCTCCGCCCACACTGGCACGGCGTATAGCATTTGCGACGTCACGACGCTCGTCAGCAGCTTCCTCGATGCCGGCTTTGGGCCTCTGGTGTTCTGCAGCATACTGGAAAGCGATCCTACGGTCCCGCTGGCCTTCCTGTGGGCATACTCCAGGTGCTCCTTGATGGACAGCCTCGTGTCGATTTGGACACCCTGGTACTTTATCAACCTCTGCGATTGATCGTAGTCTCTCCGAGCTGCACTCGCTTTCCGGCTCGATATGAGCACCACCTCCGTCTTGTGAGCCGCAAGCTCTAGTCCTGCGACCTCTAGCCGCGACTCAACAGCCTGGATAGCCTCGTTGGCGAGGTTCTCCACCTCGGCGACGTTATATCCATGTCTGTCGGTCCGTCTGTCCATCTTGATGAGCGCCTAGTTCTCAGAGACTATAAGAGCATGCAAATTTGTATACCCGCACTCAAAAAAGAGCTAAGGGGGGGTATATTGACTTGTGGTAAAAGTGGATGTGTGCAACGCTGAGAAGGAAACTGTTGAGCTACTGAGCTTCTTCAGTAGCGTTGTTTTGCAAGATTATTTAAGATTATTTATTTTACTTAAGTTAATATATATGTATTATCCAATTCTAGCGAAAGGTGTGCGAATTTAATAACAAGAGTTAACGATGGGTCGATTGAAGACGCGGGGGCCGGTTCAAGACTGTTGAAGTTGATTTGTTTATGTTAGGTTTAGTTTAGAACTCTGTGGCAGGCAGGTCACTGTGCCAGACAGCCAAACGTTTTACTACGTTGATGATCGAATTTGAAGTGTGGTCTGCTTTTTCTGATTAGCCTCCCCCACAGCGGCTGACTAACGCCGAGAAAGAGCAACGCACCAGCAAGAGCATAAGTACAAGCAAACAAACGGTTATAAAGAGACACATTAGATTAAGAGATGATCAACTACTCTTTGTGCTGCCATGGGCCGGCGCTTAGCCGAACAGAAACGTTTCCGACCCCTATAAAGTATATATATTCTTGATCAGCATCAATAACCGAGTCGATATAGCCATGTCTGTCTGTCCGTTTCGATGAGCGCATGGATCTCAGAGACTATAAGAGCTAGAGAAACCAAATTTGGTTGCGAAATTAATTTCATTTCGTTTCATTGAAATTAATTTTCAATTGCTTCCCCCGCCTACTCCGGCAAAAGACCCGCTACTCATTCTCTTTCACGCTCGCACACTCTGCCTCGTTATGTACGCGAGCGCCCTCTAGCGGAGGAGATGTAGAATCTAAATGGTACATGTATAATCTAAATGTTAGATGTATAATATACATTGCAGATGTAGATAACAGATATAGCAAAAAAAATGTAAAATTGAAAATTTTTGTAAATTCTACACAAATCATAAGCTCAAAAATGTATATACTGACTGAGTACGGGTATAAGTAGAGTCGCGTCATCGCGAAATTTTTTTTGAAGAATTTTCGAAGTCTGGTATTTTTTGTAAAGCCTTTTTCAGTAACACAGCTTGAAGTTAAGCCCAAACACTTTGTGATTTCAGCTTGTCGTCTGGGAAATATAAAGCATTGGAAATGCAAAAATTATGATTTTTTATAACTCAGGAAAAGTCGAAAAAAATTATATCCTAGGTTTTTTATTTTGTGTATAGGTGCATTAATTAGGCTTCGTTTAATGTATTAAAATCTATGGAGAGACGGTGGAGCTAAAATTTGTTAACCACACCTAAAAAATGAAAAAAATTAACAAAATATACCTTTTGGCAGGTTGCGGGCCCAACTGCCAATTGGGAATTGGGAACGCGAAATTTCCTTGAGAAAAACTCGTGTCGACTAGTGTTATCAGTCTCAAAATAATTCATGATTTTTTTGTAAGTTTCTAAGAGTTGTATTTGGAAATCCACCAAATTTTTTGGATAAACAACAGTTTATCGAAGCTCTAGATCAAGGCTCGGCACGGCCCTATGTAATGATCATAGGAAAAGGTGCTTGTGCTGCGCTGCCTGTACACGTACAGTATCAAAAAGTAGCAAGCCTTCGTGTGGCTTCGGCAATGAGGCTCTTGTTGTCTCGCTTTTTTCACAAAGCGAGAACGAAAATGAAATCAGGTGTTTCAACCGTCGACAAATGCAAGACCACGCTGCGCAACTATTTGATGCGATTCAAATTTTATTTTACACGAAAGTATCAGCACGAAATAATTGAAACTTTTACTATAGATCGTTTTTCGCAGTGTAAAGCATACAACTTTTTCGGTCGCAGGCATCTTCGGGTTTTTGCTACTCACACAAGCGCACTTTAAAACGTGTCACTGTATGAGTGCCGAGCACTGCTCTAGATTGTCATATTGCTCAATGAGATTTTGAACCAGGCCGTTTGATAAAGGAATTATACACAAAGTTGTTGCTTTGCTACTAAACGAGCACTGAGTTGTCACATAGTCAAATGGGGCTTAAAACTTGAAGATCATTTAATATGGCAATTTCGTCGGCAGTCAGTAGATCTGGGGCTCTTGACATGCTTAGGAGTACGGGCTATATATGATTTTTTGTCACTAATATCTGCTGTATCATATTATAGACACTATTTCAGCGAGTACAAACTTCTTATACAAGAAGTAAACTCTGCCCGCGCCTTGAGCGTCCTTCAACTTTTCGTAGGCAATCGTGCTACTTTTCAAAAATGTAACAATTCGTTTGCACTTTACCAGCAGTGGTTTCATTAGTGGGCCAAGCAGTCTTGTACCAATAAATTCAAGCAGTGGGCATAGCATGGTAGGTGTAATTTTTCAAGAGTCTCACATGCCTTTATCATGCATCTCGCATTGTCAGTTACTATGGCAACAACTTTACCAAATAATCCCCAATTACATAGAACTTTGCGCAAGGATTTAGCAATGTTTGCTGATGAATGATTAGAGGAGTCAAACTTTTCGGTTGAAAACACTTTACTGTACAATTTTTCGTCTATAAAATGGATGGTTACAGACAAGTACCCATCGGTGGCGCTCGATGTCCAGCAATCCATTGTAACGGCGCAGCTATCTATTTTACATAAAATATTCTGTAGTTTTTCGACTAACGCGGTATAGAGATTTTTCATATGCACATTCTGCATCGTATTCCGCGACGGTAAGACATACCGTGAGTCCAGACGATACAAAAAATTGCGAAATCCGGCATCCTGAACGATTGAAAATGGTTGCACGTCAGGGGCAATCATTTGTATCAAAGCACGGTCCAACATTTTCTTACGAGCAGATGAACTGTCGTACACCTGAAGTGTTTTTATATGTTCTTTTATATATTTCTTAATTGTGCTCATTTCGTTGTTATTTATCAAATCGCTGTAAGAGGGGTGAGCGCGCTTTAGATGATCGAGAAGATTCGAGGTGTTGCCACTGGTTTTGTAAGATCTTTGACAAAAGCAGTACTTTGCTTTTTTCCCATCCTGACTTTTCTCGAAACAGTCCCACGCTATACTACAGCCAAGTTTCCTCATTTTTAGTCTGCCAAATTGCTCACGTTCTTCTTGGACCTCGATGCTTCCTTTCCCGCATTTTCCTTGCTGATGTCTTTGGATACATGTGTAAATGACAAAAATATTTAATAGATGCTCTATAACATTGTGCAGATCTTACTTACCATTGGAACCTTTTAGAAACTTGTCCATTGTAATCATTAGATGCCACTAGTAGGTTTGGTTTACACATTGTTCTTCGTATTTTAGAGCATACAATCCAAACATATCAAGAGCGCAACAACTAGTAGCTCGATACTATCATGATAGTCGCAAAACCATCGATAGTAGCTGCTAGCAACAAAACATCGTATACTATCGTGCCCTGGATGGTTTGACACCTCTGAGAACGAGCGTTAAATTCTTTATAAGGTTAATTGCTTTAATTGTAGGAAGCTACTTCTGGCTTCTATGGGCTTGCGCCACGTGAGGCGCCTGCTTAGTGGACGCCCATGCGTAAATTGTTCAGAACAAATTTGAATGTGCCAATTGTCAAGCCATTTCTCCACATGTACTAGATGGCGGGATATTTGTGCAGTTGCCTTTACTGAGGATCTGGAGCGACTAAGAATCGTGGTGTCATCAGCAAACGTCGAGGTTGACGTGATGTGGTTGACCTGCTCGATCTTTTGGTGTGATGGTACTATGTTTCCAGTTTAAATGGAAGAGCTGATGCGTAGCAGGAGGACCTTTTTAAATAGTTTGTTGTTTGTTGTTTACTTTAATGATCGCATTTTATAACTGCCGTTTTTTGGGAGTCACAAGGCGGGATCCCCCGGTTCGTGTGCTTGGCATTTTAGTCCCCTGCTGCAATAAAATGCTCTCTTAGAGTATTGTAGAAGTTCATGAACTGATCTTCAGTGAATGTAAAGCGGGGCGGGCAGTAGACAGCGGCAATGGTAAGATTTCCATTACCCGATTGTACATTTAGAGATGTTGCTTGCAGATACATTTTTGCAAAGCTTTTATGAAACTGGTGTTTGATGCGGTTTTTAATTAGAACGCCTTTTCCACCGTATACTTTTCCATCTGGGTGATGTAGTAGTACTACTACCTTAGAACAAATAATCTCTAATTTGAAAGTTCTAATATGAAAGTTATATTAAAGAGAAGAATTATGTCAATAAGTTTGTCATACTGGAATTGGGTTAGCTCAAGTTAGCTCAAGTGGAACGCCATTGTGATGCAAGCATCTAAATATGTGTATTTTGATATTGCATGAGATTTTGCATTGTTGTTTTCATGAATGACAAACACTTTATCATACTTTTATGCATAGTCCATATCATCGCTTAAATAGGGCTTTGCGGCTGCTTCATAGGCTGCTGAAAGTGTACAGCATACGGCTGTGTTGGTTTTTGAAGTCTTGTTTTTAAGGCGAAAGAGACACCTTTTATGGTATTTGCTGGAGGAAATGAAGACCTGGCTGCTTTTGCGAAAAATATGTCCGACGTGGTTTGGGATGTTATAAATTCATTTGGTGTACTGTGAGTGCGTGCCATTTTTACGCTTTGGATACGTCTTTTCCACTCCTTGTAGACTGGACAGCCTCTATAGTTTGCTGTGTGGTTTCCTCCGCAGTTTCCACATTTTTTGGTATTAGGGTTTTCTTTGTTGGCAGTGCAGGGAACTGAATCGAGGCAGTCTCCACAAGCTACACAGACTGATCATAGCGTACAGTACGACTTGGTGTGGCCACATTCCTGGAAATTATTGCATTTCTCTGGACCATTGCGTTTGTGCGGTTCTTCTTTAGTGATTCTGCGGTGAAACAGGAGCTGGAGTTTATAGATTGGGTGGACTTTGTTTTCTTCAGAGTTCTGATGTCTGGCTCGACCTCAACCATAAAGAGTGGTTGCGACTTCTTGATTCTGTTAAAGCTTTTTGCATTGAATTGACAGTAACGGGATATGAGAAACTGCAGTTGTTGTCGTTGTTGACGTGGAAGACACAGCTGTAAGCGAAGGCATTGTACTGGTCTTTTTTGTTGTCAGAAACTAGTTGGTAAGACACTAATATCCTTTTCACACTGGCGACCATCCACCATCCATTTCTGGGATGGTCCGTAATAGCCTTTTCACACTGGGGACCATCCACCATTCATTTCTGGGATGGTCCGTAAGGTTTTGCCGTTCCGAAAATTTCCGTTATTCCACCATCCATCTGGGATGTTCCTAATTCGCACGTTTCTGTGCGGTATTTTTTCGATAATTGTCAAATGCAACCATAAATATTTGACATTCACAACAAAAAATCGGAATTCACTACGAAAATGTAAACTATGACAGACAGGAAAATATAAAAAAAAAACAAAATAACATCTGATATGTCAGAATTGTCTCAGGCACACAACTCGGGAATCCTCTGGGAATTTTTTTATGAATGCTCTGCAAAACTCATGCAGGATATTGCACTCGCTTTTGGCTGACAGCCTTCCGACTCTTCTGTACTCAGAAAAAGAGCCCAAAGTATACAATGCTAGACCTTAGAAAACGCCTCGTTGTTTTCGGGTACATTTTTCTCCCAGAATGTCCCAAACCGCTTATCAGAAAACATGGAATATGTATTTGTATTTAAAACATTGATTGGATTCAGTAAAAGCAGTCTGAAATTACCACGTTTTTGTCTTTTCAAAACAGATATCCACTCCAATAAATTCTCCTCGTCAATGTAAGCCTCATTATCATCATCCATGTCCAGCAACATGATTAGCCTGTGCAAGAATATGTTTTGCTGCTGAATCACATTCACAACCATTGCAATGTTATTTATATTCATTTAAATTATATTCATTTCACCGCACGCAATTGTGAGCATCAGCTGTTTTCTCATGGATGGTGGATGGTGGATGGAGTCAATGTGAATCGGTGTTTCACATCTTTCAAAAATTCCCACCATTCCCCCGGGATGGGCTCAGTGTGCAGTGGCATAAAGGTCGGGGGACGAGCACATAGCGCGATTCGTTTATAATTAAATTTAAAAAAAAATTGTTCTTTGAACTAAGAGGAATCTGTACTTAAACTTTGTTCCATTAAAAAAAAATATGTCCGACCACCAAAAAGTTTCTGCACGTACATTTTTTAAAATTGCGGTCCATTACGTTGCTTGTTTTTTTTGCAGCTTAGGCCCGTTATACTGAAAATTTACCATATTATCGTTTTAACCTTAGGAAAATCAACATTTCGTAAGCAAGATTGATTTGAGGTCAAAGAACCGATTGCAATTTTTTTTTCTAATCTTGGACATGCATACATACATAGATGTACAGAGTTTTCATGCTGATTCTTTTGTTTGGTGGCTAAAATAAAGTGGTTAATTTGAGGGGTTCAAAATGAGAGTCAGTTTTTTTGACATAGGTACTTAATACAAATTGCGTAAAGTTTTGTTATTTAAAATCTTTTGTTATATTATGACAGATTCGTTTCCATATTTTACGTAGCTCTTGTTTTTATTTGATTAATTTGTTCACGCTTGGACGTGATTTGTCTCTTTTAGGTTTGATGCTAGTCGTGGTGTTGATTTAGATGCTAGTTGCGGTAACCAACTTTTCAATTGTGTTTGGTGTATAGAAATATAGGTGAGTGATCGGAAGAAAAGACAAAAAGTTGATTTATCCGTGGTTGTTAACGTTTGATATTTTTACTGAAACAGAAGTCGAATAGATCTGAAGTTTTTTTATGTGGGTTGTCTACAGAGTTTATGTGATTTTTATTATTTGCGGCATATTGTTTGCTTCCCCATCCGTCAACATCAGCCATTAAAATACTATAGCGGCTACAATTTTTTTGGCTTGAGATAATTTCTTTCAAACTTATTGAATATGTTTTTTTCGGTCTTCTATTTTTGTGCGCTTAGGGGAAAATACGAGGGCCGTATGATAAAAAGTCGGCCTATCTAAGAGAATTTGAATTTAACGCATTTTTTGGAATTTTTCTTTTTTTTTTAATTACATAATCTATTTTTAATTCTATATACATTGTCCTGTATTTCTCCAAATTTTTGTATTTTTGTATCACTTCCAAAAAATAGGATTTGACGATGTCGTCAAAACAGGATTTTTTTTTGAGATGACTTCATCGTTGGACTCAAATGTTTTTCCGCCGAGCCATCTCTTGATGTTTCAAAGCAAAAAAAAAAAACAATTTTTAACTATTGAAATCGATGGAGATGAGATCCCATAATATTTATAAAGCTTTTTTTTGGTTTCAGTGGTGGGTTTTTTCCTCAAAAAATAATGCTTGTACAGCACACGAAATTCACTTTTTATACCCGTACTCAAAAAGAGTTAAGGGGTATATTGTATTTGTGGTAAAAGTGGATGTGTGCAATGCAGAGGAGGAATCGTTTTCGACCCCATAAAGTATATATTCTTGATCAGCAAGTCTGTCCGTCCGTCTGTCTGTCCGTCTCGATGAGCGCCTGGATCTCAGAGACTACAAGAGCTCGAGCAACAAAATTTTGTTTCCAGATTCATGTGATATCACACTGTTACAAGTGTATTTTTTAAATACGCCCCACACAAAGGACGAAAATCTGTGGCATCCACAATTTAAAAGATTACGATACAACGAAAAACGTAGTATCGTTGAGAATGACCATATCCATAAATGGTCGAATCTGGATAAAATCGGATTATTATTACTCGAAGAGTTAAGGGGTATATTGTATTTGTGGTAAAAGTGGATGTGTGCAACGCAGAGAAGGAATCGTTTCTGACCACATAAAGTACATATATTCTTGATCAGCTTCAATAGCCGAGTCGATATAGCTATGTCCATCTTTCCGTACGTCTGTCCGTCTCGATGAGCGCCCAGATCTTAGAGACTATAAGAACTAGAGAAACCAAATTTTGTTTTCAGATTCATGTGAAATCACACTGTTACAAGTGTATTTTCCAATATTGCCACGCTCCTTTCCGCCACCACAAAGGACGAAGATCTTTGGCAGCCACACCTTTGAATATACTATAAAACTAAAAACGCAGTATCGTAGAGAATAACCATATCTACCAGATTGCCGAATCTGAATTAGATGGGATCATAGCCAGGGTAAGGAAATTAATTTTCAGTTGCTTCCCTCACCTCCTTCAGCGATGCTGACGCTACTTATCCTTTTTCTCGTTCGCACACGCTCTGCCCTGTGCAATGCGCGCCATTTACAGAGAAGATGTAGAATATACATTGTGAATGTGGAATCTACATTTCAGATATCGAATAGACAATGTAGATGTAGATCACAGATGTAGCAAAAAAATGTAAAATATAAAATATTTAAAAATTTTACATGAATCATAAGCTCACCAATTTATATACGGACTGTGTACGGGTATATAAGTAGAGTCGCGTCCACAGAGGCGACTCACACGTTCCTTATCGTTTTCAGCTCTTAACCCCTCCCTCTCCAGCGCTGCAGCCACTAATATATTATCTACATTGTAGATTTAGATGTAGCAAAAAATGTAAGCTGACAAAATATTTAAAAATTCTACATAAATCATAACTTCTGAACTAGTATAAAAGTAGAGTCGCGGCCACAGAAGCAGCTCACAACGTTCCTTCTCGTTTTTGTTATTATTTAAGAGAGAAGTAAGTTAGTTTAGCCAGTTTAGGACTCTGATTAAATCCGTTGGCGAATGATAAATAAATAAATTAAACACACAAAATTTGGTTCCTCTAGCTCTTATAGTCTCTGAGGACTATGCGCTTAAAAAGACGGACGGACATGGCTATATGGACTTGGCACAGCACATGCTGATCAAGAATATATATACTTTATGGGGTCGTTTCCTTCTGTGAGTTACACACATCCACTTCGACCACAAAACTAATTTATCCCTAAACCCTTCGAGTACCGGGAATAAAAAATTAAGGGAAACATATTATAGGGAACTTACAAGGAACAGTGCATGAAAATGCTCTTGTTGTTGCTTTTCCGCAGCAATGGGTTGTTTATCTAGGAGAGCGCTGTCTTTTCTTTCGCGCATCACCTCTTACAGCGTGGCAACTCAAGCCGCAAGTCCCACAATAAAGGCAATCCTGGTCCTTTCTTATCGATATTGGTACATAGTCAAAATATTCGTTATAATTTTACACTTTTTGACTTTTCTGCCAGCAGAATATTTGGCAATCTAAGTACCAGCCTCATACCAAAAATTAAAAAAACATATCTTAACTGATTATTTAATTGCAAACGAATCTTAGGTTCCCTTCTGAAAATCTCTATTTTAGAGCCTTTTAAAGCCACATGGACAAAATACTATTGCACATTTAAAAAGCAGAAGCGAGAGTTTACCATGTTACAGTTCAATCAGATGAATCACAACTTTACAAAACCTGAAGCACGAGAGGATGAGAAGCTTACATTGTTCTCTTGCCAGCGACGAGCCTCCGAATTCGAGAAGCGGTTTTGCTTTGATTTGACTTTTAAGGAGAAACCAGGCATCGTTTACACATTTCAAGCTTTGAGCGAGAAAGACTACCGCTCCTGGCTTAGTGCAATGGATGGGACAGAGCCGGTAAGCTTAAACTTATAAAAAACCATATAACTAATAAAACCATATGTATTTATCTTGTAAAGACATTTTTGGCACCCGGTAAGATAAAAGGGAACGAAGCATATCAACTAGACGAAACCGGCTTCATATTTGTTCGCCGATGCATTAAAGTTCTAGAAAGTCGTGGCCTCGAAGACGAAGGTATTTATCGTAAGAGTGGCGTGGGTACCAAAATTACCAAGCTACTAGCACTGGGTATGAACCGCAAAGATACAGAAGATGTTTTTATCGAAGAAAAATATCGGGAGTTAATGGAAAGCAATACAATTGCTAGCGCTCTAAAAATGTATCTTCGGAATCTGAGTGAGCCGCTGATGACTTATCACTATCATACTCATTTCATTGAAGCCGCCAGTAAGCACTGAATTGTCCAAACATCTTTGTGTATGGTAATATCTTTTTCGGTCTTTAGAACAAGAAGGCCTCCATCAGCGCATAAATGAAGTCCATAAACTAGTCTACAAGTTACCACAGCCTAATTTTCAGATGCTTGACATGGTTATTAAGCATTTGACCGAGTAAGTATCTACTAAATAAAATATCTAATTAAACTAATTTATTCATATCTATCAGTTGTAAATTTATATCTATCAGGGTTCACCGGTTTTCACTTTTGCTTTTGTTTTGCTTGTTTAACCGTTTTTATTGTTTTTTTATTTTATTTTTATTAAAAATGACACAAGCAATTTTCGTTTAGGTGAAAAAAATGTTTCCGCAAAAATGGGAGCACCAACATTTGTGTTTTCCAAACTATTTTTAAAGGGAACGAAACGATTTTTTTTAATAAGCCCAATGGTAACACTACCCGAAACGATTTTCCTCAAGGAACCAAACCCAATTTTTCTGATAGATTTGGAGCTTTGAAATTGTTTAAGATATTTTTTTTCCTACGGCAGAATTAAAACAAAATTGGTATTCTTTTTTATACTTTTTTCAGAAGTATAAGTTTTTCACATAACTTAAGTATCTTACATCTTGTTTTAATGAACTTTGGCATTCTGAAAATGCAGCTTTAAAGAAGACTTGAACAATTTGTAGCTTCAGCAGCCTATCGTCTCGGAAATATTAAGCTTTGGAATGAAAAGTTAATGATTTTTTTGGGGTATCAAAAAAATCTTAAATTTGGTCCAAAAGTGTGTGTTTGAACGCCTATTTAATTTCATTTCTCCGCAACGCGTGCACCAAATTGCATTTAAATGATAGCCAGAGTATGCGGCATTCTTTCTTCACAAAAGTTTTCACTTTTCTATAAATAGGTTCCACAAAAATTAAAAATTAATCAAAAAAAAATCTCAAATTTGGTCTAAAAATGTGTGTTTGAACGCCAACTTCATTTCATTTTGTGTCATTCTGTAGAACAAATTTGGTCTAAAAATGTGTGTTTGAACGCCTACTTCATTTCATTTTTTGTCATTCTGTAGAAGAAATTTGGTCTAAAAATGTGTGTTTGAACGCCTATTTCATTTCATTTTGTGTCATTCTGTAGAACAGAACATTTGATGATAGATTTTGTTTTTTATAACTTTTTGTGTGAAAATTTGTTTTCTGAAAATATTGCAATTTGTGAAAGTATATTTGTTGCTTTTGAAAATGTGTGCGTTTTAAACCAACCTGTGTGGTCGAGACGATTAAATTTGGGTCGGTGAACGCGAAATTCGTTTCAAGTTGTGGCTTCAAGGAGCCGTGAAAGTAGCCAAGACATTACACATCGCAATGAAAATATTCGTCTACGCACAGCAAGTTGCCGTTAAAATCAACGGAACAATGATGCAACAACAACTGCAAATGAACGTCGTGATATTCAAAATCTACAAGGTGTTGCCTTCGCTTACAGTAGTGTCACCGATTACGCTTCTCATAGGCAAATTATAATTGGTCCAATGAACGATCGTTGTCGCCATTGTCAGGCATTCAAATTTAAAGGTGAAGCAGATGGGATGTGCTGTGCGAGTGGTAAAGTGAAATTGCCTGAATTAGGCAGCCCACCACAACCATTGAGCACATTACTTAATGGATTGACACCTGAGTCTAATCATTTTTTGAACAATATACGAAAGTATAATTCGAGTTTTCAAATGACATCTTTTGGCGCCACAAATATTATAAGAGACAACTTCATGCCAACGTTCAAGGTAATTAAATAGTTTTGTTTATGCAAATTGTACGTTTGTTCTCATTCTATCATATATTTTATTCAGATTCAAGGTCAAATATACCATCGAGCTGGCTCTTTGTTACCTTTCGACAACGCAGAGCGGACCACCAATTTTTGCAATTATATTTTATCGGGAACGCGGAAGACGAAGCTGATCGTCGGTGTGCCATTATTACCAACACGCGGAGACAAATTATTTTCGATTTGCAAAATATGTTCCATGAGCACAACGAATTGGTTCAGGTTTTCAAAACATCGCTTGATCGTATGCCATCTGACGATCATAAAATTGTTATTCGAGCTGATAAAACACCGGTTGGCGAACATGCAAGGCGTTTCAATGCACAAACAGTTGACGAAGTGGCAATAGTCATAGTTGGTGAGCAATTTAATAATCGTGATATTGTGCTTCATCGTAGAAATGAACAACTTGAACGTGTATCCGAGACTCATCGCTGTTATGATGCACTAAAATATCCCATATTGTTTTGGAGCGGACAGGACAACATTAAAATGATAAATCCAGTAAACGGTCGAGAATGAACAAAGAAAGTTATAGCACTAATTATTACGCATACAGGCTGCAGATACGGCAAAATCAAGACAACCACATATTGAGGTGTAGAGCACTTTTCCACCAGTATATTGTTGACATGTATACACAAATTGAATCGGAACGGTTAAATTTTCTTCGATTCAACCAAGCCAAATTACGTTCCGAAGAGTATGTTCATTTGCGTGATGCCATTAACAACGATGGTAATGCACAAAACGTTGGAACTATGATAATATTACCGTCATCGTATGTTGGAAGCCCACGTCATATGTTTGAGTACGCGCAAGATGCGATGTCATACGTTCGCCGTTACGGTCGACCAGACCTCTTCATCACCTTCACGTGTAATCCGCAATGGGAAGAAATCTCGGAACTATTGTTTGTTGGCCAAACATCGAAAGATCGCCATGATATTTTAGCACGTGTTTTTAGACAAAAATTGAAATCACTCATGGATTTAATTGTCAAACACGGTGCATTTGGGTCTGTTCAATGTTGGATGTATTCAATTGAATGGCAGAAACGAGGTTTGCCTCATGGGCATATTTTAATTTGACGATGTGATTTCGGCAGAAATTCCAGATCCGACAGTGGATCCTGAATTGTTTGAAGTGATCACCAAATATATGATTCACGGTCCATGTGGTGCGTTGAATTTGAATTCACCCTGTATGGTTGAAGGGAAACGCTCCAAACGTTTTCCAAAAATTTGGTCTCCGATACAGTGACGGGCAACGATGGATATCCCGAATATCGGCGTCGATCAACTGAAGATAATGGCCATTCGGTAACTTTGAGAGTTAAAAATCAAGATTTGGAGATTGATAATCGTTAGGTTGTGCCATATTCACCGTTATTATCTAAGATTTATAAAGCGCACATAAACGTAGAGGTCTGCAATTCAGTTCAATCTATTAAATACATTTGCAAATACATCAACAAGGGCAGTGATATGGCTGTTTTTGGAGCAGTTGCTAATGTTACCGATGAAATCACTCAATTTTAAATGGGCAGATACATCAGTTCAATTGAAGCAGTATGGCGCATATTATCATTCCCGATCCATGATAGGCATCCAACTGTAGTTCATTTAGCTGTTTATCTTGAAACCCGTCAACGCGTTTTTTTCACCCCCGGAAATGCAATGCGAAGAGCTGTTCAACCACCAGCAACAACTCTAACTGCATTTTTTTCGTTGTGTCAAGCAGATGATTTTGCGAAAACATTGCTATACGCCGAAGTACCCGAATATTATACGTGGAATAATTCGTCAAACTTTTTCAAAGGCGAAGACGCGGAAAAGCCGTTCATGGTCAGCCAGTATTGTTTCACTAAGATGCGATAGGACGAATTTATACAGTTCATCCTAACAATCAAAAGTGTTATTATTTGCGATTGTTGCTAATAAATGTTCGTAGACCAACATCATTTGAATCTTTGCGAACTGTTGATGAAGAATTGTGTGGGACATATCGCGAAGCATGCGAACGATTAAATATGCTTTAGAATGACATGCATTGGGATCTTACACTTGAAGATGCAGCAGCGGACACTTTTCGCAATTATTATAGCCACGTGCAGTCCAGCAAAGCTAATTGAATTGTGGCAAAAACATCAAAATCATTTGTCAGAGGATTTTTTACATCGATTGCGCCGTCAAACGGGTGATATAAACATGGACTATACGCCGGAAATTTACAACGAAGCATTGATTGCTATTGAAGACCTTTGATTGATGATGGCAAGCAAAGCATTAGCTCAATTAGGTATGACAGCGCCTAATCGTGATATACACGACCTTTTCAACAAAGAACTGGAGCGTGAACAGCAGTATGATCGTGCCGAGCTTAATGCGTTTGTGCAAAACAATGAGCCACGGTTAAATATCAACCAAAGAACGGTTTACGACCAAATATAGCGAGCTATCGAAGAACAACATGGTGGACTGTTCTTTTTGGATGCAGCTGGAGGTACCGGAAAAAGTTTGTCATTTCGATTATTTTGGCTACCAAGGTAGAATCACATTGGCTTTGGCTTCGTCTGGCATCGCTGCCACATTATTGGATGGTGGTCGCACGGCGCACTTTGTCCTTAAGTTCCCTTGAATATGAAGGCTGACGATAATCCTACATGCAATATTTCAAAAAGATCTGCGATGGCGAGAGTGCTGCAGCAATGCTCTCTTATTGTATGGGATGAGTGTACTATGGCCAACAAGAAGTCACTGGAAGCACTTAATCGTACGTTGAAAGATATTCGGGGAGATAATCGATTGTTTGGTGGTGCATTGATATTGTTAGCAGGTGATTTCAGACAAACATTGCCTGTAGTCAAACTAGGAACTTTTGCTGATGAAATGAATGCGTGTTTGAAAACATCTAATTTGTGTCGCTCTGTGAAAACACTTAGATTGACTACAAATGTACGTGTTCAATTGCAAAACGATGCTTCAGCAGATTTGTTTTCCAGACAACTGTTAGACATTGGTAATAGCATACTTCCCGTTGACAATTCTGGCTTCATAAAGCTTCCAAATAATTTTTGCACTTTTGTGTCATCAAAGGAATACTTGATTCAGACCGTGTTTCCAAATTAGTATACAAAATTATAGAAACCATGACTGAGGGAGGGAATGAGCAATTTTGGCCGGAAAAAATAAAGATGTCAATGAGATCAACGCATCTATTTTGAATTTCATCCCAGGAGAAATGGTTGCTCAACCGACCTTGATACAATTATCAATCAAGATGATGTTGTAAATTATCCAGTCGAATTTCTAAATTCATTGGACTTACCTGGAGTGCCGCCATACTATTTACAAGTAAAAGTTGGAGCCACCAAAATTGTGCTGCGGAATCTTAATCCACCACGACTTTGCAATGGTTCAAGACTTGCTGTGAAAAAAGTTATGACTAATTTACTTGAAGCAACTATTTTGACTGGGAAATTTTGTGGTGAACACGTTTTAATTCCGAGAATTCCGATGATTCCGACTGACATGCCATATGATTTCAAACGACTACAATTTCCGATTCGTCTTGCTTTTGCTATGACTATTTATAAATCACAAGGACAGTCGTTGCAAATTTTTGGTTAAAATTTGGAGCATCCGGTATTTTCACACGGTCAACTGTATGTATCGTGCTCACGAGTAGGCAAACCTTCTTCATTAATTATTCATTGTACCGACGGCAAAACAAAGAATATTGTTTATCACAAAGCATTGCAATAAATAAAATATGTCATTACATAAAAATTATCATTTTTTAATTTCGATGAATTCCTAAACATTAAATTCATTTAGTAAGAACGAAGCGCGCGGGTCTGCTAGAGTCCCTATATTTTTTTGTATCTGTGCATTAATAAGGCTTTTTTTAAGTATTGTTCATAATTTATGGAGAAACGGCTAAGCTAAAATTGGTTGACCAACCCTCCGAAAATCACACTTTACCGTTTGGAACGTTGGTGGCCCACCAACCAATTTTTTTGGCATTTTGGCATCTTACATGTAGACAAATTTTAATTACATACCAAGTAAAAAAGCATTGCTTGGCAATGCAAGCAATGCAAGCAAGCAAGCAACCATACAGTAAGTACATATATAGATGTCCCAGTTCATACAACGAAAGTGGCGCAGCTGAGCTTTCTGCGTACGTTCCCAGGTCTTCGGCTCTGGGGACGATCGCGTTCGGCTCTGGGATTGACCGCGTTCGGCCTACAATTCTACAATTTTTGTCCACTTGAACCGAAATTGGTTTTTCGTTTTGTTTTGAGGGCTAATGTAGCGACTTGAGCTGACCTGCCGCAACATAAATGAGGAATGGGCAGAGTGGGTGGGGCTGGGAAATAAATACAATAAATAAAAATAATTTGATTTATTTGAAATTTCACATTTACATATGCATATCCCTAATTTAGACAGGTTTCTTTTATAAATTAAATATTGTGCAAATGTCGTCGGCTACCGACTTTGCAACATTGTCAATAAATTTGAATATATATGTGTGATCTATGAATATATCCCTACAAACATATGTATATGGGTTACATTACATGTGTGGGTTACATATAGAATTGGCTTTTCTATTTACATATTCTATATTCAGTATACCTTAATTATGTACATATGTATGCATGGCAATATTTATATACATTAGGCTGGGCCAAAAATTTTTTTTTCGAAATTCAAACGGGACATCTGTTTTGTTACCTTGCATTTAAAAGTAATTTACATGTTTTTATTTTTTTTATTTTTTAGATGTTGCTACCGAAAATCAAATGTTAACACGACAAAATGTGTCCCAAAATGACTTTTTCTTATAGATTTTGGGGCTTAAAATTGTTCAACGAATTTATGTTTTTTTTATGGTTTAGTTTTTTTTAAAGAATTTTTTTCGAATTTCCCCGAGTTTTTAAAGTCAAAATTTCGGGGAAAAATACCGCAAAAAATGATGAAATTTTAATTTGATATCTTAATATCTTCCAGGCCTTAAGCTGCAGATACAAAGTGTCTGGGTGGAATTTATAGCTGCATTTGCTTTTCAGAACTGCAAACTTCTATGCAACCAGATATAAGATACTTAAGTTATGTAAAAAATAGAAGCACTACCTCTGAAAAAAGCTTAAAAAAAAAATTAAACCATAAAAAAAAATAAAGTACTCCAAAAATTTTCAAATCCCAAAATCTATCAGAAAAAGGCATTTTGGTTCACAGCGCAAAGATAAAGTTCAATTTTGTTGAGTAGTGTAATTGGTGAAATCTATTGCATATATATTTATACCATTGATATAACATTGATATCGTCAATAATCATTAATTGGCAGTAAAAAACCCGCACAAGTTTTTGTGAGCTAGTTATCTAAATATATGTATATACCTCGGCTTAACTTCTTGATTTTCTCCAATCGTTAATTTTTTTAAGAGTAACTAAATAAAAACGAGAAGGAACGTGTGAGTCGCTTCTGGGGACGCGACTCTACTTATACACGTACTCATTCAGCATATACATTTATGAGCATATATAATTTTTTAGAATTTTAGAATTAAAAAAAAAAATTACATATTACATTTTTTGCTACATCTGTTATCTACATCTACATCTAAAATGTATATTCTACATCTAACATGTAGATTATACATCTCCTCCGCTAGGGGTTGCTCGCGTACATAACGAGGCAGAGTGTGAGAGCGAGAAAGAGAATCAGTAGCGTCATTTCTTTATTCTGGCTATAATTATGATCCGATCTGATTCAGATTCGGCAATATGGTAGATATGGTCATTCTCTACGATAATGCGTTTTTAGTTTATTTTATGAACGCTTTGAATAAAATAAATGTACACATCTAGTAAAAAACTTTCCAGAGCTTTAGCGAATCTAATTTTCAAGATAATTTTAGTTTAGGAGATATGAGCAGAGATATGATATGAAAATGAAATGTACAAAAATGTATTAAACCCTTTTTCACTTCATTATTTATCAAGCACTGTGCGCATCTGCTGAGCGGTCTTGAGCTCGCTCGGCAGCGGCAGCGGGCTCGCCATGGGGCGCACCGGTAAGCCTTGCTTAGAACAGCTTTTTTTTCGCTCATGCAGCATCGGTGTATTGTATAGTCCTTGGTAATAGCCATCTGACATTAGACTGGAACAATTTTGCTGCGTAGAGAGGGATAGCACTAAAGTCAAAATGCAACATCATTGTTCGTAGCCGTCTCTAGACACGTCTAATGGCTCTTAGTAGAACAACTGACACACAATGATGTTTCCCAGCAGAACACAAACACCAAGCCAGCAAAATTGTATCCGCAAAGTAAAATTTTTGATAAATTCTGATAAATAAATTTGACATACAGGCTCGGGTCGAATCCAGGTACACAAAACTAGAAATATGAGAGAGAGAGTGAAATCTATCTTATGTGTCCGCTTCGATCTGCAGCAGTTAAAGCTGGACAAAATGTCATGCTGACGTCGACGTCGCTGCCTTTGTCGACGTCGAGCCCGAACAATTTTTCCTATGCCAGTTTCTGCCATGACCCCCAGATCTGCAGGGGCTGTATACGCACACAATCGAACTGCAAGAAATGTGCATGTGTGTGGGCCGACCACTGCAATTAATTATCAAGGTTGAACTTTCTAGTGCATATTTGCCTAAGTATATAAAATACAACAAATATTCAAGTTCTCTCAATTGGATCCCAAAAGTACTACGAAAAGTTACGCATCTTGACACATCGCGGTGCATCATCGGTTTTTTTGTTTTGTTTTTTTTTGAGCATATCCCTGTACCGTAGTAAAACGGCTGCTTGTTTGTTTTGAATATGCAATTCTTATCTCTCATTTTTGTGCTCAGTTACTATAAATTCTTGTCTTCTTTGAACTTCATTTGTGGTACCGTTAGCTTAGATAAAAGATCAAAGTCAAACTACGAGGGCGGTCAGATAAGTAATCGGCCTTACAAAAAGAAAACATTTTTAACTACCCATTAATATTATATTCGATTAGTGTTTTCTATCAGCAGATTGCTAAAAAAGTTTCAGGCGGTTTTGTCAACCGTGATAATTTTGGGTCACTTTTGCATTTGAAGAAAAAAAAAAGCGAGAAGGAACGTGTGAGTCGCTTCTGGGGACGCGACTTTACTTTTATACTCGTACTTAGTCAGTATATAAATTTTTGAGCTTATGATTTATGTAGAATTTAAAAAAATTGTACATTTTACATTTTTTTGCTACATCTATTGTCTAAATCTACATCTACAATATATATTCTACATCTAACATGTAGATTATACATGTACCATTTAGATTCTACATCTTCTCCGCTAGAGGGCGCTCGCGCACTGAACGCGGCAGAGTGTGCGAGCGAGAAAAATAATGAGTAGCGGGTCTCCTGCTGTAGGAGGCGGGGGAAGCAACTGAACATTAATTTATTCATTCTGGCTATAATTATGATCAGATCTGATTCAGATTTGGCAATCTGGTAGATATGGTCATTCTCTACGATACAAGCACAAACGATGACGAAAATGCTGGACGCCTAGCTATGGTCATATACCCAAAAAAATTTAACAAAATTCACGATATGGTGTTGGCCGATCGGAGATTGAACTTGCAAGATGTTCTGGAAACCATAGGCAACCACATGGCTAAGTGGTTTCAATATTGAACGATCACTTGGCTATGAAAAAGCTTTCCGCAAGATGGCTGCCGCGTTTGCTCACAATCGACTACAAACGAACTCGTGAGACAACTTTAAAGGAGTTTTTGAAGTGTTTAACCAGAATAAGGACGAGTTTTTTCCCCGTTTCTTAAACGTGGATCCACCTTAACACGCTAGAGATAAAATCAGTAAAAACTGTGTGTTTCTCAGGCTGATTCTAGGCCAATGTTGGTTTTTACAGCAAATAAAGTCATGACAAACTTGTTTTGGAATGCTCGCTGTATTAACCACATTGATTACCTTCAGAAAGGCTAAAACCGACAATGGCGAATATTAAACCACCTTATTGGATAGATTTAATGAGGATTCGAAAAAGAAAGGACAGCATTTGGCTAAAAATAAAGTTGTTTTCCACCAGGACAATGCAAGGGTGCAGAAAGGTACAGTTTCCATTACAAAAATCCATGAATTTGGCTTCGAATTGCTTTCTCACCCACCCTATTCTCTAGACTTAGTCCCTTGTGACAATTTTTTTCTTGTCCAACGATGAAGTCCTTTCACAAAAAATTTCTTATTGTGACGACATCGAAAAATCCTATTCTTTGAAGGGATACACAAATTTGGAGAAATTCCGGACAAAGTACATAGAACTAAAAATAGATTATGTAGACAAATAAAAACAAATAGTTAAAAAAAAATGTCTCTTAAATAGGCCGACTATTTATCAGACCGCCCTCTTTACGTAAAAAATTGATATATGGGCATTCATATTTATTTATGTTTTAAGAGTGACTGTGTTAGCATCGTTTCAGCAAAAGTAACAAACGGATTGATTTAGTAGGAAGAACAGGGAAGGATCAAGGGAATGAAAATATCCGGGATGAAAACTGGTCGAATCGCTTTTCTATTGAATCGACATTGAAATACAATTTTAAAATTTTAAAAAGATGTTTTAAATCGTCGCCTTGGTACAGTATCAACCATCAGTAACCGGATACTACGGCACATGCGTCAGTTAGCAACTCATGCAGCTCATGCTGCAACTAAATCAAAGCAGAACTGGGATTAACAATATCCAGGCAACGTGTGAGCCAAATTTAGCACAACAAATTGTACCCTCACTTATAAAAACAAAGTTGGCAAACCGCGGTTAACTAAACGGCATAAAGATGCGCGAAAGTTATGTAATTAGACTGTTTTCTTCTTAATCTTTTTTAATATTTGACTTTTTTGTACAGGCTCTTTTTTAATGTCTTCTCCGTTCTGCTGTGGACAATCAAATGAATGTCAGAAGTTGAACACCTGGGCTTCTTGCTTTCTCTTCTCTCTCTCTTCTCCTTTCCTCCTTATGTCATCGGTGTCTCCGTTTTGGCTTTATGTATGTCTATTGCTTGGGCAACTCTATCTACCTACTTTACAGTGGGTCTTCTTATAGTGTCCTCGTTGGACATTAGCTTGAAAGATATTGGTTGGAGACATCTCGGGAAGCGCGTAGCATGTAACTCCTCCCCCCTTGGATTGAAGAGACGGCCAGAGGGAACGATTGCTCGCAACGAAGACTTGATGAACTTTCCTTTAGTTTCAATATGATGGTGTTTCTTCTGAAGATTATGATTAGCTATTCTCCCAATGTGATAGTGTCGAGACCAATATAGATATATAAATAAATAAACATATATTTAAAATTAATAATATTTATTTGGTTTGTTTATATAAGATAAGTATGTGTATTTCAGTAAATGTAAGAATTCATTAAAATTCAGGGAACCTAATATGATATGGGTTAGTAAGTGTATGTTTACATCGATCTTCTCTGTAATAATCCTGTATATGTATTGTATGTTTAAATGATTATGTATTATTGTTTGACTTTTTGTTCAATCCTTTAACTTTTGATTTGTGTAATTTTTGCTTTTTATTCGTTATTAATGTCGGTCCGAGCCAGAACGAGTTTGGACAGGAGGTGGAACACCACACCAAACTGTGAGATCTCTCGCTCGCTCTGGCCCCACTACGACCTTAAACGCACCAAGACTCTCCTAAGCTTCAGGAAGAGTCGGGTGCGAACACTGACGGGAGTTATAACGGGGCACTGTGTCATCGGCCGCATGGCCACAAGGTACAGACTGCCCCACCATGACTTCTGCCGCAGCTGCGGGGACGAGGAGGAAATAGAGAGCATCCAGCACCTTCTCTGCAACTGTCCTGCACTCATGGGGAGACGTCACCGAATACTCGGTGGCGCCTTCTACGAAGATCTGGACAGCCTGGCAAACATGCCTCTAGAGAAACTGGTGCTCTTTATAGAGGCCTCGGGATGGTTCGCGAAACCTCCCTAGGCACCGGACAATATCCCGTGACGAGTGTGGGCATCACAATGGGCAGACTTGCCTCCGAGTGACCTCGACATCAGTCGAGCAGCCCTATAAACCTAACCTAACCTAATGTCGGTCCTTGGTCTTCTAATACCAACTGTTTAGTGGGAGTCAATTTGTTTTTTCGATTTTCTTTCCTGAAAATTATGTAATTTCTTTCTTTCGGTATCGGTTCATTCGCTTCATTATTTAGTTTCTGTATCCTAATATTTTTTTGTTTCTGATTATCCTGCTGGACCTTGTTGTAAAATTTTTCTCTAAAGTCATTTAGTTCGCTAAGGAATTCGTTTTCGCTATTGAATTTAACTTCCCTGTTGAATGTATGTGTCCGTCCGGTAAATAATTCGTATGGTGTCTTGTTTGTTGCCGAGTTAATTGCATTATTATAGGTAATAAACGTTTCATTAATTATATCTTCATGATCTATAGTAAGCTTTTGGTTTTTCTTTTTGGAAAAAATAATCCTATAAATGAGGAATAGAGTCTCTCTACTGGAGAATTACTCGATGATTGTTGAAATGAAGTAACATGAAACTGTATTTTATATTGGTCACAGAAATCCCTAAAGATTTTTCCAGAAAATTCTGCATCTTGGTCACAGACAAGATTTTTCTGGAATTCCGTGTATAGTAAGAAAATTCCTAAGTGCTTTTGTTACATTTGGACAGTCCCTAGCAGGGATGGTGTATCCAGCAGCAAACTTTGAAAATTTATCTATTACTGTTAACAGAATTTTTCCGTTAATGAAATAAAGATCAATGTGAACTATTGCTACCGGGCATGGAGGCGATTCAGTTTCCTCATATTTGATTTTTTTAGGTCTTCTGTCGTATTTAAGTGTTTGACAAAGCTCACAATTATTAATTATTTGTGATTAATTATTTTTTGTTTCATTTGGGGGAAATACATTTTTCTTTTAAGATAATTATATATTTCTTCTATGCCTCTGTGATTAGAATTTGTGTGATATTTACTTTTTTCTAATTCTTTTTCCTCAGTTGAACATATATCTTTCAGCACATATTCACATCAAAATAATTTATACAACACTGTACTTGCGAAATATTTTGTATAGGCTTCTTTAATTAATTCAAATTCGACTTCAGAAATTAATAATGCGTATATTCTGTTAGCTTTCAGAATGTCTTTTAATATCTTTAAAAATTTTTAATAGCATAATTTTTTTCTGTAAATATTATCACCATTTCTAACATTGTCACCATTTCTACTTTTGAATTTTGATCTGTCTTAAAAATTATTTGGAGGTTCAACTCGTTCAATGGGCTACACTACTCGACAAAATCGAACTTTGTTTTTCCTCAAGGATCCAAACCGACTTTTTCTGATAGATATGGAGATTTTAAAATTTTTTAAAAACTTATGGTTTTTTTTCTATGGCAGAACTTTTTTTTGAAAAATTTTTGAAGTCTTTTTTTTTTTTTAAGCTTTTTTCAGAGGAAGCGCTTGTTTTTTTTCACATAACTCTAGTATCTTACGTCTGGTTGTAAAGAACTTTGCTATTTTGAAAAGATAATTAAAACAGCTAGAAGTTAAGCCTAAACACTTTGTGATTACAGCGTACCGTCTGGGAAATAAAAAGCATTGAAATGCAAAAATGATGATTTTTGTGCGGTATTTTTTACGAAATTTTGACTTTAAAAACTCAGAAAAAGTCGAAAAAAAATTATATCCTGTGTCCTCTATTTTTTTTATGTATAGGTGCATTAATTTGGCGTCGTTCCAGGTATCGCTCATTAAAATCTATGGAGAGACTTTGGAGCTAAAATTCGTTAACCAAACCTAAAATATGGAAAAAAATGAACAAAAAATACCTTTTGGAATACCAATGGGAATTGGGATCGCGATCACGAACCAAATGTATAACCCTTTTTTGTTTGCTTTGTTCCCAATTGGCAGTTGGGCCCGCAACCTTCGAAAAGGTATTTTTTGTTCATTTTTTCCATATTTTAGGTTTGGTTAACGAATTTTAGCTCCAAAGTCTCTCCATAGATTTTAATGAGCGATACCTGGAACGACGCCAATTAATGCACCTATACACAAAAAATAGAGGACACAGGATATAATTTTTTTTCGACTTTTCCTGAGTTTTTAAAGTCAAAATTTCGTAAAAATACACAAAAATCATCATTTTTGCATTTCAATGCTTTATATTTCCCAGACAGGTAAGTGTAATCACACAGTGTTTAGGCTTAACTTCTAGCTGTTTTAATTATCTTTTTAAAATAGCAAAGTTTTTTACAACCAGAGGTAAGATACTAGAGTTATGTGAAAAAAACAAGCGCTACCTCTGAAAAAAGCTTTAAAAAAAAATACCAGTTTTCAAAAATGCTTTAAAAAAAAGTTCTGCCATAGAAAAAAAAAATATCATTAAACCATTTCTAAGCCCCAAATCTTTAAGAAAAAGTTGGTTTTGTTCCTTGAGGAAAAATCGTGTCGAGTAGTGTTATAGGAAGTTTCGGGTTATAAAATGTCTGTTTTGCGGTTTTCACCGCTAAATTCATCTTTTGTCTCCTCTATTTCGTTCTAAATACAATTTTTGTTGTTAAAAATCGTCCGCCTGCGGCGCATTACCATTACATTACCCGGTGCACATTTTGAAAATGTTTTATCTTTTAACAGACAAAAATTTAAAAAATGTCGGCAGAATTAACCTGCGAAACAGACATTTTAAAACATCTTGCGACGAAAATTAGACTTCAATTTCAAAACTCGTAAAAAAGTGTGCAAGTTTTCACATTTTATTCACCTGATTATGTTTGCATTTTGTATGGGCCAAAATGAAACTTTTAAATTCTATTTAAAAAGAACTATGTCCGACCGCAAAAAAATTTCTGCACGTAAAGTCTTGGAGTCTATCACGGTCCATCGAGGGCTTTTTTTTCTCGATTCTAGGAGCATAAGCCCGCATATCGATCATTTACCAAAAATTCTTCCAAGTTGTATCTAAGAGGCTTACAATACGTTATGAAAGTTTGATTTTGTTCCCTTTTTGGGGCATGTCAAAATTTTAATTTAATCCTAAATGTTTTATCCTAAAAATAAAGCGAAAGCTAACAGGCTGCAAGCTAATCTAAGTTAGTTTAATTGCGTCGCTAAACGTAGCTGGCTTTTGCACTCTATCACCTTTTGTCACTTCTGTCTACCGAGAAAACCCTCGCAGTACAACATTTGGTTTTACATACATTACATTAGCATTGTAGTTGTGGCTAAGTCGGACACCATCAGTAAATAAGCTTATTATTACTTGAAAAATTCAAAGAGTTACTGTCTTATCCATCTGTCTTTACTATATATAATCTTATTGTATAGTCGGAATGTCGACTCTAGTCTGATTTTTGTTTTTTTAAGAAAGATTCATGCTTTTTTTAAATATATTCATAAATTCGTATTATGTTAAAAGACTTTACATGTTTATATGATAAAAATAAAATAAAAACGGGACTAATTTTTTTTAGGGTTTCGCGAAAGTACGACAAGAATAAAATGTCTGTATTTAACCTTGGTGTAGTGTTTGGACCAACATTGTTACGTCCGCTTGAAGAGACTGTTGCTGCCATACTGGACATTAAGTTCAACAATATTGTTATAAACATACTTATCGATAACTACGAGCGGATCTTCAGGAATGACCCAAGTTGTGATTTGATGGTGCCTGATACTACGTCTGCACCCAGTAACATGCATCACAGTGGCATTAGTCCACCAATGCGTATGCCTCGCGCTTCCCAAACATGCAAGTCAATTTCTACAGGTGTTGTGGGAGGCACTACCGGACGTAGTGCAATATACTCCCCACAGCAAAAAATGTATCATCTTGTTAACAAATCCAATTGCGGGGAACCAATCAGCTCAACCAGCTTACAAAATATTCCAAATGGCATTAGCTTTTCCCCCGGTCCGCCCAGTGCCAATAGCAGTACACCTACAGGGGGATCGATCGGAACTGGTGGCTCTGACGGTGGCGGTTGCTCGGTGGCCCCTATGCATGTTGCAAATGGTGTTCGGCCGTCCACATTAGGCAGCATTAAAAACCTACACACATTAACATTAAGCGATATAAGTTCACGTCGTCTGACTGGCAGCTCTGGAGGTACCCCTAACGAAGGTGCGACAGTACAGGCGCATCATGCGACACTCACAAACAGTATCAGTAATTTACGACATCCAGATTACGTATTGGCAACGGTCACTCCGGTATCGCAATCAATATCTAATAGCCACATTTACACGAACATTTCCAGTGCTAGTGCCCCTACTAGCAACCTTTTGAGTGTGAACAATGCATCTCCGCCTACCGCAATGAGAAAAGAGCGTTTAGTGGGTAGCGGGGGAGCCAATGCTGTCAGTGGACCTCAACAACATCCCCCTGTACAACTGAGCCATTTTGGCTACAGTCATAGTAAACACTATTCTCCATTGATGGCCGCTTCCACGTCGAGCTCAAATGAGAGCATGTGCGACTCACTTTCTTCAAATAATGGTATGGGCACCGCTATCGTATCGAACACCAGTAGTGTAAACGTAGGACATCATTTAAACACAAGGAACTCAAATGAATACACACCATTTACGTCCCAGACTTCATTAATGCCTATAATACTCGGATCCACCAGTGACAGCATCGTCATGACGACCGCGGCAACATCCATTGTAGGCGGAAACATAATGGGAGGTAATATGAGCGGTGGTGGATCAACCAATGAAAGCTTTGACTATCCGCCAACTAAAATGCATCGTAATCGTGACATTAACCAAATAAAACGGGACCTGTCTACAGGAACGGCGTAAGTATTAATAAATCTATATATTGAACTTAATCCCAAACTATATTTATTCCCTCTGAAGTTAAATTTGTACCTTTTCATACTCTGATACTCTGATAGTGTGCAGACATATAAGTACAAGTCAGATGGATTCATCTCCGATATAAAGTATCTCACCATAAAGTACATATGTATATTCATGATCAACATCAATAGCCGAGCTTTTTGCCAATAGCCATTTTCCCGTCTTGATGGCTGCTTAAATACATATCAGAGACTATTTTTGAGGCTGTTGGAAGCAACTCTGACTCCACAGGCCGTAGCCGTGAATTTCGAGTATGGTATTATATGGCAAGTCGATATTATGTTGTTTGCTCGACGATCATTTTGAGTGCAATGCTGCGTGTTCCACGACAACTGGAACTGCGAACAAGAAACGGGCGATATAAGCTATATAAGCAGTAAGAAGGATACATATGTATGTATGTGCATGTATGCACTGAGAGCGTAGTTTACATTTGGCCCGTGTTTAAATGATAACAACGATATTTTATTATGTGGCAACCAGCCACTGTGCTAACCAACGAAAATGTTTGCTTGTGATGATGATCGATTTTAAAGTGTCATCTGCTATGCAGACGAGCAACAATTAAGAGCGTAAGCAGAAGTAAACAAACATTAATAAGAAGTTACGTTTAGAGGTGTACATTAGAGTGGGCCGAAAGTCCGAACTTTTTTAAACTTAAGTCGGCCCCATGATAGAAAGTTGTCCGAAGGGTGGGTGTTTTGGTGGAAGTAGACGAAAACTAGTTTACGTTACTTACATATGTTAAACTTTGTGCTGCCATGGGCTGGTCGAACAGCATCCATAATAGTATTCACGAAATGAGAACACCGCACAGTGGCTCGTTTTCCGAAAACTCGTTGCAAAAGTCGGATATCGCGTTGTTGAATTTGGAAAACTTATGTTACACTTCAATTAGGAATTGATCAAGCTATTCAAAACCAGTATTTTATAATCTAGTACAATTTTTTAAGATTTATAATCGCTGTGCAAAGTTGGACCATTTTTATGTTTTTGAAAAAATGAAGAAAACCGTGCTTAAAAGGCAAAGGTTAATGCATTTTTCTCAAAAAGTACTCAAGCTAGGGGAAAAAAAATTTGTTTTCCCTAATTAAAGGAACAAATCTAAAATATGAATATAGACAAAAAAAGGAAATATTTTTTGCGATTATATTTTATTAGATTTTTTTAAGAAACGTAATTTTTCGCACTATTTTGCCTTTTTAGCGGAATATAAAAAGGCCATATTTGGCCGAGCATTGGACTGCACGAAAAAATAGTGGTGATATTCAGCAAACAAACAAAAGAAAAAACCATTACCACAATTGCATCTTTTAGGAGATATTAGGTATTTTCCAACCCATGCTAACTAAACGGCCCTACGTAGTCGGCCATTAGAGAACGCAGCAGAGATGTTGCTCAATATATTCTTACTAGCTTACAATTAACAAACACATTCATATGGTATAATTGCGTAAATTTTAAATAAGCCAAGCCACGCCTCCTTGCTAAATACATATATGTCTGTATACTTATTAGGCTAGGCCAAAATTTGACCAAACAATGTTTTGGCCCAGCCTAATGCATATTTTCATATTTAACGAAGCAATTTTCCCTATTTCCAAATGGGGCAACCATTTCAGAGGAATATACTAATTTTAAGTCCGGAACGGCTCTCATCCGAAAAGCTAACAGCATGTTGAACAAATCTTCGTTTTGTCGCTTTTCTTATGAAATTAAGGTGTTAGCCATTTGCAGGGAAGCTCTTCTTTCGCAGTTTCGAAAAACGCTTTGATTACATCTCTATTTCTTGATTCAAAAACCCAAAAAAATCGATTGTTCAATAATTTTACTTGTTGTAAAAAAATATATTTGCATGTTGTTCAATTTAATTTTTAATGTTTTATGATGGTTTTTAGGGTAAAAAAACGAATATTCGAGTTTGACCGTTAATTACGCCCCTTCCAGTGACACGCCCACTTAAATTTTTCTTTTAAAAAATTATTTTAAGCATTGCAAATGTATTAAATATCAGACTTATACCTAGCCGTGCTCAAGTTATTAATTTTGCAACGTGTTTTAGCCGAATCATAAAGAATGCCACCACGCTCTTGCATTATTTTTTCTCTCTCTCTGTCAATGTAAACTAGTTGTTACGGCTACAACTATTTCTTTATCTTCTCCGCTAGTTCTCTTACAGTGATATCAAAGCTAAGCATTCTCTCCTAAGCACTAGATTTCGTTGTTTTGACTATTTTAGGTGTAGGTATATAGTACATTGCCGTTCAACTGAATAGGATCAAGAATTCTAAAAACTAAAATCACTATATCTGTTTAACCAGCATACCGATTTTAATAGAATAATTTTGTTGTATAAATTTATTGTTTTATGAAGCAAGAATGTTTACGGTTTACGGTATATGTATTTATACCAGAGGCCGACAGAGTCGTCTGCACTGTGCATAGGACAAAATTTCGGGCAGCGCAGTCGGCACACGTACAGCGTAAAGACTTCGTGTGGTTTCGTTATTCTGCCTGATGACGGAGCGGTAGAGAAAATTCTGCTCTGCTGACGTAGCGGCAGAGCGGGCTATGCACAAACGGCTTCATATTCTGCTCGCTTGCCTCAGCGGCAGAGACGCATTCGTGTGCCCTATGCACAATTCCTCGGCTTTCGCAGCGGCAGAGAAATAAGTAACGTATTTGACTTCGTGTCTGTTGTCTTCGCACACAAACGCACCAAAAAAATGTGTGAGTCTGTGTGCCGACCCCTGATTTATACTAAACAATTATAGGGATAATGTTAAGCTAGTGACTTTTTTCACTAGTTGTTGAAATTAAGTTGAGATTTAGTAGTAGAAGTTTATTTTGACTTATTGTGGGCTTCGCGGTTTGCCTTTATCCTAAAGCCGTTAATTGCGTTTAATTACATACATTTTAAGATAATACTTTGGTGCTGATAACATTTTTACCTTAATTAGATTGACAACATAAATAGCTTCTTGCATAACATAATTAACTTCAAGGAGCGATATAAGACCATAAAAATACAAAGAGTTTGATAAAATGGGGGTTTCTACTTATCGGGGTACAGATTTAACAATAGTATCAACGATAAACAGTATTCCATTATGATTTGCTGTCTGTATTTTTGGGCTAGGTGTACATATGTGGCTATACCGTCCCAGCTATTTCCCTTGAGCAACGTGACGTATTTATTATTCATTTTTACTCTGCCAAAAGCGTGAATTCTTATCTCTTGCCAGATCGGGCACCGTTCTTGGAAGTGCTCCATGTCTTCTGGCTTCTTCTGTGTTGTATAGGGTGCATGTAGTATCCTCATTTTTGTGATGGGGCCTTCCCCATTTGTTTCATTCCGCGATTACAATGGCTTGAATGAGGCTGGCTTGTTGTCTTTCCCACTCTTCCGGGCGCTCCATTTCGAATTTAGCGTTTAGTTTTTCAGCTAGGGTTAATAATTTTTGGAAGCATTGAGATTTGTTTTCAATTAGGTAATTTGCAAGTATATTAGGGTACCTGTGTACGGGCATTCGGAGCGCAATGGTGAACATAGAGGGAAGCCCAGCTTCCAGATGTATGGCATAGTCGGGCGTATTTTGCGGTAGGTAAAACATTCCTTTTATGAAATACCTTTGGATCTTTCCTACCTCGTCAGACGCGTCACAGCCCCATACTTCCGCAGTGTAGCGTGTAATTGCTCTTGCTGTTGCCTGGTAAATCTTGTGGTTCGTATTGATGTTTTCGATCCGATTGCTGTCCTGCTATCCTTTAATTTCAAAACCGCGAGTTTTTCAAACTTTAAATTACTGTTCAGCGTTACTCCTAGTTACGTATATTCCTTTACCACTTCGAAGCCCATATTTGGTCAGTCAATTAAGCAGTACAGAAACGAGATTCACCTATACTTTGTTCCATCCTTTTGGTTTTCTTTCTTGTAAAGGGGACACTTCCCCAAAGCATGAAAAGCCGAGCAGGTTGTCATGCTGCATAAACCCGGCAAATCCGCGGACGATCTGGCCGATTCTTCGCAGATTATTGGACAGCCCATCCGTAAGTCGAGCTATCCCTAATCACCAATTTGGGTTCAGACTGAGGCATGGTACTCCGGAGCAGCTGCATAGGGTGGTGGACATCCAGCAAGCATTCGACAGAGTTTGGCACGACTTGCGAAGATAAAACCCCTGATAAACCCCCAGCTGTTCCTGATAACACTAGTCAACACGATTTTTCCTCAAGGAACAAAACGAACTTTTTCTTAAAGATTTGGGGCTTAGAAATGGGTTGATGATATTTTTTTTTGTTGCTATGGCAGAACTTTTTTTTGAAGAAATTTTGAAGTCTGGTATTTTTTTTTAAGCTTTTTTCAGAGGTAGCGCTTGGTTTTTTTACATAACTCTAGTGCACAATCACGTCGGGGTCACAAAATGTTTGGCTATTAAGAGTTTTTAATAGCCGTTGAAACTCGTTTGATTTTAAGAAAAAAGTCTAGCGTTTCAATGGGGAATGTACAATTTATTTTGTATTGGTAATGTAAAGTAGGCGTCAGTATGACCGATATGATAAAGCGATGCGATTGATACGAAGATTATCTCTCTACTAGCTACAAGGCAAATGGGCGGACTTGCCAGCGCCCTATGCAGCAAGTGTTAAAGAGAGCGAAAACGAGCGATGAAAGGAGAGCAGATCGGGGCAGATGCTTAGCCGAGCACGAACGTCATATGGAACGCGAGAGACCAGCTTAGATGCTGCAACTGCAACAACAAAGCGAAGAAGGCGAGATAAAATGAAAAAGCGGCCGCTGTCGTGCATAACATAGGCTGATTAACAATGATTTGTACAGTGCAACTAATGAACATAATTAAATCATATTTAAGCTGCTTGACCCGACATCTAGTATCTTACGTCTGGTTGTAAAGAACTTTGCTATTTTGAAAAGATAATTAAAACAGCTAGAAGTTAAGCCCAAAAACTTTGTGATTTCAGCTTACCTTCTGGGAAATATAAAGCATTGAAATGCAAAAATGATGATTTTTGTGCGGTATTTTTTACAAAATTTTGACTTTAAAAACTGAGGAAAAGTCGAAAAATAATGATATCCTGTGTACTGTATTTATTTGTGTATAGGGCATTAATTTGCACTTTAGACTCTGGACTTTGGAGCTAAAATTCGTTAGCCAAACCTAAAAAATAAAAAAATTTAACAAAAAATACCTTTTGGAAGGTTGCGGACCCAACTTTACAACCAGACGTAAGATACTAGAGGTATGTGAAAAAAAAGCGCTACCTCTGAAAAAAGCTTAATAAAAAAATACCAGACTTCAAAAATTCTTTAAAAAAAAGTCGGTTTGGATCCTTGAGGAAAAAAAAAGTTCGATTTTGTCGAGTAGTGTAATTGGAAGCCTCCCAAGGAAAGAACGTTCCAAGTCGCACAGAGCGAGGCAGCGTGCTAGGGCCAACGCTTTACAGACTTTTCACGCACGATATGCCTAAAGCTAGCGTTGAAAATACGTCCCAGCCAATCGATGTGAAACTTTACACCTTTGCCTACGACACAGCAGTGCTGTGTCCTGGCATCCAGGTCTATGTTATCGCAACGAAAACGAACTTGGCTAGGATCATTGTGTTTCAGAAGAAGTCCCTCCGAAAGATCTTTAGTGCTGAGTGTTATGTCGGTAATAGAGACATCGCCAAAGACCTTGGAGTTCCCTCAGTCGGTGAGATTATTAACGAGCAAGCCACATGATGTTTCTCCGAAATCTAGCTAGGAACCACGCGGTTTCATAACTTCTGTTGAGTTCTGCTGGCGGTTGGTGCGTAAATATTGGCGATGGGTTTGCTAGAAATTCACTGGGGACTCCATCTGTTCCAGGCAGGGACGGTAAATAATGATTATTATACCCGTACTCAAAAAGAGTTAAGGGGTATATTGTATTTGTGGTAAAAGTGGATGTGTGCAACGCTGAGAAGGAAACGTTTCCGACCCATAAAGTATATATATTCGTGATCAGCATCAATAGCCAAGTCGATATAGCCATTTCCGTCTGTCCGGCTTGATGAGCGCCTAGATCTCACTAGGCGCTATAGGAGCTAGAGCAACCAAATTTTGTTTCCAGACTCATGTGATATATCACATGGCTATAAGTGTATTTCAACATTCCGCCACGCCCCCTTCCGCCACAACAAAAGACGAAAATCTGTGGCAGGCAAAATTTGAAAGATACGATAAAACTGAAAACGCAGTATCGTAGAGAATGACCATATCTACCAGATTGCCAAATCTGAATCAGATCAGATCATAATTATAGCCAGAATGAATAAATTAATGTTCAGTTGCTTCCCTCGCCTCCTTCAGATAGAGACCCGCTACTCATTCTCTTTCTCGCTCGCACACTCTGCCTCGATATGTACGCAAGCGCCCTCTAGCGGAGGAGATTTAGAATCTAAATATAGAATATATATGTTAGATGTGTAATATACATTGTAGATGTAGATAACAGATGTAGTAACACTTTTTTTGTTTAATTCTAAAATTCTAAAAAATCATAAGCTCAAAAATATATGTATATACCGATTGAGTACGGGTATAAGTAGAGTCGCGTCCCCAGAAGCGACTCACACGTTCCTTCTCGTTTTTTTTAGATAGTTCTTTTTCGGTCAATGATATCGTCCTACCAGAAGTATAAAAAATTAAAAGTTTATTGAACCGCAAAAGACAATAGACAAGAGGGGAAGAGGGTAAAGGGAAGACTCAAAATACAAGACTCAAAAGCTCGATGCAAGAGGCAAGAGTAAAAAAGGATAAATTATGCCTACAGTAATCAAATCGCAATGTGGTCTGGTGGGATAAGTGAAGTCTTCCTATTCTGGGGTCCCTCGGTTCAAACTGTGGGCAGGATTACTTTTTTTGTTTTCTTAAACAAATCTTTTTTTTTTAAGAAATTATTTTTCTTTTTTAAGAAAATTTTGTTTTTACGCACACCAGAAAATCCCGTTAAACATGCATTTTAAATTTGACCAAACTCATTTTTATTATGTTGACTGCATTGCCGACGCACTGCTCGATACTGTTTTTATATTTACATATTTGTGTAGGGTTATTTTTAAAATCAACATCAAACAACTTTTACCTGGATTTTGTATTGTTAAATTGTTTGTTTTGGGCCAAAGATGCTACCAATTCGGAATAAAAGCTGCATTACGCCTGGCAAAATCAAACAAAGCGTGGTTCGGTGGGATAAGTCGAGAATTCCGATCCGGGGTCCTCGGTTCAAGGCCTGCATTTTCTTATTTTTTTTTTTAAACAAATCTTTTTTTTACGCCCACTAAAATTTTGCTTTGCTATCCACCCACAGAAGCCTGTAAAAATTGAATTTTTAAATTGACCAGCCAAACTTAGTTTAGCATGTTTAGCATTGTCGGCTTCAACAACTTTATTTGTTTTATTCACACATCTCCTTTCCAAATTATCTGCGAGCGAAGCCGCTGAGAGCTTGCTAGTAATTATTAAATTTATGTGTAATCACACCTCACACAAAACAAGCCCAAACAACTAAAATTGCGAATTCCCGTTGACAGATAAAATATCGATATCAATAGTTGGCATGGGTAACAAATGTCGTCTGTTCTTCAATTAACGAATTTTTCGTTTTGTTTTGGTATAATATAATACGATTGCAAAAACGACATACGGCATATTCTTTAATTCACGAATTTTTGCGTTTTTTTCTTTGGTATAATAATAATTGCAAAAGCGATGGCATATTTAACTGAAGTATTTCATTTTCCAAAAGAAAAGCAGAATTTTCATCAAGATAAATATCGTTAATCAATTTGGAAATTAAACACTATTCGCTTTGGCGGAATCCAGAGCACACAAATTTTAATTCGTACGAATTTTTTCAAAATCGTAATTGAAAAAATGTGCGAAAATCCCGGAGTATGTCAGTGTATGTTTGTATATGTTATCTTATGGTTTATGTACCCAATGCAATACATTTGATAAGTACGCGACGAAATCGTTATCGTAACCCACGACTGCCGCATGCTCTCTCTCTCAGTCTTTAGTATCATTGTTCGCAAAAGAGACGCGTTGAGTTGTTTTTTGACATGAGGAGGGACATGAGGACCTACGCAGACCATGATCATAAGACCGTCATAAGAGTCGAGAAAAATAAGGACAGAAATAGAGGAACCACGATCGCGATGTTCCAATTTTAATTCTTCCACTTCCTTTATCTGCTTTTCACCTAAAGACCTATTTTAAAAAAATTTAAGAATATTTTTTCTGTTTCCATTATTCCGTTATATCACTGTACGAGGAAGACTGTGGGAGAGAGAGAGATAGTAAGCGCGTGGATGGGGTAGTGTAGGTACTGAAAATGTATTTTATTCTTGCTTTAAAATCTGATCCGATCTGATTTTTTTTTTCAGTCTTTTCGTATCTTCAAAATGATTAACGACAATTACAATTTTTTTTTGTGTAATTCTTTTAGACGCGTGCGGACACTGTATGCATGCATGGGAGAAAGCGAAGGGGAACTATCATTTGAGCCGAATCAAATAATAACTAATGGTAAGCGCCAGTACTGTCACATAGAACGTATGTATTTTGATTTCATTTTCGATTTGCAGTGCGCTTTTCCCATGAGCCTGGATGGCTGCAGGGCACACTGAACGGTAAGACAGGACTCATTCCGGAGAACTATGTGGAACATTTGAAGCCATACAATTAAATCATGTGATTTTAGCGATCCTTCTGCTTTCCACGTATGTCTGTAAGCAGCGTTAAGATTATATTGATTTCCGCATCTGCCGATGATAAAGTAGAAGGATAATATTCAACAGCAAAAATATATTGCTTGTACGCAAATTTTTTGTATCTATATGTTTTTAACTATCAGCAAAGATTTATTGACTTACTGTTTTACGCTTCCATTTGTTGCTTAATTATAATAATGAATTTAAAACAAAGTATTGTCTATAAATATAACAAAAAAAACATTTTACGCCGAATCAAATATTAAAAAAAAAACAACGAGGACGAAGAGGGGCTAAAAAGGGTAAAATGTCTGACCACATAATGTAAACCACACAACTATTTAATTAATCCAGATGTACTCGTATATTCGAAATTTGTAAAAATAGTATAAGATTCACTGTGGAATGAATTTATCAGCATATCAAATATATACCAAAAAATATAAAGCCAATACGCATTTTTACCTTGCATTACTCGTGTACTATACCCACCAGGATATTAAACAAAATATTAATAACAAAGGACACATAAAACGACGCGTATTAGCATTCCATACACACAATGAACACTAATGATATACTGAATCAACATTTTTGTAATACATACCATAAAAACTAATAATATACTGAATCATAATATTTTTGTTAACATGTTGCCAAAAATAAGTAAAAAAGGGAGTTTATATCAAATTATATATGATTTACCTATTAATCTAGAATAAATGACAACTAAGTTGTTTTGTAAATGAGAAGTTGTGCTTTCATTTATTAGCATGTCTGACATTTATAAAAAATAAGCTTAATATACACAATCTTTTATGTGCTACAGTTATAGTCAGTTAATAAATTAAATCATTTATTATGGATATACTTGAAAATAAAATAATTTCATTTATTCGCCAACGGAATTCAAAAAATTCTAAAATAGTTCATGTCCATCTTACGTCCTACATAAGGGCCCATTATTGCCATAGTTGCTCTTGGGGCGATCAAACAAAGGGTGCATATTTATCCTCCTTGTGAACATTTCTAAAAAGTCATTTATGAAGGTTAAGCCCAAGTGTTGTACATAGCCTTTTTCTGTTGAGAGCTGGACTGGTGCAGTTTTCCACCGCTTTCTCCTCCCCGTCTACAGCTACGGTACAATTTGCATGGGTTAAACCTTTTTCTGCCGAGCTTGCAGAGCTCAGAGGTGCGCATCCTATTCATGTTCGGCCTTGTTTACCGAGGTATGCGACATCGTGGCACTAATTGCCACATATTAAGCCATGCTCCGGTTATCGCAGTCAAATGACAAGCAAAAAAGCGGCTATCGTAAATCGTAAGATTTTTACGATTTCAAACCGGTTGCTAATGAGCAATTTATCCTAATATATTTAATAAATTTATTTCTAAAGGCCCCAAACTTAACCTCTCCAAAATAAACCCAAGCAACAACAAAGTGCGAGTTCCCATTTGACCGATAAAATATCGATATCAATATCGACCGGGGGAAAAATGTCGTCGGTTCTTAATTCACAGATTTTTTTTTTGTTTTGTTTTGCATAATGCGATTGCCAAAACAATGCCATATTTAACTAAAATATTTACATTTCCAAATCAAACAAAGATTTTTTTCAAGACAAATATCGTAAAATAATTTGGGACTCAGATACTATCGATAGGAAAAGTTACGACAACAGGAGCGCACACAATTTCAATTCGTACGAATTGTTCCAAAATCGTAATCGTAAAAATTGACGAAAATCGGAGCATAGCGGATTGTCTGTAAGTTGCTTGTTGTTCGGAGCAGACCGGCCTATAATTTCATATTACATATCATTAACTCTCTCGCGCTAAAGCTTGCGCTCTTGCTGAGCTTTTGGCTGCCGCTGCAGTTTCTGAGCGCTGATGGTATTATTGCAGTTCCGACCACAAACTGACAGTAAACGTACAATATAAAAAGCCAATTTTTTGTTTTGTCATATATATATTCATCAAGGTGATATAATTCGATATCCTGCTCTACACTTGTATTGATCATTTATTATAAGCTCACAGGGGGCCATTGGAATACGAATATCCTCCTTTTTTGGAAGGGGTGTTGTAGCACCAGATATGGCCAGCTCGTCTGCATAGCAGTTGCCTTCAATCAGGGGTGCCAGAGAAATCACTAGTGAAATGGGAAACCGTTTATTTGCAGTTTTATTGATTTTATCATTTCAAAACAATTGGTTTTTAATTTTTTTCCTTTTATGATATAAAATAATTGATTTTTCAAAGCTGTACTTTTATTATTTCAAAACAAAAAAAACATCCCATATCGTGCGAGTCAAACAAAGCAATGTACTCGGCAACTCTAGCAGTTGTCTGGCAACTCTCCGTGCATGGCAGCAATAAGCGGTAAAAAAAACACACATCTGAATTTTACGGTAAACTTAAATAAAATGCCTTTAAAGAGACTGTTGGCCATCGAAGAACTACGGAGGCAACATATTAGAATACAAACCTGGCAGCGCAGGCTTCTCAGATGCGCATCGGACTCGTTTTTACGTTCAGACGGTACTTATGTGGTTTTTGTGATTGTCTTCTCAAACAACTGCTTAGTTCATTACTTGGTTCAATGCTGAACTGGTCAAAAAAATAACTGAAACAATTGGCGCAAACACATTCTATGGCACGTACATAAAAAGGGGTAATATACATGTTTCTGGAATGCAAATGGCATTTCGCAACACAAATGCGAGCTCTTACAGTTCCTCGCTTAACACGACATTGACGCCATGCTCATATCAGAGACTCACCTAACAAATAAAAACTATTTTCACCTCGATGGCTATAACTTCTATGCGACAAATCATCCCGATGGTAAGGCACATGGAGGTACTGGCGTTCTGATCAAGAATCGCATTAGGCATTATCCATTGCCTTCATTTGCTACACCTTATCTACAGGCAACAGCAATTCATATTGAAATTCAGAGCGGCTACCTAAACCTAGCCGCAGTATACTGCCCACCACGCTTCTGCATTTCCGAAACAGCATTTGTAACATTCTTCGACCTACTAGGTGACCGATTTATAGCAGCTGGTGACTACAATGCCAAGCACACCCATTGGGGATCTAGACTTACCAACCCGAAAGGAAGACAACTATATAACGCTATAATAACCCCACGAAACAAGCTAGACTTTATCTCTCCGGGCAAGCCCACATATTGGCCCACAGATCCAAACAAGCAACCCGACTTGATTGATTTTGCAGTTACACGAGGGTGCTGCAAGCTCAGATTAATGTAGATCACTTCACAGATCTATCATCGGCTCACTCGCCCATTCTACTTCACCTTTACGACCATCCACAGCTTTCGGAACGCCCACACTTTCTAACTTCTAGCAAAACAGATTGGCTCAAATACAGGAAGTACATAAGCTCTCATATTGATAGCTGCCCAAACATTAATTTTAAAGATGACATTGATAGGTCAGTCGAAGCATTGGTTTCCTCAATGTCACTGGCGGCAAAACACTCAACACCAATATTAGCATCTAATAAACTTTCCAACAGCAGTCGTATTTCTAGGCACATTGAAGTGCTGCTACGCGATAAAAGAAGGCTTCGCCGAGAGTGGCAAGCACACAGATCACCTGCCTCGAACGAGCGGCTAAAAATAGCCAACCACCTACTACGCAGAGCCCTAGAAGATGAAAAGAACCGAGCTCAAATATCCTATATGGAGCAACTCTCCCCAACTAGCAAACGATTCCCACTGTGGAAAGCAAAATCAGGCGTATGCCCACCAATCGAGAGTGAATCACCTTTGCGTACACAAACAGGAGAGTGGGCTCGCAGCAACAAAGAGAAGGCAAATACATTGGCCGTCCATCTAGAAAACGTCTTCAAACCACACCCAGCAACGAATAGCTTTGTGCTCCCACCAACCAACAATCCCGAAGCTACTCCGCCTATCATATTCCAATCAGGAGAAGTCACAAGGGTCATTAAAGACCAAATCTCAAAGCAAAAGAAAGCTCCGGGCCACCATTTCATCTCTCCTAAAATGATCATAGAATTGCCGAGCTGTGCAGTGTATTTCCTTACTGTGATATTCAACAGCATGATGAAATGGGGCTATTATCCTCAAGAATGGAGGAAATCAGTCATCACAATGATCCATAAAGCCGGAAAAGACAAGTCCAAGCCATCATCATATAGACCTATCAGCCTACTGCCTTGCCTATCAAAGATATTTGAAAAGCTGCTCCTGAATCGTATCAAACAACACCTACACATAAATGGTGGCATCCCGACTCACCAATTTGGATTTCGCGAAAAACACGGAACCATTGAACAAGTAAACCGTATAACCTCTGAGATACGAAATGCATTTGAAAGACGGGAGTATTGCTCCGCTGTTTTTCTGGATGTCGCCCAGGCTTTCGACTGCGTTTGGTTAGATAGCTTAATCCACAAAATCAAAATATTACTTCCACAGAACATACATGGAATATTGGAGTCATACCTACAGCAAAGAAGTTTCGCAGTACGATGCAAAGATTTCCTCTCTGAATATCATCCAATTGAAGCTGGTGTACCGCAAGGCAGCGTGCTTGGACCGACACTGTATATCATATTCACAGCAGATCTACCGACAAACAGCCTAACAACAACTTCGACATTTGCTGATGATACTGCCATATTAAGTCGCTCCAAGTGCCCAAGAAGGGCCACGGATCACTTATCATCTCATCTCGTGGCCTTAGAAAAATGGCTAGCAGACTGGCGGATACATGTAATTGAGCAAAAGTGCAAGCATGTCACCTTCACGTTAAACAGACAAACTTGCCCTCCATTATGCCTGAACAATATAAACATTCCACAAACCACCGAAGTAACATACCTTGGTGTTCATCTGGATAGAAGGCTTACTTGGCGTAAACACATCGAAGCGAAGAGAAATCAACTTAAATTTAAAGCTAGTAATCTACATTGGCTAATAAACAGCCGTTCACCACTAAAACTGGAGTACAAAGTACTTTTGTACAGTGCAGTTCTCAAACCCATCTGGACATACGGCTCCGAGCTATGGGGAAATGCTTGCGTTAGTAATTTAGAAATAATCCAGAGAGCTCAATCGAAGATACTAAGAACTATCACTGGGGCACCATGGTACATACGGAATGAAAATATCCATAAAGACTTAAATGTAGGATCAGTTAAAGATGAAATTGCCAAAGTGAAAGCAAAGTACCAGGCCAAGCTTCAAGCCCATCCTAATAGACTTGCGCAGTCTTTAACTTGTCACACAAGCCATACACGACTCCGGCGAAGAGACCTTCCCACCCAGCAATAATACTTAGCTAGGGACGTACTCTAAGTAATTAAGTGTAATTAATTAAAAAAAATATTAGGCTAAGATTTGTATACTTGTCGTAAGTCTCTAATAGAGAAGATCCTATAAATAAAATCCCGTAATAATAAAAAAAAAAAAAGTTCATTACAATTACCAATTTTTGGTATAATAATCGCTATGCTTTTATTTGTGCTGCCATGGGTCTGCGCTTAGCCGAACAGGAGTTTTTGACATAAATGCAATGGCAATAATGTGTAGAAATGGTTTGTTAGTTTTGTTTTGGCATTTTGAAGCGATGCCACCTGGTTGAGCTACAAATGAATACAAATGTTTTCACAATTTTCACAAAAAGTATGCACACGTTTGACGTAAAGGAAGTTTTACTACAATGAGCTATTTTTTGTGATGCTTAATTAAAGAAAAACAGATTGCTCTCAATATAATTAATATTAAATATATTGCTCCGAATTCGAATTAAAAAAGGTGGCATTACTGTATTAACTTCGAAAGTCCGAATCGCCCTAGGTGGCCCCCTCGCTCTGCAGCGGATTGAAACCGGAATCGTTAAGTGAAAATTTCTGTGGCACCCCTGAATGTCTTGGTGGCCCGGGAACCATATTAGGCCAATAGAAAATTTCTGAGCTATCTCGTGAAGAAATCTCGAAAACTCTCCCGAGCTTGAGGAAATCGCATTTAGTGATTTAGCACAGCTTGGCTGTCGCTTTAAATGCTTGACCTAGTTGACATAACGGTTATTGATTGAAGGCAGCTCAAATTTCCTGATCCTTTTCCTGATTGTCATGAATGCGACTGAAGGAGTGCCTTATATTCTGCAGTTCAGTAGATTCCTCCTCCGACCATGTTGCCCAGCTTCGATCCATTTATGAAGATGTTTATGGCCCAGATGGGTCTCTGTCTGGTAGTCTCTCGAGCAAGTCGTCTCTCTGATGGGTCCTTCTATGATGTGCAGGTTAAAATTGTGCTTCTTGTCAATTACCAACCCTAAGTAAGTGGCACTGTCGCTGAAGGAGAGCCTGATTCTTTTAATATTGGGTGGTTGAAAGGCGGATTGTTTGTTTGTTTTTTTTTAATATTTTTAGTGCTACAAAGATGTACCTTTAGTTAATGAACTAGTCAAAAATTGTGTACTTACTTGTAAAAAGCACGAGTTCAGTTTTCGAAGGATAACTCTCATTCCGCCCAATTTGATCCATTCTGAAAATCGCGCAACCTCTGCCGTCATTGATTCGCAGAGTTTTTGAGTGTATTTCCCCAACAAGATAATTGCAACATCGTCCATGCTCTTACTTTGCAGCTGGGGGAGCTTCCAAGTCACACAGAATCTTGTTGACGGCTATGTTTCATATAAGAAAAAACAGAATACCAACTTGCGGGGTGCTTCTGTTGACATATTGACTGAGTGGACGAAGTTTCACCACTGTTGTTGTTGTTGCTCGACTGATACTGCTGCGGCTGCTGCCATTGCGGTTGCTGCTGTTGCTGCTGCCACAACTCCTCCTCTAAGTCCTCCTCCTAAGGCTGCTGTTCCCACACCTCATCTTCTTCGGCCTCCGTGTCCCGTGTTCGCCGTGAGCCTTGTTGGTGGAGGATGGGTGGGGTAGAGGAGCGAGAAGAAGAGGAGACGGTATACTTCAATGGTCTACGCACTACTTATTCCATGGAAGACTGGCAGATAGTGCACTGTAGTACCGGTTCGTTGGTGGTGGTGGGATATGTTAAAGAACTGGGAACCAAAACACCCGTGTTTCCATTGTAGAATAGTTACTCCATTTATTTTCCCTACAATTCTACCTACACACTCCTGGAGAAAAGGGTCCCTACACTCACTCTGGTGAGGCCAGCTTACCCGTCCTATGTAGCTGTTGCTCAGCTTCTCGCCTGCGGGGCACTTGTAGATTTTGTAAGAAAGTTCTGGCGTGCTCGGGGTACAGCCTCTCAATCGCACCAGGGTCGAAATTACAGCCATATTTATAATTTGCCGGGAAATAGTTTTGTAACAGTGTGATATATCACATGAGTCTGAAAACAAAATATGGCTTTACGTATAGCCTATAAGAACCAGATGCTCATCGGGACGGACGGACATGGCTATATCGACTCGGCTATTGGTGCTGATCAAGAATATATATACTTTATGGGGTCGAAAACGTTTCCCTCTCTGTGTTGCACACATCCACTTTTACCACAAATACAATATACCCATTAACTCTTTGAGTACGGGTATAATAAAGGACCCAGGAAATATTTTTTTTCAACCTTTTCCCAGTTTTTAAAATCAGAATTTCGTAAAAAAAAATAATTTGATTATTTGAAAGCTTGATATTTACAGCTGCATCCAATTAGCTTTTCAGAATGGAAAAATTCATTACAACCAAATATAAAATACTTAAGTTATGTGAAAAAAGCAATACTTTTGAAAAAAGCTTAAAAACTTCTAAAATTCTTAAAAAAAACCTATAATTCTTTAAAACAAAAATCTAAGGTGGTGCCTTTCACCTTTCTATCAGAAAAATGTGGTTTGGTTTCTTGAGGAAACAATTTCGATTTTGTAGAGTAGTGTAATCAAAAGCAGCTAATATACTTACACAAATTGCCATTTATTTAGAAAACAATTTTTCACAAAACAAAATCTAACATCAAATGTTGCGTTCTACAGAATGACACAAAATTAAATTAAATAGGCGACAAACATTTTTGGTCCAAATTTGCGAATTTTTTGACTAACATTTAATTTTTGAGGAACCTTTTTATAGAAAAATACAAAAACCATGCCACATCCTCTGGCTATAATTAAAAAAAAACAGCATGCAATTTGTTGCATGCGTTAACCCTTACATACACATTTTTTTCTACAAATTTATAGCATAGAAAAGAAAAAAATTCAAAACAAATATTTTTAATATGATAAAATTAATAAAATTCTACAAAAAATCCTTTACGCGGATTCCCATTTTGCTCGCGATTTCTGTGGCACCCCTGTTAGTTTAATGCATCCTGTCTCTAATTTGTGCAGAGTACTGTCTTTAAATTGTAAATGTGCTCCGACATATCTTAGCCAGATACTGTAATGTCATGTTGATATATCAAACCCAAATTGAATATCACATTTTTTTAATACAGCCGCTGCAGGCTGAACGTTTCATCTTAAATGTACCAATGTGTGTTGACCAAGTGCACAAAAGTTGTGATTTTTCATCAAGAACTAATTGATTTTATGCATTAGACAAATACAATTTTGAAAATGATTCTCCACCTTGAAGTGAAGAAAATATGACATCAATCAACTGGTTCTAAGACATTGTTTGCAATCAAATTTCTAAAATTTGTTCAATTTTATATTTCCATGCTAATGAAACTGGATACGGTTTCAAAAATGTTGCTTTGGCATCATTATCGATAGCTAAATTTATTTTCGCTAATTTATATTCCCCAAGCTTATTAAAAAATATTTCAGAAAATTCGTTCCTAATCTGTTCGGTAATTATGCTTTCTTCCAAATAACGGAGTATTGTTTTTATTCGTAACTGTGTACGGTTTAACTTAATGAAACCAAGAATCCATTTCACTCAATTGGTTCCTAATATCACCACATACTTATATTCTATTTCCGGACATGAACAAGTTCAAGAATTTTTATGAAATTGTTCAACCAGTTTTTTTGATACTTAACTGCACGGAGAGGCCGTCAGCCATTCTGGTGATACAGGGAGACTAACGGATGAAGGGCTGTCTCGCCATAACTGTACCCTCGGGTTGGGGTAGGGGCGTTTCAGGTCAGGGCTGCCCTGAACCCTAATGTTTCTTGTGCCGCCCTAATATTCGAACTTCTGCATTCAGGGCGCTGATACAGCACATTACGCTGTAGAGGGCTGCGCCCTGATATCATTGGCCACCGACATCGCCTGATGTCGGCTCATGATGCGTGGTCAGCACTCTTTTCATTCATGCACATCCGGCTTACCGGCCATGCCCTTTTTCTGTTAGATTTAGTTTTATACAACACTCACTTGAAAGCACTTGGCTTAATAAAGTATCTAACTCCGGCTAAAGCCATGATCAGTTTTATCTTTACTTTGTGGAAGCCAGAAGGCCGACCAAAAGGAAGGTTAGGTTAGGTTAGGTTAAGGCGGCTGTCGGGATCGTCAGAAACCCGACACACCTAGGCCGGCTTCGGCCCGTTGTGATACCGCATAGGCCGTTCCCTCTTCCCTCGTGAGACACTATGTTATCCGTTGTCCCATCCGGATGCCCTTTGAAGCCTGCGATCCGTCTGGGACTGATTGTAGACATGTCCGAAATGTCAATTAGGAAAGGTGCACCCAAGTATTGAAGTCTCCTTCCACTGAGAGCCGGACAGGAGCAGAACAGATGTTCCACAGTCTCCTCCTCGTCCTCATCTCTACAGCTCCGACAGAAGTCGTTGTAGGGGGCACCCAGCCTGTTAGCATGGGTGCCTATTAGCCAATGTCCCGTAAGGGAGCGTATGACTGAGCTGCACCTGCTCCTACTGAGTTTGCAGAGCTCATCGGTGCGCTTCCCAGTAATGTTAGGCCATGTTTGCCGAGCTATGCGACATAGTGGCACTGTTTGCCATCTGTCACTTATTAGTTGCTTAAAATGTTCTTTTATTTTGAGCTTGCAGGTGGCCATTGTCATACGAATATCCTCCTTATCATGGAGGAGGCGGATTGTTGTACCAGCTCTGGCCAGCTCGTCTGCTATACAGTTGCCTTCAATGTCCTGGTGGCCCGGGACCCATATTAGGCTGATGACAAACTGATAAGCCATCTCATGGAGAGATTTGCGACAGTTTGCCACGGTAGCCGAGCTTGTTGTTATCGCATTCAGTGATTTGATCGCAGCTTGGCTATCACTATAGATATTTATATAAGTTGTCGTAGGGGCACGTTCCTGAAGGCAGCTCAAGGCTTCCCTGATCGCTATGACTTCCGCTTGGAAGACACTGCAGTGATCTGGGAGCCTAAAAGAGTGTCTTATATTCAGATGTTCGGAGTAGATTCCTCCTCCGACTTTGTTGTCCAGCTTTGAGCCATCAGTAAAGATATGAATGGCTCCATCTGGGCCAGGTGGTCCCTCGAGCCAGTTGGTTCTGTGAGGGATGATTGTTACAAAAGGGTTAACTGTATACTCCCTCGGAACGCAGTAGTCCGTTCTTGTGGGGACGATTTTGTTTCCATTTAGGATGGACGCATGGCCGGTGTGATGTGACACCCATTGGTCAGAGTCAGCCATTTCTGCCTGCTTCTTACCTGCAAGGTCCAGGCCCTGCAGGCATAGGATAGCATTAGCGCATTCGTTGGTGTGGTGCTCAGGTGCAGTGCACTGCACCTTGCCCAGTTGTTTAGTGGTGGTCCCCTTCGATAGGGCAGGCCACCACACTGCGACTCCGTAGAGTAGTATTGGTCTTACTATTGCCAGGTATATCCATTGGACTATTCTTGGGTTCATGCCCCATTTTAGCCCAATGGCCTTCTTGAAAGTGTAGAGGGCTATCGTAGCCTTCTTCACTCTGTCATTGATGCTCAGGTTCCAGCTAAGCTTTTTGTCAATTACCAACCCTAAGTAACTGGCGCTGTCGCTGAAGGAGAGCCTGCATCCGTTTAGTATTGGGGGGTTGAGAGACGGGATTTTGTATATGGTTGTAAACAACACAAGTTCCGTTTTAGAGGGATTAACTCCCAGTCCACGGGACTTTGTCCATTCTGACAGTCGTGCGAGCTTTGCGGTCATTAGATCGCAGAGTGTTTGAGGGAATTTTCCCGAGAAGATAATGGCAACGTCATCCTTGTATGCTACCACCTTGCAGCCCTCCCTTTCCAGGTCACACAGAATCTTGTTGACTGCTATGTTCCATAGAAGGGGGGACAGGACACCACCTTGCGGGGTGCCTCTGTTGACATACCTTGACTGAGTCACCGTCCTGCATGTGAGCAATTGATCTATGAGCATCACCAAGTGACGATCCACTCCCAGGTCAGTGAGGGCCTCTGTGATGGCTCCCGGTATGACGTTGTTAAAAGCTCCCTCGATATCTAGGAAAGCTATTAAGGAGTATTCTTTGATGTGTAGGGATTTCTCTACTGTCGAGATTACTTCATGGAGTGCCGTTTCCGTGGATTTTCCTTTTCGGTAGGCATGTTGTGCGCCTGACAGCCACTGAGGATTTATGGTTGTTCTCAGCTTCAGCCCGACTAGTCTCTCAAAGGTTTTGAGAAGAAAGGACGATAGACTTATTGGTCTGAAGTCTTTTGGGGTTGTGTGTGAGGGTTTCCCTGCTTTGGGGATAAAGACTATTTTAGCCTTTAGCCAAGCGCGGGGGATTTTTCCCACTGTCAGTATCTTCCTAAAGATACTTTGCAGCCAGTTGATGGCCATGTCCCCGGCTTTTTGTAACTGAGCCGGAATGACTTGGTCTGGACCAGGCGATTTGAAGGATTTAAAGCTGTTTACTGCCCAGCTAATATTCCGTTTTGTGAGGATGTGCACCATCGAGGTTTCCGGGCCTTCACTTGGGGTGTCTGCCGGCTCGATGGTCGTACACCCAGGAAAATGAGTATCGAGTAGAATGTGTAGGGAGTCCTCACTAGAGTTTGTCACGTACCATCCGTTCTCTTGAGATATCCCACCGAGGAGGATGTTTTTGACAGCATCTTGCGTAGCCTTGCGGCTTCTGACGTGTCTTCAATTTCGGAGCAAAATTTTTGCCAAGAGGCCCTTTTTGCTCTCCTTGTTTCTTTTTTGTATAGGGTTAGCTTACTTTTGTAATTTTCCCAGTGCGCTTCCTCGCTGCTGCTTTTGGCTCTGTTAAAGAGAGTCCTGCAGTCTTTCCGGAGGGTGTCTATTTGTTTAGACCACCAGGGGGGTTTCTTTTTCCGTCTTGGTTTGGTTGAGGGGCAGTCTGCCACGAAGGCCTTATTGCAAGCTTCCGTGAAGCTGTCCACAAGACGATTAAGATCGTCTTGTGTGTCTGGGTATTTTGGTGCTAGGGGAAGGAGTAATTCCTCCATTTTTGCACTATATATATCCCAGTTGGCTTTCCTGGGGTTAATATAGTTAGTAGGTTTGGTGCTTTCGAGCGATAGAACTGTCTCGATGTACCTGTGGTCTGAGAAGGAGTGGTCCTCTAGGACTCTCCAACTCTTCATTATGTCTAACAGTTCGACAGTAGAGTGAGGTCGATAAGCTCTTGACGGTTTTTTATAATGAAAGTGGGGTCATTACCCCGATTACGAATAACTAGGTTGGAGTTTAGGATGAAGCTGAAAAGTGACTCACCCCTTACATTTGTATCCGAGCTCCCCCATTGGGTGTGGTGATCGTTGGCATCGCAGCCTATTATTAGGCTTGTATCCGACCTTTCGCTGTCGCTGGCTATCTTGCGAACGAGGTCACTGGGAGGATCGCTTTCCTCGTGAGCCATGTAGGACGACACCAGGTTCAGGCGTGTCCCCTGTAGCTCTAGGCTTGCCGCGTGTTGTCGCCATTGCTAAAATTGTGGAGCAGAAAGATATTTAGGTGCTTTCTTTCTAGTATGCAGATTCTAATTTTACCTTCAGTTTGGGCTACAATCAGCTTGTAGTCCTTCGTCGCTAATCCACAGACCTTGCCTCCTACCACCCAAGGCTCTTGGATTAGGACTATGTCCCCTCCGCTCGCGACTAAGCGGAGTATTAGGGCAGCGGATGGTGCTTTACAGTGATGGAGATTTATCTGCAGAAGCCTCAGAGACTTCATTGGAGTTGTTCTCCACCACTGTAATGTCGGCGTCAGAGTCGTCGAGAATCTCGTCACGACACAAGGCCTCAAAATCGAGCATCAGCTCCGTCTCCGAGGAGTAGCTCTCCAGGGCCGGCTCCGGGTCTACGTCGGGTGCCTCGATCTCCAAGGCAACGTCCCGCTCAACTGGGTTGTTGACAAGGCGCGCCTCGGCCGCTGCATCCGACTTGTAGACCTTCATGGTCACCGAGCTGAACCCGAAGTTGAGCTTTCCCTTGGCTGCCTCGATCGGGGCTAGTGACTCCTTATTCAGGATTATCACTGCCTGGTTAGTGGGGCCTTTCGATGCCTCCACTTTGACCACCTTCCAGTCTGTGTTTGGCAGTGTTGGGTTGCATATCTGCAACATCCTGAAGATCCGCTCGGGCTCCTTAAAAGTGGCCGGCACCCATATGCGACCCCTTGGTCTACTGGGCACCTCGCTCCAGTCCACAGCGACGAGCTTCGCCCCTTCCCTGGAACCATCCCATGTCTTTGCAGATTGGGGGTGGCCCGGGATCCTTCTCAAGAAGCTCGAAGCAGCGGTCGGCCAGTGCCGCTTCCACCCACTTCCATTGGCTTCTAGGAATTTTTTCCTCCGCGCTGCATTTGTCGAGAACGCCTATCAGCGCTCTCTCCTTGGCAATCTGCGCGAAGGATACGTTGGGGAGCACTCTGGAGCGCTTCGCGGCAGGTCCGGGCGTCTCTTGCGAGCGCTGCCTTTTCGGTTGTGCAGCCACCTTCTGTGGCTCCACACTGAAGTTGGGCAGCACCGCCGAGGCCCATTCCACCTTTTTCAGCCAGTCTGCTGTTGGACTAGCTTCTTTACTGGCGTTCTGCCGACGGATTATGTGCCCAGCACTCCTCTTTTCGGCATAGCTACATTTTTTGGCTTGGACACTGGTTGATGGCAAGCCATCACCCGCAGCTTCACCGGAAGGTTGGGCAGCCGCAATATTGCTTAGCTGCCCTTCCATGGTATCAGTTTTGGGTGTTGATTTTCCACCCATCCCAGATTTGGGATGGGACCCACTTGGGTTCATACCCGCGTCTTTCACCGTGCAGGTCTTTCCTGCATCTGAGCGGATCGGGCCAGGCCTTTGGGCCGCTGCCTTCTCCCGCTTGGGATTGCTCCCAGCCGGCATTTGGGGAGTGCCTCTCTCATTTTTGTTTTTGTTTTTATTTATATTATCGTTTTTATCCATGTAGTTCCCACGAGCTGCAGAGAAGGGGAACGGTCCACCCCGGCAGAGCTCTACTTTACCCGGGTAAGGCATAATTAAAACAGGGGGCTGCCAAGTCCCTGAGCTCTCCGTTCACGACTGGGCTAGTTTTGTACCGGGCCCCCATCCAGGCTGACTCTTGGCACGGGTCGAGTGACACCTTAGTGCGGCCCGGTGTGAGGTGAGTGTTGGGGATGGGATGTGGGTAGGTAATGTGTAGGGATGGGAGTGTGTGAGCTACTTAATGAGAGGCGGCACCACAAGCGCATCGTCAGTGTTGCTGCGTCGCGAACACCCGCTGGCTGTCCGGGACTGCTTATTTCCGGTACTCTCCCTCAGAGCCAACTTAGTTGATTCTCTTCGGGATGCCCGCTTATTCGCAGCTGACCTCCCCACTAGGGTAGGCCGTTCGCTATCCGCAACCTGCGACCCGTCCGGTGGCCTCAGCTAGGCCCCCTCTGAGCCACCTCAAAGCCCAATAGGATCATCGGAAAAAAAAGAAGGAAGATAGTTCTTACTACAAAATCTATCGATATCTATCGTGGCTGATGGTTGTGTTTAACTTTGCTCCCCTCGGAGAACTACTACCATGGGGAGCCCCAAAGGAGGAAAAAAAAAAGGAAAAGGGGAACCGGAGGAAGAGGACTCCACATTCGAAAGGGGAACTTTTTTCTCGGTCGATTAAAGCTTTTTTAGACAAAATTGATGCTAAAAATATTACAATAGTAACAATTGTTAAAATTAAAGAAGCAATTAAAATAATTGAAAAAATTATCTATACTGTTATTAACAGACTTTATGATTGGAAGTCAAATATACTTTTATATTATATAGATATAAATATTTTATTATCCTCCTCACCAGTAAATTGTGATGTATAAAAATAACCAAACTACGTCTACAAAATGTCAGTATCAAGCTGCTGCTTCGAAACCAAAATGATGATTTTTTGAAAAATGATTATTTAAATGACGTAATAAACATACTAATAAGAAAGTTGTTCCGATTAAAACATGAACTCCGTGGAATCCTGTTGCTATATAAAATGTTGATCCATAAACTGAGTCTGCAATTGTGAATGGTGCTTCGATATATTCGTATGCTTGTAAAATAGTAAAATATACTCCTAATAATACGGTGAAAAATAATCCTTGTGTGGTTTGTGAATGATTTCTTTCTATTAGTCTGTGATGTGCTCAAGTTACTGTGATACCAGAAGCTAGTAAAATTGCTGTATTTAATAAAGGAATTTGAAATGGATTAAAAGAAATAATTCCTATTGGTGGTCAAGAAGCTCCAATTTCGATTGCTGGTGAAAGTCTTCTGTGAAAAAAAGCTCAAAAAAATCTTACAAAAAATAGTACTTCTGATAAAATGAATAAAATTATTCCTCATCGTAATCCAATAGTTACGGCGTAAGTGTGTAATCCTTGATATGTTCCTTCACGTGATACATCTCGTCATCACTGGTATACTGTTAAAATAGTAATTACATTTCCTAAAAAAAATAATGAAATATCATATTGATGAAATCATTTTACTATTCCTGATACAGTTGTTATAGCACCAATTGCTCCTGTTAGAGGTCATGGGCTGTAATCAACTAAATGAAATGGGTGATTTGAATGTGTAGACATTAAAAATTAATTTACTTCTCTAGAGTATAAAGTTCTTAATACAGCGAAAACATATGATTGGATTATAGCTACAGCTGATTCTAAAACTAATAGAGCAATTTGAGCAATTAGCAAAAATGTTACTAAAAAGTAGGACATTGAAGGGCCTGTATTTCCTAAGAGAGTTAATAATAAATGTCCAGCAATTATATTAGCAGTTAATCGAACAGCTAAAGTTCCTGGTCGGATAATATTTCTAATAGTTTCGATACACACTATAAAAGGTATTAAAATAGCGGGAGTTCCTTGAGGTACCAAATGGGCAAATATATGTTGTGTGTGATTAATTCATCCAAATAATATAAAACATAATCATAAGGGTAAAGCTAATGATAATGTAAGAGTTAAATGACTTGTTCTTGTAAAAATGTAAGGGAATAGACCTATAAAATTATTGAATAAAATTAAAGAAAATAATGAAATAAAAATGAATGTTGAACCATTATGACCTGATGGTCCAAGTAATGTTTTAAATTCTTTATGTAAAGTTGTCAGGATAGAATTTCAAAAAATATTAAATCGAGATGGTATTAATCAATAAGCTGAAGGGATTAATAAAAGTCCTAAAAATGTTCTTAATCAATTTAATGACAAACCGAAAATAGCTGATGGGTCAAATACAGAAAATAAATTTGTTATCATTTTCAATTTATTGAATTTAAATTAATATTTTTTAATTCATTTGATTTAGGTGATGATGGTATATAAGAATAATAATTAATTGAACAAAACAAAATAAATGTAATAGAAAATACAATAAATAAAAGTAATCATCTAATTGGGGCTATTTGTGGGATCAAAAAATATTAAAATTTTAATAATTTTAGTTTGACATACTAATGTTATATATTTAACTAATTTTTTCATTAGAAGTAATTGCTAATTTACTATAAAATGGTTTAAGAGACCAGTACTTGCTTTCAGTCATCTAATGAAGAATTAACTCTGTTAGAAATTCATTTAATGAAATAATTTACAGGAACACTTTCAATTACGATAGGCATAAAACTATGATTTGCTCCACAAATTTCTGAACATTGTCCGTAAAATAAACCGGGTCGGTTAATAAAAAAATTAGTTTGGTTTAATCGACCAGGAGTTCCGTCAACCTTTACACCTAAAGCTGGGACTGTTCATGAGTGAATTACATCAGCAGCTGTTACTAAAATTCGAATTTGGGAATTTATTGGTAATACAATTCGGTTATCTACGTCCAATAATCGGAAACCATCATTAGATAATTCATTTGTTGGGATTATATATGAATCAAATTCGATATTATTAAAATCTGAATATTCGTAACTTCAGTACCATTGATGACCGATACTTTTTAATGTAATTGAAGGCTCATTAATTTCGTCTAGTAAATATAATAATCGAAGGGAAGGCATAGCAATAAATAATAAAATAATTGCGGGTAGGATTGTTCAAATTATTTCAATTAATTGTCCGTGTAAAAGGAATCGATTTACGTAACTATTAAAAAATAATATAAATATTAAATAACCTACTAAAACAGTGATTATTACTAAAATTAATAGTGCGTGGTCGTGGAAAAAAATTAATTGTTCTATTAGGGGAGAGGCTCTATCTTGTAAACCTAAATTAGCTCATGTAGACATTAATTTTCTAATAAAAGTAAAATACTTTATATATGGAGCTTAAATCCATTGCACTAATCTGCCATATTAGAAATTAATTAGTTAATAATGGTAATTCAGAATAACTATGTTCAGCAGGTGGTGTATTTTGGTATCATTCAATAGATGAACATAATTGTACTGGATAAATTACTTGTCGTTGGGACACTAAACTTTCTCAAATAATGTAAAAAAAGAATAAAATCCCAAGTAATGAAATTGAGGAACCAATTGTTGATACTACATTTCATGTAGTATAAGCGTCTGGGTAATCTGAATAACGTCGTGGTATACCTGCTAATCCTAAAAAATGTTGAGGGAAAAAAGTTAAATTTACCCCAATAAATATAATAACAAATTGACTTTTTAGTAATTTGTTATTTATTGTTAGACCAGTAAATAGAGGGTATCAATGGATAAAACCTGCTATAATAGCAAATACAGCTCCTATAGATAATACATAATGAAAATGAGCAACTACATAATATGTGTCATGAAGAATAATATCAACAGATGAATTAGCTAAAACTACCCCGGTTAAACCTCCAACAGTAAATAAAAATACAAATCCTAGAGCTCATAAAATAGCTGGAGAATACGTTAGTTGGGCCCCATGAAGGGTAGCCAATCAACTAAAAATTTTAATCCCTGAAGAAAAAAAAAAAAAAAAAAAAAAAAAAAAAAAAGGGGAGGAGACACAAAAAAAAAAAAAAAAAAAAAAAAAAAAAAAAAAAAAAAAAAAAAAAAAAAAAAAAGAAAAAAAAAAAAAAAATAAAAATATTAAGGGGGGAGGGGGGGAAAAAAAAAAAAAAGAACCCGAGCCCCCCCCCGAAACAAGAGCAAAAAAAAAAAAAAAAAAAAAAAAATTTTTATAATTTTTTATTTAAAAAAAAAAAAAATAAAAAAAAAAAAAAAAAAAAAAAAAAAAAAAAAAAAAAAAAAAAAAAAAAAAAAAAAAAAAAAAAAAAAAAAAAATATTTTAAAAAAAAAAACAAAAAAGAAAAACCAAAAACCAAAAAATTTAAAACTACGCGCCGACAATGTGACCAGCGATCAGAACCAAACGGCCACACTACAAAATTCAAATCCACGCGCCAAAAGGGCGCCCAGCCCTCCGAACCAAACGGCCACACTAGCAGCTGATCGTAACAACTAGCAACCGGAGCCAATACCTGAATTCGCTGGGAGGCCCCCAGGTTTGGTAAGCATTGAATGGTGTGGTTCTTAGAGCGTACGATTCCTCTATAACCCCACTATCCCTGCTATATACCGTCCATTTCTTTGGAATGCATTGATCACCGTGTTAGAGCGTACGATTCCTCTTCCCGGTAATCTTTGCTGTTCTTCTCCAAATTCATTCTCGGAGTGCATTGTCCTCTGGCTTTCCCCTCCCTACTCAGAGCGCACTTTCCTCTGTCTCCCCAACCTTCTCCTCGGAGCGCATTATCCTCCGCACCGATCACTTCTCCTCGGAGCGCATTATCCTCCGCACCGATCACTTCTCCTCGGAGCGCATTATCCTCCGCACCGATCACTTCTCCTCGGAGCGCATTATCCTCCGCAACGATCACTTCTCCTCGGAGCGCATTATCCTCCGCAACGACCACTTCTCTCGGAGCGCATTATCCTCCGCAACGACCACTTCTCACGGAGCGCATTATCCTCCGCAACGACCACCTCTCTCGGAGCGCATTTTCCTCCACAACGACCACTTCTCTCGGAGCGCATTTTCCTCCGCAACGCATCTCCCTCGGAGCGCATTACCCTTCGCCACGCAACGTCTCACTCGGAGCGCATGGTCATCCGCAACCCAGTGATCGCCCGGAGTGCATTACCCGCCGCGACCGATCTCCACCAGGTACGACCTGCACGCTGCGAGTAGCCACGTGCGGCCCTGACGACCCTGAAGGAGGACATCGAGGACGATCCAGTGAACCATTCGAGCCATATATCAACTCTGTATGCCTACGCTAAATAAACATAAAAACCTACTTTTGCTACCCTACCCGTGTCGCCTTCTTCTTGAACCTAGAGCCCTTTCTTTCAGCTACCACATCCAGAGATCAAACAAATTTCTGTGAACCCCGGCGCGGCGAGCATACCCCGGACGAAGCAACGTCACAGTGGCGCCCGAGCAGGTTGTGGTAGCTTAGAATTGAAATCTCATTTATGGTCAAGATGGCAAAAGTGTGGATCAACCAAGCGACAAAAGCAGAACTGATCAGCTACTGCGAGGAATTTGGATTGGAGAAGCCTGAAGGAGTGGAAACATTAAGGAAACAACTAATTCAGTTCACGGAAAGAAAGGATCTAAGTAAGGAAATACTGGAGAGGCTGGAACAGCTCGAAACAACCCAGACAAGAGGCAGGAGCCCAAAACAATCACCGAAAGTAATAACACAAGCCAAGCCAGCTATGGAAGAACCGCAAGGGGAACCGAAAACGGCAAAAAAGAGAGCTTTGTTTCCAAAGCAGACACGGAAAGGATCACCAGAAGCAGTGGCCATAATAGATAAAATAAAGAAGTGGGACCTCACATTCACTGGGAATGGAGAACTACTCGAATTCCTCAGTAGGATGGAGGAATTAGCAGAAACATACGGGATCCAGATAGACCACATAGTATTTGCAATGCCGGTAATACTGGAGAAGAGTGCATTGGACTGGTGGCACACGAAACCCGGCCCCATAACAACATGGGAGGAGGTGAAAAGCCAGCTGAAGGAGAACTTCATGTCACCACAATACCATGAAGAGCTTATAAAGATAGTATCGGAACGGAAACAATCAGAAACGGAGACAATACGAGAGTTTATTCAAGACTTGAGAAAATTGATGAGATTCGGGACGTACACCGAGAACGTGAAACTGGACATGGCATACAAGAATTGTAGGTTACCGATCAAACTCTATGTGAAGAAAAAGGAATTCCAGATGCTATCAGAATTCATTATAACAGCGGAAGAGTTCGAGAAACTAGAGAGAGAGGCAGGCCTGTCAAAAACCATGCCCAATAATCAACAAAATAACCAGACACCATGGCAACGGCCACAATGGAGACAAACAAAATGTCACCGATGTGGACAAATAGGACACGAATCGAGAGGATGCACCAGGGAGCCAGTATTATACTGCTGAACATGCAATAAAGAAGGAGTACGAACAATAGACTGCTGCAGGAAATCACAGGAAAACGCACAGGGCCCGGGACAATCCCGCGAATCACCCGGAGCCCAAAACACGCAGAGCGGACCACCACAGACTTAAGATACGAGGACAACCAGCTCGTGGGGATGGCCAAGATCGGCGGAAAGAGGATGGAGGTAGTAATAGATACGGGAGCCACAAGAAGCATCTTGAACGAAAAAACGGCTAAAATACTACAGAACAACGGGAAGGAAGAAAAAGAAAATAGACTGATCAGACTCGCAGATGGAAGTACACAAAAAACCACGCGTACATTCCTTACCGAAGTAGAGCTAGGAGGCCAGGAAACGACATTATCATTTTTAATAATGGAGGGGCTACCAGACACGCCACTACTCGGAATGGACTTCTTAAGGGACGTAGGAACCATCATTACATGCGGAAACAGTACCGTAGTAATCAGTGGAAGGGAGAAAAAACAAAGACACGAAGAGAGGGCAAGAAACTCACAACCGGAACCAACGGACAAGGAAATCGAAAAATGGATATCAACAGAGGTCTAGAAATTCGACAACCTCGGCGGAGTAAGCAACATAACAACTCATCGAATATTCCTCAAGGACGATAGACCAGTCAAACAGCGATACTACCCAAGGAACCCAGCACAAATGGAGATCATCAACATGGAAATAAACGAGCTGAAACGCCAGGACCTAATAGAACCGTCATGAAGTCCGTACAGCTCACCAATAGTCTTAGTCAAGAAAAAAGCAGGAGATTGGAGACTATGCGTCGACTACAGACTACTAAACGAAAAAACCGAGAAGGACGCATACTCGGTACCACGGATGGACTTCATATTAAACCAACTAAGAGAGGCGAAATTCATCAGCACACTGGACCTAAAGTCAGGCTACTGGCAGATTCCGATGGAGAGTCAAAGCCGACAGCACACAGCCTTCACAGCCCCTGGGCGAGGCTTGTACCAATGGAAGGTAATGCCGTTCGGACTCACCACAGCGCCCGCAACGTTTCAAAGGGCATTATATTCGGTTATGGGACCCGACATGGAGCCGTTCGCTTTCGCATACCTAGACGATATAATCGTCATTGGGCGAACGAAAACAGAACACATGTAGAAGCTTCAAGAAGTGCTGAACCGATTAAGGAGAGCAAACTTGCGCATCAACTCAGCGAAATGTCACTTCTTCCAACAGAAGTTGAAATACCTGGGACACATGGTGAGCGAGGAAGGAATACACACAGATCCGGACAAAGTGTCAGCCATCAAAGAACTGGTTGCACCAACAACACTAAAACAACTATACAGTTTTCTGGGGCTAGCATCGTGGTATCGAAGGTTCGTACCTACCTTCACCGAGAGAGCGAAGCCACTACAAGAACTACTGAAGAAAGGACAGAAATTTACGTGGGGAGAAGCCCAAGACAGCGCTTTCAACGACCTGAAACACTGTTTAACAGAGGCACCCATTCTGGCCTGCCCAGATTTCAGAAAAACCTTCATCCTACAAACAGACGCAAGCGATTGCGGTTCTAACACAGGAGGATGCAGACGGAGAACACGTAATCTCATACGCAAGCCGCAAGCTAAAAAGCGAAGAAACTAAATATTCGTAGTGATAACGGACCACTTAGCCCTGAAATGGTTAAATTCCATCGAAAGCCCATCCGGCCGAGTACCAGATGGGCATTCGGACTACACCACCACTCGAAATACGCTATCGGAAGGGGAAGCTCAATGCAGTGGCGGACGGATTATCCCGCTTACCACGCGAAGAAGTGAGAATCACAGAGCTGGTGGAATGCGCTTGGTACGAAGCAAAGTGGAAACAGGTACAAACAACCCCGAAAATAGCAGAAGACTACACGATTATACCGACACATACCAAGCCAAACGGATGAAGACATCCAACCATGGAAGCTGTGCGTGCCAAAACAAGAAAGGCATAGGGTATTAACGGAAAACCATACGAACCCAACGGCAGGCCACCTAGGGATACGACGCACAAAAATAAGGATCCGACAGCGATATTTTTGGCCAGGGATAAGCAGAGATGTAACAAAATTCATCAGAGCATGTGAAAGCTGCCAAAAATTCAAAATCTCGCAACAAGCAGCGGCGGGAAAAATGCTAACAAAAATCGCCGATGCCCCATGGGAAACGATATGCGTCGATTTCGTAGGACCCCTACCAAGAACATCGCACGGGAACACAGTACTCATCGTGTTCATCGATAAATTTTCGAAATGGGTAGAGGTGACACTAGCGAGGAAAGCAACCGCCGATACACTCATAAAAGCGTTCCGAGAAAAAATACTAGCACGAGGAGGAACACCAAAACAGCTGATATCAGACAACGGCGTGCAATTCACAAGCAGGAAAACCAAACAGAATCATGGACAAATTTAATACAAGCGCACGGAAATTCAAGCGACAAATGGAGGAGAGTAAGGCGAAGCAACGCAAGGTGGAGGTCATACCAGCGCCACCACAGCTAGGAGGAAGGATGAGGGTGCCCGGCACCAGAGTTGTGGCACCACGAAGAACCGCAAAAGCCAGCGAGACCACGGCCAGTCCAGCAACCATGACACTAGAGGCGGCAGGGACCGAAGGGACCAGAAGGAAGAGAATAAGCAGGGCCAACAACACCAGCCCCGAGCCAGCACAACCAAGGGCCACTGAGTGGATCAGCTGGGCACGACAAGTCGAGCTGGAAGAAATAGACGACGATATATTGGACATCGGAGGACCATCAAAGAGTCAAGAAGCAGAAGTACGGAGGCCAGATCCAACACCAAACACGGCATCTTAGGGTCAACCACCAAGACGAACAGCAGAGTCACAGACATCCAGCCAGGCAACAACGCGGACCCACACAACATACATAAGGGCCACCATACCCAGCAACTGGGAAGTCCCCCAAGGATGCGAACTCAGCCAAAATCAAGTGGCGACCGTCCAGCGGGCGATCGACGACCGGAAAAGCCACCACCAAAGACGATTCATGCTGTGGAGCGAGGAAATACCAGACCAGGCATGCTGGGTGAAAATCGGCAGATCGGGAGACGTACGACTAGGCGTCTGGTTCAACGCAGCGGGGACATCCGGACGACCCACCCTAGAAGGGGAGGGGGGAGTGTGACGCCCAGCTCGACCCAGCGCCAAGCGTCACAATAACAACAGCATATTCCGTATTATTATTATTTCATTCCATTTAAACATTTACTTAGACATAAGAGAAACAACCTGAAGATTAATTTAATTAAAAAAGAAAGAAAACAAACAAAACAACAAACAACATGACTTTTAAAATAGCGACCAACCAGGAACAGCCAAACCAAAATATTTAAATCTACGCGCGGACAATGTGACCAGCGATCAGAACCAAACGGCCACACTACAAAATTCAAATCCACGCGCCAACAGTGTGCCCAGCCCTCCGAACCAAACGGCCACACTAGCAGCTGATCGTAACAACGCGTTAGTACCAGAGACCGGAGCCAACAGCTGACTTTTGGCAATAAAAGCAGCCGCAACAGAGCCATCAGCACCATTCCTGTCTTGGACTGCCAAGGGTGGATTCGCTCCCCGAGGCTTTGGTATGCATTGAATGGTGTGGTTCTTAGAGCGTACGATTCCTCTATAACCCCACTATCCCTGCTATATACCGTCCATTTCTTTGGAATGCATTGATCACCGTGTTAGAGCGTACGATTCCTCTTCCCGGTAATCTTTGCTGTTCTTCTCCAAATTCATTCTCGGAGTGCATTGTCCTCTGGCTTTCCCCTCCCTACTCAGAGCGCATTTTCCTCTGTCTCCCCAACCTTCTCCTCGGAGCGCATTATCCTCCGCACCGATCACTTCTCCTCGGAGCGCATTATCCTCCGCACCGATCACTTCTCCTCGGAGCGTGTTTAGAGTGAGGACGGCGCTGGCGGGGCAACAGCTCTGTGGGCATTCCAGCCACACCAATGTTAGCAATCCAGCTACGCAAGCTGTTGCCCTCGCTCTCGCTCTCACGCTTATGAGCTTTTTTCCCCCCGGTGACGCGCTCTCGCGCGCATATTCACCACGCTTGCGCTCCCGCCCACGCTCACGCTCCCGCTCTCGCCTCCGACAGCCCTCGGCAGCTGGAGTGCCACCGATCTAGGCACTGCGCTTCTTCACCCACAAGCAAACGGTCGGTTTTGCACGCGATACAAATACATATATATATAAGCCCAGAACAACCCCGAAATATTTACGAGAAGAAATTGGAACTGCCTAACGTCTTTAATTTGGGATTCTGAACGGTGGAACTTCGAAAGCCTCTTCGCTCAATCATTGGTCCTTCGAGCCGGATATACCTCGCCTTCCCCAACCATATCCAGCCTTCGAGCACGGCATCGCCTTCACCACCAGGATCCCAAGATAAGTACGATTTTCGTGTGCCACAAGTCCCTTTCGTTCGCGATTTGTGTTCCAAAATTCCGAAAAGTCCGAGTTCCGCGATATAAGTACATATATATATTCTTATATATGTACTTATTTCTCATTCTGTGCCATCCGTTATCCGTTTCTTCTTTTTTCGACACCGCAATATTATCGGCAATTCCGGTCGTTCTCCCTTCGTTCATCTCCAACTACCAGTGATACGGTAGTTCTTCAATTCCTTGTGTCTGTCCATTACTTACGGACAAATTAAATAACTAAAAATTAATTAAAAAAGTGCATTCCGAGCATATGTATGTACGTACATTCCAGCCCATAAGAGCGGCGTACATACACACACATCTACATCCGTGTCTCTACAGGTGCATTCCAGCACGACCCACCCCAATAAAATATACTTTGGCACACTCCGAGTGCAACTACAATCACATCAAGTGATACCATACCTATAAACACATATATATTTATTTCCATACATTCATACATTTATTCCCATAGTTGGCCGCAATATATTGCCAGCTATATACATAACATACATAATTCCATACCATAAAAATACCACTCCCCGTAGAAAAATACCGCGCTCCATACACTACATACATACTCCGCGCAAGTGCCAATTTTAATATAAAATTCGCGATTCCGTACAATTCGTGCACTCTAGCCACTTTTCACGATCGCTACCCCAACTCCAGCATCCTCCACTTTCCAAATAAATTACTCGCGACCAAGGCACGGCGCACTTATAGTAATTATTTGGCAATTTCCACTGCCAATTGGCAAATTGGTGTTTCGGTCCTTTGTTGTTGTTTTTTTGTTCCGTGCATCAGAGGTAACGCAATCCAAAAATATCGGTATCGTAACCGAGTCTTGCGTTCGACCGAAAATAAATTAATAAAAAATAAAAATACAATTTCCAAACAAACACACCGCCACTACAAGAAATAAATTAAACGATCCACGATTTCTTATTTAAACCGTTTCGTCCTCCTTTTTCCGATATTTTCTGTTTTCCTTCGGTATTTCTCTCGATAGTTCTCCAGCGCCAACTCCGCAGTCATATTCTTGACTGTAACTTCCGGTAACGCTTACGGCGACTAGGTTTATCTGCACTTTGTCGATCCAAACCGACATCAAGAGCAAACTATCGCCCATTCCAATCAACTATCGAGGATATAAATGCCATTCCGTCCGCCGTCCATCCGCAAATAACCCAGTTCTGATCACGACTGCGTCAAAGAGGTAAACGGAGGAGCCCGCACTAACAATATTTGCAAAATATGGCCAAAATCAGTGTAACCGGTCCTCTCCTCGGCACAGCGCAATATGAGTCACTCATTGTTTGAGAAATTTCACTTCACCGTGATCTCAAACAATCCGAGTCGACCCGACTATTGTTTTCCAACAAGCTCGAGGCCTTTTTCCTGACAGCCTTTCATAAGTGGGTTATATTTGTTTCCCGGCGTCTTTCTGTTGGAATTCCACTCAGATCAGTCTTCTGTCCCTCCAGGACTTCCAAATCCGATTTTCTGTGCGTGTGTGAGTTCGGAATATGCCAACAGGTCACAAGGACGGCAACCAGCTTCTGCCTGTGACCTCTTCCAACCGGCTATGCACCTCGTCCGCCTCCGGAACTACGCCTACTCAGAGAATCAAGGCACCCCTCACTCCGAGAGCAGCCAGTAGCAGCCCTTCGGCAAGGACCAAATCGGTTCTGTTCCCGTCTCCTGTCACTCTTAAGGTTCCAGCTGTGACCAAACAAGATCCGAAGGGCTCCTTCGTCAGCTCTCGCCACTGCATCACAATGGCTCAATCCGCCACCTCAGTCGCTCGGACCAAATTGGTCGCCGCTATTGGCCGACTGTCGCACCTGGCAGAGCGCATCACCGCCGCCCCATCCGCCTCTTTGTCCGAGGTCCGTCGAGGCCAAATCCTCAGCATGTGGACGGACGTCGAGGCCGAATATAAGGCCTGCTCCGCGGTGATGACTGACGAGGAGCCAGAAATCCAAGCGGACATCCGTGACACATACGGTGAATGCTATGGGGTATTTGAGCAGTGCCTCAGTGACCTCAATGCCCAACTGGCCACATCCACAGTTCTTCCTCCTTCACAGCCAGTTCAACAGGGCGGCTGTCGACTGCCTCCCGTCAATATTGAGGCATTCACAGGGGACTACGTCCGCTGGCCCACATTCCGGGATCTGTTCACTGCGGTCGTGATCAACAATCCTAGATTGTCTCCGGTAGAGAGGCTGTATTACCTCACCGAGAAGACCCGGGGCGATCCGAAGGCCATCGTAGAGAAATCCCCCCTCACTAATGACGGTTTCGAGTCCGCATGTTCGGCTCTCCGCAGCCGATATGAAAATAATCGGCTTCTGGTTACCAACCAGATAAACATCCTCCTCTTCTTGCCCCGCGTAACTTCCGAGTGCAGTCGGGCTTTGAAGGATCTACAAAGTACTATGCAGGGGGTCTTAAATGCACTAGCTGTCTCCAACGTCTGTACCGACAATTGGGATAGTCTCCTAGTGACCATCTGCGCTTCCAAATTGCCAAAGTTAAGCCGGGCGTTATGGGAAGCGTCCGTAACGGACAAAAAGGAGGTGCCGCCCTGGAAGGAAATCGACTCTTTCCTGACTCAGCGATACCTAACGCTAGAGGCTATCGAGAGCGACCCCTCCACTTCCCAAAGCGCTCCGAATCCGGCACCCGGCAAAGGAAATCAGAATCCGCCATCCTCCCAGAGCCAGTCCAATCCGTGCCGTTCCCAAGGCAGTCCTGTTCCAAGGACAGCGCACTCGTTCCAAAGCCACGTGAATCCGAGCAAGAGCACGTGTGATCTCTGTTCCAAGGAGAATCACCCAATCCGACTATGTCCTCATTTCCTACAAATGACCGTGGATGTTCGCTCCAACTGCATAAAGCAAAAGCAGCTGTGCTTAAATTGCTTCGCAAGAGGCCATCAGCTTCGCGACTGCTCAAGCTCCCACAATTGCAACACTTGTGGAGGACGACACCACACGCTTCTGCATCGTGGCAATCCACCATCCAGCGAGTTACATTCCACATCCGTACCCAATTTCACATCCGTACCCAATTCCACAGCTTGGCCAGACGTCGATCGACCGGTACCGTCCGCAGAAGATTCAAGCTCTCCCGAACCTCATCCTAACGTTCAGACGTATTTCGCCTCCGGCACAAGCTCTGTCCTTCTAGGCACGGCAATTATTAATATTTGCCACCTTGGAAAAATTTCCGCGCGCGCGCTCTGATCGACTCGGGCTCCGAGGCAACGTTCATTACGGAACGCCTTTTCAACACGATTCAATTGCCATTCCAACGTATTCAGACACAGATCTTCAGCCTCAATCAGACAGTATCCGCTCATTCCGATAAGCTCTGTCAAGTTTCCATTCGCTCCCCAACAAGGCCGGGTTTACGATTAAACGCTTCGGCCTATGTTATCCCGGAATTGGCAAAGAATCTTCCGTTGCATCCTATCTCGCCAAGTTTATTGAAAGATCTGCCGAGTCTTCCATTGTCGGATCCTACATTCTTCGAGAGCTCACCAATCGATGTCCTGATTGGAGCCGATATCCTACCATCGGTCATGTTGAGCGGCTTACAGCCTAACATATGTGGCTCTCTTCTCGGCCAAGAAACCATTTTAGGATGGGTGCTCACTGGTCCCGTGTCCGATACGGCGTGCCATCAAGTTGCATCCTTTTCTTGTCAAGTTTCCAGAGAAGCTTCCAATGTCCCAAATGTGCCCATAATCCGTTCCAAGCTCACTTCTAATGCTTTTTCGACTTTTTCATTTCGCCCTAGCCTTCCACATACAGACATGGCTGCTCGATCCCGTTTCGACCGCACCGTGGAGAGCAGACGTTCCCGAGGTACTAAGTCTTACCAATGCTGAGTCTGCTCTGCAATCCATCCTCTACGGAAATGCCGCCGCTTTCTCCGCCTGGATTCCGAAAGGAGGCTCCAAGCTGTCCTCCACTTCAGCTACTGCACCAATTGCCTGGCTCACCGACACTCCGGCCACGATTGCCGAAGCGGTGATCGGTGTAAGGTGTGTAACCGGAGCCACCACACATTACTCCACCTTCCCGAGTCTCGGCGCCCATCTGGCTCCTCTGCGGCACCGCCGCCTTCATCTTCAGCGTACAGCGTCGATGTGCGCCCTCGTCTTCCTGTGAGCCGCCCCGGCATAGGAATTCCGAATCCAGCAGCAACCTCCTTGCTTCCAAATCGGAGCATATAGAGTCTTTGCAATCCTGCAAGGGGGGGAGAATGTTTAGAGTGAGGACGGCGCTGGCGGGGCAACAGCTCTGTGGGCATTCCAGCCACACCAATGTTAGCAATCCAGCTACGCAAGCTGTTGCCCTCGCTCTCACGCTTATGAGCTTTTTTCCCCCCGTTGACGCGCTCTCGCGCGCATATTCACCACGCTTGCGCTCCCGCCCACGCTCACGCTCCCGCTCTCGCCTCCGACAGCCCTCGGCAGCTGGAGTGCCACCGATCTAGGCACTGCGCTTCTTCACCCACAAGCAAACGGCCGGTTTTGCACGCGATACAAATACATATATATATAAGCCCAGAACAACCCCGAAATATATACGAGAAGAAATTGGAACTGCCTAACGTCTTTAATTTGGGATTCTGAACGGTGGAACTTCGAAAGCCTCTTCGCTCAATCAGAGCGCATTATCCTCCGCAACGATCACTTCTCCTCGGAGCGCATTATCCTCCGCAACGACTACTTCTCCCGGAGCGTATTATCCTCCGCAACGACCACTTCTCACGGAGCGCATTATCCTCCGCAACGACTACTTCTCTCGGAGCGCATTTTCCTCCACAACGACCACTTCTCTCGGAGCGCATTTTCCTCCGCAACGCATCTCTCTCGGAGCGCATAACCCTCCGCCACGCAACGTCTCACTCGGAGCGCATGGTCATCCGCAACCCAGTGATCGCCCGGAGTGCATTACCCGCCACGACCGATCTCCACCAGAAACGACCTGCATGCTGCGAGTAGCCACGTGCGGCCCTGACGACCCTGAAGGAGGACATCGAGGACGATCCAGTGAACCATTCGAGCCATATATCAACTCTGTATGCCTACGCTAAATAAACATAAAAACCTACATTTGCTACCCTACCCGTGTCGCCTTCTTCTTGAACCTAGAGCCCTTTCTTTCAGCTACCACATCCAAAGATCAAACAAATTTCTGTGAACCCCGGGGCGGCGAGCATACCCCGGTCGAAGCGCCGTCACAAACGTCTTCTTATTTTCTTTTTATTTTTTGTTTTCTTCTTTGGTTTCCATCTGCTTGCGAGCAGAACTTCTCAGTCAGTCACAAATAAACATTGCAAATGAACGAACGCAACGGCTACCTTTTTTCTGTTCAAATATAAATTTCCACGGCATTGGTCAAACTCTGTTCAACAGGTTATGGGTCCAGGATCGGATATTTAGATCGGAAAATAAAAGAGATTGTTTTAGTTAGGAACTAAAAACATCGGTGTGACTCAGAAAGAAAACGATAATCAGCTATGAGCGGAATTTATTAAATAGACATATTGGAGGAGGGAAACTATGACTCATGGTCCATTCAAATGCGGTCTGTGCTGCTGCACGCGGAGTTGTGGAGTGTGGCATCTGGTGAAGCATCTGGTGATGTCACAGCATCGGATGTCCCTGAAGGTGCAAGGGCCAAGGATGAGAAGGCACTGGCAATGATCACGCTATGTGTGAAAACTTCACAATTGGGATACATCAAGAACTGCAAAAAGTCGGCTGAGGCATGGAAAAAATTAAAAGATGTCCATCAACCAAGTGGACCAGTACGAAAGGTTCAACTGTACAAAAAATTGCTAAGCAAGCGCATGGACCAGAGGCAAAGCATTTCAAGCTACAAAAACGAATTTATTGATATATTGATGAACTTCGCACAATTGTTTTGTTGTCGAGCCTTCCAGAACATTATGAAAATTTTGTAGTCGCCATAGAGACGCGCGACAGTCTCCCATCTTTTGACGTTCTATGTATAAAACTGAAAGAAGAAGGCGAGAGAAAGGGAAATTAAGAAGAACAAAAGGAATGCGCATGTTCAGTCGCATATTTATGCAGTAATTAATATTACATAATATACACTTATCGAATAAGTCAGGTCGACCCATGTAACGGGAGACATAATAACAAACGACAAGGCATTGTAGCTGAGTCAACAATAACCGCTTCTGCAGCAATTTCTGCCAACGATGCGATCGCTCGTCAGAGGGCAAAAACACTGGTGCAATTGCTGACTATCACAATTGCCCAATAACACAATATCATATTAAATCCAAATTAATTCAATATTAATTCCAATTCCCTTTTACCATATTCTTACTAGACTCAGCACTTTCTGTACCTTTTGTTACCTATAAATAGAAATTAAGTTTGTTGAATAAAATCAGTATCAGAAACAGTACCATCACTGCCTGTTCACTCATTCTCTACAACTGCAATCAACAGAGGCTGTCGCCGTGTCTTCAGACCCTCATTTGCTCGACGTAGGAATCCCTCTCCGCAGTTCAACTGGTTCAAGTTCTAGTTGCGACGACAAATTTGTAGACGGTGTGCATACCAAAACACACACACAAACACACATTAACAGCGCAAAAGCATTTGCTGCAACGCAGAAGCCGGCCCGTGCAGAGAGCGCAAAAGAAGAGAAACAAAACAATTATATGTTTCAAGTGTGGTGAGCACGGGCATATGAAGGCTCAGTGTAAGAAAGAGAGCTCAAACGAAGGAAAATCAGCAAGAGGAGAGAACAAGCAGTGCAGCCTATTAAAAATAGTATGTGGTGTTTGGATAGTGGTGCGACGAACCATATGTGTTGTGATAAGCAGTTATTCACAAAGTTAGAAAAACACACAGAACTGATTGGCCTGGCTGACTCCGGTTTTCTAAAAGCTGAAGGGAAAGGAGAGGTTCAGCTGAAGACAGATCTATGTACGCTGTCGTTAAAAGATGTTCTCTATGTTCCCAAAATGAATGGACATTTTTTCTCCGTGAGCAGTGCAGTAAAAAATAAATGTTATGTCACTTTTGGGCAAGAATATGCGAAAGTAGTCCAGGACGGTGATTGTATTATAAAGGCAAACAAGGTTGGAAACTTATATATGTTTCAAGGAACACAAAACAGCTGTTTTGCTGCGATTAAGGCTGATGGTGCCTTGTGGCATGAAAGGTATGGCCATTTGAATATCAGCAGTATGAAAGACTTACAAACCAATGGAATGGTGCATGGCATTGAAAATATGGTTTGCCCAGCAAGTATGAATTGTAAAACTTGCATGCTCAGCAAGATACATACGCAGCCATTTCCTCTGGCATCCACCAACAGAGCGCAAGACGTTTTGGAATTAATTCATGCAGATGTGTGCGGGCCATTTGGCACACAATCACTTGCTGGATCGAAGTACTTTCTAAGCTTCATCGATGACAAATCAAGACGTATATTTGTGTACTTTCTACGGCGGAAGGATGAAGTCTTCAATAAGTTTGTCGAGTTTAAAACACTGGTTGAACGGCAAACGGGAAAAAACCTTAAATGTATCCGGAGCGACAATGGCGGTGAATTTGTCAACAAATCGTTTGATGAATTTTTGAAGAACCATGGGATCGAGAGGCGGCTGACAGTTGCCTACACTCCACAACAAAACGGCGTTGCTGAGAGAGCAAACCGCACCCTGGTAGAGATGTCAAGGTGTATGCTGGTCCAGTCAGGATTAGGCGAATCCTTGTGGGCTGAGGCAGTCAACGCAGCTGTATATGTACGGAATCGACCACCAACCAGTGCGCTGACCAGTATGACGCCTTTGGAAGCGTTGACTGGTAAGAAACCTTTTGTTGGTCATCTAAAAGTTTTTGGCTCCATTGCAGTTGCCTTGGACAAGGGTCCAAGGAAGAGTAAGCTTCAACCAAAAGGCAAAGAATATCGCATGATTGGGTATTCGGTAGAGCTAAAGGCTATCGACTGTATGATCTGGTGTCCCATCAGGTGATTGAGAGGCGAGATGTCCTCTTTAACGAGCTCCAAGGCGACAGGGATGCAGTCACAATCGAGTTTCCTATGAAGGAAGATACCAAGCAGTCGGAAGGTACTGACGGAAATTCTGATGAGACAGCGACGACCCTGATGAGGATGCCAGCAGCGATGAAGGAAGCAATGTCGACGACAATACCAGTAGCAGCGACTCTAACGCCTACGAGAGTGCAACTGAGAAAGCAGACTCAGATGATACGGTTCCTCGTGTTGGACCGGGCAGACCAAGGCTGATTCGAACCGGCAAACCTGGCCGCCCGAGAAAGGAGTACAATATCCTTGGTTCTCTGGTTGCCAGCAACGTGAAGATTCCATTATCCTATGAGGAGGCATTGAAAAGTACTCATGCATCACAGTGATCCGAAGCGATGCAACGCGAATATGATTCACTAATGGCAAACCAGATATGGCAGTTGGCAGACCTACCAATAGATCATCGGGCAGTTGGATGCAAATGGGTGTATAGCCTGAAACGCGGTAAAGATGGCCAGATTGAGCGGTTCAAAGCACGGTTGGTAGCAAAAGGTTGCTCCCAGCAGTATGGCATAAACTATGCCGAAACATTTTCACCAGTTTGCAGACTGGAGAGCGTGCGATTTATTCTCGCTCTAGCAGCAGAATTGAAATTGTTTGTCAACCAAATGGATGTGTGCACGGCATACCTCAACAGTGACCTGAGTGATACGGTGTACATGAAGCAACCACAAGGGTACATTGAACGATCTCACCCAACTAAGGCGTTGTTGATTAAAAAGGCAATATATGGATTGAAGCAATCAGGAAGGGAATGGAATGCTAAACTAAATGGCGTCCTTATTAAATTGGGATTTGTTGCCTGCGATAATGAGCCTTGTCTCTACCAGCAAATAGGGAAAGGTAACTTATCGTTAATCCTGGTATATGTTGACGATTTACTTATAGCATGCCAATCCAAAGAAGACTTGCTCAGAATTAAATCGGCTATTTCCAATTCGTTCGAATGCGTTGAAAAAGGTGTTCCAGAGCTGTTTTTCAGTATGGAGGTGCACCGTGAAGGTGAGCTTGGGCCTATCACCATAGGCCATTCGCAATATATCAAGGAACTATTGCAAGCTCACGGCATGGAGAAATGTAGACCAGTGGCTACTCCGTTGGATGCGGGTTTCCAGGTAGATTGTACTGATGGGCAGTGTCAAAGAGTTGATCCTGTCAAGTATCAATCCATGATTGGTGAGCTGATGTGGCAAATGATATTTCTTAAGTAGGCCGTCGATTGCGAAATGTCCCAACAGGTGGGTGTTTTAAATTGTTGTGTGGACAAGAATGTGTAGAGTTGTTGATCGAGAGTTCTTAATTAATTGTGTGCGTTGCTTAAGACTATTTTATTTCCGGGGTGCTGACGCACCGCTATTTGTGAGGAGAGACGTGGCCAGAGCCAGGGTTCGGTGTCTCTGCGTATATCAGTTTGGTTATTGTCTCCCGCCAGCGTGGATGCGCTGACCCTCCGCCGTTTGTGACGAGCCATGGCTAGAACCATGGTTCGTACACCCCCCCCATTTCTTCCGGGTGGGTGAAGGAGAGATTAGTGGCGTCGCTTGGCGGGTGCTGAGGTTCGCATTTTTCCGGGTTCTCCTGTCCTTTGGCTTGTAATCTAGTCACTTTAGCGTGGCGTCGGTAACGTTATATTTTCTACTGCTGCTCTGATCGTGATATTTCTGCTGTTCTGGGTGCTTTGTAGTTGGTGTCTGCTTGATGGGTCGATTATCCCATATGACGATGGTTTTCTCGGCAGTTTTCTTTGGTAGTTCTTGTTCCAGGCATTCTCGAATCTGCGGTGCTATGTCGGGTGACCAAGGATCCGTCGGTAGTTCTGGGTCGTCTTCGGTGGGTTCGGTGGCTCCGGGGTCAAACGTTTCATTCGGGTCTTTCGGTAGGATGGGTCTGTCGAATGTAAATGCTTGGATCTGCGGGGCCAAGTCCGGCGGCCACGGCTCCGGGACTGGTTCGGGCTCATTTTCGGTTGGATCGGCTGCTTCGGAGTCAAATGGCTGGCTGGGGTCTTCGGGTAAGAGGGTTGTATCGAAGGCGCTGGGCGGTTCGATCCTCCGTTGGTAGTCGCTTATGTGGGCGACGATGGGTGTGGTGTCGACCATGGGTATGATGTTTTGGTACGCCGGGTGTAGTACTCGTGTTATACTATAGCCAGACTGGTACGTGAACAGGTGAGTCGCGATGACGGCTCTGGTATCGCAGCAGCGACTTGTGTGGGCGACGAAGATCTCGGACATGGCTCTAGGCATTGCTCGTTGCATGGCCCAAGAATCATGTCGGTACGCGGAAGGTACTCTAGTGTGTTGGCGAGGATCGGGGTGGCGTCGGCCATGGGTACGACAGGGCGGCGGTCGGTGCATCGTGGGGGTATCGTCCTGGTTTCCGGGCCCACGTTGAGGGGCTCTGTGGATATCAGTTCGATTATGGGCCCCGACAAGCGTGGGGTTAGCGTGGCTGTTTCCCGTGTTGCTGGGCTGTCGGATGGTGGTCGCCGTTGTCCTTTTTCGATGTTGATGGTCGGTTTTGAGGGTGTCCATGCGTTCAACTCTTCCGTTCTGGATTCTGTGCGTGCTTGCTCTGTTGCTTGTTTTGGACCTGGGCTTCCTGTGTCGAGCGCGGGTTCAAGTGTGTTTGTCTCGTGAGTGAGATCCTCGTGGTTTGTTTGGGGTATGTGTCCCCTGTGGTTGGCCTAGGACGCAGTTGCTCCGTAGTGACCGTGGGACTCGTTTTCCGATTTCTTGGTTGCGGTTTGCTGGTGTTGACCTTGGATTCGTGTTCTCCGTAGTGTGCCGTTGTTTCGTATTCGTTGCGATTGGTTTGGGTGTCAAGTGCTGCGTTGCGTTATTGGGTGCCGTGTGCGTTGTGGTAGGTCGTGGACGTAGGTTCGTTGCGATTTGTTGGGGTTTCTGGTATCGGGGTTCGGCGTCTTGTACGTGGATGGTAGTAAGCACGGGTTCAGTGGGCATGGGGTGACGGTCTCGTAGCTGTAGCAGCGTAGATCCGCATTGGATCGTCGTTTCGGTGCCACCTAGGAAGTCCATGCCGACAATGACTTGTCCCAACATGTTTGGCAGGACCAGGAGCGGGATTTGAACCTCTCGTTGATCCAGCTTGATGTGCGCCAGTAGAACTTGTGAGATTGGTGGTGTTGTTGTCTAGTTGTCGGGCGAGGTTTGCGCTGATGAAGCTTCTGGATGCCCCGGTGTCGATTGTGGCTTCCGTTGCGTGTCCTCCTATGGTCACCATCGCCACTATCCGGCCGTTGGTTACGTGTAGAGAGTTATTTAGTCGCGGGTTGGAGGAGGCGTCGTTCCCGGCTGATCCCGTGTCAGTTGGGGACGCATGTCGTTTCCCGACGTGTTTTGGCGGCAGCAATTTACGGCCGTGTGCCGCGTTTGCCACATTCCCAGCAGAATAGGATGGAGGGATTATGGCAGTCATATGCCGCATGCCCGGCTTCACCACACCGGCGACAGGCTGCGCGTGGGGTGGTGATGGAGGTCGTGATCATGTGATGGGCTACGTCGGGATTCGCCGTACTGTTTGGATGAGCTGTTGGTCTCCCTGGTGTGTCTGTCGATTCCCAATGGGGACTCAGAAATGGCGTCTGGTGCGAGTCGCAATTCCTCTGCTCTGAAGCCGGCCTTGCGTATCTTGGAGTGTTCCCCCGGTGGTGCGAAAGTGGTCGGGATGGTCCGCTCTTGGATGCTCTCGAACTCGGTGGCCAACGTTGTGAGCTGCGCCAAGCTTTGTAGTTCGTGTCGCCGCACGTACATCTGGTATGCTGGCAGGGCGTTATCGTAGATCCTGTTCAGTTCCTTGGCTGCGTTGTACCTGGCGTGGTGCATGAGTAGACGTATCTCGATGAGGTAATCCGGGAACAATTCTGCTACCGCTTGCTTGCGGGCCCGGATTCTGTCTTCCAATTGTTCAAAATACCGTGGCGGCAAGAAGAACGTCAAGAATTCTTGGCGGAAATATGCCCATGAGCTGCCTTGTAGCTGGCTGGTGCGGTACCAGCGGCTGGCCCGATCGGTGAGAAGCTCTGTCATGGCCCGAGGCAGCTGATTCGTGTCCACCGTAACTGGAGGTCTGGGCAAATCGGCTGGCGTTACGATGCGTGGTGAGCAGGGTGTGCTGTATTCGGCCGCGGTGGGGACTTGTAACCCGGCTTTTGGGTCGATTTTCCGCTGTTCAGATGTCCCAGGAGTGGTGGGTAGGGGTGACCTGGAGCGTCCTGCTGGTTTGGCGTATTGCAATTCGAGGTCTGCTAGTCGAACCCAGGCATCCTGCGAGAGTGTCCCGGCGACTAATGCGGCGAATCTCTTTCGTCGTTCCTCGACTGTTCCTTCGTGGCCAATCCGAATTCCTCGGCCAGGGCTTCCAGCTCGTCCCGCCGGAGTTTGTAGATCCAGCCGGTGGTGACTCCTGGATTGGTATGGTGTCTCTCCGGGTAAAATTCGTCGGGTTGACCGGCTTCGTGGGCTTCCATGGTGTGTGTCTGCGGTTAGTAGCACTGACTTACGTTGTGTTGGTGGTACTTTTGTGCTGTAGCCCTTTTGCTTGCGACCGGATTTTGCGAGGGTGCCGGTTTTGTGCTGGACGAGTATTAGTCCTTACTAGCCTAGAGTAGCCTAGTTTTCTTTCAGTGGCCGTGGGTCTTTACTCCACAAAGCTCCGTATTAAGGTGTTAGTCTCCTTAAAATCACCAAAAAGTCCCTGCTCGGGCGCCACTTGTGAGGTCCTATTTCAGGCTAAGGTATTCATCAGTCTGTCCAGGGTCCGCTACAAGAAAATTTGTAGATTGTAGGTGACTTCAGGTGTCGGGCTGGCTTGAAAAGAATGCAGTAGGCAGCGAGAAATGATGATGCGACGGTTTTTGTTGTTATTTGTTTATTCACTCTTCATTCATTCACTTTACTTCTTTTACGTTGCTACTCTGGCTTGTAGTGGTATGGTGCGCTGGTGGACTGCGTAGTGCAGTGTCTTGGGTGTGTGACTGAGGGACTGCCTTGTGCAGTGTCTTGTGTTTGGGCTGATGGACTGCCTGTGTCTTGTATTCGGGCTGATGGACTGCTTACTCTTTCGGCCGATCTTGGCCCTTTTATGCAGCTGGCGATCGCACCTGAGACCCGGAAATAATAATTAATTCTTGCTGACTTAAGGCTATTGGATAACAATAATTGTGGGGTGTGGTAACTAGGTCGAAGCTTGGTGCTTCATTGACAATTTTTAGTGGGTCAGTAGTGTTCAGAAGAGGTTTTTGCTGAGACTGCATCGCAGTAGGTGCGGGCTGCAGTTAGGAATTGGGTTTAGGATTGATTTTGCTAACTCGGCCTAGCGGAAGGTGATAGCTGAATTTGGGCCGGTAGGTCGATAATTTTATGATGGCTTGACTTATTGTGAAATAACGCAAATGATATTTCTTATGTAGGCCGTCGATTGCGAAATGTCCCACGAGGTGGGTGTTTTAAATTGTTGTGTGGACAAGAATGTGTAGAGTTGTTGATCGAGAGTTCTTAATAAATTGTGTGCGTTGCTTAAGACTATTTTATTTACGGGGTGCTGACGCACCGCTACTTGTGAGGAGAGACGTGGCCAGAGCCAGGGTTCGGTGTCTCTGCGTATATCAGTTTGGTTATTGTCTCCCGCCAGCGTGGATGCGCTGACCCTCCGCCGTTTGTGACGAGCCATGGCTAGAACCATGTCTATTTTTTCATTTTTTTTAGGTTTAATGAACAATACCTTAAACGAAGCCTAGTTAATGCATCTATCTAAAACTAAAAATGTATGCCAAGAAATATTTTTTTTCCTACTTTTCCTGAGTTTTTAAAGTCAAAATTTCGTGGGAATATACCGCGAAAAAATGATGAAATTTTAATTTGAAAGCTTAATATCTTCCAGGCGTTAAGCTACAACTACAAAGTGTCTAAATCGGATTTATAGACCTAACTCTGAAAAAAAAATATGAGAAAAATACCAGATTTTAAAAAATTCCTAATAAAAAAACTTAACTATAGAAAAAACCATAATTCTTTAAAAAAATTTAAATTCCGAAATCCATCAGAAAGTCATTTTGGGCCACAGCGGAAATGTCGGGTCGACTAGTGTCATCAATATGAACTAGTTTCTAAGTTTCAATATTTTTCGAAAAAACCGACGAATTCAATTTTTAATTACATTTAAATACATTTAATGTATATTTAACTAAAAAAGTGTATTTTCTTTTCGTGGTAGCAACCCCTAAACATTAAACTAAAAGTTTCGAAAAAATTCTATAATTTTATTGAATAACAAAGAACAGAATAAGGGGTTAATTCAATTTTGGCCAAGCCTTAATTTACACCCAGCAAAAAGAATTTTGCAAAACGATTTGTCTAGTTTAAGTAATGAATTTTTGAAAGTGTCCGTTTTTATACCCGTACTCAAAAAAGAGTTAAGGGGTATATTAGATTTGTGGTAAAAGTGGATGTGTGTAACACAGAGAAGGAAACGTTTCCGACCCCATAAAGTATATATATTCTTGATCAGCATCAATAGGCGAGTCGATAGAGCCATGTCTGTCTGTCCACCTGTCCATCCGTCTTGTTTGACGCCTGAATCTCAGAGACTATAAGAGCTAGAGAAACCAATTTTGGTTTCCAGACTCATGTGATATCACACTGCTTCAAGTGTATTTCAAAATTTCGCCCCGCCACCTTCCGCCCACACAAAAGACGAAAATCTGTGGCAGGCACATTTTTAAAGATACGCTAAAACTAAAAACGCAGTACTACGCAGTATCGTAGAGAATGCCCATATCTACCAGATTGCCAAATCTGAATCAGATCGGATAATAATTATAGCCAGAATGAAGAAATTAATTTTCTGCTGCTTCCATTGCCCCCTCCTGCCCACAACAACGCAACTCATTTTCCTTCTCGCTCGCACACTCTGCCGCGTTCAGTGCGCGAGCAACCCATAGCGGAGGAGATGTAGAATATAAATGGTACATCTATAACACTACTCGACAAAATCGAACTTTTTTTTCCTCAAGGATCCAAATTGACTTTTTCTGATAGATATGGGGCTTTAAATTTTTTTAAAGAATTATGGTTATTTTTCTATGGCAGAACTTTTTTTTGAAAAATTTTTGAAGTCTGGTATTTTTTTTAAAGCTTTTTTCAGAGGTAGCGCTTGTTTTTTTCACATATCTCTAGTATCTTCCGTCTGGTTGTCCCCAGAAGCGACTCACACGTTCCTTCTCGTTTTTATTTTATTTGGTTCATACTCAGAATGTGCCAATGTGTATGTTTATTGGGGTAGGTTGTGTCTTCTGGAATGCACTTGTAGAATGTATGTCAGTATGTGCGTATATATTTGTATGTAATTAGGTATATCAGCTGCGGACTGTTGTGCAGCTGGATCTTTGCTGAATTTTACGTTTAATTATTTTCACAATTCATGAACAGAAAAAAAAGACGAAAGACGGAATTGAAGAACTACCGTAGCACTGGTAGTTGGAGTTGAAGGAACGGTGAACATGGTGGTGCCGAAATGAGAAGCGATAAAGAAAACGGATGGCACAGTAGGAAGGAATAAGTACTTATATAAGAATTTATATATGTACCTATATCGCAGAACTCGGACTTTGAGAAAATTGGGAACACAAATCGCGAATGGAAGCGATTTGCGGCAAACGAACGTCGTACTTATATTGGGGATCCTCTTGTGGTGAAGTTTATGCGCCAACGCTTGAAGGCTGGATTTTTTCTTATGGGAAAGGCGAATATAAAATCCGGCTCGAAGGACCAATGATTAAGCTGAAGGGCGTCTCGTCGGGGTCCACAGATCAGAATCCCGAAGTCGAAAGAAAGGTCCAAGTTTCTTCAATGTATATCTTTATTTATTGTAAGTGATCGCGTGCAAAGGAAGCCGGCCGTTTTGCTTTGGTTGTAGAAGCGAATTGATTTTCATGTAAAAGTAAGCTGCCGGCGGCTGTCGGCAGCGAGAGCGGGAGCGTGAGGGTGGTGAGTATGAGCGCGCGAGAGCGCGTCACCGAGGGAATAATGATCATAAGCGTGAGAGCGAGGGCGAGGGCAACAGCTTGCGTAGCTGGAATGCTAATACTGTGGTGTGAGCGGAAAGCCCACAGAGATGTTGCCCCAAATCACAAAATCTGCGACCATTTCGAATGGGTGTATGTGGTGGTTATGGCTTGCACAAATTGGTGTGCCGATAAGCTGGACTTTCCAATACCTAAAAAACTAATATCTTTTCAAGTTCTTTTCTTTTCTAGTGATAAAGTTCACTTAAGAACCAGAGTCCAACAATACTCTGGCTGAATGATGTTGGCTTGAGCTGGCTTTAATATCAAAAACTGCTGTGGCTTAAATTACTTGGTCATTGTCGCGTGCCATTGTATGATTCGAAACTAGTGGACTTGGAAGCCAAGCAAGAAGAGATGAAATGATCAGTTGCCTTGCAAAATTAACATTTCTGATCTTGAGAAGGCTTGGCTTGAGCCACAGTCAACGAAGTCTTTCCAGATTGTTTGCCCTGTGAATCCTGACTTGTCTTTTTTCCTTTAGATCGCCCTGAATTTGTCTCTTCAGCAGATAAATGTTGGTAGCGTTTGTTAAGCGAAGATACACAGTCTGTTTAATATGGTATGGATTGATGGTCCAAATTCGTTTTCCATCGAGAGCGGGTTTTTTTTATCTACCTTAGACATGACGATGTGTATCAGTAAAACATACGAAATTTGCCTACAGACTAGAGCGACTCGTAAATAGCGGAAGCTGTTTCAAGAAGGGATCTCAGCCCAGATGCAGACGGACCTTGCATGCTTTGCAACTCGAACAGATGGGCTATACTATTTAAGAATATTAAGCAATCATTATTGTACACCTGCATCAAGAAAACGGAGCCTCGTAAGCGCGAAACGAGGCCAGACGCAATCATCAGTTAGCCCCAAGGAGAGCTGAGCTACAGCAACATACTTCGGATGGTCACCAGGCGCGAGGACAGTAAGCTCCAAGAAGTGGGCGATAATGTTAGTAGAATCCGGAAGACGGCTAAGGACAAACTGCTGCTTTAGCTAAATGGCGCGAGAAAGAGCAATACGGCAAAGCTCAAGGAAGTGATCAGCGAGGCATTGGGCGTGCAATCGGGCATCAATCGGGCATGTAATTAAATTTACCGACATTAGCCGTGCAGTTGGATTTGTTCGCGCAAAAATTGGGAGTATGTGGACCTATAGCGTCTACCTCGCCCAAGCCTTTCCCTCTACGAGTTCGCAGGTATCCTCGACAACCTTGCGGACGATGTCAGGGGTCGACACAAAGTTGCTATCGGAGGCGATTTCAACTCATGGGCAGTGGAGTGGGGGAGCGTCGCGACAAATGCAAGAGGCAGGGCGTTACTGGACGCCATCGCAACCCTAGACATCGCTCTTCTAAATCAGGGAGTGCAGGACACCTTCTCTATAGCAGGTGTCGGATCGGTGGTGGATCTCACCCTGGTCAGCAGCTCGCTCTTCAACTCGTCGAGGTGGAGTATTAGCAACGCCTACACGGCGGGCGACCACTTGGCAATTATCTGCCATATTGGACAGCGGAGAGGTATGATAGAACCAGCTGCGCCCAGATGGAAATGCTTCCGTGCCGACAGCATGAACACGGCGCTGTTTACGGAGCTGACGATAAACCTTGCAACAGATGGAAATGCGGAATGCATGGTCAACCACGTCATGGGGAACCTGGAGTCAGCCTGCGACGCTACTATGGCACGGAGGAGACACAACGGCCGTCACCACCCGCCCGTTTTCTGGTGGAACGAGAGTATAGCCCAGCTACACCGGGAATGCAACCACGCACGACGCCGCTGCCAGCGCTCACGCGGGAACCCTTTATTTGGGCAATGGCAGGCTGCCTTTAGGGACTGCAGGCGCGCGTTCAAGGCCGCTATTAAGGAGAGCAAACTCGAATGCTTTCTGGCACTCTGCGACTCTGCCGAACACGACCCATGGGGAAGGGCGTACAGGTTGGTGACCATTGTAGAGGAGCTCTTCCCGCGCATGACGGACCACATCGAGGTGACCCCTAGCCTACAGGAAACTCCTAACAAGGCTCCCTTTGAAGAGGTGACGCTCGAGGAGGAGCCAGCCAGGAGTATTAGCCCGAACAAGGCACCAGGGCCAGGCTCTATTCCAAATAGAGCGCTCATTCTCGCCCTCTCCCTGCGCCCGGACGTGCTTCTAAGCCAGTGCCTCCGAGAGGGAGTATTTATGGAGAGGTGGAAGAAGCAGAAGCTCGTGCTTATTCCCAAATCAGGCAAACCACCAGGGGCAGCGTCGTCGTACAGGCCAATCTGGCTGATCGACACAGCCGGAAAGCTGCTCGAGAAAGTGATTTGCTCCCATCTGGACCAAGCCATTACGATGGCGGCCGACCTCTCGCCGCACCAGTATGGTTTCCGCAAGGCCAAATCGACCATTGACGCCATCAATCGAGTGGTGGACATTGCCTCAACTGCAATTTCCGGCACTCGGTAGAAGGGCGGTAACAAGGAGTACAGCCTGATGGTCACGCTAGACATCAGGAATGCCTTCAACACAGCCAGGTTAAGCTGCATCCTGAGGGCCCTAGAGGGCTTCAATACGCCATTGGACCTACTAAGGACTGTACGAAGCTTCTTCGAGAGAAAGCCGGTTCGGAGCAGCACGAGGTGTCAGGTGGCGTTCCACAGGGTTCAGTGCTGGGCCCCCTACTCTGGCACGAGATGTATGACGGCATCTTGCTACTCAGCCTACCCCCCGGAGTGCACGTGATGGGCTTTGCAGACGACGTACCCGTATTGGTGGTTGCGTAAGAGCTGTCGGTGGTGGAGTCGACCTGCAACCAGACAATGGCGCTCATCCAGCAGTGTAGACTCCTGCTGACGGGTGTGACGAGATCGGTGATGCTCTATGCGGCGCCAGTCTGGTCCAATGCTCCAAAACGGCGAGCTACGCCAAGGGACTGGTAGCCACACACCGTCTCTCCTCGCTACGGATCATCTGTGCCTTCCGAACGGTCTTTGACGAGGCAGCCCATGGCTGGAGTGGCACCCCTTCAGTACCTGGCGGACGAGCGGTCCACCTATAACATGGATACTCATGGCAGGGGCATCGCAGAGCCGGCGAAGAGACTGGTGCGCACGGCGTGTAAGCAGCAGAGCCTGTCAAAGTGGCAGAACCGCTGGGATCCGGCCACCAAGGGACGGTGGACCCACCAGCTCATCCCAACCATCGAGCCGTGGCTAACACGGAAACACGGGCCAGTCAATTTCTACCAGACCCAGCTCCACAGTGGCTACGGCTGCTTTCGCAGCTACCTGCACCGCTTTGGGCACGACCAGTCTGCGGAGTGCTCATGGTGCGGACGAGGAGTGGAAGAAAACGCCGCGCATGTCATCTTCTCGAGCGGCAGATTTAGCGGACAATTCATTTCTCAATCCCACTGTCACACTCAGCAGTTACACTCACAAATTATTTCTGCCTGATAACTGCCCAATGCTGTTAACAGTGCTAGAAAATACGAGAGAGAGGTGATCGTTAAAATGCCTACAAGCCAACGCGTTCGAGTTTGAGTCAAGCTAGTAGTTCACCAAATCGCAGCTTAAATGCGTGTATATGTATATGTATGCTGCTTTAGCGACCGACCGAATGATGCACCTAAACCACTAAGCAATGCTATGTGTAATGAATGTGAGTGTTAGCGAGTATCGCTGAGTGCGTGGGAGACAAGGAGAGAACACGAAACGAGAAAGAGCGAGCACGAGCACTGAACGAAAGAGCACAACAGTGCAGCTACGCAGCAAAAACGAGGAGCGTCCAGCAAGAACCGTTCGCCGTAACAAAAATTATGACGAAGATGGGCGAGGGGGGAATGATGCGCAGCGGATAGAGCTTGAGCCGCGAAACTATTGCCGTTTCTCCTTTGCTTGACGGCTCTTTTAGGAAATGTCGTTGACCACAACGTGATCACTCAATGTATAAACTAAATAACCTGCAATCTGTGTACATACATGTACCTGGCCGAATCACTTTTATTGAATATTTTATTCACAGGCCTTTTTTTACGTAGCTATAATTGCATTTTTAATGGAGTAATTGGGCACTTTGATTTACCTGTGGCACTTGTTGAGGGTTGTTTGAACACCGATGCATTCCCTCCCACAAGTTCATACCAACCAGGATTACAAACGAGGGGCACTAAAGATGTAGCGAAGTTTGAAGTCCAGCGGGCCACCAATGACAACTGCAGGACCAGCAACAGCAACGAGCGAGGGATGATATCCAATGGGGATATCCAACGAAGCGCCAAGATTTAACCAATCCAACTTCTGTCCAATCCAGAAAATCCAAGTCCACCCGATAGAGCCAAAAATGGTTATGCATCAGATCTCGGCCTCGGGTGATTGCAAATACGTTTACACATAAAAATCACCCGTGCCAACTCACTCAGCGTTGACGGATACACACTTGCATGCGCAAATATTCGCAGAGGATTTTAAATCCCTCAAGCTTTGCCTTTTTTATTCTGGCTGAGTTTATTCATGCTCGTTCGTGTTTCCGGAGTCTGTTACTTCGGCTCTGAAATGATCGTATTCATTATGAGCAAAGACGCAAATGGGTTAACTCAGCTCGTATGATTTTAGGCAAGTGAAGAAGCGGTCGACACACAGACATGTACATGTGTCCGAAGAACTCTTCAGCTGGAAATTTGCACCGTTCGGCTCTTCGGGTCTAATCCGTCGGCATCGACTTTGCATGTATGCGTGTAAACCCTTCCTCATACATCTTGGTTATGATTGTATTGTATACGAATCTGTGATTTGTGTAAGTGAGTAAGAATTGATTCAAACGAGGCGTTTGCCAGCAGAAGCTGAGTTTGTTCACTCCTCAGAATTTTTGAGTGATTCTATTGTAAGAAACCTATTTCAGGCTGGGGTAAACTCAGTCTGTCCAGGGTCGTCTACAAGAAATTTGTAGTTGATGTGGGGACTTTAGGCGAGGGACACGACCCGGCGAGGCAATGCCGTAGCCGCGCGGTGCTGGGTGTGAGTCACCAATGTCTGCCCGGTGCTCCAGGATGGATCCTGGTGAATCGGGACTCTGGAAGGTGGCTGATCCCGCTACCTGAAGCGTGTGCTTGAGGATAGCGGGACAGGCGTGGCTTGGAAACGAGGTGGGTGGGGCAGCGCGTTGTCGCGAAACCACCGCAGGCTTGAGAGGATCGGGTAGAGGCAAGACAGAGTAGTGCGTCGTCGCAAAGACTCAGAAGGGTCGGGAAAAGGCGGGGCGGAGCAGTGCGTTGTCGCAAAGGCTCAGAGGGATCGGGAGAAGGCGAGGCAGAGCAGTGCGTTGTCGCAAAGGCTCAGAAGGATCAGGAGAAGGCGAGGCAGAGCAGTGCGTTGTCGCAAAGGCTCAGAAGGATCGGGAGAAGACGAGGCAGAGCAGTGCGTTGTCGCAAAGGCTCAGAAGGATCAGGAGAAGGCGAGGCAGAGCAGTGCGTTGTCGCAAAGGCTCAGAAGGATCAGGAAAAGGGCGTTAGTAATTAGTTTGAATAAAAATGACTCGAGAGGAGTGGGCTTTGGGTATAAAATATCGTGTTTTATTCAAATTATATTTACTAATGTAGGCCCTGGCTGCACCATGTGGTTGTTACTTAAGACTTACGTATGACCAATACACGTGGAACGAAGTGGGCTGAGTTTGAAATACGCGTAGCCATGGGCAACGTTCTGCTTTCGCGGCGTGTTCGTGTGTGTCTTGTTTTTGCAAACAGATACGCGTGGTTTTTTGGATCGTGATTCGATTCTCGTGTGTCGGACCGAGTTGGGCGAGGTTACTTTATCGTTTGTTCCGGTATCGGTGCGTAGCTGGGAGTCGTGCTTCCGCGTAGTTTCGAGTTTCGATCTTAAGTGTCCGGCCGCTCAGATTTTTCTTGCCTCGAGCCCTGTTGTTTTTCGATAGCCTCATCCCGTTTTTCATCGATAGTCTCAGGGGTTGCCACCTCGTCCACCATCGGTAATATTTTGGGTATTGAAAATGGTCTAACGCCTTCAGTGGCGGGTTTAGTTGTTTACTTATTGTTACTTATAACTACTTATTAATAAAACCCCCCCCCCCTTTCTCCACGGAACGGAACAAAATGCGGATCTTGCCGTTCTTGGCCCTGTTGACCTGATACTTTTGGCCTTCATGGGTGGTGGTGAACCGAGCCCTTATCCCCGGGCATGCGGAGGTTTGGATCTCCTGGATGAGGCTTTTCGGTAGCCGTCGATCGGGGGTGGGTACGGTCCAGTCGCTTGGGGCTTCGAGCCAGTTGCTTCCATCGGCAATCTATCCGATGATGTGGGTGTCTGCTTCTTGGAGAAACTCGTTGACGTCTAGCTCGGAGCCGATGATTTGTAAGAGATCCTCTAGGTCCTCGGAGCCTAGGACCTGTTCTCCAACCAGTGAGGCGGGGCCTATGATGGTTGTCGCTGGAGTTACGGCGATTGGCTCGGCAGGTGGGTGGCTCTGCGGTATGCTCCGATCGATTGTTGTGTCTGCCTGGTGTGACCACGAGTCCTGGGGCGTTTCTGCATTGTGTGACCACGAGTCCTGAGGCGTTTCTGCCTGCTGTGACCACGAGTCCTGGGGCTCTTTTGCCGGTGGTGAAGTCAGTTTGATCCTACAAAACCGGATATTGAGGGATTGCCGGGTGGGGTTGGCATCCCACTCTTTGTCAACCTCCCATTTCTCATCAGATCTTGTGAGACTCGGGGTGGGGTAGGTTCGCCGGAACCGAGGGCCATCGTCGTCCTCCAGTGAGGATACCGACTCCCAGCTTGCGAGGTTACTCTCCGTTTTGGGACTAGTCATGGTGCGTCGCCTTTTCGGGAGTTTGGCCGTAACATCTCCGTCCAGATCCTGGGCCTCCTTGTTTTCGGTACCCGCTTCGTGAGGGGGTAGATTCACGTCCTCGCTCGTTGGATTGACGTCTGGTTCCGGTTCGACGTCTGGTCCCGGGTCGGCTGGTTCGTGTGCCGGACTGTTTCGAAGCGCTTCGGCGGGTTCCTGGAAGGTGTTAAAAAATTCCTGTACGTTGCGCCATGGTGGAATCACTACGTCCACGGTCATCCGGCAGTTCTGGGTGACTCGCATGCCCCAAGGTGTGACGATGTGGTGGTACGTTTCGGCACTCGAGACGAACTCCTGTATGTAGTAGTCGTCATCGTCGTCCTCCTGGTCGTACCAATTTCGCGGCGGTGGTACGTATGGTTCCAGCCCTGGCTCGGGACTAACGGAGCGATACATTCCTTGGCCGAGTCTGGGGTCGCGTCTACTATGGGATGTTCCCTCAGTTTCATCCGTAGTCTCAGCATATCGGGATGAACGGTAGGTGGGATACGTCGGCGGGTCCGTAGCAACATACGGTGACGCTCGTGGGGCGTAAGAGGGTGACTCCGGGGCGTAGCGTGGTGAGTCGGGGGCGTTACGTGGATTCGACGGATAGGTAGTACGCCGTGAGAACAGCGGTGGTGTGGCTGGGCGACCTATGGGTGGATCGTCTGTAGACATCGGGGATGACGTCAAGTCAACCCAAGCGGTCGGGTCACCCGCTGTTCGTCGTGGTGGTGGTGTGGCACGATGGGTCCGAAAGTGCGCTGACGTTGGGATATCGTTCTCGGTAGAACCCTCATCGGAGAACTCCATTGCTTGGTCGTCGTCTGCGAGTTCAGTATCCCGGTCGTCATCGTCAAGTTCCACGTCTCTTGGTGGAGTTTCGGAGGAGTTCTCCTCGTCCAAATCCATGTCGGCGGCTGCGGGAACTTAGTTCTGTATTAGGGAAATAGATGGATTAACTGATTCTGTCCTACTTAATATTATTGATTTCTGTGGTGCAGCCTTACAATTTTCTCCTAACGAGCTTACTAACTTACTAACGAGTGGTCACAATAGAGATACAGAGTAGGGATAATAAAGGATTATTCGGCTTACTACTCTAGTAGGGTCTGCTCGTGGTCGTTCGGGCTGGTCTGGTCTGTGATGTCCTCGTTGTCGTGGTACTGCTTGAGGTCCGCTATGTTCGCTACTCTTTGTTTCCGATTGCTCTGGTGTTGGAGTCGGACGACATTTGGTGAGATAAAGCACTTCAGTTTGTACGGACCGTCAAATTTAGGAGTCAGCTTTGCAGCGAATCCGTCGGCTGCGTTGGAGAGGTGATGTTGACGCACGAGGACCAAAGATCCGATTGTAGGGCGCCATTGTCCTCTACGTAGGTTATAGTAGCGTCCTTGTTCCTGGCTCGCATGTTGGATGTTGTAACGGACGATGGCAAATACTTCCTTGAGCTTGGTTGCTTTGGATAGAGCTGATTCCGGGGGGCTTCCAGTTCCAGGCGTGACCTCGTCGTACAAAGCGCCGGGCAAACGGGGTTCTCTACCATGTAGCAAGAAAGCTGGGCTGAAGCCGGTCGTGTCAGAGATACTGGAGTTGATGGCTAATGACATCTCGGGTAGTAGTGCGTCCCAGGTGCTTTGATGTTCCTCTACAAACTGAGCTATCATCGTTTTCACAGTCCTATTTTGCCCTTTCTGTGGGGTTTTCTTGAGGACAGTAGGGTGCTGTATGTTGGAGCGCTACTCCTGCCGACTTGAGAAAGGCCTTGAAAGATCGGCTGGTAAACTAGGTCCCATTATCGCATACGAACACCTTCGGTACTCCAATATGACTGAGGATTCGTTCCCGAAAGGTTCGTTCAAGGTTCGACCCACTTGGAAAAGGCATCAAAGAATACCAGTAGTGTGATGTTACCTTGCTTGGATCGCGGGAGCGGTCCAACGAAGTCGGCACTCAGGGTTGCAAATGGTTCTTCGGGTCTTCGGGTGAGCATCTTCCCGGCGGGTTTTTGTTGCGTGGCCCTAAACTTTTGACAACTGACGCATACTCGGACGTATCGTCTCACGTCTCGGTACATACCCGGCCAGTAGTATCTTTGTGTGAGCCTGGTGATCGTCTTCCGCACGCCGAGATGTCCGGCGGTGGGTTGGTCGTGGCATTCTCGCAGTACTCTCGAGCGACGGTCGGTGGGTACACAAAGCTTCCAAGCCACGTAATCGTCGTCGTCAGCTCCGTGCCCTATGTTGCTATAGAGTTGTCCGTTCTCTTGTGCGTAATCCGGGTATTTCTGGGGTTCGTCTTGAACTTGTTGGGTCCTGCGTTTTAGCCAGGGGCAGGCCGGATTCTCATCTTCGACCAGTGCAAGGGTTTCCAAGGGTTGTCTGGACAGTGCGTCCGCCACGACGTATTGTTTTCCTGCCCGATAATGTACATCGTATTGGTACTGCTGGAGCTCGAGTGCCCATCTCGCCACTCTGCCGTACGGGCTGTCAAGGGTATTTAGCCATTTAAGGGCGAGATGGTCGGTAATTACGTCGAATCTGTAGCCTTCGAGGTAACAACGTGGCTTCCTAATTGCCCATATGACTGCCAAACATTCTTTGTCCGTGGCCGAGTAGTTCTCTTCTGCTTTATTAAGGCGTCGACTCACATATGCTATGACCCTTTGCTTCCCTTCGATCTCCTGCGTGAGGACGGCACCTATTCCGAGGTTGCTTGCATCGGTTTAAAGTGAAAATTTTGCGTTGAAGTCAGGGCAAGCAAGTACCGGAGCGGTGGTTAATAGTTCTTTTAGTTTGTCGAATGAGTCCTGTTGTTCCCGTGTCCATGTCCATGATCGTCCCTTCTTGAGAAGTTGTGACATTGGTTTCACTACCGTAGCGAAATTTGGTACGAACCGGCGATACCACGACGCCATCCCTATACATTGCCGTAGTTCTTTGAGGGTGGCGGGTGGTCGAAGATCTTTAACCGCCGCTATTTTGTCCGGGTCGGTATGAATACCTTCCTCGCTAACCATGTGTCCTAGGTATTTTATCCGGCGTTGGAAAAACGTACATTTGTCCGCATTGATACGGAGATTAGCCTGGCGGAGGCGCGAAAAGACTTTCTGGACGTTGTGTAGGTGTTCCGCGAAATCCTTTCCAACGATCACAATGTCGTCCAAATAGGCGAACGCGAATGGTTCCATATCTGCCCCGATAACTGCGTCAAGGGTCCGTTGGAATGTGGCTGGGGCGGAGTGCAATCCACAAGGCATTACCTTCCATTGATAAAGACCCCTTCCGGGTACCGTGAAAGCGGTGGCCTCCCGGCTATCGGCAGCCATTGGTACTTGCCAATATCCGTTTTTCAGGTCTAATGTCGTTATGAAGTGAGCATTCTGGAGTCGTTCTAGGATATAGTTTATCCTTGGTAACGGGTAGGCGTCCGGAATAGAGCGTTCGTTGAGTTGTCTAAAATCCACGCACATTTGCCACTTTCCGTTTTTCTTGCGAACGAGCATGATGTGGGCACTGTGGGGACATCGTGATGGTTCGATGAGACCCTCGGCCAATAACTGATCGACTTGTTCATCTATGATGCGCATCATGGCCGGATTCCTTGGATAATATCGTTGTTTTATCGGACGACTATCCCGCATGACAATGGTGTGTTCTGCTAGGTCTGTCGTACCTTGTAGAGTTTCGAATTTTGGGAGTTCGTCGGCAAGAAATTCGCAGATGTTTTGTGCTATGTCTGGGGCCAGGGCTGTACGTCTATTTGGGGTTCGTCTTCGGCATGCGTGTTCATTTCTGTGTCGGCGGTTTCGATGGAGTGGTCGGGAAGAATTGTCGTGTCGAATGCGCTTGGGTGGTCTGGTCGGGTGAGGTACTCGGAAATGTTGGAGATGATGGGTGTAGTGGCAGCCATGATTGCTGGATACCGCTGTCCTGTGTCTCGAAGGAATATCGGCTCGACTTGTGATCCGTGTCCTAGTGTTCGTGATCGTTGTTGATATTGTCGTGCTCGTGCTCTCTGTGGGTGTTCTCGTGCTGGTGGTCTCGGTGGCCATTCTCGTGCTTGTGGTCTCTGTGGAAACCATCGTATTCCTGTTTCCTGCTGTTATCCTCGTTGTCGTGTTCTCTGTTGCTTGTGTTTGATCCTTGCTCTCTGTCGTAGCGGGGGTTTGTGTTGGTTTTCTTGCGTTTGCGGTCTCCGTGGATGGTGGCGTAGCCATGATTGTTTGTCTTCGAATTTTGTTCTCCGTTGCGGATTTCGTAGTTGGGTTCTCTGTTGTTGGTCGTTTGATTTTGTTCTCGGGTCCTTGGGCTAGTACATGGCTGGCGGAGGTCATTGGTTCGTTGTCATTGATGCAAACGCCTCGTAAATGTAGGCGAGTGGTTCCGCATTGTATTGTGGTTTCTATGGCGCACAGAAAGTCCATCCCTAGGATAACGCTCTCCACCATGCTTGGTAATACTAATAGGGGTATCCGTACCTCGTGCATATGTAGTTGAGTGGATGCGAGTAAGACTTGTGTAATGGGCCTCACTGACCCGTCGGCTAAACGGATCTGCATTAACATTCGTATCCGTAATTAATCTCTCGGCTAGAGCTTGGTTTACGAAACTTCGGGTTGCCCCTGTGTCTATAGTTGCTTCTGTGGATCTTCCTTCAATCTTTACCATCGCCACTATCCGGCCGTCATGTACGTGTAAGGGTCTTTTTGCTCTTGGGTTCTGGATGGCGTCGTTCTTGGCTGTTCCTGTCGCAGTCGAGGACGCACCTAGTTTCCCGACGTTTCTTGTTTGCAGCATTGGATAGTTCTAATGCCTCGTTTTCCGCATTCCCAACAAAATAGGATAGAACTATTTTGGCAGTTTGCCGCCAAATGGTCGGGTTCTCCGTCTTGATGTACTCGGAGGTGACTTCGCTTCTGGTGAGTTCCAGTTCCCGTTTTCGTTCCGTTCTTGAATGCTTTCAAATTCTACGGCTAATTGTGTTAGCTGGGCCAGAGTTCGAAGTTCGTGTCTCCTCCCGTATAGTTGGTATCCTGGTAGAGTATTGTCGTAAATGCGGTTGAGTTCTTGAGTCGTGTCATACCCTGCGTGGTGCATTAGGAAGCGGATCTCTATGACGAAATCCTTAAACACCGCTTGTTTTCGTGCCCGAATTTTGTCTTCAAGCTGTTCAAAATATCGAGGCGGAAGAAAAAATGTCAAAAATTCCTTTCGAAACTCTTCCCAAGAAGCGCTTTGAAGCCGGCTGGTTCGGAACCAGCGACCCGCTCTATCGGTGAGAATTTCTGCCATGGCTCGAGGTAGATGATCAATGTCGAGCCCGTATGAAAGAACGCGTTCTTCGAGCAATTCTATGAATGCTAAAGGATCATCGTGACCGTTGAATTGGATACCCCAGTGCCGGATTCTGTCCGCCATCTGGAAGGCGTGGGCGTACGAAGTGTTGCGGTGGTTCCCAGGCTCAGCGTGTCTGCTTGTTTCGTCCGTAGGATTCAGAGTTCTCCTCATGGATATCGGACTGGCTTCCGGCGACCGGTGCCTTGGTGAACCTCCCTCGGATATCAGGACGACCGGTGGTACATTGTTTTTGGCCGCCGCAGGCGGGGGAATGGGTATGCCAAGTTTGCGATCGAGGCTCTTCTTCTTTTCCTGTGATGTTTTGGCGTTTGGCTGTGGTGATTTGGAACGTCCAAGGGACTTGGAATACTGTCCTTCAAGTTCCGCCAATCGAATCCAGACGTCACGAGTTAATTTGCCTTCGACGAGCGTAGCGAAAGTCCTTCTCAGGTCATCTACGGTGCCTTCCTTGGTGAACCCGAACTCGTCGAATGCTTCGAGTTCGTCTCGGCGGCGTTGGTGTATCCATCCGGTGCCCACCCCAGGATTCTTGATCATTTCAGCAGGGTAATACTCACTCTGGTCACCGTCAGTACTTTGATCCATGCTTGGATCGTCTCGGCGGCGTTGGTGTATCCATCCGGTGCCCACCCCAGGATTCTTGATCATTTCAGCAGGGTAATACTCACTCTGGTCACCGTCAGTACTTTGATCCATGCTTGGACGTAGAGGCTCGTGCTCGGGTAGGTGTATCGGTATTTATTACTGGCTAGTGTGGTTTTCGCGCACTGGGGTTGTTATTGTGGGGGGTTTTTTTTTTTCTACTGTCTTGTCTATAATTAATATCGGGTTATTTTCTTTGCTTGCCTGTATATTGCGTGTATTGTTTTCGTGGTTCACTTATTCCAGGTCTTATTTTATCTCTGCAAGGTTCGATTTTCGGCACTGGCACTGGAAGTGCGTCGAAATTTTGTTCTGTTTAAGAGTTACACTGTATCTGCACTGCGATGATTTCTCGGACCGGCACTGTACTTGGTTCGGAAATGTTCGCAAAAAGCTGACTTGAAACACTGGGATGGCTTTTTGGACCGGCACTGTAGCGTTGTACTGCGATAGTTTTTCGTACCGACACTGTATTGTGGTACTGCGATGACTTTTCGACTGGCACTGTAGCGTTGTACTGCGATGATTTCTCGGACCGGCACTGTACTTGGTTTTCTCGCGATCTCTAATATGTGTTTGTGTGTGTGTGTGATCTTGCGGTACTTGCGAGTGTATGTTGTATTTTCGGTGTGCGGCGTGAGTTTTTTAGGGTGCGGACGTATGTTTGTGTGTATGTTCTGGTGTATTTACACCAAGCGCATGTTTTCTGTATCTGGCTGCTATTCGTACTTTGCTTTGACTGTACTTAAAGCACGTGTTTGGGTGGCTTCGTTTCAGGGGGCTTCGCCTCGAATAAAATCTCCCTAAAGTCCCTGCTCGGGCGCCACTTGTAAGGAACCTATTTCAGGCTGGGGTAAACTCAGTCTGTCCAGGGTCGTCTACAAGAAATTTGTAGTTGATGTGGGGACTTTAGGCGAGGGACACGACCCGGCGAGGCAATGCCGTAGCCGCGCGGTGCTGGGTGTGAGTCACCAATGTCTGCCCGGTGCTCCAGGATGGATCCTGGTGAATCGGGACTCTGGAAGGTGGCTGATCCCGCTACCTGAAGCGTGTGCTTGAGGATAGGGGGACAGGCGTGGCTTGGAAACGAGGTGGGTGGGGCAGCGCGTTGTCGCGAAACCACCGCAGGCTTGAGAGGATCGGGTAGAGGCAGGACAGAGTAGTGCGTCGTCGCAAAGACTCAGAAGGGTCGGGAAAAGGCGGGGCGGAGCAGTGCGTTGTCGCAAAGGCTCAGAGGGATCGGGAGAAGGCGAGGCAGAGCAGTGCGTTGTCGCAAAGGCTCAGAAGGATCAGGAGAAGGCGAGGCAGAGCAGTGCGTTGTCGCAAAGGCTCAGAAGGATCGGGAGAAGACGAGGCAGAGCAGTGCGTTGTCGCAGAGGCTCAGAAGGATCAGGAGAAGGCGAGGCAGAGCAGTGCGTTGTCGCAAAGGCTCAGAAGGATCAGGAAAAGGGCGTTAGTAATTAGTTTGAATAAAAATGACTCGAGAGGAGTGGGCTTGGGGTATAAAATATCGTCTTTTATTCAAATTATATTTACTAATGTAGGCCCTGGCTGCACCATGTGGTTGTTACTTAAGACTTACGTATGACCAATACACGTGGAACGAAGTGGGCTGAGTTTGAAATACGCGTAGCCATGGGCAACGTTCTGCTTTCGCGGCGTGTTCGTGTGTGTCTTGTTGTTGCAAACAGATACGCGTGGTTTTTTGGATCGTGATTCGATTCTCGTGTGTTGGACCGAGTTGGGCGAGGTTACTTTGTCGTTTGTTCCGGTATCGGTGCGTAGCTGGGAGTCGTGCTTCCACGTAGTTTCGAGGTTCGATCTTAAGTGTCCGGCCGCTCAGATTTTTCTTGCCTCGAGCCCTGTTGTTTTTCGATAGCCTCATCCCGTTTTTCATCGATAGTTTCAGGGGTTGCCACCTCGTCCACCATCGGTAATATTTTGGGTATTGAAAATGGTCTAACGCCTTCAGTGGCGGGTTTAGTTGTTTACTTATTGTTACTTATAACTACTTATTAATAAAAAACGAAAGATGTAATTTGACTTTGGGCCTTCAGTGGCGGGTAGCGTTGTGGGTAGGAGGCATAATAGCACAAAAAAAAGAATAAAGGTAAAAATACTGCCTTCAGTGGCCGTTCCATGGCCTGTCCTCAGTCGCAGGGGATATAGTGAGGAAGGTGAGGTCTGTAAAAACTGCTAGGTCTTTACAATATATGAGTACAGGAAAAAACACCCTAGGCAAGAAAGTGATCCAAACGAAGCGTCTGACAGCGCAAGCTGAGTTTATTCAACGCTAAGTATTTTTGAGCGTTGCAATGTGAGTAAAAACTTAAGCGCATGAGGAAATTAAGAAAAATTTGAGTTTTTCAGTTCTTTGTTGTGCACGACCATGCCGTTAGGCACGATTTATAAGGGTTTAATTATGGACACGGAGACCAGACAGACCGACAGAAAACACTTGTGCATTCCATTGACTTCCAATCATAAGTGATTTTATTCTAAAGCGGCGCCTCTTCATGAGCGACTGCTGCTGGCATACGCTCCATTCGCAATATAGTATAAGAGCGCAAGTCTTCACAATTCAAGAGCGTGATGTCATTCATTTATTTTATGTACAAATTATAGATATAGGCATACAACTGATTTGCCATAACAGTTTTTATGAGTAGGGTAATTTGAAAAACGATTGGAAACAGCTAATCTAACTTGAAGTTTAAATCGTCGACGTCCACATTTTTTTCTGCCAACATTTTTCTTTCTTCTGTTTGTACATCTGGGAATATGGAAGAATTTTGCGAATCAGCAATTGTGCAGTAATCTTTTGTCCATTTTACACAGGCAGTATTTTCATTGATAGCAACAATATCTAAAAGTTGTTTAAGAATTGTTCAGTAAATTATCGGATATTGAACAGCGTTGTATAAACTTTGTGTGTCGCGATAACTCCATATTTATGTTTCTTCTTTGAGTGAGAATTCAAAGATTGGCGTGGGCGCGTTCGTGAACTACACTATTTATGTCCTCAGCGCCCATGAAGGATATTTGTAAAAACTTATGTGCTTCGTTTGGCATTGGCGGCAATGAGCCCACTTTATAGTTCACTCAACCTTTGAATGTTTAATGTTATTGAAATTTCGGAAGAGTTTTTCCAAATTAATTAATGCAACAAAAAAAACGAGTTTGGCGGCTGCAAATTTATATATATTTAACTACGAAAAGGGGATACGAAAAAAGGGACGTGCGCTCGAATTCAATGGTATTTTTCCACTTCTTCTTCTCTTCGTAATAATATTTTCTTAAGCAGCGGGGGAATTTGCCAAGAACAAGAGAGAGTTTTATTGCCCTCCCGCTTCGCTCTAATCTATCTTACACTAGACTTAAACAAATAAACAAAATAAGTACAAAGTGGAGGCGTGACGCGACAGTTAAATTAAATTGTAAATAATTTTCCGCAGTACTGAAAACTATTTCTCTTACTGAATTATGTCATTTGGAAGCATGAATTAAACGAACGAATGGTATTCAAGAAAAGGTTTGAATCTAGATCCTTGCCGATGCGCAGACCGTTAATGGGCTCTGATGGTGTCTTAATGTTAGGTATTCGCACTTTTCCTGATGCGCAGCACATACCATTTGACTCTTGTTTGTATTTGAGCGCGTGACAATAGAGACATTCTTTGTCCATAGTACTAATCGACCCTTTTTAACGAGCGGAATATTTAATGTTTGGCTTGTACTCGAATGCGAGACGAAGGAACAAAGAATTTGTACATGCTCAATGTACTTATTGGCGTTTTCTCCAATTTTCTCTGAGAGGATTAATTATGCACCGTCACGCTTGTCTCCGTTCAAATTGTCTATATTGATTTCGTTAATTTCATGCACACGCACATTTTCGTAACCTTGTTGGATTAGTTCGATAAAGCACAACTTAAAGAGCTAAAAATACAAAATTAACAAAAAATATTACTAATTACGGGAGAGGTATATTAGTATTAGTTATTTAGTGATGGTCGAGGGAATTATAATCCGAGCATAAGACCCTAACCGGTTCATGCAAGAAATAATTCGATCTACAAAGTGGAAGGAGCAAAGGAATAATGTTTCTAGTGAATCGTGAAGTTTATGCGGCTCAACTAGTTAGGGCTATCTACGTCACTCTTGATTAAGCTGTGCAAATCACAAGGACTTTTCTAGGACTTACAAGGTTGGAAGGTTTATTAAAAGCAATCTATGATGGTTTAGACTTCGCAGAGCAAAAAGATTTCTTGGTCTGATTCTATACGGTCCTGGTGTACCTTGTACTGGAGGCACCATATACAATGGGCTGGAGCAATATTTGCACAACACCATGACTGAAAGTTATAGAGATCGGATTGCAAGCGAGAGTAAAATGAAATGTCCTTATACTGAACACAGAGTTTAACATCTGTGAGTACTTGAGAGTTTGTTAATACTGAAAGGAGGTCATTAATAAAGGGGCCTAGATGGTTGACCCGTGGTACTCCAAAAGTAACTTTAACAGAAACTTTAAGACACAGTAATCGACCAAATTAGTTTTTCACATGGTTGACTTGAGGCAGGGAATGGTCTAGCAGGCCGGCAATAAAGTCATGTCGTGACATGGGAACTAGAGTATTAGAATCGTTGACCGAAGACCAAACAGAACCTGGCAAATTGAAATCATAAAGAACTATCATATCGTCTTTATCTGATAGCGAGGAAGAAACAGTTTTTTAAGCGGACAGGTGATGCCCGAGGAAGGTTTTGAAAATGAAACAGCCTGGAAGAATCAGTTTTACGCACAGGAATTCCAGGTCTTGTTGAACCTGGACGTCAATTTTGAGTCCACTGCAATGAGGACCCCTCCTCTACGTCGAGACGAACGGTAATTTCTAAAGATTGTGTACCGACCTGCCAAAACTTCGGGACTAAGGATGTCCGGCTTTATCCAGAAAATGAGTGCTGAGCTTACTACGCAAGCCTCTAGCATTCTGGTAGGTAACTAAAAGAGAGGAAGTTGGTTTTTTGGGATGGGTGGAAGAAGAGCGAGAAAATGAGGATGGAGATGGACAACTGGTCTGATTTTGATTAGAAAGAGTTAGGGTTTTTCTTAGCCTTAAGCTCTTTCACCAAAATAAGTCCCACCAAACTTTCGCGGAACAAATGGTTTTAAATTGAGTCGGGGGACGCTTATCTTAAAGAAAGCTATCTCCCTGGCATAAGAAAAATTAAATATCTTCACCTTTAGGACGATGGATTTGGATGTGTGGTCAGGGGCTAACCACGATACAACCATTGTTTGATATGTTTCGTTCATATTAACATCATGGGCGATGGGAACAGACGGCTTTTGGTTTCCATTATATTTTTTATACCAAAGGAACGCGATCAGGTACCAAATGTACAACCCTTTTTCGTTTGTTTTGTTCCCAGTTGGACCCGCAACCTTACAAAAGATATTTTTTATTCATTTTTTAGGTTTGGTTAGCGAATTTTAGCTCCAAAGTTTCTCCAAAGATTTAAATGAGCAATACCTTTAACGACGCTTAATTAATGTACCAACACAATAAAAAATAGAGGACACAGGGTATAATTTTTTTTTCGACTTTTCCCGAGTTTTTAAAGCCAAAATTTCGTAAAAAATACCGCATAAAAATCGTAATTTTTGCATTTCAATGCTTTAAATTTCCCAGACGGTAAGCTGAAATCACAAGGTGTTAGGGCTTAACTTTTACCTGTTTTAATAATCTTTTTAAAATAGTAAAGTTCTTAACAACAAAATATAAGATACTAGAGTTATGTGTAAACAAGCGACACCTCTGAAAGAAAAAGTTTTGCCATAGAAAAAAAACCATAATTCTTAAAAAAATTTAAAGTTCAATATCTATCAGAAAAAGTCGGTTTTGATCCTTGAGGAAAAAAAGTTCGATTTTGTCGACTAGTGTTATCAGGAAAACAATAAAGAGAAAATGTTACGCTTGACTTTGAAGTTAATTTTAGTTACTACTGACCAGATGAGTAATCAATATTTATTTTATTTTTTGTTTGTTATTAAGTTACTTTAAAATGATCAATATTTAGTTTAGAAAAGATATAGTCTCTAATCAGAACAGCCTTCAAGTTACCAATCAGTTACCTACCAACCAGGAGAATATAATTGAATACAATTGAACGATTTGGTGAGGATCCTGGATCTTCGTAAAAATAAAGCCGAGCGTCATTTGACTAACGCACAATTGTATACAACGAATGATGATATGTCCATTGGAAACGAAATCTTCCGACAATTCAAGTAATTGGGTGAAGCTTACGACCCAAAAGATTGGAGATTATTTGTTGATAGCAGCAAGGAAAGTTTAAAGGCTGTTTTGCTTCACAATGGAAACAAAACCAAGCCGTCTGTTCCCATGGCCCATGCTGTTAATATGAAGGAAACATATCAAACAATGGCCAAATTGTTTTAAAATATAAAATATAAAGTACACCAGTCGAAGGTCGCGTGTGACTTAAAAGTCGTAGCCATATTAACGGGATTGCAAGGTGGTTACACAAAATACTGCTGCTTCCTGTGCCTATGGGATAGTAGAGCTAGAACTGAGCATTACTCAAGAAAGCTCTGTCCAAAACGGGAGGAAAATACATTGGAAAATTATAACAGACAAAATGCAGCTCTCGTGAAGTTTGAAGACGTTATTTTCGAAGATACTTAAGTTAAAAATTCAGATGTTGAATAAACATGTTGGATGTATGTAGATGTACAGACAGATGTAGCAAAAAAAAATTATGCAATGAAAAATATTTTAAAATGACTTTATGTACATATACTGACTGCACTAAATAAGGAAGCTGAATTGATGAGTTACCTAAAAACTGTTTTTCCACGTCTGTCGCTGGCAAAAGTTAAAGATGGCCCCCAAATTCGAAAACTACTAAAAGATGATGGATTTGAAAATATTTTATCTACGAATGAAAAAGCAGCCTGGAACTCATTCCGACTGGTTACAACAAATTTTTTTGATCACAGCAAAAGTGATGATTTCGTTAATATCGTTCAAGACTTAATAAAGAACTATGAAAAAAATTGTAGCCAACATGTCACTAAAAATCCATTTCCTGCACTCCCACTTAGATTTTTTTCCGACAAACCTAGGGGACGTTAGTGATGGACACGGAGAGAGATTTTACCAACAATTAAAAGCTATGGAACGACGGTATCAAGGTGTTTGGAATGAGAATATGTTGGGCGACTATGTGTGGACTCTCATAAGGGAATCTGATTCTAATAACAAAGGAAGACAGCCATGTTACCATTTTAGAAATAGTAAAAAGCAGTAACAAACACAATTCATCACTAATCTTAAAAATATTGTAATCACATAAAACTTAAATAAAAAATTATTTATTGTATTAAAACTTACTTAAAAGACTGAAAATTACTGATGGTTGTATGGGTTAAAGCATGAAGTCCTATAATCCTCAGCTACTTATGGGAACCAGCAACGTACCGGACGGTATTTTTCAGGTAAAATGAGTTTTGAATCGTTTTGGTCAAACAGCTGTAACTTGGCCTTTTATTCATCGATTCTTACAAAGGGCGTCGTTTAAGGTAGACGACCAATTAATGCGTCTATCTAAAACCAAAAATCCATGTCAAGAACTATTTTTTTTTACTTTTCCTGAGTTTTTAAAGTCAAAATTTCGGTAAAAAATATCGCAAAAAAATGATAAAATTTGGATTTAAAAGCTTAATATATTCCAGAAACAAGATACTTAAGTTATGTTAAAAATAAAAGCACTACCTCTGAAAAAAAAAAAATTAAGAACGAGAAGGAACGTGAGTCGCTTCTTTGAACGCGACTCTACTCTTATACGGGTACTCAGTCAGTATACATAAAGTCATTTTAAAATATTTTTCATTGCATAATTTTTTGCTACATCTGTCTCTAGATCTACATACATATAACATGTTTATTCAACATCTGAATTTTTAACTTAAGTATCTTCGAAAATGACTTTTAATACCCGTACTTAAAAAAGGGGTTAAGGGGTATATTGTATTTGTCGTAAAAGTGGACTTGTTCAACGCAAAGAAGAAAACGTTTCCGACCCCATAAAGTATATATTCTTGATCAGCATCAATAGCCGAGTCGGCTTAGCCATGTCCGTCTGTCCGTCTTGATGATCGCATAGATCTCAGTGACTATAAGAGCTAGAGCAACCAAATTTCGTTTCCAGACTCATGTGATATCACACTGCTACAAGTGTATTTCAAAATTTACAATGTTAAAATGTAAATGTAAAATGTTTTAAAATTCGACATAAATCTTAAGCTCAAAAATGTTTAAACTGACTGAGTACGGGTATAAGTAGAGTCCCGTCTCCAGAAGCGACTCACACGTTCCTTCTCGTTACTTTTTACTTTGTCGCTTGTTAGGGTCAAATCTACTTTAATGACTAATTTAATTTAACTTACCTCAATCTTGAATTGTTAGTCTTCTCTCTGAGTAATTATGCTGGGAGTAGGACGATAGCGGCTATTTGAGCCAATAAATCTGTCCTACCTTGTCAGAAAAATTGCCATAGCCATTTGCAAATTTGTTCTATAAGGTGTAACCATTGGGCCATCAGATCTTCGGGTGATACAGGGGGACTAACGAATGAAGGGCTGTCTCGCCATAAGTGTACCCTCGGACTAGGGGCAAAGGTGTTTCGGGTCCGGGCTTGCCCTGATCCGATGTGGCCTTGCTCGTGGTCCTAGGATACAGGGGGATCACAAGCGACCCGGTCTTGGTACTTGACCTCTGCCACGGATGCTGGCTAATTGAAGTCGAACTGAGAGAAGAAAACTCTCGTATTGAAATTACCCCAATCCACGGTGAAACAGGATATGCCAGGGATTCTTAGCCGAGGGGGAGCTCGGTGCTGTATATGCGAACTCTGGATACCTGGCTTTGGGCCAGATCAATATTCCCGAATTTCCAGGAAGCCAAAGCTGGAAATTTCGAAGACAAGGTCCCGACCAAGCGGCAGCGCTCAGCGGAGGATCTTACTATACAGCCAGGCCAAGCCCAGCAAGCCAAGCGGGCGAAAAACCACCCAGCGAACAGATCGTTTGCGGAAGTGGCGAGGGGCCAGACCCTAATTGGCGTCCTGGACAGGGGCGCCAAGGCCAGTAATGTCTTCGGGACAAATGGCGTTTGTTCGATGTGGAGCTCCAGGACAGATTTCTGGAGGACGCTGAAAACGGCGGTCCACCGCCTAAATGTGAGGATGCTGGGTGGCATCAAGGCACGGTGAATACCACCGCCTGCCAAGATGCTCGGTCGGCAGACCTCTACATGAAGGCGGTGGCGGCGCTCCAGAAGGTCTACACAGGGGCCAAACTGGAGGCCGTAAAATGGGAAGAAATCCCCAGCAGACCGAGGGCCAGAGCGAGGGTCTCTGTGAAACCTGCAGAGCCTGAGAAGATTCTGAAGGTTCTGCAGGTCTGCAACCCAAGGTGGATGAGGTTACTGGACAGAGGCGCCAGATAATCCTCGCCCTTAATAAGGAGTCGCTCTAGCTACTGGAAAAGTCGGACGGACTAGCTTACTATGGCTACCGGAAGGTGCAAAAAGAAAGTTACACTAATTTTAACTCCCAAATTTCAGCTATGAATGTCACACAGCGGTAAGCCTTGAAGGCCCGCAGAGCTCACTGAGGATGTGCTCCATATACATGGTTCACGACCAACCTGATCCGCCTCCACACCAGAGATCGGCATCGGGTGATTGCAAATACGTTTACATATAAAAATCACCCGTGTAAACTCACTCAGCGTTGACGGATACACACTTGCATTCGCACATATTCGCAGATGATTTTAAATCACTCAAGCTGTGCCTTTTTTTATTCTGGCTGAGTTTATTCATGCTCGTTCGTGTTTCAGTTGTCTGTTACTTCGGCTCAGAAATGATCGTATTAATTATGAGCAAAAAAGCAAATGGGTTAACTTAACTCGTATGATTTTAGGCAAGTGAAGTAGCGGTCGGCACACAGACATGTACATGTGTCCGAAGAACTCTTCAGCTGGAAATTTGCACCGTTCGGCTCCTCGGGTCGAATCTGTCGGCATTGACTTTGCATGTATGCGTGTAAGCCCTTTCTCATACATGTTGGATATGATTGTATTGTATACGAAGCTGCGATTTGTCTGGGTGAGTAAGAATTGTTTCAAACGAGGCGTTTGCCAGCAAAAGCTGAGTTTATTCACTGCTGAGTATTTTTGAGTGATTATATATGAGTACAGGAAGAAACACCCGAAGCACGAAAATGATACGAACGAAGCGTCTCACAGCGCAAGCTGAGTTTATTCAACGCTGAGTATTTTTGAGCGATTGCATGTCAGTAAAAACTTTAGTAAAACTTGAGTACGTCAAGAAAAATGTGATTCTTGCAGTTATTTGCTCCACACAAGCCCCTATAGGCTCCTTAGCGCAGACTGCGAGGCCACGGACATCGGCCTTTTTGTAGGATGCGACGCCAACGCACACCACAGTCAGTGGGGAAGCATCTACATCAATGAACGGGGTGAGCCCCTCAGATGGTTATATTAAACCGGGGGAACGATCCCACCTTTATTATTAAAAACCGCGAGGAGCTGAACCTGAATAACATAGAATCCTGGAGGGTCCTTGAAGAACACTCCTTCTCGGACCACAGGTACGTGGAAACTGTCTTCTCTTTCTCCATACCGGGTCCAGTACAATTCCGGAACCTCAGGCGGACAAAATGGACTCGTTACTCAGAAAGGCACGCAAGCCCTCGCGCACTGCCCCCAAAGATTTCAGACCCATAAGTCTTTCGTCCTTTCTTTTGAAGACGATGGATCGGCTTTTAGGGCTGCATCTAACAGCGAGTATTCCTCCCAATCTAATCTCTGATTCTCAGCACGCCGTTCGGAAAGGAAGATCCACCGAGACGGCGATCAAATAGATTATTGAAACGTCCCTTATATGTAAGGAATACACCATGGTAGCCTTCCTTGACATAGAAGGCGCTTTTAACAACATCATCCCGACCACCATCTCGGGTGCACTGACGGACCTGGGGACTGATTCCCGGACGGTGGGTCTCATCGATTAGATGCTTTAATGCAGGACCGTTGAGCCTTAACTGGGGACGTCAACGTCCACTATGTTTGTCGGCAGAGGTACACCGCACGACGGAGTCCTCTCACCCCTCCTATGGAACGTAGCAGTTAATTAACTGCTGCGTGAGATAGAGGGGAGTGGACGCCACGAGGTGGCGTACGCTGATGTTGTTGCCATAGCATTCTCTGTGAAATTTCCACAGACGCTATGCGAGTACATGACAAGCACTCTCATGAAACTGTCCCAGTGGGCATACAAATGCGGGCTAGGTGTTAATTCGTCTAAAATGGAACTAGTACTCTTCACAGAAAGTACAAGATTCCGACACTGACTCTCCCAAAACTCTGCAGGGAAGCGCAAGTTTTTAGCAATAATGCCAAGTATATTGGCCTGATCCTCGATAGGAAGCTCGATTTTAAACTGAGCATAGAGGATAGGGTAAAGAAGGCCACTGTGGCCCTTTATACCTGCCGAAAAACCATCGGTATTAAATGGGGAATGACCCCGTACATAGTCCGGTGTCTATATACCGCCATCATACGACCAATCCTGATGTACGGAGTGGTGGTGTGGTGGCCAGCACTAGACATGGCACAGCTATGTATAGCGGCCGGACTACGCACAACCCCTGTCGAATGTTGTTTCAGACTCAGGATCACTGTACTGCCTTCCAAGCGGAGGTTGAAGCAATAAACGAGGCTATCTCCATCGTATCCAAATTTTCTTTAGACAGACACCATTGTGCGTTATCTCAGACAGCCAAGCAGCTCTCAGATCTCTGTTCAACTACCACCTTAACCTAACCTAACTAACCATTGTAAAACCCTAAACAAGGCGTTCGCCAACCATTATTCCAGTAACGTCGCACAGTCGAAAAGTTGCAAAATCAAAGATCAATTTTATAAGAACTTTAGATAAAATAAATAGGCGCACCTAATAGAGAATTACATTGTCAAAACACACACAAACAAATAAATCAAAGCATCACTTGATAAAAAAAATACTAAAATCGCGATAGTTTACGGTCTGAGTCGGTCATGGCTGTCAAGGTCAAGATTGTTAGAAGGCAGCAATATTCAACGGGTGACCTATAAGAAATGAGAAACACAACGGCTTATTAACTATACTTTCTTTAGTCCTACTATATCTTGTCCTAGTGGACTTGAACTTAGTGCTATGAATCCTGGTTTCTTAGACCTAATTCCTTACCTACCTCAAATTGTCTTTGTGGACCACCCTCCCTTTAATAAGAACGGTGGTTCCCAGGTCTGCCTCTACCTTTTGTTCAGTGCAGAGGGGAGTTAGTTTGTTCTCTAACCTCCTATTGGTTTTCACTAGGACCTGCTCGCCTACATCAAATGTCCTATATTGCCTGGTCGGGTTGTTTCTATCTAGCTGTTCTTGTTGGGCTTTTACTAACTTCAACATAATTTCTTCCCCAAGGTCGCAACTTGCGTGGACCACATCCATTGATGTCTTGTCTGTGACAGAGTGGATGGTTCGATTATATTCGATAGTCACTAGAATAACTAGTTCAACCGTATCGTCCACCTGGCGTTGCAATTTTAAGCACCTGGCTATTTCTAAGAGGGTGCTGTGGAAGCTTTCCACCTGTCCGTTTGATGTGCTGTGCAACGGTGGGGCATTCGCTATATCAATATCGAACTGGTTCTTTAATAAACACCGAATGGTCTCTGAATTGAAAGCTGCCTCATTGTCACAGTAGATGGTTCTTATACCTGGGAAGGTGTTTACCAATTGTAAAATTGGTATTTTTACGTCTGTGATCGTGCGTGAAGCAATCTGCTGCGTTATTGCAAACTTTGAAAATTTGTCAATTGCAGTCAGGAAGTACTTCTCTGCGGTGGAAAAGATGTCGATATGAATCAACTCGCCTACCCTTGCCAAAATTGGAGTCACCCCTAACTCCTGCTTCCTAGGGTGCCGGTCATACTTGGCTTTCTGGCATATCCTGCAGTTTATCACCACTTCTGCTGCGATTTTTTCCATCTTTGGAAAATAATAATCACGCAGTACCTGTTTCACATTCTCCTGGGCTGCCCTGTGCGCCCGATTGTGTTCAGCTGTCATTATCTCTCTTCGCTCCCCGTCGTTGGTGATGTCTGTCACCAAGGTCTTGCAAAATCGAAATTTTGTGTCCGGAAAGGCTTTTACTAGATCGTTTTGCACAAACGCCAAAGTTGGCAGAGTGCAGTGGATGGCGTTAACGAAGCAAGAAGTGTGTCTCGACTGGCAAAGTCGATCTTGTGACGGGTCTTTTCGGAGAAGACGAAGTGAAACTGCTTGGAAGGGGTATTTGACTCTTCCAGGATTAGCTGATTCCTGAAGCAGTTCACTGGTTTGTCTGTGGCTTCAATTACGTAAGTGAGCGAGGCTTCACTATGAATTGTTGCTGCGTCGGATCGACTCTGGCTTTCTAATGCATTGATGTTTTGTCGTGACAGCGCATCTGCTACGTAATTGTCCCTTCCTGGTTTGTAGAAGACCCTTGCGCCGCATTCATCAATTCTCGCCTTCCAACGTTTTATCTTGGAATTTGGGTTTCTATCTGAAACCGCGAAAATCAGTGGCTGATGGTCTGTGTAGATGTTGATGTCACTCTTTCCATAGTGACGAAGCGTATCTAAGGCCCAGACTATGGCCAGGAGCTCTCTTTCATTGGTCGCATAGTTTAGTTCTCTGTCTTTCAGAGTCCTAGAAATCATGGTTATGGGTCTATTATTTTGCGACAGTACCGCCCCGATACCACTGGATGAGGCATGGTTAGGTCGAACGGTTGGTTGAAGTCTGGGTAGTGGAGGATGACGTCTTCCGACGCCAAAATGTTCCTAAGTTTATCAAAGGCCTGTTTCTGAGCCATTCATCAAACTGTATGGGAATGGCTTTCCTCGGTTCTAATTGTGGCTACTACGGCTGTGTTGAAGGATAGCATTTCAGTCGGATCTGCAAATGAGTTTATACGGCTGGACATCATTCTGAGAAACTCGTCCCTAACCGCCGGCGGAAGCTCGATGTCGTCCACTTTTGTAAAGTTAGCGCTGGGGCATTTGCGGAATAGAATCCTTTCAGATTCCTGTCCAAAGTGGAGATTTTTTGTCCCCAGGTTTATATTGACGCCAGCTTACGTTAGCGTGTCGAGCCCTATGATGCTATCAAAGGTTGACAGCTCCGGCAAGATAAAGAATGGGCATTTAATGTCAAATATGGTTAGGAAACATTTTTGCTCTACTTTATTGAAGCCGTGCGGGGATTTTACAACAAATGGGGCCTCTACAAGGACAATTCCCTTAAGTTCTTTTAGTGGTTTGATATAATTTTTCGCGGCCCCAGTGTCTATTAAAAGGTTTAGCGTTCTCCCTGCTACTGACGAACGAGAGCAGGGACCCCCCCCCCCCCCCCTTAAAAAAATTGACAGTATCACTGTCGTATCCTGCACTATTGTCCTCATCAATCCCCGCCACTGCTTCCGATGCTAACTGTTCGTATTGTTGTTCGTCCGGCTCCACCTTTTATACGCACTCTGTTGGTGCCCGTTATTAGGGTTTGCTGTAGCCGGTAGGCCTGGGTTGTGCCCCTGTTGCTTTTGAAAGGCAGTTGGCTGACGGAATTTAGAGAAAGATGCATCAACATCCATCATCTCTACTTTGTCTTGGCTACGGATACCACCTGTTTGACGGTTCCCCTGATTGTTCGTGTAGAACGGGTTCTATGACTGTCTCTTATAGTGGTAGGGCTCATTCTGTACGCCCTGCCTATATTTTGTTCGGTTCTGTGGTTTGCTTTCTAAAGCTCTTGCGTAATTTTTTCCAAAATCGTGCCTATCATGGTTGGCCTCAATTTCTTGTGCCCAGGCCAAGGCTGACGGCAAGTCCGCTGTGCCGCAAATAGTGTATCCGTGAGGCCTTTTCTTAAGCCTGAAACGAAGACACGGAGAGCGTCAGCCCTATACTTTTCGTTAATGTATTGCGCCTGTGCGGCGTCTTGTGACATGATCGTCTTATTTGTGAGAAGGGTGAGATTCTTCTCGACCTCTTCGTAGAGCTGAGTGATGGACAGTTTACCCTGACGAAGTGTGGCAAGCTCTTGCTCTAGCAAGTGTATCGGACGCTTGTCCGAATATGTAAAATCGAGGTGATTGAGGCAAAAATTCTGCGAACAATGACTGCCGAATATTTCTGAATATAAAAACGTCTTATCTGTTTGGTTTTGTTTTTACTTTTTACTTTTTGGGCGATAATTGAAGAAAAGTTTCACTTACATGTTCCTCTTACATTCTCCTCCACTTGGTATATTATATCTTATATTGCTCTGCGTTGTCCTCCCCTCTCGTCTATCGTCGCCGCTGCCCAAAGCCGTCCGCTCTGGTGTAACAGTTTGGGGTTGATTAAATGCCTTTTATTTACACTCGAGGCTACGAGCTTTTGAGTGCAATTTTTGCACGCACTTTTAATATTCGTGTTTTGGAGCGGGCGTTGTCTCCGCGCTCCACTGTTTCCACTTTCATTTTATTTGTTCTCGAGCGGGCTTTGTCTCCGCACTCGATGTTCTTTGGTCTTTTGGTTTGACCCTTCTTTGCACTTTTTGGCGATTTTCACTCAGCGGGCTTTGTCTCCTCGCTTAATGATTTTCACTTTCCTTTTGAATCCCTTACTTTTTTGCGCCAGTAATATTTAAATACGTTCACGGGTATTATAAACTGTAAACGCTGATGTTGTTGCCATAGCATTCTCTGGGAAATTCCACAGACGCTATGCGAGTACATGACAAGCACTCTCATGAAACTGTCCCAGTAGGCAGACAAATGCGGGCTAGGTGTTAATTCGTCTAAAATGGAATGAATACTATTCACCAGAAAGTACAAGATTCCGACACTGACTCTCCCAAAACTCTACAGGGAAGCGCAAGTTTTTAGCAATAATGCCAAGTATATTGGCCTGATCCTCGATAGGAAGCTCGATTTTAAACTGAGCATAGAGGATAGGGTAAAGAAGGCCACTGTGGCCCTCTATACCTGCCGAAAAACCATCGGACTTAAATGACCCCGTTCATAGTCCGGTGTCTATATACCGCCATCATACGACCAATCCTGATGTACGGAGTGGTGGTGTGGTGGTGTGGTGGTGTGGTGGCCAGCACTAGACATGGCAGAGCTATGCATAACGGCCGGACTACGCACAACCCCTGACGAATGTTGTTTCGACTGAGGATCACTGTAGTGTGTTCCAAGCGGAGGTTGAAGCAATAAACGAGGCTATCTCCATCGTATCCAAATTTTCTTTAGAAAGACACTCATTGTGCGTCGTCTCAGACAGCCAAGCAGCTCTCAGAGCTCTTTCCAACTACCACCTTAACCTAACCTAACTAACCATTGTGAAACCCTAAACAAGGCGATCGCCAACCATTATTTCAGTAACGTCGCACAGTCGAAAAGTTGCAAAATCAAAGATCAATTTTATAAGTACTTTAGATAAAATAAATAGGCGCACCCAATAGAGAATTACATTGTCAAAACACACACAAACAAATAAATCAAAGCATCACTTGATAAAAAAAATACTAAAATCGCGATAAATTACGGCCTGTTCGCAGACCTATATCATATACAAATACAAACATCGTGACACGAGATTTAAATATATGTATGTTTATAGATAAATTTGACACAAGTGGATAAAGACCAATTATTTCAGCACACGGTGCATTTTGATATTTTTTCACACCATATTGTTATATTTTCGTTTGTGTAATACACTTCCTACTATTGATCGACTGCTATGTGGATAAATTTCTTGTGCTCTAGGAATATACATATGTTCTAAATGGAAGTCAATTATAGATTCATTCATTCAACAGATACTATCAACGAATATTTTGTTTTTATTGCTGCTAGCATCAATATAGGAACTTTTTTCATTCTGAGTGTAATATTTATTCGATCGCGACGATTGGCTCAGTCGGTTAGGAATATTTTTTTACTTATAGACAGCCAAACGCTTAGACCAAACAGCTAAGCTTTTATATAAAATTTGTTTGTCAAACCGATCTAAAAACCTGCAACTCAAGGTGGATGAGGTTACTGGACAGAGGCGCCAGATAATCCTCGCCCTTAATAAGGAGTCGCTCTAGCTACTGGAAAAGTCGGACGGACTAGCTTACTATGGCTACCGGAAGGTGCAAAAAGAAATTTACACGTATTTTTGCTTCCAAATTTCAGCTATGAATGTCACACAGCGGTAAGCCTTGAAGGCCAGCAGAGCTCACCAACCTGACCCGCCTCCACACCAGAGATCGGCATCGGGTGATTGCAAATACGTTTACATATAAAAATCACCCGTGTAAACTCACTCAGCGTTGACGGATACACACTTGCATTCGCACATATTCGCAGATGATTTTAAATCACTCAAGCTGTGCCTTTTTTTATTCTGGCTGAGTTTATTAATGCTCGTTCGTGTTTCGGGTGCCTGTTACTTCGTCTCAGCAATAATCGTATTGATTATGAGCAAAGACGCAAATGGGTTAACTCAGCTCGTATGATTTTAGGCAAGTGAAGAAGCGGTCGGCACACAGACATGTACATGTGTCCGAAGAACTCTTCAGCTGGAAATTTGCACCGTTCGGCTCTTCGGGTCGAATCCGTCGGCATTGACTTTGCATGTATGCGTGTAAGCCCTTTCTCATAAATGTTAGATATGATTGTATTGATACGAACGAAGCATCTGACTGCGCAAGCTGAGTTTATTCAACGCAGAGTATTTTTGAACGATTGCATGTCAGTAAAGACTTTAGTAAAACTTGAGTAAGTCAAGAAAAATGTGATTCTTGCAGTTCTCTGCTCCACACGAGCCCTTCTATGGGCCCTCAGCGCAGACTGCGAGGCCACGGACATCGGCCTTTTTGTAGGATGCGACGCCAACGCACACCACAGTCAGTGGGGAAGCACCTACATCAATGAACGGGGTGAGCCCCTCAGATGGTTATATTAAACCGGGGGAACGATCCCACCTTTATTATTAAAAACCGCGAGGAGCTGAACCTGAATAACATAGAATCCTGGAGGGTCCTTGAAGAACACTCCTTCTCGGACCACAGGTACGTGGAAACTGTCTTCTCTTTCTCAATACCGGGTCCAGTACAATTCCGGAACCTCAGGCGGACAAAATGGACTCGTTACTCAGAAAGGCACGCAAGCCCTCGCGCACTGCCCCCAAAGATTTCAGACCCATAAGTCTTTCGTCCTTTCTTTTGAAGACGATGGATCGGCTTTTAGGGCTGCATCTAACAGCGAGTATTCCTCCCAATCTAATCTCTGATTCTCAGCACGCCGTTCGGAAAGGAAGATCCACCGAGACGGCGATCAAATAGATTATTGAAACGTCCCTTATATGTAAGGAATACACCATGGTAGCCTTCCTTGACATAGAAGGCGCTTTTAACAACATCATCCCGACCACCATCTCGGGTGCACTGACGGACCTGGGGACTGATTCCCGGACGGTGAGTCTCATCGATTAGATGCTTTAATGCAGGACCGTTGAGCCTTAACTGGGGACGTCAACGTCCACTATGTTTGTCGGCAGAGGTACACCGCACGACGGAGTCCTCTCACCCCTCCTATGGAACGTAGCAGTTAATTAACTGCTGCGTGAGATGAAGGGGAGTGGACGCCACGAGGTGGCGTACGCTGATGTTGTTGCCATAGCATTCTCTGTGAAATTTCCACAGACGCTATGCGAGTACATGACAAGCACTCTCATGAAACTGTCCCAGTGGGCATACAAATGCGGGCTAGGTGTTAATTCGTCTAAAATGGAACTAGTACTCTTCACAGAAAGTACAAGATTCCGACACTGACTCTCCCAAAACTCTGCAGGGAAGCGCAAGTTTTTAGCAATAATGCCAAGTATATTGGCCTGATCCTCGATAGGAAGCTCGATTTTAAACTGAGCATAGAGGATAGGGTAAAGAAGGCCACTGTGGACCTCTATACCTGCCGAAAAACCATCGGACTTAAATGGGGAATGACCCCGCCATCATACGACCAATCCTGATATACGGAGTGGTGGCCAGCACTAGACATGGCAGAGCTTTGCATAACGGCCGGACTACGCACAACCCTTGGCGAATGTTGTTTCAGGCTCAGGATCACTGTAGTGTGTTCCAAGCGGAGGTTGAAGCAATAAACGAGGCTATCTCCATCGTATCCAAATTTTCTTTAGAAAGACACTCATTGTGCGTCGTCTCAGACAGCCAAGCAGCTCTCAGAGCTCTTTCCAACTACCACCTTAACCTAACCTAACTAACCATTGTGAAACCCTAAACAAGGCGATCGCCAACCATTATTTCAGTAACGTCGCACAGTCGAAAAGTTGCAAAATCAAAGATCAATTTTATAAGTACTTTAGATAAAATAAATAGGCGCACCTAATAGAGAATTACATTGTCAAAACACACACAAAAAATAAATCAAAGCATCACTTGATAAAAAAAAATACTAAAATCTCGATAATTTACGGCCTATTCGCAGACCTATATCATATACAAACACAAACATTGTTCATAAACATGAACAGGACCCAACAGCAGACAACGAACACAAAATACAGTCCACTTGAACGAGGCCTACAAACCCGCAGCTATCTCAATTCTAGCGGATCGCGGGCAAGATGTTCATAATCATGAACAGAAACGACACAGGCCACCCCATAAATAATACAGTCCACTTAAAGGAGACCACTTGAGAAAAGGGACATCTAAATCTAGGATCAGTTCGACCATTAAGTCATCTACATGGGTCGCGTCGAACCCAAATCTGTCGACACACTTGTCGCAGATTCACACACACTTGTCACTATCAAGGATGATCGTGGGAACTAGTGCCGCACATTTGTTCTTTTCTTAGCGTTGGTCTTAGTTTAATTATGTTAGAGTTTCCTATATATAGTGCATAAGTTTTGAGAATAAAACAGTTCGAATTTACAACTCGTCTCTCCGATGATCCTATTGGGCTTTGAGGTGGCTCAGAGGGGGCCTAGCTGAGGCCGTCCGGTGGCCTCAGGTTGCAGGTTGCGGATAGCGAATGGCCTACCCTAGTGGGGAGATCAGCTGCGAATAAGCGGGCATCCCAAAGAGAATCAACTAAGTTGGCTCTGAGGGAGAGTACCGGAAATAAGCAGTCCCGGACAGCCAGCGGGTGTTCGCTACGCAGCAACACTGACGATGCGCTTGTGGTGCCGCCTCTCATTAAGTCGCTCACACACTCCCATCCCTACACATTACCTACCCACATCTCATCCCCAACACTCACCTCACACCGGGCCGGACTAAGGTGTCACTCGACCCGTGCCAAGAGTCAGCCTGGATGGGGGCCCGGTACAAAACTAGCCCAGTCGTGAACGGAGAGCTCAGGGACTTGGCAGCCCCCTGTTTTAATTATGTCTTACCCGGGTAAAGTAGAGCTCTGCCGGGGTGGACCGTTCCCCTTCTCTGCAGCTCGTGGGAACTACATGGATAAATACGACAATATAAATAAAAACAAAAACAAAAATGAGAGAGGCACTCCCCAAATGCCGGCTGGGAGCAATCCCAAGCGGGAGAAGGCAGCGGCCCAAAGGCCTGGCCCGATCCGCTCAGATGCAGGAAAGACCTGCACGGTGAAAGACGCGGGTATGAACCCAAGTGGGTCCCATCCCAAATCTGGGATGGGTGGAAAATCAACACCCAAAACTGATACCATGGAAGGGCAGCTAAGCAATATTGCGGCTGCCCAACCTTCCGGTGAAGCTGCGGGTGATGGCTTGCCATCAACCAGTGTCCAAGCCAAAAAATTTAGCTATGCCGAAAAGAGGAGTGCTGGGCACATACTCCGTCGGCAGAACGCCAGTAAAGAAGCTAGTCCAACAGCAGACTGGCTGAAAAAGGTGGAATGGGCCTCGGCGGTGCTGCCCAACTTCAGTGTGGAGCCACAGAAGGTGGCTGCACAACCGAAAAGGCAGCGCTCGCAAGAGACGCCCGGACCTGCCGCGAAGCGCTCCAGAGTGCTCCCCTACGTATCCTTCGCGCAGATTGCCAAGGAGAGGACGCTGATAGGCGTTCTCGACAACGGCAGCGCGGAGGGAAACATACCTAGAAGCCAATGGAAGTGGGTGGAAGCGGCACTGGCCGACCGCTGCTTCGAGCTTCTTGAGAAGGATCCCGGGCCACCCCCAGTCTGCAAAGACATGGGATGGTTCCAGGGAAGCATCAAAGTGGTAGCCTGCGAGGATGAGCGCTCCGTGAAGCTATACAAAGCTGCGGTGGCGCAAATCGGAGAAGTTGCATCCTCAGGATGTTGCAGAGATGCAACCCAACATTGCCAACCACAGACTGGAAGGTGGTCAAAGTGGAGGCATCGAAAGGCCCCACTAACCAGGCAGTGATAATCCTGAATAAGGAGTCACTAGCCCCGATCGAGGCAGCCAAGGGAGAGCTCAACTTCGGGTTCAGCTCGGTGACCATGAAGGTCTACAAGTCGGATGCAGCGGCCGAGGCGCGCCCTGTCAACAACCCAGTTGAGCGGGACGTTGCCTCGGAGATCGAGGCACCCGACGTAGACCCGGAGCCGGCCCTGGAGAGCTACTCCTCGGAGACGGAGCTGATGCTCGATTTTCAGGCGTTGTGTCGTGACGAGATTCTCGACGACTCTGACGCCGACATAACAGTGGGGGAGAGCAACTCTAATTAAATCTCTGAGGCTTCTGCAGATAAATCTCCACCACTGTAAAGCAGCATCCGCTGCCCTAATACTCCACTTAGTCGCGAGCGGAGGGGACATAGTCCTAATCCAAGAGCCTTGGGTGGTAGGAGGCAAGGTCTGTGGATTAGCGACGAAGGACTACAAGCTGATTGTAGCCCAAACTGAAGGTAAAATTAGAACCTGCATACTAGCAAGAACGCACCTAAATATCTTTCTGCTCCACAATTTTAGCAATGGCGACAACACGGCGGCTAGCCTAGAGCTACAGGGGACACGCCTGAACCTGGTGTCGTCCTACATGGCTCACGAGGAAAGCGATCCTCCCAGTGACCTCGTTCGCAAGATAGCCAGCGACAGCGAAAGGTCGGATACAAGCCTAATAATAGGCTATAATAATAAAAATGCCAACGATCACCACCGATCACACCCAATGGGGGAACTCGGATACAAATGTAAGGGATGAGTCACTTTTCAGCTTCATCCTAAACTCCAACCTCGTTATTGGTAATCGGGGTAATGACCCCACTTTCATTATAAAAAACCGTCAAGAGGTTATCGACCTCACTCTACTGTCGAACTGTTAGACATAATGAAGAGTTGGAGAGTCCTAGAGGACCACTCCTTCTCAGACCACAGGTACATCGAGACAGTTCTATCGCTCGAAAGCACCAAACCTACTAACTATATTAACCCCAGGAAAGCCAACTGGGATATATATAGTGCAAAAATGGAGGAATTACTCCTTCCCCTAGCACCAAAATACCCAGACACACAAGACGATCTTAATCGTCTTGTGGACAGCTTCACGGAAGCTTGCAATAAGGCCTTCGTGGCAGACTGCCCCTCAACCAAACCAAGACGGAAAAAGAAACCCCCCTGGTGGTCTAAACAAATAGACACCCTCCGGAAAGACTGCAGGACTCTCTTTAACAGAGCCAAAAGCAGCAGCGAGGAAGCGCACTGGGAAAATTACAAAAGTAAGCTAACCCTATACAAAAAAGAAACAAGGAGAGCAAAAAGGGCCTCTTGGCAAAAATTTTGCTCCGAAATTGAAGACACGTCAGAAGCCGCAAGGCTACGCAAGATGCTGTCAAAAACATCCCCCTCGGTGGGATATCTCAAGAGAATGGATGGTACGTGGACAAACTCTAGTGAGGACTCCCTACATATTATACTCGATACTCATTTTCCTGGGTGCACGACCATCGAGCCGGCAGACACCCCAAGTGAAGGCCCGGAAACCTCGATGGTGCACATCCTCACAAAACGGAATATTAGCTGGGCAGTAAACAGCTTTAAATCCTTCAAATCGCCTGGTCCAGACCAAGTCATTCCGGCTCAGTTACAAAAAGCCGGGGTCATGGCCATCAACTGGCTGCAAAGTATCTTTAGGAAGATACTGACAGTGGGAAAAATCCCCCGCGCTTGGCTAAAGGCTAAAATAGTCTTTATCCCCAAAGCAAGTAAACCCTCACACACAACCCCAAAAGACTTCAGACCAATTAGTCTATCGTCCTTTCTTCTCAAAACCTTTGAGAGACTAGTCGGGCTGCAGCTAAGAACAACCATAAATCATCAGTGGCTGTCAGGCGCACAACATGCCTACCGAAAAGGAAAATCCACGGAAACGGCACTCCATGAAGTAATCTCGACAGTAGAGAAATCCCTACACATAAAAGAATATTCCTTAATAGCTTTCCTAGATATCGAGGGAGCTTTTAACAACGTCATACCGGGAGCCATCACAGAGGCCCTCACTGACCTGGGAGTGGATCGTCACTTGGTGATGCTCATAGATCAATTGCTCACATGCAGGACGGTGACTCAGTCAAGGTATGTCAACAGAGGCACCCCGCAAGGTGGTGTCCTGTCCCCCCTTCTATGGAACATAGCAGTCAACAAGATTCTGTGTGACCTGGAAGGGGAGGGCTGCAAGGTGGTAGCATACGCGGATGACGTTGCCATTATCTTCTCGGGAAAATTCCCTCAAACACTCTGCGTTCTAATGACCGCAAAGCTCGCGCGACTGTCAGAATGGACAAAGTCCCGTGGACTGGGAGTTAATCCCTCTAAAACGGAACTTGTGTTGTTTACAACCATATACAAAATCCCGTCTCTCAACCCCTCAATACTAAACGGATGCAGGCTCTCCTTCAGCGACAGCGCCAGTTACTTGGGGTTGGTAATTGACAAAAAGCTTAGCTGGAACCTGAGCATCAATGACAGAGTGAAGAAGGCTACGATAGCCCTCTACACTTTCAAGAAGGCCATTGGGCTAAAATGGGGCATGAACCCAAGAATAGTCCAATGGATATACCTGGCAATAGTAAGACCAATACTACTCTACGGAGTCGCAGTGTGGTGGCCTGCCCTATCGAAGGGGACCACCACTAAACAACTGGGCAAGGTGCAGCGCACTGCACCTGAGCACCACACCAACGAATGCGCTAAATGCTATCCTATGCCTGCAGGGCCTGGACCTTGCAGGTAAGAAGCAGGCAGAAATGGCAGCAGTCCGTCTTAGAGACTCTGACCAATGGGTGTCACATCACACCGGCCATGCGTCCATCCTAAATGGAAACAAAATCGTCCCCACAAGAACGGACTACTGCGTTCCGAGGGAGTATACAGTTAACCCTTTTGTAACAATCATCCCTCACAGAACCAACTGGCTCGAGGGACCACCTGGCCCAGATGGAGCCATTCATATCTTTACTGATGGCTCAAAGCTGGACAACAAAGTCGGAGGAGGAATCTACTCCAACATCTGAATATAAGACACTCTTTTAGGCTCCCAGATCACTGCAGTGTCTTCCAAGCGGAAGTCATAGCGATCAGGGAAGCCTTGAGCTGCCTTCAGGAACGTGCCCCTACGGCAACTTATATAAATATCTATAGTGATAGCCAAGCTGCGATCAAGTCACTGAATGCGATAACAACAAGCTCGGCTACCATGGCAAACTGTCGCAAATCTCTCCATGAGATGGCTTATCAGTTTGTCATCAGCCTAATATGGGTCCCGGGCCACTAGGACATTGAAGGCAACTGTATAGCAGACGAGCTGGCCAGAGCTGGTACAACAATCCCCCTTCTCCATGATAAGGAGGATATTCGTATGCCAATGGCCTGCAAGCTCAAAATAAAAGAACATTTTAAGAAACTAATAAATGACAGATGGCAAACAGTGCCACTATGTCGCATAACTCGGCAAACATGGCCTAACATTACTAGGAAGCGCACCGATGAGCTTTGCAAACGCAGTAGGAGCAGGTGCAGCTCAGTCATACGCTCCCTTACGGGACATTGGCTAATAGCCACCCATGCTGGGTGCCCCCTATAACGACTTCTGTCGGAGCTGTAGAGATGAGGACGAGGAGGAGACTGTGGAACACCTGTTCTGCTCCTGTCCGGCTCTCAGTAGAAGGAGACTTCAATACTTGGGTGCACCTTTCCTAATTGACATTTCGGACATGTCTACAATCAGTCCCAGACTGATCGCAGGCTTCATATGGGCATCCGGATGGGACAACGGATAACATAGTGTCTCACGAGGGAAGAGGGAACGGCCTATGCGGTATCACAACGGGCCGAAGCCGGCCTAGGTGTGTCGGGTTTCTGACGATCCCGACAGCCGCCTTAACCTAACCTAACCTAACCTACAACTCGTCTCATCAACAACACCATTTGTGGTCCTTCGATCCGGATTCATTATTCAGAATAGTCTGGAGAACAGAAGTCGCATCAAAACTTGGTCCATCGAGCCTCTGAGTTCCCCCCACCCGCGCTAAGAAATTCAGACATATCAGCACCAGAGCCCCTGTCATCCCCTACCAGTGGTAAGAGACAGAATAGCATAAAACCTTGACTTTTATAGCAAGGTAGCTAGTGGCAACTAAACACGACAGCATAAAACCTTGACTTTTATAGCAAGGTAGCTATCGGAAGCATCGAGCCCCTGTCATCCCCCTCCGTGGTAAGAGGCAGAATCGCATTAAACCTTGACTTATATAGCAAGGAAGATAGCGCCAAATCGATAGAATAGCGTAAAATCTTGGACTGAGTGCCAAGGTCGTTATCAATAACCAAAACAAAGTCGATACTAAAACTCTGATCCCTCCCAAAAGGGACTAGTATATAAATTCGCACAAACACCTGAGCCTAAATGAACACTTATCAGTTGTGAGTCGGGGCACAATATGGTCAACTAGGCGATCACAATAAAAACACCCCCAACGGTTCACTTAGGACTAAAGGTTTAAAACAAGCCTTTAAAATGGGCACGATCCAGAAAACATTGCTAGAGGAGCAGGATAAATTAGAAGCGAACTTGATGCTGCTACAAAAGAGTTCATTAAGCAAACCATTTTCTCTGAGCAGAACGGAAAATAATCTGATCTATTTAGCAAGAATCAGAAAGGCCATCGAGAAAAACCATTCGGAATTGTTAAACGATAGTTTCGGAGAGGAGGAATATTTCGAAAGGAATATATTTCATTATTTAATGAAAAAAGCTAAATATCTCGAAAACGCAACTCATATGTTATAGAATTACGACGAACTTAATAAGTATATAAACGATAAAGCCTTTGAGGATATAACTGGACACGATATCCCGAGGATAGATCGTGGATTTTCTAAAATATCAGAGCTATTTCATGGGCTTCATTTATCGCATCACACAAAAGACCTCATCGAGAAGAAACGCGAAACTTTCAAGGAATGTGGGCCAAAAGAAGCATTTCTAAGAAGCCGATGCAATATGGAATCTAACACCGGCAACACACTTCGTATCACTATGGTCAGAAGCAGAAAAAAGACGACAATCAAACAAAAATGCCGACGTGTCATCTAGATGCAAAGGAGGAAGAGAAAATCGAAGAATCATCGGTTAAAGAAGCAGTCGAAGAACAAAAAGCCGACGAAAAGATAGCAACCGACGAAAATAAAAAACTCAAAGGAGAAAAAGATACCGTTACAAACCAAAAGGAAGACTACAGAGAAGAAAATATCTTTTTTAAAGAAGACGACGGAGAAGAAAATGCAACAGAGGAAAAAGCAACGATGGAGCCGAACGATGCTTACCAATGCACGTTCACAGAAACCAAACCACTTCCAAACTGGGTGAAGTTAAATGGGCGCCACGACTGGCTCGACAGCAACGAAAATCTTCAGATCGTGGAAAACCTCCCAAATGAAGGAATACTCTATCAGCAAGAAGAAACGACAACAGTGCAAAATCATAACGGAAAAGGAAAAAACTATCGTCCATTTTATACACCAAGCAAAAAATAAATGGCAGATGTTTTGACACCAGGAAATTTTCAAATTAGCAAATCTACATTGCTAATACCAGTTCCAAAGGAAGATGTAGCCATAACATCTCTTCAAAAGTGGAAACTGGTTCAAAAGATTAAAAAGAAGTTTTGGAAAAAACCCAAGGATAAACTGCAAAAGCTAAAAGAACTCAGATTTTATCCCAAAATGAAGTACTACGGATTCTTCACACTGATGCGGTATGTACGGAAGGTCAAATTCAAAGACAGTCGCCATAAACTGGCAGATCGCGGGCAAGATGTTCATAAACATGAACAGGACCCAACAGCAGACAACGAACACAAAATACAGTCCACTTGAACGAGGCCTACAAACCCGCAGCTATCTCAACTCCAGCGGATCGTGGGCAAGATGTTCATAGACATTAACAGAACCGACAGCAGTTCACGCCGCAGACAAATACAGTCCACTTGAACGAGGCCTACAAACCCGCAGCTATCTCAATTCTAGCGGATCGCGGGCAAGATGTTCATAAACATGAACAGAAACGACACAGGCCACCCCATAAATAATACAGTCCACTTAAAGGAGACCACTTGAGAAAAGGGACATCTAAATCTAGGATCGGTTCGACCATTAAGTCATCTACATGGGTCGCGTCGAACCCAAATCTGTCGACACACTTGTCGCAGATTCACACACACTTATCACTATCAAGGATGATCGTGGGAACTAGTGCCGCACATTTGTTCTTTTCTTAGCGTTGGTCTTAGTTTAATTATGTTAGAGTTTCCTATATATAGTGCATAAGTTTTGAGAATAAAACAGTTCGAATTTACAACTCGTCTCAGTAACATCAACAAACATCGTGACACGAGACTTTAATATATGCATGTTTATAAATAAATTTGACACTAGTGGATAAAGACCAATTATTTCAGCACTCGGTATAAGGGCGCATTCTAGATTTAGAATTTTCCACTCGCAAATTTTTGGTGCATTTTGATATTTTTTTCACACCATATTATTATATTTTCATTTGTGTAATACACTTCCTACTATTGATCGACTGCTATGTGGATAAATTTCTTATGCTCTTGGAAAATACAAATGTTCTAAATGGAAGTGAATTATAGATTCATTCATTCAACAGATACTATCAACGAATATTTTGTTTTTATTGCTGCTAGCATCAATATAGGAACTTTTTAATTCGATCGCGACGATTGACTCAATCGGTTAGGAATATTTTTATACCCGTACTCAAAAAAGAGTTAAGGGGTATATTAGATTTGTGGTAAAAGTGGATGTGTGTAACGCAGAGAAGGAAACGTTTCCGACCCCATAAAGTATATATATTCTTGATCAGCATCAATAGCCGAGTCGATATAGACATGTCTGTCTGTCCGTCCGTCCGTCCGTCCGTCTTGTTGAGCGCCTGGATCTCAGAGACTATAAGAGTTAGGGTAACCAAATTTGGTTTCCAGACTCATGTGATATCACACTGCTACAAGTGTATTTCAAAATTTCGCCCCGCCCCCTTCCGCCCCCACAAAGGACGAAAATCTGTGGCAGGCACAATTTTAAAGAAACGGTAAAACTAAAAACGCAGTATCGTAGAGAATGACCATATCTACCAGACTGCCGAATCTGAATCAGATCATAATTATAGCCAGAAAGAAGAAATTAATTTTCAGTTGGTTCCTCCCCCTCCTTCAGCCAGAGAACCGCTACCCATTTTCCTTCTCGCTCGCACACTCTGCCGCGTTCAGTGCGCGAACAAACCCCTAGCGGAGGAGATGTAGAATATGAATGGAACATCTACAATCTACATGTTAGATGTATAATAGACATTTTATATGTAGATGTAGATAGCATATGTAGCAAAAAAATGTAAAATGTAAAATTTTTTTTTTTTTCTAAAATTCTAAAAAATCATAAGCTCAAAAGTGTATGTACATATATACTGACTGAGTACGGGTATAAGTAGAGTCGTGTCCCCAGAAACGACTCACACGTTCCTTCTCGTTTTACTTATAGACGACTAAACGCTTAGACCAAACAGCTAAGCTTTTATATATAATTTGTTTGTCGAACCGATCTAAAAACCTTTGTTTGTATGGAATTAAAAATACCCCTTCTTACGAAAAACCCGATATAAAATAATACCTAATCCAACTATCAGAAATAATTTTGCACCAATTCGCCGCAACCGCCAAAATCAAAAGTTATATCCATCCATATTCATATTATCCATTACAAAACATTTTTACATTTATTAAAAAAATTGCACGTGGACAAAGTCGCGGCGGGTTCAGCTGTTCTATGTATATAATCGAGCCAAAGCGGAGTTCCATAAGAAATATTTTTATGGATTATCTGAATATATGTCAAGACCGTAAATTACAAACCAAAATACAATATATATTTTTTCGTGTCCATTTACAAATGTCTCAAGTGCTCCCACAAGCGCTTTGTTATTAAAATTATTAAATTCCGTGTTATCTTTGGAGTTACAAAAAATGTATGTATAATACCCACAACAAACAGGAACACAATGGGCAAGTGAAAAACTTTATATTATTTGTTACCAATGATTCTATTATTGATTTTTTCATTTTTACATTTATTGCATATGTGGTAATGTCTTGAAACACATAATGCAAGAAGAGATTGAAGCTGTCACAGTTATACATACATACTTACATATGTATATCATATACATTATAGTTTGGATTGTATCAGTTTCATTCTGCGGTAATACGTGTAGTATATTATTTCTTTTATCGTTTTTATATATATGTACAATCAGATTAAAAGATATTCTCAACATTTCTTTTGGCCATTCTTAATGTCACATTATAAAAATAATATAAATGCACTAAAACTAAATTTTCGAACGTAAATATCTAGTTTAAACTAGTTTTCAGTTATATGTAAATGAGTAAAGTTCGGATTAAGTGCTGTTTAACAAAGCGACCAGAATTATGTTGGGCACACCATGTTTCGAAATATGAGGCTCAGTGTGTAGGTTTAAAGAAATTGGAAGTCCATACTTCGTTATGCATTTTAAATTATTATTATTATTATTTAAATTCACTATTGGAAAAACATTTGAAACAGCTTGTTTTGTGTTTTCAAATAATAATAAAAGAAAAATATTATATTTTGTGTGTCACTCTTCTTGTTGATTGCTTAACAAACGCATTGCGATTTTTTTCTAAATTATTCCTCAGGCTGAAATAACTCTGGGTAAATTAGGAAGGAGCGGGTACAGTCAACGTTCTAAGGGGGGTTAAAGTGCCCTAAACTGTATCAAAACATTGTCTTTTTACTATGTTTTATGTTGGTAAGTTGGAGATATTCCCATGAGACCGGCTGGTACTGTACTAAGCCCAACTCCCGCGGCACTTACTACTATTCCCATAGTGTGATCTGATTCTTTTTTTGTGTTAACTGTTGCGTGGCTCAATGAATCGACTGAAATCATATGTTGGACAGGAATGACTATTGGTGTCGATGGACCGGTGGTCTTTCCGGCCACTATACCTGTAGACAGTTGCGACAGTGGTGTCTGTTGTAGGTTGTGCAGTGGAGGCTGTGAATCGGTTTGAGCGACGACGGCGGCTAAAGATGATGCTTGTGAGCGGTGATGTGACGACGGAGGGCCCAAAGCACCTACTGAAGGAGGTGGAATGGGACTCGGCTCCTTACCTCGCAAATGAGCAGCAGATTGCGCAGCATATATATTCATGGCTTTTTGACGTTCCTCTGCTTCATGCCGCAATGCTGCTTCCATTATGGGATTATAGCGCAGGATAGGATAAGGATCGCGGTACGGATCTATGCCCCATCCTGGAGGACCCGGCGTAGCAAAATGACTGATTGGACCGCCGACACTTAAGGTGGGTGGCATCATAGTTCGAGAAAGATGCGATGATGGCGACGGTAATCCATGTCGACCAGCCACTATAAAGTTAGCATGATGGTGATGCACAGCAGCAGCATTTGCCTGTACAGCTGCCAACGAGTTCGGATGGTAGCGTGGATCTCCAACAACGGCGACAGCTGCCGATGCACGCATAAGCATAATATCCTGTTCTTCTTTTGTGCGCGTATGTTCTTCTTTAATACGTATCTCCGAGGTAAGTTCTCCTACGTTTCGATGTGGAGAGCGATCTCGTGCAGGGGCTGGCACGGCAGCTGCAGCTTGTGCTGCAGCAGCTTGCTTATTGCTCTCATTAATTCGCTGCTGCTGCAACATTCGCTCCCGTTCCATTTCTCGGCGTTCCATTTCCCTTCGCTCACGCTCTTTTCGGTCACGTTCGCGTTCTCGTTCTCTCTCCCTTTCTAGTTGCTCTCGTTTTAGTTTGTCTTCTTTTTCTTTTCGCTCTCGCTCTTCACGCTCGCGACGCTGTCGGTCACGCTCTCGCTGTTCACGTTCCCGCGACTCCCGCTCGCGTTCCTCTGCTTCACGTCGTGCATTGTCCAGAGCTGGATCGGATTTTATCGGCCAGCTAGGCGCAGAAGCGGGTGATGAATGATAGGCAACACTGCGTTGTATAGCATTTGATCTAAAAAAATATGAATACAATAATTATATTCTTTATGTTGTATTTATATGTTGTTTTGGATGCATATAAATTTAATTCAGTCAAACAATATTTTCCATCTTTCCCGTACAGGGAACTAAAAAAGTGTTGAAGCTGAGATGTACTCATTTTTTTAAAGAGTTTTGGAATGGGAAATATATATAATTCTTTTCAGACAGAGGAAAAATCACCGAGCTCAAGAGACAAGTTAAACTGTTTTAAGTGCGTCATACAAAGAGAATCAGCACAATGTTTAAGAATAGCACTGGTAACCATATCTGAGCCAGTAGAAAACGAAGAACACGGCCTATCTAAGAATACATTTTTTTTTTTAATTTTTCTTGATTATTTGTTGACATAATCTTTTTTAGTTCTATATACTTTTTTTCGGAATTTATAATTTTTGTATCCCTTCGAAGAAATAGAATTTGTCGATGTCGTCAAAATACTATATATTTTTTTAGAGCCATCTCTTGAGTCTTAAGTCCAGAGAATAGGGTGGGTGAGAAAGCAATTCGAAGCCTAATTCATGGATTTTTGTATTGGAAACTGCACATGTCTGTTTTACCCATTCTGAAGGTAATAAATGTGGTTAATACAGCGAGCATTCCAAAAAACGTTCGTCCTTGAAAAGCAATCTTCGGACCCTAGGTCTTCGAGTCAAGTTCAATTCCGGAACCTTAGATGGACAAACTGGATCCGATACTAAGATCAAATGGGACATATTCTTTGAAAGTCCCTCCCTTCCGAAGAGATTTATTGGGAGGTTACGGCTCGTCTTGTAAACGTCAACAGAGCTAAAGCCATACACTTATAACAGAACTGAACTTTACAGAGTATAAGATCAGTCTGTCATTTTACAACAAAGAACTTAGGAAAGCCAAACGCGCCTCGTGACATAAGTTCTGCAGCGAAATGGAGAGCAATTTATTGTGGTTAAACAGCACTCCTTCGAAGTTGTCTCAATTGTCTCGATTGTGAGCAAACGCGGCAGCCATCTTGCCTTTTCATACACATGCGACATCGTTTGTGATTGTACGGGCACAGCGAAATACAGTAAGCCACATTTTTACCATTGAAATCGATGGAGCAGAGATCCCATAGTATGTATCAAGCTTTTCCTTGGTTTCCGTGGCTTTTCATTTTTTCTTCAAAGCACGAGGAAGCTAGCTATCAATGGCTGTAAAACACAAACAAACTGGCGCAGCTTATTCAAATTTAAAATGTAATTCATTTTAAATAGATACCTTTTGACAGAAAAATTAATGCCATATCAATTAAGTGGCGAGAAATTCAAAAGGTCTCGGACTTATTGATCCGCCCTCGTATTTATATGGTACTTGAATAAGAACAAAGGTTTTTTTTACACATTTTGATTTTGCAAATCTCCCTCAACTGCTAGAGCATTGATTCTATTTTTTCATCAAAGAACCATTTATTAAGCTCTGTCCGCAACAGTATTGTAAAATTATTTTGTGGTATCTAGCTTATATTTTAGTTAAATAGTTTAGTTCAGTCTAGTTTATTTTAAATATAACTAAGCTTAAAAGTAGCCAAAAACCCAAAGCGTATCACAATTCCTACTTTTTTCTTATTACACTAGTCAACACGACATTTCCGCTGTGGCCCAAAATGACTTTTTCTTATAGATTTCAGGGTTTACAAAATTTTAACGAATTTTTTATTATTTTTTTTTATGGTTTAGTTTTTTTTTAAAGAATTTCTTTAGATCTGTTATTATACCCGTACTCAAAAAAGAGTTAAGGGGTATATTAGATTTGTGGTAAAAGTGGATGTGTGTAACGCAGAGAAGGAAACGTTTCCGACCCCATAAAGTATATATATTCTTGATCAGCATCAATAGCCGCGTCGATATAGCCATGTCTGTCTGTCTGTCCGTCTCGTTGAGCGTCTGGATCTCAGATACTACAAGAGTTAGGGTAACCAAATTTGGTTTCCAGACTCATGTGATATCACACTGTTACAAATGTATTTCAAAATTTCGCCCCGCCCCCTGCCCATACAAAGACAAAAATCAGTGGCAGGCACAATTTTAAAGATACGATAAAACTAAAAACGCAGTATCGAAGAGAATGACCATATCTACCAGATTGCCGAATCAGATCGGATCATAATTATAGCCAGAATGAAGAAATTCATTTTCAGTGGCTTCCTCCGCCTCCCCCTGCCAGAGAGTCACTACTCATTCTCTTTCTCGCTCGCACACTCTGCTGCGCTTTTGAGCTTAAAATTTGTAAGAATTTTATAATTAAAAAAAAAATGTTACATTTAACATTTTTTTTGCTACATCTGTTATCTACATCTACTATGTATATTCTACATCTAACATGTAGATTACAGATGTACCATTTAGATTCTACATCTCCTCCGCTACGGTTTGTTCGCGCACTGAACGCGGCAGAGTGTGCGAGCGAGAATGAGATAGGTAGCGGGTCTCTGGCTGAAGTAGGCGGAAGAACCAACAGAAAATTAATTTCTTCATTCTGGCTATAATTATGATCCGATCTAATTCAGATTCGACAATCTGGTAGATATGGGCATTCTCTACGATACTGCGTTAGTTTTATCGTATCTTTAAAATTGTGCCTGCCACAGATTTTCGTCCTTTGTGGGGGCGGGGCGAAATTTTGAAATACACTTGTAGCAGTGTGATATCACATAAGTCTCGAACCAAATTTGGTTTATCTAGCTTTTATAGTCTCTGAGATCCAGGCGTCAAACAAGACGGACGGACGGACAGACAGACATGGCTCTATCGACTCGGCTATTGATGCTGATCAAGAATATGTATTCTTGATGGAGTCGGAAACGTTTCCTTCTCTGCGTTGCACACGCCCTTTTTTGCCACAAATCTAATATACCCTTTAACTCTTTTTTGAGTACGGGTAAAGTACTACAAAAATTTTTAAATTCCAAAATCTATCAGAAAAATTCATTTTGGTCCACAGCGCAAAGTTCAATTTTTTGAGTAGTGTTATTTTTAATCCTACGCCAGTATCTGTTATGGCCCCCCTTATTGTCTAAAAGCCTCACATTATTTTTTCGCAGCTTCGACAATGATGCGGCAGCGTAAAAACCGTATTTGGGAACTTTTCGGCCTATACGTCCTGGTAAGTCTGAATATTGACGTCTAGGGGCTGTCCATATATTACGTAATCACGTTTTCGATGATTTTTGACCCCCTCCCCCCCCCTTATAATCAAAAGTAATCATTCAAGGAACCCCCCCCCCCCCACATGATTACGTAATCACAAGAAAAAAATATATATAAACCAATTTGGTTGCATTTGGTACTTACTGGCGGAATAATCAGCGCGAAATAAATTTTTGAATAAATACTTTCAATAAAAAAAACTCTTTAAAATGATAACGTAATCATTGTCCAAGACCCCCCCATCCCCATGTAATCAAACATAATCATTTCCTTGACCCCCCCCCCCCCCCCCTAGGTGATTACGTAATATATGGACAGCCCCCTACAAGGAACGGACTGAGATGATATCTCATTGCCAATTGTGGCGGAAACGGCCTTGTAAAACATGAACGTATAATTTTTTTGCAAGACTGACGATACGGGTGTCCGTTGTTTGTGGAGATTTCTTCTTCCGTCTTCCATTTTCAGTCATAGCAGTCATGCATTCATAAACATTCGAAATTTTTGATAACAAATCAGCACGATGCCTCTGTACTTATTATTTTGACCAGTAGTGTATATATTCTTAATCAGCATCAATATTCGTGTCGATATGGCCATATCTGTCTGTCCGTCCGTCCGTCAGTTGCTAACCCACCCCTTTTCAGCACTGCCGACTCTGTGCGAACCCTGGCAGAGGAGATGTAGATAACAGATGTATCAAAAAAATGTAAACAAATAGAATATTTAAAAATTCCACATAAATTATAAGATCACAAATGGGGATATCCGCTGATCGCGGTTGAAAATCACAGACATTTTCATGAGTAAAGTTAAATTTGTTCCTGAAATAAATTTTTCGTATATCGTTAGTCGTTATCAATCGTGGCCGTAAAATAAAATGTTATATGAAGGTTTATCCCAGGAAATACTTTTCTTTTTAATGCAATTGGGCTAAAAGTGGCATAGGCCAGAAACCTACATAGCATAACATACAAAATTTGTACCAATCCGTGGAGCATGATTGGTCGTATGATGTCGATGTGTAGCCAGTGGACTATTTACCGAGTCATATCCAAGTTCAGATTGCTTTTCTGTAGAGGGCTAATGTGGCCTCTTTAACCCTCCCCTTTATACTCAATTGCCAGTCGAGTTTTCTATCAAGGATCAGATCAAGATACTTGTGGTCATTGTTGTTAAAAACTTGCGTTTCCCCGCAGAATTTTTGTGGGAACAAGTGTCAAAATCTTATACTTCTTAGTAAAGAGCACAAGTGCCATTTTAGATGGGTTAACACCTATCCCGCATTTTTCTGCCCTGCTGTGTTCCCTTCTATTAGACCTGGTAGACGTTGACGGCAGGCTCACAGCCGGAGGTCCACCAGTGCACCAGTAATGGCGGTTGGAAGTATGCTAACAAAAGATGCTCTGTGCCAAGACTTGCCTGTCCTGAGAAAAATTATGACTTTGTTTTGAAGACAGGTGTCTGGGATATGTCCGAGGGCCAGTTGGATGCTCTGTGTATGGCATGGATCAGTTGGCCGGGGATGATGCCATCTGTTCCCGCGGACTTGATTAAAGCTTTTGATTACACTACCCTCAAGGGTACCAAGCCCACTTTTTCTGATAGATTTAAAGCTTTGAAATTGTTTGATGAGATTTTTATTCTACGGCAGAACTCCTTTTAAAGAATTAAAAAAAAGTGTTATTTTGTTTATGCTTATTCTAAGATAGCGCTTTTTTTTTCACATAACTTAAGTTTCTGACATCTGGTTGAAATGAACTTTGCCATTCTTAAAATATAATAGTCGCAGCTATAAAGTGGACCTGTACACTTTTTGGTTTCAGCTTACGGTCTGGGAAATATTAACTTTTCAAATGCAAAAGTGTGCTTATATTTTCTTTTATGGGTGCATTAGGCGTCGTTTAAAGAATTTTTCATTAAAATCTATGGAGAAACGGCTGAGATAAAATTGGTTGATAAACTTTCCAAAAATCACATTTAACGCTTGTTAAAGTTCATTAAAACCAGATGTAAGTTATGTGAAAAATAAGAGCTATCTTTGAAAACAGCATACAAATGAATAAAAATAAATATTTTTTGTTAATTTTTTAAGTTTGGTTAATGAAGTTAAATCACATTTAACGCTTGTTAAGTTGATTACAACCAGATAAGATAACAACATAACAACCAGTTATGTACAAAATAAGAGCTATCTTTGAAAAAAGCATACAAATGAACAAAAATAAATATTTTTTGTTCAGATTTTTCATTTTTTATGTTTGGTTAATGAATTTTAGTTCAAAAGTTTCTTCATAGATTTTAATGAGCAATACCTTTAACGATGCTTAATTAACGCACTTATACACAAAAAAAAAATAGAGAACACAGGATATCATTTTTTTCCACTTTTCCTGAGTTTTTAAAGTCAAAATTTCGTAAAAAATACCGCACAAAAATTATAATTTTTGCATTTCAATGTCTTTTATTTCCCAGACGGTAAGCAGAAATCACAAAGAGTTTGGGCTTAACTTCGAGCTGTTTTAATTATCTTTTTAAAATAGCAAAGTTCTTTGCAACCAGACGTAAGGTACCAGAGTTACATATGTGAAAAAAAAGCGCTACCTCTGAAAAAAGCTTACAAAAAAATAACAGTTTTCAAAAAAAATTTCTTCATTTTTTAGGTTTGGTTAACGAATTTTAGCTCCAAAGTTTCTCCAAATATTTTAATGAGCAATACCTTAAATGACGACCTAATATCACAGGATATAATTTTTTTCGACTTTTCATGAGTTTTTAAAGTCAAAATTTCGGAAAAAATACCGCACAAAAATCATCAATTTTGCATTTCAATGCTTTATATTTCCCAGACGGTAAGCTGAAATCACTAAGTGTTTGGTCTTAACTTCTAGCTGTTTTATTTATCTTTTAAAAATAGCAAAGTTCCAACCAGACGTAAGATACTAGAGGTGTGTAAAAAAAAGGAAGCGCTAACTCTAAAAAAAAAAAGCTTACAAAAAAATACCAGTTGTCGAAAATTCTTAAAAAAAAAGTTTTTGTTTTTCGTCGGATGTTAATTTACCTTTTCTCTCCATTTTAACTAAAATATAAGCTAGATACCACAAACTAATTTTAAAATACTTTTGCGGAACGATTCGGTTCCAAAATCTGCAATAAAAAAGTGACAAAGTAACTTTTCTCAATCAAGTGACCCAAAAAAAGATCCCATATTTGTAAACAGAGCTTAATAAATGGTTCTTTGATAAAAAAAAAAGAATCAATGCTCTAGCAGTTGAGGGAGATTTGCAAAATCTAAAAAAAAAACGGTGTTTTTATTCAAGTACCATATAAATACGAGGGCGGATCAATAAGCCCGAGACCTTTTGAATTTCTCGCCACTTAATTGATATGGCAATAATTTTTCTGTCAAAAGGTATCTAATTAGCCGATTCATTTAAAATTTTAATAAGCTGCGCCACTTTGTTTGTGTTTTACAGCCATTGATAGCTAGCTTCTTCGTGCTTTGAAGAAAAAATGAAAAACCACGGAAACCAAGGAAAAGCTTGATACATACTATGGGATCTCTGCTCCATCGATTTCAATGGTATTTGAAGAGCCTCTGTTGAAGAGCCTTCGAAGAGTTATGCGAAGTTCTTTTACTCTTGGAGTACACCATTTAGGTTTCTTCCGACTCTAGTTTTACGTGAGCGGCAAGAAAATAGTTTTACAAGACGAGCCGTAACATCCCATTAAATCTCTTCGGAAGGGAGGGACTTTCAAAGGATATGTCCCATTTGATCTGAGTATCGGATCCAGTTTGTCCACATAAGGTTCCGGAATTGAACTCGACTCGAAGACCTACGGTCCAAAGATTGCTTTGCTCAAGGACTCTCCAGAACACTATTTTTAAGCCCGTACGCAAAGAGTTAAGGGGTATATTAGATTTGTAGTAAAAGTGAATGTGTGTATTGCAGAGAAGAAAATGTTTCTGACCCCATAAAGTTTATATGTTCTTGATCATGCAAAAGAAGGCCAATGTGGATTTTTCAGCCAATAAAGTCATGGCGAAGGTTTTTTGGAATGCTGGCGGTATTAACCACATAGATTACCTTCAGAATGGGTAAAACAGACAATTGCGAATATTATGCCATCTTATTGTATCGATTTAATGATGATTTTAAAAAGAAAGGACTGCATTTGGCCAAGAAATAAGTTATTTTCCACCAGGACAATGCAAGGATGCAGACAGTTTCAGTTTCCATCCCGAAAATCGATGAATTAGGCTACGCACCCAAGCTTTTCTCTGGATTTAGTCCTTAGTCACTATTTCTTGTTTCCAAACCTGAAAAAAAGGCTTGACGGAATGGGATTTGAGTCCAATGATTAAGTCTTCTCCCATAAAAAGCCTATTTTGAGGACCTCGACAAATCCTTTTTTAGGGGATACAAAAATTGGGAAAATGCTGAAAAAAGTGTATAGAGATAAAATAAGACCATGTTGATTAGGCTGGGCCAAAATTTGACCAAGAAATTTTTTTTCTTTTCAAGGGGACACCCCCCAGTTCTGTTCTTTGTTATTCAATAAAATTATAGAATTTTTTTGAAGTTTTTAGTTTAATGTTTAGGGGTTGCCACCACGAAAAAAAAATACACTTTTTAGTTAAATATACATTAAAAAACATTAAAATTTAAATTACAAAAATTGAATTCGTCGGTTTTTTCAAATGCTATTGAAACTTAGAAACTAGTACATATTGATAATAAGTTATTTTGATTTTTTTTTTTTAAGTTACTGTTAAAATATGAACGATTAGTGAAAATCAAGAAGTTCAGCTGAGGTTGATATATTTAGATAACTAGTTCGCAAAAACTTGTGCAACTTTTACTGCCAATAACTGATTAAAGACGATATGAATGGTATTAATATATATGCAATAGATTTCACCATTTATCCAACTTATTCAGCAAACAATTTTTTTTTTAATTTTAAATAATTACAATTTTTTTTTAAATTTGGTAGCAACCTCTAAAAAATAAAAATAAAAAGATGTAATTACTATTTAATCTACGGCAACAAAACTAGGGGGTGTCCCGTTTAAATTTCGAAAAAAAAATTGTTTGGCCCTGTCCAATGTTGATAAATAAATTGATTGTGTATCAAAAAACCTGTTTTTAATCCAAAAGGTCTCAGACATATTGATCCGCCCTCGTACCACAACATAAGATAATTAGCCACAATAAAATATTAAATAGTTAATATAGCTATTTTATAGCATTCCTAAGTATGCATATAATTTATAAATTGATATAATTGCATGGCTGCACTTACCTCCATGCGTCTATATGTCCGCCGAAATGGGTCAGACCCGTAAACCCAAATGGAGCTACATAGCGTCCAAAAGGTGAAACTGCCGTTCCTGTCAAAATGTAGTCAATTAATAACTAAATTTAGTGAATCACATTTTTACAGCTTACCAATATGACTAGGGGGTGCCCCGATGAAACTCGCCGCCAAAGGAGACGTTTCAAATGAAGAACGTCCTGGTAATGCATTTGCAAAAGCTGCAGGTGGTGGAAGTTCATTCGTCCGTTGAGGAAGATGCTGTTGTGTTGTGTTCATTGCAATAGCTGTCGATGATTTAATACTAATTGACGGTGTTGGCCCAATTGCACTCACGATACCTCCTCCAATAGCCGAGGCAGTACCAACATTATTGATTGTGCTGGCAGTGCTAACAATGATACTTCCACCGGATCCAGTTATCAGGTTGCTTGCGGTGATTGACGCATTAGTGGAGCTCAAATTCCCAATTGCATTATTTCCGCCTGTAGGACATCCTGTCTTATCAGAACTTTGTTTGTTTTGGTGGTAATAAATTTCCCACGCAATTCGAACATGCATAGCATTCCAACGACCAGTTTTCTGTTTAAAATCATTATGTGTTTTTCATAAATAAAAATGCTAAGATAGAAGATTTTCGAAAAATTTAGCATACCATTAAACCTGGCTGGGAGTGTTTAAAAATAAGCCAATGTTTAATGGTGTTGAAGAAACCTTTTTGAATTTAGTTGATATAAGCGTGCATGTATATCGAAACATAACCGATTTTGCATACTTACACTTGAACCTTACTTATCCGCTCACTTGAAAAGAGCACTGATTTTTTAGTTTTTAGTTTCTTCCATTACTTATTACAGTTCATAGGGGTCTTTTTAAAAAAATGAATACAAACCAGTTTACCATTATTTTTGTGATTTATTGGGAAATTCTTTGAAACATGAATGCAATTTTTTGACTCGCTTGAATAAGAACAGTTGCTTCTGCTTTTTTTGTGGCCGATTTTTTCAAGTGAATCGGGCCGCAAGTTTTTTGTAAAACTAATTTGTGGTGTATCTAACTACAAGTTCCCTGATCATAAAGCTTCCTGCAAGAGCAATAGAGCTTCCTTGCGAGGTGGATTACGTTTTTTTTTTTTTAGTCTTTTTAGATGTTTAGTACCTTGTAACGCCAAGAAGGAAGCGCTTCCGCCAGCGTAAAGTATATATAAAGCCTTGCTCCGTTTCTTGTAAATGATTTTTGAAAAATTCGTTCGAATTGAAATACGAGTGATCTGGTATTCGAAACTTTTTGCTATCTTTATTGTTTCATTCCCGAATGGTTTTTGCGATATTTCATTTGATAAAAAAATTCAGACGAGTATGCAAAGCCGATTGCCGAGATTTTTATTCCAGCCTCCGACGTACAGTGGGGCCTTCGGCCATTTCAGCTTGGAAACTTAATAACTTCTGAACAAGATATCTTCATGACATAAGCTGCATTTGAAAGAAACATCTTTCAAAATTTAGTATGCATGAGAACATGGGGCTACATTGTCTAAAAGCTTTAAAATAAATAGTCAAAATAGTTAAAATGCATATTTGCCTGTTTGCGGTGCATAAAATGCTAAATTTTGGTTTGTTGGATCGATAAAGAAAGATTAATGGTCATTCGCTACACATAATAATTAAAAATGTTATTTTAATCTAACATCATTTTTAAAAATATACCAAAAAATTTTTGGTTTTTTTCTAAAACTTATTCAACATTTTTTTGTTATTCTTCCACATTGGAAGGATTGTCTAATAACATTAACATTTCTGTAGTATGAATAATTGCCGATTCTAATTTCCATGTCTAATAGATGAAATATATGGAATTATAGAATATTGACCTCATTTTTGGATTGTTTTTCAACTTTAACTTGACTTTACAAAAAAATATCCCTGCATTTGCATGAGATTTTTTTGTACATGCTCATTAAATATTAATTTACATACATCTGTGTGAAAGCGTATTTAGCTGTTTTGCAAGAAAAATAATGAGAAGCGATTAAAAACCAAGCTTACTCGTAGTTTCAAATAAAACGGAACTAACGTCTAAAGAAGTTTCTATTAAAAATACGAAGAGTATGGCATTATTTGACACTGGTAGTAAATTTAACATTTCACGCGAAGATTTATACGACGAACTGCGTATGCCAAAATTAAACGACTGCAGGGTGTGTTTGATCGGATTCGGAAGTGAGAGCATAGCTGACAATACCAAACGACGCACAGTGGAACAAATCGGACATTTCTCTTTTCTACATTAATAGCTTCTGAGCGAATCAGGATATCTTCATAAATTTACCTGCCTTTGATAGAAACATTTTTCAAAATGTAGTCTGCACGATTACATGGGGCTACAATGTTCATAAGCTTTACAATAAATAGTTAAAGTTTAACTTTGATACCGGTGCATATTTGCCTGGTTGCTGTGCATAAAATGCTAAACTTTGATTTTTATACCCGTACTCAAAAAAGAGTTAAGGGGTGGGGTGGTTGTGGTAAAAGTGGATGTGTGTGACGCAGAGAAGGAAACGTTTCCGACCCCTTAAAGTATATGTATTCTTGATTAGCATCAATAGCCGAGTCGATATAGCCATGTCTGTCTGTCTGTCCGTCTCGTTGAGCGTCTGGATCTCAGATACTACAAGAGTTAGGGTAACCAAATTTGGTTTCCAGACTCATGTGATATCACACTGCTACAAGTGTATTTCAAAATTTCGCCCCGCCCCCTTCCGCCCCCAAAAAGGACGAAAATCTGTGGCAGCCACAATTTTAAAGATACGATAAAACTAAAAACGAAGTATCTTAGAGAATGCCCATATCTACCAGACTGCCGCATCTGAATCAGATCGGATCATAATTATAGCCAGAATGAAGAAATTAATTTTCTGCTGCTTCCCCTGCCCCCTCCTGCCCACAACAACGCAACTCATTTTCCTTCTCGCTCGCACACTCTGCCGCGTTCAGTGCGCGAGCAACCCCTAGCGGAGGAGATGTAGAATATGAATGGTACATGTAGAATATACATGTTAGATGTAGAATATACATAGTATATGTAGATGTAGCAAAAAAATGTAAATGTAAAATGTATTCTAAAATTCAAAAAAATCATATGCTCAAAAATGTATATGCCGACTGAGTACGGGTATAAGTAGAGTCGCGGCCCCAGAAACGACTCATACGTTCCTTCTCGTTTTCACTACACTACACTCAAAAAATTGCTTATTCGAAAATTTGTATTATATTCGTCCTACATTTTAAGGATCATCTCATAAGCATAACACAACATATGGAATAACTATTTTTAGATTTGTTTTGAGATCTCACATGTCTGATGGGTGAAATTATAAAAGCCGAACGACTCAAAAAGAGCAAAACGCGCTTTTAAACATATGTAGGTACACGAATATTCAAACAAAAATAAACACGGCAGCAACCTTAAACAGCAAATTTAATTCGCGTTAGACGCCGCCAAATACATTCAAACTAGACGCTAATATACAAACACTCCAAGTTACACTGATACGCACAAGTAATACAGAAAGCACTCATTACGGACAACCAGAGAAAAGAAAAAAAGTAAATAAACACTCAAAACACACTCCAAACAACGATGGCGCAACCACAAAAACGCCTAAGGGACAGCGCTGCTGCCGATGTGCAGCGATGCAGCACAGATGCACCTTCACCCCGACTTTTGGAGATTATCTCCGAAAAGTTTGGGGATCAGGCACAACTCATACGGGAGACCGAACAGCGGATTCTGGGTGAGCTCCAAGATCACGTCTCCAAACTTAACGAGGAGCTCCAGCGCCTGGCCAAGCGTGTGGAGCAGTTGGAGACGGAGTCATCCGAGAATGGCACACTAAAGGCTAAAATATCGGCACTGGAAGCTCGTTTTGAGCAGAAGCTGGAGGTGCAGGCAATGGATGGGGTCGCAGCTGACGTCCGAGTGCACAGAGTCCCGTTTGTTGACGGCGAAAACTTAAAAACTATCTTTCATACACTTTGTTTTTCACTTAATCTTACGCCTCCGCCAAAAATTAGGGATATTTTCCGAATAAGACAACAGAGGGCATCGAACGGCACTATTGTTGATCCCACAATTATAGTTAAAATGGATCATACACGCGACAAAATTGCATTGCTTCGAGAAATTGGGGCATATCGGAGAACAGAAAACCAGCCGCTGAGCTTACAGCTGCTGGGTTTCAACTCACACGTGGCATTCTATGTTAACGAGCAACTTACAAAAGCTCAATATGAAATTTTCAAAGAAGCTATGAAAGGGAAAAAGCTCACCGCAGTATTTAAGCGCCGCTCCGCTGTTCATGTGAGAGAGGCTGGGAGCGATAACTACGTTCGCATTAGTAGCATGAGAGAGCTTTTGTCCATGTATGCATCTCAATCTCATCAGATGGAAGAAGATGGATGAATTCAGGTACCTTTTTACTAACTGAAATGTTGATGTCATCTGTGTGTCTGAAACGTGGCTTACATCCAATATCTGTGATGTTATGACTACGTCTGACGGATACAATGTTTTTCGTTCGGACCGTGAGGGACATGCTGGGGGTGTTGCAATCTATGTTAAGTCCAACCTGGCATCTAATGTAATAGGTAAGCACACCAAGGAAAGTATAAATGAGTATATCTTTCTCGAAATAAAAGGATCCAGACAAGCGTCCAGGTTACTTATTGGCTGCATTTACAGACCAAATCGCACAACAGACTTTTCGGAAGCCATCTCAATACTGGACACAATATCATTAGGGTATGACAATGTAGTAATCATCGGTGACCTAAATAGTCAAATGCTGAAAGAGCACCAGATAAAAAACAATTTGGAAGCGATAGGTCTGCATGCTGCAAACTCTGACTACCCAACTCACAAAGTACTCTTACAAAGTACTGACACTGACAATATAAAATTGCTAATAAATGCTTTAAATTTAGCTTATGAGCGATGGAAACGATACAAGACAAGCCATCACTACGCCATGTTTAAAGAAGCGAGACACAAAGTGCAGAATAGCATTAAGAAAGCTAAAACTAACTATTACACGACCAAATTTCATGAAATCATTTCAACTAGCCAAAAATGGCAGGAACTAAAGTCACTCGGTATCGGCAAACAGATGCCGAAATCACCACAGGTAGATATCGACCTTGATGATTTGAACAGAAAATTTGTGCAATCTACCTTACCTACTGTAATAAATAGCGTATAAATTGACTGTGATAATAGATTTAGCTTTGAATGTGTGTCCCAATGTGATGTTGTAAAGTCGAGTCTTAAAATTAAATCTAGTGCAACAGGACCAGATGATAAAAATCCCAAATTTTATAAAACACTGCTACCAAAGATAATACTATATATAACACATGTATTTAATAGTGCAATAATGAGCTCGTCATTTCTTAAGGCCTGGAAAGCAGCCAAAATAATTCCAATACCGAAGTCAAATAATGACTTTAGACCGATTGTCATTTGGCCTTTTCTTTCAAAAGTTCTTGAACGATTGCTCTCAACCTAACTTAGTAACTATATGGCAAGTAATAAACTGTTTAATGAAAAACAATCGGGGTTTAGGAAAAACAGGAGTTGTACTTCTGCAATCCTTAAAGTCAGTGAAGACATCCGTAATAAAATTGATGAAGGACAGGTGGCATTCTTGACATTATTAGACTATAGCAAAGCATTCGATACCGTCAATCACGAGGTTCTGTGTACAAAACTTCAAAGACTATATGGACTGGACAGCACCGCAACCGAACTAATTCATTCATACTTGACAAATCGATTACAATCTGTAGTCACGAAATTTGGGTACTCGTCATCTGTGTTTCCTACGAGAGGAGTTCCGCAAGGATCTTTCCTTGGACCATTATTGTTTACTGTTTATGTAAATGACCTTCCCAATGTATTGTCTGAGTGTGAAGTCCATTTATATGCTGATGACGTCCAAATGTATGTATGCCGTCCCGTAAATAACATAACTGAGTGTGCAATAATAACCAATAGGGAACTAACAAACATAAACAGTTGGGCAAACAATAACGGACTAGGAATAAACCCAACTAAATCTAAATGCCTAGTAATCTGAAAGAAGAAAGTCGAATTTACTAACCTACGCAAAATATAAATAAATCATAATACCATTACATACACAACAACAGCAAATAATCTGGGCCTGGTTCTTAATAGCATGCTGACATGGAATGATCACATCATAAAGGTCGTATGGTTTGCTAAGAACTTTAAACGTGACACAACGTTACCTTCCAGAAAATATTCGTCTCTTAGTTGCTAAAACACTATTGATACCAACACTTTTTTATGGCGTAGAGCTATTTGAAAACTGTGATAGTAGTTGTAAGCAAAAACTGAACGTCGTATTCAATACTATAGCAAGATATGTATTTCATATAAGAAGGAGGGAGCAAATAACCCCTCATGCAGGCAGAATTTTTGGTGTAGGTTTAACAAATGGATTGACTCGCGAGCATTAATATTTTTACATAAAATTATAACCAAGAAAGAACCACCATATCTATCAGACATACTAAGGTTTACTGCATCTCGGAGAATAAATCATATAGTATGTCTTAAACACAGACTAGCTTGCTCTGAAAGACACTTTTCATTTACACTGTTCGCCTATGGAACCAATTACCAAATAGCTTTAAAACAACTGTAGACGCATTAAAATTCAGGACAAATTTGACTATACATCTGAAAACTCTAAATTAAAATAATAACATAGCTCAAAATAAAATTAAGAATGTATTATGTTTAGGAGATATTTAAATTTAAATTTAAAAATTAAAAATGTGTATAAAATTAAGCGAAAAACATAACTTACTCAAAATTAGCTATGGGAAATATTCAATCTAATCCAATCTAATTTAATAATTAATCTTATTGAAATTTTTGTGACTAGTGCACTAATCATAAGGTACAACTTTGTAGCACTAGGAAAATTAAAGTAAACAAACAAACATGCAAACAAAATTTCTGGAAAATTTGGGCATATTTTTTTGCTGTCAAGTTAAAGTTGTAAAACAACACAAAAAGTAGATGGTTTGAAAAATAAGTTTTTCTTTTGAAGCTACAGATCAGTTCTTTTAATGAATATTCATCAAAATCGATACACCTAATAAAATATACCAAAACCAGAATCATAAAATGCATATGCATATTTTATGCATATGGGGGAGGAACACACCTTCGTAGGTCCCACCTCGTCTAACGTGCTAGATCTAACACTTGTAACGGGAAAGAGTACTTTGGTATCTGGCTGGATAGTCCTTGAAAGACTATCCTTCTCAGACCATAAGTACATTCAGTTCAAGTGCGAATTTAGACACTCTCCGAAGATAACTGTCTATAGAAACCCCCGGAACACAAACTGGTTAGAGTTTAAAAAGACAGTTACTTTGAAGCTCGCGACTTGCCATGGCACAGTGAAAAACGCGGAAGATATAGAAACGTTCCAAGAGACCCTATCCAAGGAACTACTGGACGCGTACCACGCATCATGCCCACCCTCGAGAACAAAAAAGAGGAACAAACCATTCTGGTGGAACCGGGACTTATCGCTTCAAAGAAATAACCTCAAAGAATTCTTCAAAATCGCCAAACATGCCAACGATGAGATAATCAATGAGGAATACAAAACCCTACTCACGGAATATAAAAAGGAAATACCCAGGGCACAAAGAAACTCGTGGAGGAACTTCTGCTCCAATATCGTGAAAGTCCCAGAAACGGCTAGACTCCGGAAGTTGCTATCAAAGCAACCTACCATACAGAGTCGGCTGAAGCGAAACCATGAACAGTGGACTGAGGGCAGTGAAGAAGCCCAAACACCACTAATGGAAGATCACTTCTCAGGATTCACCAAGCTTGCTGACGCTACAGCGCATCTACCTAGCAACTGAGGAACAGCACCCTCCAACAGATCTCATATCATATCGTCTAAGAGAATCCACTGGACTATGGACTCCTTTGCGGGTAAAAAAGCAACTGGACTAGACGGTATATTTCCAGGTGACCAAAGACGTGATCACCCCATGGCTCTCTGCTCTCTCTCAGCTTGCATGAGCACAGGCTATATGCCTATCCAATGGAGGACCTCAAGGATTGTCTTCCTACCAACGGCAGGAAAGTGCAGCCATATGAGCCCCAAGGACTACAGACCGATAAGCCTCACCTCCTTTTTACTCAAAACACTAGAAAACCTGCTGGATCTACATATCAGGAATGATGTAGGGAGACTGATCTCATAGTAAAAAGTATGCTCATGAAGTGTTCGTAGACATATCCGGAGAATTTAACAACGTAAATACGAACGCGATAATGGACCGCCTAGAAGCGACCAACACGCATCCCGCAATCAACCTCTGGATAAAGAACCTTCTAAGTTGTAGACGGGAGTATTCAGAGTGGGGCACCGCTTCCATGGTGAAAGGGGCACACAGAGGCACACATCAGGGTGGGGTCCTCTCGCCCCTCCTGTGGAACCTGGTGGTCGACGACCTAATAAAGAGATTCGAAAGGAGAGCCCCAGAAATAACAGCTTATGCGGATGACATAAGCATAATTATTACGGTCCATCGACTCTAAGCTCCATAATGGAATCAACACTCAGGGAGATATGTGAGTGGGCGGAAAAGGTAGGACTCAGTATCATCGTGGACAAGACGGACCTCATCCTCTTTACCAAGAGATACAAGGTACCGGCATGGATCCCCCCGAAAATTGGAAAATCCAGGCTGACCCCGAAAACACAAGTCAAATACCTCTGCATAGTACTGGACAGCAAGCTGGCGTGGAGGTCCAATGTTTTGAAAAGGGTGAAGAAGGCCACCATTGCGCTATATGCATTCAAGAAGATGCTCAGCAGTACATGGGGCCTGTCACCTGCTCTAATGCACTGGATCTACATCTCGGTGGTGCGACCGACTCTGCTGTATGGAGACGTAGTGTGGTGGCAAGCGACAGAAAAGACGACGTACAATAAGCTTATGGAAAGGACCCAGCGGCAGGCACTGCTCTGCATTACGGGGGCGCTGGGGTCAACCCCAACAAAAGCTCTCGAAACCATAATCGGAATCGACCCCCTCTGGACATCCACGCTCAACTGATTGCAGGAAAGGCGGCACCACGCTTAGTAGCATCAGGAAACATGTCTCTACAAGGATTCGGGCACAGTTCAATTGGCCGAGACATGACCAGTATATCTGACTACATGATCCCCCAAACTTCCTGGATGTAAAAACAACCTCATACATGGGACCCGACGATTGGAAAAGGGGTCGGGACCAGACTCAACACCTCAACATCTATACTGACGGCTCCAAGATGGAAGGAGGAGTAGGAGCAGGCATATACTGTACAGACCCTGAGATAAGGCTGTCCTATAAGCTACCGGACCAATGCAGCATATTCCAGGCGGAAGTCTTCGCCATACGGAAAGCGGCAGAGGCTGCTCAGTCTACGGATCGTCCACACGACGTGATCAACCTGTTCGTGGACAGCCAGACGGCGATAAGATCCATGCAGTCGTCGGCGGTCAGTTCCAGAAATGTCTTGGCAAGCAGGGAGGCACTAGATATCCTAAGCACGACAAAGCACGTCGGGCTGGCAAACGACAGAACTGAGAACGTGCCTGTCTCCCTTAGAACGCTCCACCACCTGCAGAACCTCAAAAACCATGTTCAAGGAGCGCAACAGGAAACTCAGCCACTACATACTGCACCTCCCACGGAAGGACTGCAGAATGTTGGTGGGAATACTCACAGGTCACTGTCTGGCCGCGGCACATGCTGTCAAACGAGGCATCACCAACAGTGGCAACTGCAGGAAATGCGAGGAATCCGGGGCAACTGAAACCCTGGAACATCTCATCTGAAACTGCCCGGCTCTCTCAAGGGCTAGGAGAATATACCTGGGCGCCCCAGTACTGGCATCACTGGAAGATGCCTCCAAGAGGACGCCAGGGGAACTGCTAGCCTTTGCCAAAAACACTTCGATCCTTAAGGACTTCAAAACTTCATAAATATACTTGAAAGGTTCTTACACCCCCATCCGGACAACTAAGGGCCATATTGGCCTATGCGTGGCCCCGTGAGGGCCGTCTGGGTTAACCTAACCTAACCTTTCTAACACATTGATCTACCTAAACGGTCAGGTGGAAAGGTTCAACGCAGTGATCATATCCGTGCTTGCCCAGCTCAGCATAGACAACCCTTAAAAATGGTTTAAGCACGTAGATCAGGTCCAACGAGTAATAAACTCGACTTACACCAGAAGCATCAATACCAAACCTTTGGAAGTTTTGATGGGTATCAAGGTGCGCACCAAAGATGACCAGCAGCATTAGAGATGTATCCAGAAGAGTCCATCAGTGCATTTGAAGACGACCGATATGAGCTACGGCCAAAAACGAAGACTCAAGAATTTTATGAGCGCTTTGGATAGAATCCAGATCTTTCAAAAATCAAACTTTTAAGAAAATTAGTTAGAAGATATAAGCACTCAAAGTTTAAAATTTTTTCAGTTTCAAAATTGTATTCAAATTGCTCTTACGTATAAAATGTATTGTATAAGTTACATAATACATAAGCCTACATAAATACTGACTGAGTACCCGGTTTGGAAGTGGAGCCGTGGCCCTTTCTCCATAAGAAAGCTTGAGCTCCCCATATATATATAGATTTCTTATCTTGTTCCTTGTTAATATACTTTTAGTCTAATATTAGCCAAAATAGTATTAAGATACCACAAATTTATTTTACAACAGACCTTAAAAAATCAGATGTGAGTAGGCGCAAAAGCAAAAAGCACATATTTCGAGGAAGTTCACTATAAAACACATATAAAAAATAATAATAATGTTTTGCAAACAGAGTCTTATGAACTGTACTTTCAAAGAATAATAAGAACAGGGCTGTAGAGACGTGTTCGTATGCAAGTAAGAGGCAGTTTACATCTGTACTATATGTGCGGGAACGGAACGTTAATGCGCAAAAGCATATATGTATATTACAAACATATATTCAACATTAACAAAGTCAGCAATGACAATGTTTTAATGTATTTTAGGAAAATCTCAACTGTAGACTCTCATGCGGAGTATCTGTACATACATGCACATTTAGATAAAATAATAACGATTTATTTTCAAAAAAAAAAAAAGTTTGTTTTAAGTCTCATTATACCCGTACTCAAAAAAGAGTTAAGGGGTATATTAGATTTGTGGTAAAAGTGGATGTGTGTAACGCAGAGAAGGAAACGTTTCCGACCCCATAAAGTATATATATTCTTGATCAGCATCAATAGCCGAGTCGATAGAGCCATGTCTGTCTGTCCGTCCGTCTTGTTGAGCGCCTGGATCTCAGAGAATATAAGAGCTGGGGCAACCAAATTTGGTTTCCAGACTCATGTGATATCACACTGCTACAAGTGTTTTTCAAAATTCCGCCCCGCCCCCAACCGACCACACAAAGGACGAAAATCTGTGCCAGGCACAATTTTAAAGAAATTGCCCATATCTACCAGATTGCCGAATCTGAATCAGATCGGATCATAATTATTGCCAAAATGAAGAAATTAATTTTCAGTTGCTTCTCCGCCTCCTTTAGCAAGAGACACGCTACTCATTCTCTTTCTCGCTCGCACACTCTGCCTCGTTATGTACGTGAGCGTATATATAATGTATAATATACATTGTATATGTAGATAACATATGTAGCAAAAATATGTAATATTTAAAGTATTTTTTTTATTCTTAAATTCTAAAAAATCATAAGCTCAAAAATGAGTACGGGTATAGTAGAGTCGCGTCCCCAGAAGCGACTCACACGTTCCTTCTCGTTATTATACTAGAATCTTTTAGAGACCATGTGTTCAAAATTTTTCTAAATGTACGTAATAGCAAATATGAGTGTGTTTCTACCCCATCTGAACGATTTTTCCTCAAGGAACCGAACTTAGTTTTCTGATAGATTTGGGACTTTGAAATTGTTTGATGAGATTTTTTTCTACGTTAGAAATTTTTTTAAAATATTTTTTTTCTTAATGCTTTTTCTGAGGTAACGATTCATTATTTTAAATGTCAAAACAAGCATTGCTTGGAGGGCTAGCAACGTTCCAAACGACAAAATGAGTTTTTCGGAGGGTTGGTCAAACAATTATAGCTCGTACTCCATAGAGTTTTATGAACAATACTTTAACAGATGAATAACTAGCGCACCCATACACAGGATATATGTACGTTTTTCGACTTTTCCTGAGTTTTTAATATCAAAATTTTGAAAAACAGCGCACAAAATTAAAAAATTTTGCATTTGAAAGCTTTGTATTTCCCAAACGGTAAGCTGAAGCTACAAGGTGTTCAGGTATAATTTATATATGGATTTATTAGCTTATTTCAGAATGGCAAAGTTCATTAAAAAAAGATTCAAGATACTAAAGTTATGTGAAAAACGAGAAGGAACGTGTGAGTCGCTTCTGGGGACGCGACTTTACTTATACCCGTACTCAGTCAGTATATACATTTTTAAGCATGATTTTTTAGAATTTTAAAATTAAAAAAAAAAAATTTTTAATTTTACACATTTTTGCTACATATATTATCTACATCTATAATTACAATGTATATTCTACATCTAACATGTAGATTCTACATGTACCATTTAGATTCTGCATCTCCTCCGCTAGGGGTTGCTCGCGCACTGAACGCGGCAGAGTGTGCGAGCGAGAAAGAGAATGAGTAGCGCGGTCGCTACTGGCAGGCGGGGGCGGGGAAAACAAATAAAAATCAATTTCTTCATTCTGGCTATAATTATGATCTGATCTGATTCAGATTCGGCCATCTGGTAGATATGGTCATTCTCTACGATACTGCGTTTTATCGTATCTTTAATATTGTGCCTGCCCCAGATTTTCGTCCTTTGTGGAGGCGGAAGGGGGCGGGGCGAAATTTAGAAAAACACTTCTAGCAGTGTGATATCACATGAGTTTGGAAACCAAATTTGGTTTCTCTAGCTCTTATAGTCTCTCAGATCCAGGCGCTCATCGAGACGGACATGGCTATATCGACTCGGCTATTGATGCTGATCAAGAATATATATACTTTATGGGGTCGGAAACGTTTCCTTCTCTGCGTTGCACACATCATCTTTTACCACAAATCTAATATACCCCTTAACTCTTTTTTGAGTACGGGTATAAAAAGTTAAATTCTTTAAATTAAAAAAATTGATTATTTAAAATTAACCAATTAAAAAAAATTTATAAGGTTAGGTTCCTTGAGGAAAAAAAAGTTAGATTTTGTCGAGTAGTGTTATCTACTATATTCTTGACCTTAATGAAAAAATTTGGTTTCTAGCGTTATTAAGTCTTCCGCCATTGTATTTTTGCATGTGTTGCCATAAATGATACTCAATACCAGGTAGCTTATTCATTAATTCATTTTTGTTTTGGCAATGAGTTGTCTGTTCTTGAAAAACTCACTTAAGGACTGATATGAAAATCCAGCTTGGTTGAAAAAACGTACACTTATGGACAAAATAATAGGTGTGATTTTTTTTCTTTTTCAACTTTTAATTTCTATTTCATATCTTTTCTAATCTCAACAAATCAAATTTTTTCAAATCTTATATTAATTGTCTTTAAAGAAAAAATAAAAAAAGTTTCACAAACCCTTTAATTTATAAGAAATTTAAATATTTTCCTAAATCGGTCAATTTTGGCTGGACACAATAATAGGTGTATGACGCAAAACATTAACCTGTAGCTTATTAAGATAACTATTTGGTTGCAAAAGGTAAGGTATTAGGAAAATATAACTAAATATAGACTTAGCAACCATTAAAATTGTATAAGATAGGCCGTGGTCGTCACTGCAGTGTGGAGGAGAGAAGGCTCATTCGACGACTCCGAGATGAGGGTAAAACTTATAAATCCATTGCCAGGTTAATGAAACGATCTCAAAACGTAACCAATGCCATAAAATCGAAAAAAATAGGTGAAACTAGGGGAGCACCCAGAAAATCATTATCTAAGACCGACGATCGCATGGTTCAGTTGGTTAAATGCGACCCGTTTAAAGTCCTCCAGGACGATTGCCAACGAAATTGGGAATATTGTGTCATCACGGACCGTTCGGCGACGATTGGCAATAGCAAACCTACCAGGTAGGATTGCTCGCAGGGTTCCTTTGCTTCGTTCGGCAAAATTACAGATGGAGAAAAAATTTGCACTAGATCGTATAGCCTGGTGCGGACCGGAGGGTGAGAAAAAATAGCTTAATATCCTCTGGAGCTACGAAACCAAGATCAATTTATTTGGAAATGATGCGAAAAGGAATTTTCGTCGTCCAAAAGGCAAAGAATTTGATCCCAGGTACACATGTAAAACTGTGAAACATGAAGGTGGTAGCCTAATGGTATGAGGCTGCTTTTCATGGTATGGTGTTGGTCCGATTCATCGTATTGACGGAATATGGGACAGACTCGTATACAAAGATCTATTGGATACGGTGATGCTACCATATGCCGAGAATAATATGCCACTTTTATGGAAGTTCCAGCAGGATAATGATTGGTTCCGAGAGCAAAGTGTGGATGTTCTTGGGTGGCCAAGTCAATCCCCGGACCTAAATCTAATCGAGAATCTCTGGAGTGAACTCAAAAGAGAGGTCGGAAAGACTTTTTGACAAAATAAAAATCAAATTTGGGATATTGTCCAAAGAGGAGGTACAACATTCCAATTGGAACTTATCGCAAGTTAATATCCTCCATGCCAAGAGGAATGGAGAAATCCCTGCAAAATAATGGCGGATATACCGGGTATTAGCTGCCAGACACTCAATTTAATATAAAACAGGACTTAAAATATAATTTAAACATTTAAACATGTCCAGCCAAAATTGACGGATTTAGGAAATATTTAATTTTCTTGTAAATTAAAGAGTTTGTGAAACTGTTTTTACTTTTTCTTTAAAGACAATTAATATAAGATTTGAAAACACTTTGATTTGTTAAGATTAGAGAAGATATGAACTAGAAATTAAAAGTTGAAAAAGAAAAAAAAGCACACCTATTATTTTGTCCATAAGTGTATTTATGTTCCAGGTGTGTACCGAAAAAATATGTTAAGGTTTACTTTACTTGGATATTTAGTGCCAAAATACGTATATATAGCAGTATTTTGCGTCAACTGTGCAAGTTCAAGGTTTTGATTAAATTATAAAATTATATTACCCAGTATTATATTTCAAAGTAAAAACGTAGTCCCTTTGTAATATAGATTATACATACAACTAATATTTCTCCATAAAAAGTCCCAAAAGCAAAACAAAAATAAAGTTCCATTATTAATGTATACAGTGGTCATTAGGTTTAGCTTAAAGTTTAAAAATACTGTCGTTACTTTTATTTTTCTCATCTTTGTTAGATTTTATTTTGAAAAGGCACAAAAGCTTTGAGCGACCCTTACAATGACAGGATGAATGAAAACTGTCTGCACTGACAATGAACATTTTTTTTCATTGCTTTGGTCTTAAATGCGTTCTAAAGGACATAAGATATATGTATGGTTTTATTGCTTACCTTGGGAGCAAAAGCGGTCAAATGATTCGGGGGCATGAACGGCGTTGCTCCACCCAAACCAGTGTGTAAAAGACCTGCCGAACTGTAACTCGTATAGCCGCCAGGAGGTAATCCAATACCAGCCCGATAGAACTGGGGGTCAACAGTCGTGAGTTTGGGAATGTCTTTAAATAATGGCGGCGGAAAAATTTGCGCTGGAGTTGTTTGGCCTGTATGCAAGGGCATTGCTGTAGTGGATACGGATGCAGCTGGCAACAACTGCTGATGTTGGTGCAAGTGAGTATGCTGGTGCTGATGATGATGAAGCTCTTGTCGTAGATATGTTGACGATGGTGGTGTGGGAGGAACAGACAAGCCAGACCGATCCAAAAACCTGCTGTCTAGCTCGCGACGTAGCAAATCTGCTTGGTCATCTATGCAAAAAATAAAAAAAACCACATAAACGTTTGTTTCACTTTTCTGTTCATTATAATCCTCATACTTTTACTTGGTTGAAAAAGAGATTCTGCAGAAAACGGATGCGGTGTGGATGTAATTGTGTTTGCACCTGTAGGTTGAGTTATGCCTTGTATGTTGGACGATGACGTAGTAGCAGAAGCTGCTGCCGTTGTTGAAATAGTGGTAAAAGTGTGGGACACCAATGAAATTTGCGGAACGGAGCTAATAGCTGTAGCAGAGGTTGGAGCCGCTGGAGAAGACGTTGGTTGTGCTAAATGTGCGGGGAAGTACGAAGTAGGTTGAAAGTTTGTGGCTGTCACATGCCCACTGACACCAGCCGATGACATATCATGTGGTGATATTGAATTGGATGGAGTTCTTGTCGTCGGAGCCACTGTCCCCACCATACCAATTCCAATTCCTGCTCCTATATTTAATGGCGGTGGAGTTGGACGGGCACTACCACTGAATATGACAGATGTCGATGAGATGGGTGTCGATACCATAGTAGAAGGGGTAGAACTGCAAGCAAGGTATAACGTTATTACAATGGTAAATAAGTTAAATAAGAAATTACTTTAACCACAACCCATTCCTTGGAGAATAGGACGATAGACCCGTCCCTTGGCCCGTCATTGATGAATTTGATGATGAAATAGTTATACCAACGTATGGACTTGGCGCGATGGCACAAAATGGTGCACTTATGCTGACACCCTGCGACACACCTGTTGATGATGTTGCCGATATGTTTGATCGCAGATTTGTAGTGCTGGAGAAAAATATTAGCTATGATTAGAACAATTCCTTAAGGAGTTACTGTAAATTATACCGTGAACAACCTTTCAGAGACGTATCTATCAAAAATATGTATCTTAAAATCCACTTCAAAGTGCAGAACAATAGAATCGAATTTTAACAGAATCATTTCGTGGAAGCAAACTCGCCTAAAGCAATTAATATTATATGGTCAAAATCGAACATTCGCACTCATATTTAGACGGAAATTGTAGCAAAGTCACATGAAACTCTGTATTTTTAACATTTATTGAATTCGCATTCAAAATTTCAACCCTGTATGGATTTTTTTTATGTGCATATACATTTTTCTGAAAGCGTTGTTATTTAAGAGTTATGGAAGTCTCAAATTTACTATTACGTTACACAAATTTTAATATTTTGATCATTTAATTCGTATCCTTGTGCTTTTAAACATATTTCAATAATTTCTTTGAAGCTTTATTGGGAATTCATCTAAAAGATGAATGCTCTTTGGATCTTCGATTTTTTTTTTTGTAATCGTGATCAGGTTGACTTAAACCATAGCACCTAGACTGTTATTAAACCATATAACTTTTTGTTATGTGTAATGTAATCTATATGTGAGCTCAGTCAATATATAAATTGGTGAGCTTATGATTTATGTAGAATTTTGAAGTATTTTACATTTTACATGTTTTTTTTACGAGCACCAGCATAGGTAAAGTTGTCTCGAGCTGGTGGTGGTGGGGGAAGCAACTGCAAATTCTTGATTCTGGCTATAATTATACGATCCGATCTGATTCAGATTCGACAATCTGGTAGATATGGTCATTCGCTACCATACTGCGTTTTTAGCTTTATCGTATCTTTAAAATTGTGCCTGCCACAGATGTTCGTCCTTTGTGGGGGCGGAAGGGGGAAATGCGAAATTTTGAAATACACTTATAGAAGTGTGATATCACATGAGTCCGGAAACAAAATTTGGTTGCTCTAGCTGCGGGGGGAAACGACTGAAAATTAATTTCTTCATTCTGGCTATAATTGTGATCCGATCTGATTCAGATTTTAGTTTTTAGTTTTATCGTATCTTTAAAATTGTGGCTGCCACAGATTTTCGTCTTTTATGGAGGCGGAAGGGGGCGGGGCGAAATTTTGAAATACACTTGTAGCAGTGTGATATCACATAAGTCTGGAAACCAAATTTGGTTTCTCTAGCTCCTATAGTCTCTCAGATCTAGGCGCTCATCAAGACGGACAGACGGACAGACGGACGGACGGACGGACAGACGGACATGGCTATATCGACTCGGCTATTGATGCTGATCAAGAATATATATACTTTATGGGGTCGGAAACGTTTCCTTCTCTGCGTTGCACACATCCACTTTTACCACAAATCTAATATACCCCTTAACTCTTTTTTGAGTACGGGTATAAAAAGTTTACATTTTTTTTCCTACATCTAGTATCTACATCTACAATGTATATTATACATATAACATGTAGATTACAGATGTACCATTTAGATTCTACATCTCCTCCGCTACGGTTTGTTCGCGCACTGAACGCGGCAGAGTGTGCGAGCGAGAAAGAGATAGGTAGCGGGTCTCTGGCTGAAGTAGGTGGAAGAACCAATAGAAAATTAATTTCTTCATTCTGGCTATAATTATAATCCGATCTGATTCAGATTCGGCAATCTGGTAGATATGGCCATTCTCTAGGATACTGCGTTTTCAGTTTTATCGTATCTTTAAAATTGTGCCTGCCACAGATTTTCGTCCTTTGTGGGGGCGGTTCGAAATTTTGAAATACACTTGTAGCAGTGTGATATCACATGAACTGGAAAAAAGATTGGTTCCTCTAGCTTTTATAGTCTCTGAGATCCAGGCGTCAAACAAGACGGACGGACGGACAGACGGACAGACAGACAAATCTAATATACCCCTTAACTCTTTTTTGAGTACGGGTATAAAAAAAAGCGCTACCTCAGAAAAAAGCTTAAAAAAAAATACCAGACTTCAAAAATTCTTCAAAACAAAGTTCTGACATAGAAAAAAAAACCATAATTCTTTAAAAAAATTAAAATCCCCATATCTATCAGAAAAAGTCGGTATGCTGCCACGAAAGTGGAATGGGTGCGCGCCCACACAGCGCTCTCTCTTCATCGTGCAGCCTCATACATTCAGTCGCTTTTAACAGTTGCTTTTTGTGTTCCCAATACACTTGCTTGCGATGCATTCGCTCGTACCGTGCTCTTTGGAGTGACTCTACTTTCACCTCCCGCTGCCACGGCGTATCGTCCAACACCTGGATGGCTCAGCGATTTTATTCGAGTATCGCTCTCTTCTTCACAATTGCCAGCGTGGGATAGTAAAATCTTACTTTATAACAGACACTTGCTCTCTCCACAATTTTCTGCATGCTTTTGATGCTTTCTGCAGCGCGCTGTCAACGGCACGCACCGACTGCGGAAGTATCTACAAGAATATCTTCTGCTATTTAGCGAATGGATTGTATCTCTAACTTTTTTAATGATGATCTCAGCCTGCCAATACGTATTCGAACAGAAACATTGCGCAGGGTTTTATATTGGTTCCTTTGGCTGTGCAGTGCAGACATCTGGTGTCGCCGATAAGGATTTTACTCTTACACTCCATATTACCGTCAGGTAGCCAAATTCATCTGACAAGAGAAATGGAAATAGCTGCCTTAAAATTTTCTTTCAAAACATATCTGGAATGAGATATGAGAAACTCAAAACTCTTCGTTAGTACTTCCAACAGCGATTATGACGTCATAATATTGGTTGAAACCTGGCTCAACCCTAACTTCACCTCCAATGAGCTCTTCGATGCAAACTTGTTCCAGGTCTATCGTAAGGATAGAGAATTCAGCGGAATTCATTGCGAGAGCGGTGGAGGTGTCATCGTGCCTGTCCGACGTACTTTCTTCTGCGTAGCAGTTGAACTTTTTAAATGACTCACTTCTGGACCAGTTGACTATCGAGGTGTCTGGCTAGTCCGGGAAGACTTTAATAGTTGTTTCCTATATACCCCCAGGATGTGACTTTTTACTTTATCAGGCGATATGAACAATGTTTCCAGCATAAATACCAGCTTAGATGACTCTGTTTGGTATCTGTGTTACAGGAGATTTTAATTTAGTATCTGTTGTATGGACATGTGATCCGCAATCCCTTGCTATGGTGCCTGGCAATGTACACTTGCCACATCAAAAAATCGGCATTGATGATTGTTATAGCATGGGCCTCACTCAAGTATATAATATTTTTAATGATAGGTTACTTTATTTAATATTTATTAATTCTATTGTTCATTCCTCTGTAAGCCTGATGAATTTACTATTTCTAGTTGTGTTGTTCATCATAAGCTCTTATGCTTTAATAACAAATTTTTAAATTTTTTACCAGCTCTTTAAGTAGTTTCTGGATCTAATTTTGATCCTGCCAGCTTGGTTGCCGTAATTGATTGCCTCATATCTATGGATTGGGTTAATTATAATAACTTCCTTGTTACCCTTATAAATACTCTTGACAGCATGGTTTCAACCAAGTTAGAGGGTTTGTATAGGCTTCCTTGGCACACTAAAGGCCTCCAGAAATATAAAAATTTAAGGAATACGTTCTACAAAAGTTTTCTTAGATGGGATAATCCAAGGGATAGCGATTGATACAGGCAACACAAGCGAGAGTTTGAGTTTCTGAATAAATTTCTATATAATCAATACATCTCTGATGTTGAAAGTCCAATCCTAATGTGTTCTGGCGCTTCATAAATTAAAAAAAGTATCGTCATCCATACCGTCAACTACCAAATATTATTGCTAAATCTGGACAAAGTATTGCCACCTTATTTGCTTTCTTTTTCTCAGGACATTTTGGATAGCACTACCCGACACTATTTTTCCTCAAGGAACGAAACCAACTTTTTCTGAAAGATTTTGGGCTTAGAAATTGATTGATGATATATATATGTATATATTTGTACGCATACACAGTTTGTGCTGTGTACCAGCATACCGAAAGCCCAACACATGCAAAAATCTATGTGCGTATGCGATCCGTCCAGCAAAAACCGGTTTTTTCTCTTCTTTGATTGGTGTTACCGATTTTTGTTATGATTTTGTTGTTGTCTTTTCTTCGAGATTGCACTGTTCCCTTATTCGTATTTGCGTTTTTGTTTGCCTAGATCTCAGTGACTTTAAGAGCTAGAGAAACAAAATTTGGTTTCCAGAGTCTGATATCAGACTGCTACAAGTGTGTTTTAAAATTTCGCCCCGCCCCCATCCTCCCACACAAAGGATGAAAATCTGTGCCAGGCACCATTTTAAAGATACGATAAAACTAAAACGCAGTATCGTAGAGAATGACCATATCTACCAGATTGCCGAATCTGAATCAGATCGGATCATAATTAGAGCCAGAATGAAGAAATTAATTTTCGGTTGCTTCCTCCACCTCCGCCAGCAAGAGACCAGCATTTTAGTTGTAGATAACAGATGTAGCAAAAAAAATCTAAAATGAAGTATCGCAGAGAATGCCCATATCTACCAGATTGCCGAATCTGAATCAGATCGATTCATAATTATAGTCAGAATGAGGATACTCAATTAATGTCATACATACAGTATATAGATGTGCCAGTTCATACAACGAAAGTGGCGCAGCTGAGTTAATGAGTATTAAGACACTTTTTGAAAAAGCTTGACGCATAATATCAGAATAACTGTTTTGTATAGCCTTTATATGCTAATATACTTTTAATATAGAATAAACAATGGATAAAGGGATACATTTCTTCGGAGCAACCGCTGGCAACAAGCTCTTTGCGCTATCTGTCGCTCTTAAATCTAATGCACGCTCGCTCTTATCATCACTAGTCGTAGATCAAGCCCGAGTGCCCGAGCGTTGAGCGGTCTGAGTTAGTTGCATTGCTCTTGAGAGCGGGAGAGTCGAAAACTTGAGAGCAAACGGAACAGATTAATATAGTCCAACGACCCTTGCAAGGTATATATACATATATATGTTCAGTAACCCTTCGCCACGAACACACGGATTGAATTTTTCGCTATTATAAATTGTCGAAAATAAAGCCAAGTTTTTAAGATTAAACGATTTCGCTTTCTGACTTATTTTGTGGAATTTTATCAAGCTGTCGGAAAAGTCCGAAAGCTTGAGAATAATTATTATTATTGAACACATTGGAATTTCTGTGGACGCGACTCTACTTATATGCCCGTACTCAGTCAGTACAGTTGAGTTCAATGAAATAGTAGTGCCGCACCTCATCACTTTCAAAACTCTTTTTGAGACAAATTGAACAAAGAAAACCGAAGAAATATCAATACATTTGAATTCCATCTTCTTGTTTTACATGACATAAGCCGAATACCCATGAAATTTGCTGTTCAATGAAATAGTAGTGTTTTTTTAGAACATTGAAAAAACAACGAATCTCAAATAAAAACTTATATTTCATGTTTTTCATGTTTCCTGAGCTTTAATATTTAGTTTCTAATCAATTTGGTTTTCATTTCGAACTTGCACCGGCCGAACATGGGTCATTAATCTCTTGCCAACGCTTCAATAGGATTTGAGCCAATAATCCATGAACCACTTGCTAAAACTTGGCTCTGGTTGACGATTGAGCAGTTGCAACAATGTATTTGGTATTCCCCCATAAGGTTTCGATGAGATTAATATCCAGTTGGACAGTTGGCCATGGCAAAATGTCGATCTTTTCCGATAACAATTAATTCCTAGCGAGCTTTTATGGGTGTTTCAAGTCATTATCCGGTTAAAATATCCTTTTAGCAGGAATTTTTCAACTGTAATATGAATGTAATGTTTCTAAAGTATGCCTACATACACAGTTTCGCTCAAAACCATACTATATTCAAACGCCAGGCCAGAAAGTACTAGCTCAAATGAGCCTAGCCCCATAAGGCTCAGCCTAGCATGCCCAATGCTATATTTTTCATGATTTTAGGTGGTAATCGGATTTCTGTGAATTCCAAACATATTCTTTTGAGCCTATCTTACCATAAAATACAACTTTACTATCATCAGTCAACAGCATTTTTGTCACTGTGAACACAGGCCAGACCACATGCGATTTTCCAAACTGAAGTCGTGCACCCATGTACTCTCAGACCCAAACGCGGAGCTTTCTGGGACTTCTTGCATTCAAATAATGTGTTCGTCTACGAACTGTCACATCACTGACAGCGATTAAAAATTTTTTTCATAATTTTTGAGGATATTAAAGGCCTGGTCTTGCCTTCGACCATCGCCGACCATCCTCTAAAAAATATTTTTTTCGAATACAAAATCGATTTTCAGTCTACTTCTTATAGTTTATTAATTAAACACAATAGTGAGAGTGCATACAACTTAGTTTTCAATCCCATTATACCTCCTGCCTTAAGTTTTTAGTTTAACTCTTAGGTCTCCTCTTCTGGACCGAGCAATGATTTCTTCAACGCTTCAAAATCAAAAGTACCGCAATGTCCAAAACTGTCTTTCATCAAATTATTCGATATCTGAATTGAGCTTGCGGATGGTGACTTATTTAAATTAATTTTCTTTCTTTTTAATTTTTAAAAATAAATTTAACCCAGCACTACTATTTCATTCAACAAAAGATATCATGGGTATTTGTCTAAAGTCATGAAAAACAAGAAGATGGAATGCAAATGTAACGGGGTTTCTTCAAGTTTCCAATGCTTACATTCCAGGCTTTACGTAAAGGTATCACTTGTTCAATTTGAAGGACTAGAAATATCTCAAAAAGAGTTTTGAAAGTAGTGAGGTGCGGCACTACTATTTCATTGAACACAACTGTATATAAATATGTAAGCTTTAAGATTTATTTAGATTTTTTAAATATATATACATTTTACATTTTTCTGCTACATCTGTTATCTACATTTAAAATGTCGATTCCACATCTAAAATGTAGATTATAAATACACAATGTCGATTCTGCGATTTTTTGTTTTCTCGTATTTTCAAAATTGTGGGTGCCACAGATTTTTCGTCTTTTGCAAAGGCGGAAGAGAGCGTGACAAAAATTTCAAACAAAATTTATTCAGTGTGATATCAAATGAGTCTGGAAACAAAATTTGGTTGCTATATGTAGCTCTTATAGTCTCTGAGAATTTGGCGACATGGCTATATCGACTCGGCTATTGATTTTTATCTGGAATATATATACTTTTACAACAAGTGCATATACCCCTTAACTCTTTTTGAACAAGGGTAAACAAATATTTTAGAAAAATGCCAAAGTTGAAGAAACATTAAAAATGGTAGAAATTTAAACTTTGAGTCGCTATATCTTCAGATATATCCATTCTATTACCACGATACAAAAAACCTGTAAAAGGTACTACAATGTTCTTGTCAGCCTATTACTTTTTGTGGATACAGCGCGGGTATTCTAGAGTTATGTCAAAAAAGAAGCGCTATATCTAAAAAAAAGCTTTAAAAAAAATACAAGACTTCAAAAATTCTATAAAAAAAAGTTATCTAGATTTTGTCTAGCAGTGTAATTGATCATTTTACATAGGAAAATATCCACTGGCATCAAAGTAAAATTTTGACTATTTATTGTAAAGCTTCTGGAAGTTGTAGAGCCATGCACCGTGCAGACTACATTTATGCAGATTTTCCTTTCAAATGCAGTTTATTTCATGGAGATATCTCAATTAGTTTAGAAGGTTTTAATTATATTAATTTTTATTAATTATTAAAATGGCCGAAGGCCACACTCTGCGACGGTATGCATATTTTAAAGTAGGGGTCGGCACGCACACACATGTTTGTGTGCGAAGACAACAGACACGAAGGGCTAATACATTACTTATTTCTCTGCCGCTGCGGCAGCGGAGAAATTGTGCATAGGACACACAAAGTTGGCTCTCTGCAGCTGCTGCAGCCGAGCCGAGCCACACGAAGCTTTTATGCCGACTGCGCTGCCCGAGATTTTTTCCTATGCACAGTGCCGCTGTCGGCCCCTGTTTTAAAACGAGTCATAATGCCACAAACATTTTTGAAACGAACCATTTTTAATTAGCGGCCGCCAACTTTCAACTATATCATCGTTTTTTGACGGCGAAAGAGCCTGATTAGCCTTGTTTTAGATATACTTTCTTCTGAGTGTCAAAAGATCTGCGAAAATTAATTAAAATGTTTCAAAATAGGGTTTCATATTCTTAAAAAATATTGTTAAAAAACAATAAAACCATTTTCAACCAACTTTGGTTGGTTTTTTTCATGGATAGGTCAGAAACTTAAATAGCAGCCTATGTATAAGTTAATGCAGAGCAGAGCAGATCAGATCATAATAGCTTCTATACAAGAATTTGAAAATCACAATTTTTCTCCAACCTTTATTATACCTCATTTATACCTAATCTTTAGAGTCTTATGCTAATTCGAATTTTCTTTAACTTATATTTTATTTATGCTTTCATATATTTATATTTACATTACCTGTATGCGGGATCCCGATCTTTGCTGCAGGGACTTTCACCTTTGGGTGAAATTATTCTTTGGATCACAGATGACGATGATGACGCAGATACAGATGATGAGCACGACGTTGTCGGTAAACTTTGGACGGTGAGAACTGAAGCACTTAAGTTGGAGGCAGGAACAGTGGATGTGTAAGGAGTACCTCCGCAACGCACAAACTGTTGGTGTTGTGATTGCATTGGTGCCGCTAACTGCGGATGCGTAGTTAGCAAATGAGAGACAGATGGAAACTGCCCAGCCTGTGGAAGCATTTGTGTAGATGGAGGGGGGAGTGCTTGTGGGGTAGCAGTTGCAAGCGAAGTTACAGCGGGAGTAGACGGTACCGAAGTTGTGGTAATTAGCGCGGCAGTTGCATTGCCAAAAGAATTACTGGCATATACTGGAAGATGATGGGAATGAGATACATGCAAATGGCTTAGCGAATGAACCGCAGTGGAGTTAGCCGAAAGAAAACTTGCTGTCGTTGCAACCGACTGTGAAACGGGTTGTGAAACGCTTATGTTATTAAGTGGGGTGATGGGTCGCATCGCCGGTGTCGATGATACACTCTGTTGCACTGTGAAACTTAACGATGCCGCTTTTAAAGATGCCGGGACTATTGGCGACTCTCGACTGCTACGTGTATCGGAGCTACGAAGCGGAGAGGATATGTTGGGCGATGCAGTCTGCAATGTTGGGGGCAGGTACGGTCCGTGCGTTATGTTGTTGTATGGTGTGTACAAAGAGTAATTAGGATAAGGTGTACGGTATGGAGGTGCCTGAATAAGCATAGGCATGCCCGCAGCCACATGAGACATAGGAGGGGGTGGGACTCCGGGAAAAAGTAATGGGGGCCCTGTAGTCCCAAGTGCACTCGCCCCTGCTCCAAACACTGAACCAGAATTTCCAACTGTGCTTTTGCTGATCGATGTTGTTGTAGATACTGCCGACATCAATTTAGTAGTAACATGAGGAGAAACACGTGGCTGTGTACTAATTAGTGTTTTTGCTGTGCTATTGATCGTTGGAAAATCACCAACGAACCCATTGACAACTGAATTGCTGGATGTAGGTGTTGAACCATTAGTAATTTTTAGTGTTTCTACGGAAGCTGCTGATAACGAAGATAACAATCCAGTGCCACTAGCTGTAACATTGTTGTGGCTTATAGTTCTTGTAACGGTATCGTTTGATTTCAGGTTGTTCGCTGGCACTACACTTGAAGACGGCGACGAAATCGGTAATCCAGAACTTGAAGTTGAGATTCGCGCACTAAATTGGCAGCCAAGTCCTAAACCACCATGAGTTTTTTGACTACAAGGTAATAATGGAACAAGTGGCCGTTGGCCCGCTGATGGTAATCCGTTTGAAGAAATCTTTGTAGCAAAAAGAATTGGTTGATCATTATTCGATGAAGCAGTCACACTAGTGTCATTTCTAACAGATGTTCCAGCATTGGGATGCTGTTGGATATAGAAAATAAAAAATTTGTTTAAATACAAAAATTATAAAAACTAGATTTTTATGATAATAATAATAATTATAAGCTTACTTGAGGTCGAGAGATAGATGGAGCAACGCACATAATGGGATAACGCGGTTTTTCTTGAACACATTTGTGTATTGCATTACATTCCTTACTTCCGCTGTCGGCAAGAACGACTGCAGATGTAGACACGGAAGCACCGGTAATCACAGCCACAACTTGTGTACTTGCGATCGTATTTTCGTTGTTAATATCACGTGCATCACTTTCTGTCCCCCCTGAGGACCCAGGCATTAATGTCGGAGTTGAAGGCACGGCCGATCCAATTATTTTTAAGAGCGAAAGGTCCGAAGGCTTACTATGACTCTTCCGATCTTGTTTCGGTAAAGAATTTGAAACATGCATTGCCGCCGAAGGGTAATCTATACCCACCAAGCTTGCAGAATTCTGTAAAACATATAGAGTAAAATCACTTAATTTTAAAAATGTATACCGAAAGCACGCTCCTCATCATTTTAATTATCAAAAAATGTAATATTTTCCATACCCGGTACTCAAAGAGTATATGGGTATATTACATTTTTGTATATTTATGTAACAGCTAAAAGGATGCATTTCAATAGCCGAGTCGATATGACCATGATTGTTTTTCCGTCCACCTGTCGGTCCCGCTTACCATCAAGTTGTATGACTATAAGAGCTAGAGAAACAATATTTGGTTTGCAGAAAGGTTTACGCCGACTGTGTTATCTTCGGGGGCGGCGTGGAGGCCAAAAAGAATCGGCGGAGGCGTATGCAGTTAATAAATAAAATGTTGCTTTTTTAACTTAAAAATATATGACTTCAAATGTTTATTATATACTAACAAAAAAAAACAAAAAAAAAATTGACTTACAATTGCGAATTTTTTCTGACCGAGAACAATTAATTACCCAATTAACATATAATTTCATTAACTTTGATGAGAAAACCTATTTAAATAAGCAAAAGTTTTTTTTGTGTTTAAACCAAAATTTTGAAAAATATTTATGTTATTTAAGTAAAAGCAACAAAAGGAACTCAAAAAATATAATATTATTATATTAAAATATCACTGACTCCATTCAGTTTTTTTTTTAATTTTATTTTTATTCGGGTACAATGAAAAAATATGGGGGGTCAGTCAAATAATAAGAACATTTGGCTGTTTTGAGGAATTTTTAAGTGATCCTAAATTCTTCAACTTGACCTTTTTTTAACTTTTCAAATTAAAAGTACAAAATACAGGTGTAAGGATTAAACACATAAAAAGAAATGTTTTTGAAATTTTATAGACTTTAGGCTATGCTTATATGAACAAACAGATATTTCCAAAAAAAATTGTGCAATTATAACGCAACACTCTTTTTACAGAGCCAACCATTCACTGAACTACTCAAAATGCGCAAAAATACCGAAGAAGTGTCAGAAGAAAGCTCAATAATAGCAACCGTAGTTTTTTGTCGCTTTTTTATGTACACTAGACTAGGTTGAGACAACAAAAAAATGTTTTTTTTTTAATTTAAACGTTTGCGTTTGATAGTAATATGAAAGTTTTTTATTTTTAAAAAAATTTTTTTTACGATTTTCTACCGAATTTTACAAAGCATTTTAAGCAAGAAAGTTAAAACAAATTTTGTTTGCTGAATGAGTTGGATAATTTCGTGAAATCTATTGCATATATATTGATACCATTGATATCGTCATTAATCAGACATTGGCAGTAAAAAAACCTGCACAAGTTTTTGCGAACTAGTTAACTAAATATATCAACCTCATCTGAACTTCTGGATTTTCACCAATCGTTAATTTTTTAACAGTAACAAAAAAAAAATACCTTATTGCACTTCTCGACAAAATTGAACTTTTTCTTCCCGCTGTGGACCAAAATGACTTTTTCTAATAGATTTCGGGATTTGAAAACATATACAGTTGTGTTCAATGAAATAGTAGTGCCGCACCTCACTACTTTCAAAACTCTTTTTGAGATATTTCTAGTCCTTCAAATTGAACAAGTGATACCTTTACGTAAAGCCTGGAATGTAAGCATTAGAAACTTGAAGAAACCCCGTTACATTTGCATTCGATCTTCTTGTTTTTCATGACTTTAGACAAATACCCATGATATCTGCTGTTGAATGAAATAGTAGTGCTGGGTTAAATTTATTTTTAAAAATTAAAAAGAAAGAAAATTAGTTTAAATAAGTCACCATCCGCAAGCTCAATTCAGATATCGAATAATTTGATGAAAGACAGTTTTGGACATTGCGGTACTTTTGACTTTGAAGCGTTGAAGAAATCGAAATCCGATTACAACCTAAAATCATGAAAAATATAGCATTGGGCATGCTAGGCTGAGCCTTATGGGGCCCAGCTCATTTGAGCTAGTACTTTCTGGTCTGGCGTTTGAGTATAGTATGGTTTTGAGCGAAACTGTGTTTGTAGGCATACTTTAGAATACATTATGATCATATTATAGTTGAAAAATTCCTGCTAAAAGGATATTTTAACCGGATAATGACTTGAAACACCCATAAAAGCTCGCTAGGAATTAATTGTTATCGGAAAAGATCGACATTTTGCCATGGCCAACTGTCCAACTGGATATTAATCTCGTCGAAATCTTATGCTGGAATACCAAATACATTGTTTCAACTGCAAATCCGTGAACCAGATCCAAGTTATAGCAAGTGTTTCATGGATTATTGGCTCAAATCCTAAGCGTTGGCAAGAGATTAATGACCCATATCCGGCCGGTGCAAGTTCGCAATAAAAAACCAAATTGATAAAAAACTAAATATTAAAGCTTAAGAAACATGAAGAACATGAAATATATGTTTTTATCTAAGTTTCGTTGTTTTTTTTAATTTTCTAAAAAACACTACTATTTCATTGAACAGCATATTTTATGGGTATTCGGCTTATGTCATGTAAAACAAGAAGATGGAATTCAAATGTATGGATATTTTTCTAATGCTAATAGTCCAGTCTATTTAAAAAGGTATCATTTGTTCAATTTGGATAACTAGAAGTGTCTCAAAAAGAGTTTTGAAAGTGATGAGGTGCGGCACTACTATTTCATTGAACACAGCTGTATATTGTTTTTTTTTTTTATGGTTTAGTTGTATACCCGTACTCAAAAAGAGTTAAGGCGTATATTAAATTTGTGGTAAAAGTGGATGTGTGTAACGCAGAGAAAGAAACGTTTCCGATCCCATAAAGTACTTATATTCTTGATCAGCATCAATAGGGCAACCAAATTTGGTTTCCAGACTCATGTGATATCACACTGCTACAAGTGTATTTCAAAATTTCGCCCTCTTCCGCCCCCACAAAGAACGAAAATCTGTGGCAGGCAAAATTTTAAAGATACGATAAAACTGAAAACGCAGTATCGTAGAAAATGGCCATATCTCCAAAATTGACTAATCTGAATCAGATCGGATCATAATTATAGCCAGAATGAAGAAATTAATTTTCTGTTGGTTCGCCCGCCTCCCCAGCCAGAGAAACGCTACTCATTCTCTTTCTCGCTCGCACACTCTGCGGCGTTATGTACGCGAGCGCTATCTAGCGGAGGAGATGCAGAATCTAAATGGTACATGTATAATCTACATGTTATATGTAGAATATACATAGTAGATGTAGATGCAGATAACAGATGTAGCAAAAAAAAAATTTAAATGCAAATGTAAAATTTTTTTTTTTAATTCTAAAATTCTTAAAAATCATAAGCTCAAAAATGTGTATACTGACTGAGTACGGGTATAAGTAGAGTCGCGTCCCCAGAAGCCCCTCACACGTTCCTTCTCGTTTTTTTAAAGAAAAAATTTGTATTTTTTCATGTTTTTTTAGAGATAGTGATACTATTTTTCACATAACCTTAGTATCTTATATCTGATTGCATAGAACTTTGCAGTTCTGAAAAGTTGACAAATGCAGCTATAAATCCGACCCAAGCACTTTGTCTGGAAGATATTAAGCTTTAAAATTCAAATTTTATCATTTTTTTGCGATATTTTTTTCGAAAGTATTTCTTGTCATGAATTTTGGTTTTATATATACGCATTAATTAGAAATCGTTTAAGGTATCGTTTAAGGTATCGTTTGTAAGAACCGATGGATAAACGGCCAAGTTGCAGCCGTTAAACCAAAACGACTCAAAACTCATTTTACCTGAAAAATACCATCCGGTACGTTGCTGGTCCAACTGCTAAAATGGGATTAAAGGAAACAAAAAGGACCTGTAATTTTTGTTTGACCGAGTCCTAGGTATGGACAGTAACTTTTACTCCAATGCTGTGGAGAAAACCAGAGATTCACTGCTCTGAATGTTTATTTTTTTTTTCATTCAAAATAACTGGAAGCGGGAGATCCATGAAATGGGGTTACCCGAAAAAACCTGGTCAAGGCTTGCTTGCTTTACGCTTCCTGCTCCTCTTTTAGAAGAAATACCGCCACTAAAACGCAAAAAGGAGAGATGTCGCCTTCGTCGCATGGAACAACGGATCCAAGTTATGACCAATCAGGAGATTATAAATATTGCAAGCCTCTTTCACAGGAACAATTGAACGATTTGGTGGGGGTTGACAGCAGTTAGAAAGGTTTAAAGGCTGTTTTGTTACACAATTGAAACCAAAAGCCGTCTGTTCCCATAGCCAATGCTGTTAATATGAAGGAAACATATTAAACAATGGCTAAATTGTTTGAAAATATAAAATATAAAGAAAACACCAGTGGAAAGTCGCGTGTGAATTAAAAGTCGTAGCCATGTTAACGGGATTGCAAGGTGGTTACACAAAATACTGCTGCTTCCTGTGCCTATGGGAAAGTAGAGCTAGAACATTACTAAGGAAAACTCTGGCCAAAACAGGAGGAGAATACATTGGAAAATTAAAACATACAAAATGCAGCTCTCGTAAAGTTTGAAGACGTTATTTTACCACCATTACACATTAAGCTGGGACTAATGAAAAATTGTGTTAAAGCACTGGATAAGGAAGGTGAATCGATGAGTTACCTAAATCATAATCATTAATCATGAATCATAATTCATTCATATTCTTCCAAGAACAAATAAGTTCTCAAGAAAAACCAACTCATTTTCAAATTAAAAACGAGCGTTTTGAGCTGCGACAAGGGCCGTTACACACACTATTCATGTACTGACTAAAATTAATTAGCATAAGCAATAAAAAAAAATCAATAGGCAGGTTTGCCTACTATGCATCGACATTAAGATAGCCTGTAATCAGTTATAATACAATATTTAATCTATATCTGGGAATTTCTCTCATGTCGATTGTAACAGGTTTACGCATAGCAAGAGGTAGAAAGGTCAAAATAAGCCGGATTTTCCAAATGGTTTTACATTTATGACGCACCTCCTGACTAGGCCTATAAATGGTGCTACAGTCGATTTTCGTTTTCTCGGCGCCAAATCAAACTGAGATTTCAGCTAAAGTTGAGACAGTATATTGATGCAAATTTCTATTCATGTTGTGCATTGATATCTCTATAAAATCGTTATAATTTTGCGCAAATGTTATTTTTAGTATTTTTTTTTTAATTTAATTTAAAACTCCGTCGCACGGGACAAAAATCCTTAGGCTAATTACAGTTCAATATATACAGGTAAGCCGGGAATAAACCTTTTTGAAAAGTTTCATATTTTTTATAAGAGATAATAGTAAAAGAAAACACGACTTACAAAAAATACCGTAAGTATTAGTAAATAAGCTTTCTACCACTACCCACCATTTTTATATACGGATGATCTATTTGTGTGTGTGTTACGTATTTTGCGACTGTGAAAGGTTTGCATATCGATTTTCATCAGTTATAAAATTTTTACACTGGGCGTTACCCATCGATATCGGTAGACGCAATGAAGTAGAAAGTAGAGGCACACGCAGGTTGTTGTGTCTTGAGAAAAGCTGATTTGTGTGCTTGATGACGAGGAAAGTAACCAAATTTTAGGAAATCAACAAAATAATGCAAGACGACGCACAGTGGGGCCTTCGGTCATTTCAGCTTGCTAAATTGATAACTTCTGAACGAATCAATATATCTTCATGAAACAAACTGTTTTTGAAAGGAAAATCTTTAAAAATTTAGTCTGCAGGATTGTCTACAATGTCTACATGCTTTACAATAAATTTATATTTGATTCCGTTGAATATTTTCCTGTTTGCGGTGCATTATGTGCTAAACGTTGTTTTTTTTCCCATCGATAAATATAGTTTAATGGTTATTATAACTTACATATAATAATTCTAAATTTTATTTTCATTCAAGTATAATTTTTTTAAATTTATTTATTTCAAAATATTTTTTTAAAAATAGTCAGATGACTAAAAAAATATCTCATAAACTTAAAATTTATATACAAGAACTATTTTCCGATTTATTTTCAGATATCATATGTCCAATGGATGAAATATATGAAATCATTAGAATAGTAACTTCATTTTTGGCCGTTTTTCAACTTTGACTTGAATTTAAAAAAAGTATGTTTTGTATTTCCGAAATTTTGTTATACGTGCTCTATGCATAATCCTTTACCTAAGTTTAAAATCCCTATCTGAAGTTTTGCGTTGTTTTTCTTCTACATCGATGACAGTGACGCTACCTCGCACGAAAAACGTCAAAATTTGGATTTTGTATGGGACTTAGAGCAGCCCATTTTTGGCCGCCCCACTGTGCACGACAAATGGCGGATTGAGCTCATATTTATTTATTTTTAGACCAGAAATTTCTTTTTAGGTTTGTGGGGCTCATTACACAAAACCACAAGTTTTCTTCTCCGCGTAAATGGCCTCAGCTAATAGTTAAATATTGTTTAGGATTTAATTTTACCTCACCATACATTGAGCTAAATAATTTTTAACTACTATTTTTGTTGTTATTAGGGTGATAGTTGCGCTGATAACAGAAAAGAATTGGCTGCTACCAACACAATACGAACCCGAGCGACTTTCCCCCACAAATGTAGGAGTCATTGGCCGCAATTAAGCGCAAGGCGAGAAAACAATTATTAATAGACAACACCAGAAAAACATTAGAGATGACGAATAAAAACGACGATGGAACGGAACGCGCCTTAGTAGTGACACCTCAGAGATATAACACAACACCAAAGAACTTTTTTTTCGGATCCGAACCGACTTTTTCTGATGATATGGGTTTATTTTTTAGAGGTTTTTTTTTGGATTTTTTTGATTTTTGAGCTGGTATTTTTTTGTAAGCTTTTTTAGAGGTAGCTCTTTTTTTTTTGTTTTGTTTTTGTTTTTTTTTTTAATAACTTAATTAGTCTGGTTGTAAAGAACTTTGCTATTTTGAGATAATTAAAACAGCTAAAGTTAAGCCCAAACACTTTGTGATACACTTACCGTCTGGGAAATATAAGCATTGAAATGGAGATTTGGTTTCGATTTTGACTTTAAAATATACGGCATTTTTTTGTGTATAGGTAATTTGGGTCCAGGTACCTCAAACTATGGGAGATTGAGCTAATTAACCAAACCTAAATATGGAACAACTAGGTTGGGTTTCAAAAATCTTCAAAAAAAAGTCTGCCATAAAAAAAAATTTATCAAACCATTTCTAAGCCCCAAATCTTTAAGAAAAAGTTCGTTTTGTTCCTTGAGGAAAAATCGTGTTGACTAGTGTAATCAGCCGGTACGTTGTGAGTTGCGCCACCAGGTACTCAGTCAGTATACATATGTACGTATATATATATATGTAAGCTTAAGATGTATGTAACCTATACAATATATTTTTTAACGTTATTATACATAAGCGCCGAAACTGGTATCGGAGCCGACGACATGAGATGACATGCTTTCGAAAAAAACGAAAAGGAACGTTTGAGTCGCAACTGTGGATGCGACTCTACTTTTTACCCGCACTTAGCCAGTATATAAACTAGTTGAGCTTATGATATATGTGGAATTTCAGAATATTTTACATTTCTATATCCGTACTCAAAAAGAGTTAAGGGGTATATTAGATTTGTGGCAAAAAAGGGCGTGTGCAACGCAGAGAAGGAAACGTTTCCGACTCCATCAAGAATCAATATCAATATCAATCAGCATCAATAGCCGAGTCGATATAGCCATGTCCGTCCGTCCATCTGTCCGTCTTGATGAGCGCCTAGATCTCAAAGACTATAAGAGCTAGAGCAACCAAATTTTGTTTCCAGACTCATGTGATATCACACTGCTACAAGTGTATTTCAAAATTTCGCCCCGCCCCCTTTCAACACAAAGGACGAAAATCTGTGGCAGCCACAAAATGTAGAATTTTAGAAACTTTTACATTTAAAATTTTTTTTTGCTAAATCTGCTATCTACATCTACAATGCATATTCTACATATAAAATGTAGAATCTACATATAAAATGTAGAACCTACAAATACCATTTGGATTCTACATATACCATTTAGATTCTACATCTCCGCCAGCGGGCGCTCACGTACATAGCGAGGCAGAGTGTGCGAGCGAGAAAAAGAATGAGTAGCGGGTCACTGGCTGTAGGAGGCCGGGGAAGAAACTTAAAATTAATTTCTTCATTCTGGCTATATGATGATACGATCTGATTGAAATTCGGCAATCTGGTAGAAATGGTCATTCTCTACGATACTGCGTTTTAGGTTTTATCTTGTCTTTAAAATTGTGCCTGCCACAGATTTGCGTCCTTTGTGAGGGCGGAAGGAGGCAGGGCGAAATTTTGATATGCACTTGTGACACTGTGATATCCACATGAGTCTGAGAAACAAAATTTGGTTTCTCTAGCTCTTATAGTATCTGAGATCTAGGCGCTCATCGAGACGGACAGACGGACGGACGGACGGACAGATAGACAGACATGGCTATATCGACTTGGATATTGATGCTGATCAAGAATTTATGGGGTCGGAAACGTTTCCTTCTCTGCGTTACAAACATCCACTTTTACCACAAATACAATACCCCTTAACTCTTCACACCAACGAAGACTCTGTTATATCTCGCTCACTCACTCACTCTCACGCCAGGGGGCGAGAGAGAGAGAGTGTGTGTGTCTGAGAGAGAGAGTGTGCGTGTGTGTGAGAGAGAGAGAGAGTGTACGTGCGTGTGAGAGAGAGACATAGAGGGAGAGAAACGGGAAATCGTTTTCTTCATTATGGTTATAATACTGATGCGATCTGATTCTGATCCGGCAAACTGGTAGACGCGATTATTCTTAATGAATACATGTTTTTCTTTTGGTCATTTTTTGTAGATGACAAGGATTTTCGACCTTTCTTAGGCGTGTCAAACTTTTGAAATAAACTTTTTTCAATGCTTCGTGCCTCATAATCGAGTTTGGCACGAAGTCGTGCGGTCTTTGTGCGCAACCTTAAAAACCGAAAGCCCGATAGGCCAGAAAGCCCATTATGCCCGAAGAGGCTTGCAACACCATATTACCGATACTGCCATCGTACATGATTTTGTTTATTTTCATGTGTTCTATGCAGAATGAGCTGCGATCAATATATGATTGTTCTAGAACGAAATAAGTATAGGTTCTTTCTTCTGGTCTCTATCTAGGCTCGTCTTCAAGATTTGTTCTTGGTACAAAGTCGCAGCAAGGGATTTGAGAATAAAAATATAATTTTTTAAATGCAATTAATAATTGTTGACATTACCGGGCCGGGCCCTATGTTAAATATGACCGGGCCGGGCATATTCGGGCCCACAAATTTGATTTTACGTGTTCGGGTCTAGCCGGACGTAAAAAAGGAGGCCCGCGCCTATCTCTAATAAGAACTAATCGTAGACAAGGCGAACAGAAAGAAGGAAATGGTTATATCAACTCGGCCCTTGATGCTGGTCTACTGATCGAAATCACATGTGATTTCCTTTTACAATAAACGTATTTTTTAGAAGATTATTTTGAAAAAGCTATTTCTGGCCATGTTTTAACACTCTATAGGGGTTGTAAACAGGGACCGTAAATAATGATTATTTTTTATTTTTTTTCGAAAAAATCATCCACTTAAAGTAGCCGCACAGAAGAATTAAATAGACCTATAGTCTGCTCTAATGATAAACTATGCAAATCCACAAAAATTTTTAAATTTTCAGTTTTTAGGATAATCATTATTGATAATAATTATTTTTATTAATTATAATTAATGATTATCCATAATAATTATGTTTGAGCAAAAAAAATAAAACTCAAAAATAATGATTAAACTTTGAGTTTTATTTTTTCGCTCAAATATAAAACTCAAAGTTAAATAATGAAAAATTCATTGGAAGCTGAGAAAATATTGATACATATCCTTACTAATTAAGTCAAACGGAACGCATAAAACATGTTTTAAGGAAATTTTTTTTTTTAATAATTTATATATATAATTTTTTTTTTAAATTGATTTATTTGTTTAATTTTACAAAAAGAAGTTTTTGCAAAGACTCCGGTAAGAGGCGCACCTGTAGATCATCTCTTGCATTGGAAGGCATAGTAAAGCACTTCCAGAATCCAGGCGTGCTCTTACTGCAAGCTAGAATACGATCATGATAAGCTCATCTAGAGCCAAAATTTTGTGCATAACATTAAAAGCTTTCTGGCAGTTCGACCGCACATTTTGTTTACAATTTTGAATGTTTGTTAAAGCTCTGCAACTACTAAGATTCTCCGCCTATATTTTCGCTCAATATCTATGCAAGCTTATGTATGGCGAGCGAAGCTTCTACTAGCAACCAGTTCGGAAATGCATGCATGTACAAAGCAAGCAGCTTTACCACAATTTAATAATCATGCTTTAATAAAAATGTACGTATTTTTATTTGTGTGCCATGTTTTTGATTTATACGAAATAATTAATAGGCCAATTGGGCCTATACATTATTTCTTTTTTTGCTTTATATAGTTAAGAAGCACAAATACAAGGCCATCTTGGCTCTACCTCAAAATCCTAAAAATGTATACATATTTTCATAAAAATATAAGAAATTTTTTTTTTATTGAAAAACATGTTTTATGCGTTCCGTTTGACTTAATTAGTAAGGCTATGTATCAATATTTTCTCAGCTTCCAATGATTTTTTCATTATTTAACTTTGAGTTTTATATTTGAGCGAAAAAATAAAACTCAAAGTTTAATCATTATTTTTGAGTTTTATTTTTTTTGCTCAAACATAATTATTATGGATAATCATTAATAATAATTAATAAAAATAATTATTATATAATCCAATTATTATTGTGTGATTTTTAAATTGTAGCTTATAATGATTACGGTCCCTGGTTGTAAACGTTTCGTTCTGGCGGTTACATACCTCTAAACGAATTAAAAATACCCCTATACTTTTTGAAAACCATGCTTATGGACTATAACAAATAAGGTTGTACCGTTTAAATACATAATTCTATAGTCAAGAAACTCACCTTATTCTCTCCGCAGACATTATCACACTAGAAAGAAGAAAAAAATGATTAACCTTTATGTAAAAACAAAATTAGGGGCAACTTTTTGAGCCTTGTGCATATGCCGCGGCGATACTTTTATACCCGGTACTCAGTCAGTACATACACTACTGGTCAAAATAATAAGTATAGAGGCATCGTGCTGATTTTTTATGAAATATCTCGAATGTTTATGACAGCATGACTGCCAATTGTTAATCTTTTTTAAGATAACAGTTTTGCCAAAAATTGATATCAAAAATTAAAGTGAATGCAATTCTAAGCTTAAGTTTGTGCTGGATGGGCATTTTTGGTGTTGTCAAAATAATAAGTAGACTGGTGGTATTTATAAATTTTTATGGATTTGGTCATGAAACTTAAAAAATAATGGAAAAGTCTTCGTAAAATTGTGAAAAGTCTTGGACACTCGGTATATTTTGTTCAGAATGCCTTAAGCTTAAAAATGCTTACTGAAAATCCAAGACGGCAGAAGAAGAAATCTTTACAAACATCTTTATCGCCAGGATGCTTTCATGTCTTAAAAGGCCATTTCCGCTAAAATTGGCAATTAAATACCATCTCAGACCGTTCCTCGTAGAGAAGTCTATATAGTCTATATAGTCTTTATACAGAGTTACCAGGACGTAAAGCCCGAAAAGTTCCCTTACTCCGAGAACAAATTTTTTTTAAATATGTCATATGGGTCTAAAAAGTGGAAAAATATTTTTTGAAGCGACAAAACACAAATAAATAGTTTTGGCAATGACTCCAGGAGATGTGTACGACTCCCAAAAGCAAAGAATTCGAAGTCCGGTATACAAAAAATGGTTAAGGACGGAGGCAAGTGTATAATGGTCTGGGACTGATTTTTTTTGGCATGGCATTGAGTCGATACATTGAATAACTGATCCTATGACCACATTCAGGTATAAAAACATATTGGATGACATTATGCAATCAACGACTCAAAACTGGTCAAACTGGTCAAGGCATGGTTTACAGAGAACAAGGTAAAAGTTATGAGTTGGCCAAGTCTCCTGACGAAAATCCAATTTAAAATTGTCTAACGAGGTCCACCGAGAGAACAATAAATTCAGTGTCTATATAATAATTTAATGAAAGAAAACTAATATACCAATTGGATATATAATTTCATTAACTTTGATGTAAAAACGTATTCAAATAAGCAAAAGTTCCCTTTTTCGGCCTTTTTTTTCTTTATATTTTTTTTACCACGTTTTCTATTACTTTTATCTCTTATAAATAATATGATTCTTGAAAAAAGTTATTTCCACAAAATCGTTCTAATATTTTTAACTATTTTAACTAAAAAAAAATTAAGAGAAAAATGGTTCAATCTTGGCTAAAGGTATATTTAAAAATTTTTTTTTTTTAAATCCATCTTATTTTGACCTGATCACTTGTAATACGTACGACTGTCCCGTTTGCCTATAACCCATTGGGAGACTTAAAACAACCAATACCAATACGATACAAATAGTTCGTTTCAAAACTCCAAAGAATTGTTGGAGTTTGACCCAAAAACGTGGTATGAGATTCCAGTAGAGACTTGGCGCAAACTTATTGCTGGTAAGCCAAAAATAGTCGCCAAAGTCATGAAAAGCGAAAAGGAACGTTGTGAGTCGCTTTTGTGGCCGTGACTCTACTTTTGTACCCGAACTCAGTCAGTATATATGTGAGCTACATCTGTCATATACATCTACATTTACAGTGTAGATTCTTCATCTCCTCCGCTAGGGGGCGCACGCACACTGAACGAGGCAGAGTGTGCGCGAGAGAAAGAGAATGAGTAGCGGCTGCAGAGCAGGGGTTAGCAACTGAAAATTAACTCCTTCATTCTGGCTATAATAACAATAAGAATCTTATCCAGATGCTGCAATTTGATAGATATGGTCATTCTCTAGGATACTGTGTTGTTCGTTTTTTCGTATCGTCTTGCGAAGGCGGGATGGAGCGCGACAAAATTTTGAAAGCAACTTGATTCAGTGTAATATCAAATGAGTCTGGAAACAAAATTTGGTTGCTCTAGCTCTTATAGTCCCTGAGACGGACTAAAGACAGACATTGCTATTGATACTGATCAAGAATATATATACTTTATCGATATATCCCTAAACTCTTTGAGTACCGGGTATAAATAGATGCCCTTCATTTTTAAAGTACATACGTTATTATCTCCCTTGCTGCTGCATCTTGGAGCCTGATGGTATATAAATGATTATTTATGATATTGTTGCACATTTATATATCTTGAAACTTACTTCAATAAAAATATCATTTTGTTCGTTGTCCTTTTTATTATTATTAGTGGGAACAACGACCTGCGCTGAACCGTTAGTTAAATCTTGAATATTCAGCGTGTGACAGGCAGCGGATGTGGGAACTTCTAAGTCCTTAGAGTGGTTTGATTTCTATATTGTATTAAAAATGTATGTATTCATTTGATGTAAAAATGCGCAAACACGAAACTTACTTCTATGGCTTTCGTCGGCTGCGATATTTTACACACACTCTTGTGATTATTGGGTGTTCCTACTGCAGTAGCATCATTTGATTTTATGCTTTTTTTTCCAATATATTCCATGCTGTTATTGTGGACATCGACTGATGTTACAACATTACTAGTTAACTCATCAGTATTATTAATGCTGGCAGGTGGATTGTGAGATTTATTGCCATCGATCTTACAGTTTGCACTAATCATGCTCATCTTCATGCAATCTTTTGTATTTTCATTAATTGCATCGGTTAACGTTGAGCAACTGATATCCAACATGAGCGCATCGTTACCGTTTTCTAGAAAATTAGTTGTACTGTTCGTAAGGCTAGCTACTGTACCAGCGTCATCCAATTGTTTGTCTGATTGCTTGGCGTGATTCACTTGCTGACTACAACTATTACTAATTTGATTCTCATTGCTGATGTTACTTTTAATATTGACACTATTGCCGCAGTGCATTTGGTCTTGCTGCTGTCCGTATTCAGATCGCCAATGTGCTACACATTCCGCTTGCGTATCGGAAACTGTGCTTGCTGAGGGCAACATGTATACCGCACTACAGCTGCTGTTGATTTTGTTATTAGATGTGGTACAATTGTGGTTTATATTGTTGTTAATAACGACAGCATTGCGATGATGAAGCTGAGTGTTCTCCTTAAGATTGGTGTTACTAACAACAGTCAGCGTGGACAAACTAGTAGCACGCAGAGGATGCGGTTGACCAGTATCGATTATCTTTGGAATTTTCATTTCCTCAATGCAGTAGGTGGACGTTAGCTCTTCGAGTGCGGATAGGCGTTTCTCCTTGCGTTTTTGACCCAATTTAATAGCAAACTGTATTTTCGGTTGAAGATAGGTGATAAATCTTTGTATTGGAACGGGACGAAAATTTGCAATAAACTTACCTCGAGATCTTCATATGTTTTAAACTCCAATATGGCAAAACCATCGATGATTTCCTCTTCGAGTACTGGAGAGCGAGGTAATTTTCTACGAACAGGAGGCGGAGGACGGGGTGGTGGCTTGTCACGTGGAAGCAACAGCGTTGATGATGATGACGTTGAAAGAAGATCCTCATCAAGGGATTCGCCTTCGCTGTCACTAGGCGTGGCCATTAATCCGGAATTGCACTCGGGGGAATGTGGCGGATTTAACAATAATGATGCAATACTATCTGTAGGGGGCAGAAGGTTGTTACTGCCATTACTACTGCTGGTGAAATTTCCGTTGGAATTATTGCTGTCCTCGCCCATGCTGCCCGCGCTATTTATGTGATATATCATGCCATTGCCTGGTCCTGCCCCCGGTCCACTACCTATTAGAGCAGATGATGATGCACCAGTAGTAATGACTCCGATTCCTTGACCTGCAGCTCCTGCAACAGTTACATTGAGACTAACAGCACTACATCCACTGATTCCCATAGAACCAGCAATATATGTGCCATTTAAGGTACTTGAACTACACCGACTATCTCGCTCCGCTTGCAGACGCTGAGCACGCTCACGTCGTCGCTTTTGCTGACGTTGTTGCTTTGCATTAAGACTTAGGTGAGCACTACTGGATGTGCTATTATTGGCATTGTATCCATTTGTGTTGACAGTACCCGCTCCTAATCCTGATCCGATTTCAGTACTTGCTAAAGGGACAGCACCACCAGAAGCCAGTATAGATCCTGTTGTTGATGAAGATGGTGATCTTAAATCCATCCCCGTTGAAGCTACGGCTGCCACAGCTGCGGCAGCTACTATCGAGAGTTCCGTATCGGAGTCGAAATCACTTGCACTGGGCCCCATTGAAACAGATACTGGGCAGGCTGAAGCTGACGCAGAAGTGCATTCTGATGTATATATTTCTGTTTCAATCGACGCAGTCGATTCTTGTGTTGAAGGTTTAACCTTGGATTCTCCATCTGTTGGAAGCTTTGTTGAGTCAGAGAAAGTCACGTTTCCTTGTTCTAAGAGATTAGCAGAAGGTGGAGGAAGGTCAAGGACTGTTGTCGCAAGTGTTGGCATAACTGTCGCTACACCAAGTGCCGTCTCATTTGTATCATCTTGGTATTGGAACGCTGTTGCTCTAGCCCCAGCTGCTGCTGTATCGTCATGTAATGACAGCTGCTGATTTTGTGATCCAGATCCATTAATGCCGCTTTCAGTCGCTGACGCTTTTAATTTAGCGCTTGTATTGGTATTTTCCAGATCCATAACGTTGTGGCTTAGGGATCAGGTTCAGATTCCTACAATTTAAATTGTTCTTATTTTTCTGTTCCGTTTTAATGAGAACTATCTATATCCATTAGACGTATCCTGATAAAAGGCAAAAAAAAAACCAACACCACCTGAACACAACAGTTTTCAAATCTTCTGGTTCTAATGACTCTAAGCCGGCAACGACAGTGGTCAATTAAAACTCGTTTAATTTGCAAAAATCGATTAGTCGTATCAATTTTGATGTTTTTCTTTGCATTAGTCCATTACTATACGCGGTAGTCACTTCTAGACAACCTAAATACTTTCAGCAAGCATGATGATTGCTTCGATTATTGGCTCCACTTTTTATTTGAAATTTGGGTGACACGAGTTAATGTATTATCTTCATGTTTATATTATCATTATTGAAATACCATTAATTATTAAATTAATTTATGTGTTGTATTTGTATCCCCAGTCTCAATCATTTTAGCCCTATTATATACATACATAGGTATATAAAATATAAATGACAATCTAAATAATCTGCTTGATCTCAAATTTATTACACAAAACAAAGTATCGAATAAACTGTAGACTATACTATTAGACAACACAGCTACAGCGTAAGCACTACATATTTCATAAAATTCTGCACCTTTATTTATTTTTGTAGTTTATATACATATGTATTTATAAATGGAATATGCACTACTTCATTCTTTATCATGTACTCATTCCACATATGTATGGCCGCTCGTTTTTTTTTTTATCTATGCTTGCGTCGTCTATGGTCATAGTCGGCGTAGTCGGCTGCGAGAGCGCTCGCGCGCTAGCTCACATTGTATCTGTGAGACTGTATAAAACTTCTCTAGTAGCAATAGTCATCTCGCTTACACTTGAGATTGCAGTCAACATACAATACATAGTTGTCGTCCCGACGTGTTGTGTACGCAGCGCCGCAAACAGCACTACACAACACGTACATACATACATACAAGGGACTTTTTGTAAACCAAACACAATTGCGCATGCATATTTTGAACTTAAATCACATATCATTGCAGATAGCACATAGCTTAGCATTTACGTATAAGACGTACAGCTAATATGCCTATACTGTATTAAATTTTGCATTAAAAACAATTATTTAGATCCCGAAACGTTTTTAACCACGAAGAACCAACACCAAGTGTTAGAGAAGGGCAGCTCTTCCGATAGGTGTAGAAAAATTTGTACGTTCTAAAAATATCGAACGGCTTCACCCATGTCCACCTAGAAATTGTAAAAATATACGAAAATAACGACATGCAATGGATTTCACAAATTTTTTGACTCTGATATTATAAATTTATCTACGGGCTATAATTTGTGTTCAGTCTAAATTATTTGGGATATTTCGCTTTACAAAAAAGCTGTCTCCATACTAGCAATTTAAAGACATATTTTGGTTATATCAAGCCTAGTACTCAATTCAGCCTATTACTCAGATCATAAAACTGTTTGCTAGCAAAAAAAATGTCAAATATTCTTCTAGCACCCAGTGGTGTGACCAGAGGTGTTCACTGCACTCCGTACGGTTACACTGGTTTTTGGTTCTCATATTGCAATGTTTGCTTCGTGTTTGCTGGCAAAATATATCAAATTGATATAAATTTCGAGGTGGGTCGAAACATACCAGCAATACAAGCAAATACTTCGGATAATTTTCTAGTATATACCGACCTTCTTTTTTGTTGATCTTTACTGCCTTCCGTACAGAGCCTAGAAAACAGTTTTTGCCGGAAAAAATTTCTTATCGGTTTCATACGAATATCAACCCTGATTCTGTTCGCGAGGTGTTTTTTCGGATCTGAGTACTAGGCTTAAAGCACAAAAACTCGGTTATAATCATTATCCATGTCCAGCAACATGATTACATGTTGTATCACATTCACAACCATTAAAATATTATTAATATTAATTTTAATTATAAAACAAACAAATTTTCCGCCTTACCAAATTGTGTGCATCAGCTGTTTTTCATGGATGGTGGCTGGTGCCAGAGTGAATAGGTGTTTCACATCCTTCGAAAATTCCCACCATTCCCCCCTGTGTGGGCTCAGTGTGCAAAGGGTATTAGATATGTGGTAAAAGTTGATGTGTGTAACGCAGAGAAGGAAACATTTCCAACTCCATAAAGTATATATATACATGATCAGCATCAATAGTCAAATCGATATAGCCATGTCTGTCTCTCCGTCCGTCTTGTTTGACGCCTAATTCTCAGAAACTATAAGAGCTAGAGCACGCAAATTTTGTTTCCAGACTCATGCGATATCACACTGAATCAATTTCAAATCAAATTCAAAATCAAATTTTGCCACGCCCTCATCCGCCTTCGCAAAGGACGAAAATCTCTGGCATCCACAATTTTTAAGATACGAGAATGCGAAAAAAACAATATCGTAGAGAACCAGCAATCCTACCAGATTGCCGTTCGGATTATTATTATTTCCAGAATGAAGAAGTTTATTTTCAGTTTCTAACCCCACCCTGTCCAGCGCTGCATCACTACTCATTCTCTTTCTCGCCCGCACACTTCACCTAGTTCAGTGTGTGTGCGGCCTATAGCTAAGGAGATGTAATCTACAAGGGATATGTAGATTTAAATGACAGATGTAGCAAAAAAATATTAGCTGAAAAGCATTTAAAAATACCACATAAATAAAACCTCACATTCATATATATTGACTGAGTATACTGACTGAGTACGGGGATAATATAGAGTCGCGGCCATAGACGCGACTCACAACATTCCTTCTCGTTTCGCTTGTTTCCTGTGTATGTATGTGTGTGTCAGTTAACGCGGGCTGAATTGCAGCTGGGGAGAGCGTCCACGTAGGCCAGCATTAATACTAATTATAAAATAAAGTAAATTCAGTCTCATGGAGATCATCAGTCCTTACGGACAATCTTACTTCAACACCGCCACGGGTTAATGTTAAATAAATATATTTAATAAAGGAAATATTTTTTATCAACATTTTCTCGGGTTAATATCAAACAAATATTAAATTAAATAAATATATTATACCAAACCGATTTAAAATAACTGGCGCTCAATGGTCAGAAAGAGTTTAAAGTTAAGTGAAAATTAGCGGGGATTAGCGGGACGGACCGGATCTGAGGTGGCGATAAAAGTCGATCAAAAAGAGTGAACCGTGTGAAACGAAGTCAATTTTACGAGTGGTTTATTCCCACGCATAGCTTTGTCGGATATGCTGTAGTTACATGCTGCTTGGCTTCTGATACAGTGGCGGGACCTCATAACGTAACTATCACTTATTAACTACATTACATTGAATATAAACTTTATTATTTTCTGCTTATTAACTATTAGTAATTATTGGCTACCATATAGTGTAGCGACATTCCGGCCGCCTTGAACAACCGCACGTCGGGCTTCAAACCATCGGCAAAAGGGCCAGCCTGTGGATTGGACGTCTAATAACGCCCCCTCTTGTCCGCACCTCGGCCACCCTGCCCTTGGCGAACGCTCCCACGACCGCGCTGGTGATCCTTCCGGTGATCCACCGCTGCGGTAGCGTATGGTCGTCGTCATGTTGGGCTCTAGGGTTTGTCATTTGCTGCGTCCCTGTAGGTTGTGGACGTAGTCCTTCGACCAGGCCCGCCAGAACCGCCGTTTGAGCTCTGAGAGCAGTTTCCACCTCTTGGTAAAGGTGGTACCGCTGATCCGTCCGTCTGACTCGCACCCTTGCGGCAGCGAGCGAAGAGGCTGTCCGATCAAGAAGTGAAGTGGCGTAAGCACCTCTCCGTCGTTTGGATCCGTGCTGGCTGGAGAGAGCGGCTTGGAGTTCATTATGGCCTCGGCCTCGGCCTCGGCCAACACAGTCCTCACCTCGCTCGCCGTGAGCGCGGCGTCCGCATTGTGCTGCACGATCAGGAGCTTCGCTGACTTGACGGTCGCCTCCCATAAACCGCCGAAGTGCGGTGCTCGCGTGGAGATGAACCTCCACTGCATCCCTTGCTCCGCCGTGAACGTCCTCAGGCTGGACTGCTGCTGGACTGCTCCTCGAACGCTTCCTGAAGCCTCCGCAGCTCGTTCCGGGCTCCGACGAAATTTGTCCCGTTGTCGAAATACATCCTCAGCGGAACGCCACGTCTTACGATGAAACTTTTGAAAGACAAAAGAAAACAATTAGTCGACAGGTCTGGGACAAGCTCTATATGGACGGCCTTTGAAGCGAAAGACAGAAATACCGCGATGTACATTTTAAGCGGCTGACGACCTCGACTCCGAAGTGAGACGTTGATGAGACTACAAAAGTCTACCCCGCAAATCGGGAACGGACGACCCTCCCTAAACCTGTCTGCTGGAAGATTCCCCATAATCTGAGCCATCAATTTAGGTTTGTACCGAAAACAGTGAATGCACTCACTATGCGAGTGCATTCTAGACGTGCATTGACTAGCCAAATCTCATGTCTCAGCAAACTAACTAGTGTCTTTGCATTCGCGTGACAATTCTTCAAATGCAGATTCCTTAAGTAGAGTTCGACTAAGTGACTCTTGGCGGGAAGTAGAACCGGGAACTTAGCCTCAATTGGCATGCAACAGCCTTCCTCCAACCCTGATAAGTGAAAACAATCGCCCATCCTCTGATCTTTTTTGGATAAAAGGGACCATCATCTGCAGGCTGTAGCGTATGACCTTTTTTCAGCTTCTTAAACTCTTCAGAGAAGACGCTTCGTTAAACCAGCTCCATCAACTTAAGGGACGATTGCTGCAACTTTATTGCAGTTAGCTTCCTGGAACGTTCCTTGTAAGTTCCTTGTATCCAACTTAAGGGACGATTGCTGCAACTCCTTTGCAGTTAGCTCCCTGGAACGTTCCTTGTTCGTGCCGATATTAGCAAGCCGGTATACATAAGCAAAAACTCGAATTAATTTGGGGTACATCGAAAACCGAGAAAAGATTATATTTGAAAACGTGTCCTCAACGCCAATTAGAACTTTTTCACCTCGGAGCTCTTCACATCATCTGGGATGTAAAAATGCGGGTTTTCTGGTCAACAATGCTCAGGCTCACAGACAAATTTCGGACCTTCTAGCCAAATGGACTCAAGGACCTCAGGCACTTCGCATCCGCGAGACGCCAAGTCCGCTGGATTCGACAGCCAAGGGACATGACGCCACGTAATGCTCTGACCCAGCTCTTGAATCATGGCTACTCTATTCGAAATGAATTCTGCAAGTGACGACGGTGGGGTTTTAATCCAATGTAGCCTTATTTCTGAGTCCGTCCAAAAAAATACGCTCTCGATTCGACAATTTTCCAAAACCAGCTTTACGTAGTACCAAAATTGTGCCAATAAAGCTGCGGCACACAATTCGAGCCTCGGGAGGGTCTTTGTCTCTAGAGAAGCTACTCTTGCTTTACCATCGATCAATTGAACGTTCCGGACCTTCGGAAATCGCTCGCATATAAATGCAGCACCCATACGCGTGACTAGACGCGTCCGCGAAGCCATGCACTTGAATTGACGAGCACCCAATAGCCATAACGTACCGAGGCACGGCTATTTTGTCAAGACCACACAAATTTAGCTTTAGCCTCTCCCAGCTTGTATGCAGTGACATTGGGATGGCTTCATCCCAATCCAGCTGAAGCTGCCACAGCTGCTGGAGGAACATTTTCTCTGTTATGCTGATTGGACTCAGTAGCCCTAGTGGATCAAATAGTCGAGCACTAATTGACACAATGGTGCGCTTAGTCGGATTCAAGTTTGTGAAGCTATCTTCCAAGTGATACCGGAACTTACCCGCTCTTAGACTCCACATCATCCCCAATGTTTTGGTCGAATCGGCATCATTGAATGATAGGGATTTCTCCTCATTGTTTCCATCCATTAGTTCTGGATGGTTCGAAAACCATTTCGAAAGCTGAAACCCTCCGGAGCCAAGAATCTCAGACACCTGATCGCAAATCGACTTCAGCGTGTCTATGTCATCGGCTCCTGTCAGCATATCATCTACATAAAAATCACTGCAGATCACCTCAGAACCCATCTTGGGGGTGTGTCTGTGGCGAACACCGAGCTCGTGCAAGCAACGAATGGCAAGGAAAGGTGCTGCGGACGTACCATAGGTAACTGTATTTAACCGAAATTCTTGCAACTGATCGGTGGGATGTTCTCGCCACACGATGAGCTGGAAATTCCGGTATTTTTCGGCCACATCCACTTGCCTATACATTTTCGAAACGTCTGCCGTTAAAGCGTTATGCTTTCACCCGAAATCGAACGAGTGATAAAAATAGTTCCCTCTGAATAGTAGGTCCCACCATAAGTAAATCATTTAATGACCGCCCAGTTGTGGTCTTGCTCGACGCGTCAAAAACGACTCAAAGCTTGGTGGAACTACATCAGGCCTCAGGACGCACTGGCGTGGCATAAAATAATGTGGTCCTGGCGGAATTCTTTCATGAAACTGAGATACATGTCTCTCAGCTCACTCTCTCTTAACGTTCGTCATTCTAACGATAAGCAACGACGTTTCGCGACCTCGAAGGACGACCCCAACAATACTGGGTCGATCTTAAAAGGCAAGGGTATTTGCAGACGTTGGCTTTGTGGTGCATGAACCTTCTGTTGTGAGGTTTCGAAGTCCTTGAGGATCGAGGTATTTTTCGCGAAGGCAAGAAGTTCCCTTGGTGTCCTCTAAAAGGCCTCTTCCAGTGATGCCATCCCCGCGGTACCCAGGAATTTTCTCCTTGCCGATGATAGCGCCGGGCGGCTGCATATGAAGTGTTCCAGTGTTTCGATAGCCCCGGCTTCGTCGCATTTCCTGCAGTTGCCACTGTTGGTGATGCCTAGTTTAACTGCGTACGCTGCAGTCAGACAGTGACCTGAGAGTATTCCCACTAACATTGAGGTGCAGTATGAAGTGGCTAAGTTTACCATTGAACTCCTTACACATGGTTTTCGAGATTCTTCAGGTGGTGGTACTCTTTCACCTGCTTCTGGCCTTCGTGTCCACTCGTTTCTCCAGAGAGATTTTTAGCGTTCTAAGGGAGACAGGCACGTTCTCGGTACTGTCAATCGCCAGCCCGACGCCTTCCTTAGCCAGTACATCCGCTGTCGTTACCTTCGATGCCCTGGTGGCTGGGAACCCAATAGATCCGCACTGACTTTGTCGTGCTTAGGTTGTCTAATGCCTCCCTGCTCGCCAGGACATTTCTGGAACTGACGGCTGACGACTGCATGGATCTTATCGCCGCCTAGCTGTCCACGAACAGGTTGACCACGCCGTGTGATCGATCGATGGACTGAGCTGCCTCCGCGGCTTTCCGTTTGGCGTAGACCTCCGCCTGGAATATGCTGCAGTGGCCCGGTAACTTATAGGACAGCCTTATCTCAGGGTCTGTACAGTATATGCCCGCTCCTACTCCTCCTTCCATCTTGGAGCCGTCGGTGTAGATATTGAGATCCAATCGTCGGGTCCCATAAATGAGGTTGTCTTTACATCCAGGCAAGTTTGGAGGATCATGTGGTTAGATATACTGGTCATGTCTCGGCCAATTGAACTGGGCCCGAATCCTTGTAGAGACATGTTTCCTGATGCTACTAAGCGTTGTGACGCCTTTCCTGCAGTCAGTTGAGCGTGGATGTCCAGGGGATCGATTCCGATTATGGTTTCGAGTGCTTTTTTGGGGTTGACCTCAGCGCCCCCGTAATGCAGAGCAGTGCCTGCCGCTGGGTCCTTTCCATAATCTTATTGTACTTCGTCTTTTCTTGTCGCTTGCCATCTCACTAAGACTCCATACAGCAGAGTCGGTCGCACCACCGAGATATAGATCCACCGACAGGACCCCACCCTGAGGTGTGCCTCTGTGCGCCCCTTTCACCATGGAAGCGGTGCCCCACTCTGAATACTCCCGTCTACAACTTAGAATGTTCTTTATCTAGAGGTTGATAGCGGGATGCGTGTTGGTCGCTTCTAGGCGGTCCATTATCGCGTTCGTATTCACGTTATTGAATGCTCCGGATATGTCTACGAATACTCCTAGAGCATACTTTTTATTATGTAGGGCTCTAGCGAATGCAGTGCCGTCTCTACCGATTTCCCTTTGGTGTAGGCATGCTGGTTGGTTGACATCTGTCCCCCTACATCGTTCCTGATGTGTAGATCCAGCAGCTTTTTTAGAGTTTTGAGTAGAAAGGAGGTGAGGCTTATCGGTCAATAATCCTTGGGGCTCATATGGCTGCATTTTCCTGCCTTTGGAAGGAAGACAATCCTCGAGGTCGAATAACTCGAATTTTTGCCGTACAGTCTATGCATTCTTTCACTTTCCTTTGAGCTGACCGGAGGTACAAAAAAAAAATGTGTGGAGAAACAAACGCCGGTGATTCGGTAAGAATTTTTGTACACAATATGTATTTTTTATACTCGCTACTTGAAAGTTTATGGATATATTGGGTTTGTGGTCGAATAGGATGTGTGTAACGCAGAGAAGGAATCGTTTTCGACCCCATAAAGTATATATATTCTTGATCAGCATCAATAGCCGAGTCGATTAATGATCTGTCTCTCAGCCATGGACCAGCGTAGCGAGTTTCTGCAGCCATTTCTTGTTGCTCCTTTCACAGACTAACTCATTTTAAGCAACGCATACAGAACCACACTCGATCCAGTTCACACAGGGTTGATACCAGAATCAAACACAAACACACTGGTCACATAGATTTTCTCTTAAACTCATTATTCTCCGACATATACATATGTAGGTTCAAGCCATATCAGTGGATGTTAAGGACAAGCTTCAAGCTTAATTCAGAAGAGGGGCAGAAGAAAAGTTTGGGAATTTTTCTCAAAAACTAAAAACGAAAATGGAGAGGAAGTCGATGAGCTTGTAGCCCGTAAGCTGTGCTTTGCTACCTTTAAATTTGCGGGAAGCACATCTAACCTTGTAAAACATAAATGTTACATTATGAACTCAAGTAAATTACGCAACGCTACCCAAATTTATGTAAATCCCGAAACGAAACAGGAGGGTGTTGCTGTAATAACCGGATGGGTTGTTAAGAACTGCCGTTCATTCAAAATTATTGACGATTCCGGACTCAAAAAGTTTCAATCATTTCTGATTAAAGTTGGAGCAACCTATGGTGGTAATGTAGACGTTGACAAGTTATTACCCCATCCAACAAAAATGTTACGAAATATTTCTATGATATATGAGAGGCACTTTGGTCCAATAAAAGCAGAAATAGAAAAATATAAATGCTTCGGGTACTCGATCACCAGTGACATATGGACGGATAATTATTTAAAGTCATCCTATTTGTCCTTCACCGTTCACTATGTAAAGGAAGGAGTACTTGTTGATCGCCTTATGGCCATGAAGTCAATGCGAGAAAGCTCCTGCACAGGTTTGTTATCATCCAATCTAGAAATTGCTGAAGTTTATTTTAATTGTATTTATAATATCTACTAGATTTTCATATCTGTGAAAAAATTCGAGAGATATTGAAAGTCTTTGGATGCGATCTTGAACTGGACAATCCCATAATTGTAACAGATCGGGGTTCGAACATGATCAAAGCCTTTAACAAGATGGAACAAATTCATTGCATCAACCACCTGCTTAAAAACTCAGTTGAAAAGGCCATCAATGCTGTTTCTGAGATGGGGGAACTCGTTACTGTTTGCAGCAAGCTTGTAAAATATTTTAAGAAGTCTGGATCAAACTCTTCCTTAGGGCTGTCTTTAAAAAGTTTTTGCCCAACTCGCTGGAATACAGTTTTTTATTTGTTGAAATCCATCGAAATTAATTGGATTGACATTCAAAATATTTTAATGGAGAAAAATCAGATAATTAGGATGGAAGGAATAAATTTAAATCAGTTAAGTCATGTTTTCCGTCTGTTAGAAGTCTTCGAAAGCAAACGTCCAACCATACAATTGATAGTTCCGAACATAAACAAATTAAAGAAAACTTGTCTGTCCGATAGCAACGATTATAACATAATTAAATCATTTAAAGCCGCACTTAAAACACAAATTTTATCAACAGTACTTCCAAATTTAACAAATTTAACATATCTCTTTTTCTTTTCCCACCTACGAACAAACTAATAATATTTTCACCAACCGAAAAAACAAAAGTCATTAATGACTGTAAACAAATTATGACCTCTTTTTTGTTAGACACTGTGTTAGAAGCGTCTGAAAAGCCTGCGACAGAAGATGAATTTTCTGAATACATTGAAGTACGCCAAGTAGACAGCTACAAAGACCAAGCAGAACAGGAAATAGTAGGATACATCAACATTAAAATAATATACACACCCGACTGTTTTAGCGTGGTGGAATTTTCACAAAGATGTTTTCCCCCTGTTGCATAAAACAAGCTGCAAAATATTTTCCATACCAGCGAGTAGTGCGGCTTCTGAACGAGCTTTTTCAGATGCCAGAAACTTGATCACCGAAAAGTGTTGCCTATTACACTGGTCAACACGATTTTTCCTCAAGGAACAAAACCAACTTTTTCTTAAAGATTTGGGACTTAGAAATGGTTTGATGATATTTTTTTTTTTTCTATGGCAGAACTTTTTTTTGAAGAATTTTTTAAATCTGGTATTTTTTTTTTAAGCTTTTTTCAGAGGTAGCGCTTGTTTTTTTCATATAACTGTAGTGTCTTACGTCTGGTTGTAAAGAACTTTGCTATTTTGAAAAGATAATTAAAACAGCTAGAAGTTAAGCCCAAACACTTTGTGATTACAGCTTACCGTCTGGGAAATATAAAGCATTGAAATGCAAAAATGATGATTTTTGTGGGGTATTTTTTACGAAATTTTGACTTTAAAAACTCAGAAAAAGTCGAAAAAAAATTATATCTTGTGTCCTCTATTTTTTGTGTATAGGTGCGTTAATTTTGCGTCGTTTAAGGTATCGCTCAATAAAATCTATGGAGAGACTTTGGAGCTAAAATTCGTTAACCAAACCTAAAAAATGAACAAAAAATACCTTTTTGAAGGCGGCGGGCCCAACTGCCAATTGGGAACAAAGCAAACGAACAAGGGTTGAACATTTGGTATCTGATCGCGTTTGGATCCTTGAGGAAAAAAAAAGTTCGGTTTTGTCGAGTAGTGTTATCTACCAATCCAGAAAATATAAACAAAATTATGTTTCTTCATGCCAACTTAGTTTTTTTTTTTTTTTTTTTTGTGATATTAAGTTACTTTCAAGAGTGATTAGTTGAAAGATTTATTTGGCCTCCACGTCTGATACGGGTTAACGCCACCTCCTGATTGTTTTCTTGAAAGACTTGATTAATTGTTTTAACTTTTAAATATGATGACTGGAAGTGTATGTATGGTGCTCATGCAATGACGTTTTTGTTAGTAAATGGTTAGCATGCTTGATTTACAATTTGATATTTGCGATGCGTATGAATTCAACAATTCATACTTGTATTTCATATTTGTATTTCTTTTTCAAAGAAACGATGTATATAAGAATAGGATTTGAGTACTGGAGAACGATTTCCTTCTTGAGAGTAAGCGGGGCATATACAAATTATATGTGAAGTGTCTTCTGGTAGGTTGCAGGAATCACATAAATTGTTATTTATTACTTTCATACTAGTAAGCGAAACTTTGTCTATTCCGTGACCACTTAGTAGTCTGTTAATTTGATTGATTTCCAGATGGCTTAGACTACAGTTTTTGTCTTTAAACCATGGTTTGCCCCGTATATAAGAAAATAATTTTGTGTAAACTTTATTTCTTTCCGTGGCGTAAGTAATATATTCTCTTTCCCAATCTTCTTTAATTTTATTACAAATATTTGTGATGGCGTCTTTAAGAGGCCAGCGAGAAATAAAGAATGTGCCATTAATTTTAGAATTTTTAGCAGCAATATTAGCTAATTCGTTTTCTTTTATGTGTACATGGCTTGGAATATAATAAAATCCCATTGAGACTATCAGTGAGGATTGCAGTTTTAAGAAAGTTTACGGAAATGGCAAAGTCAATGGCCCTATTAATGGCTAAAAGCTCAGCTGTGAGTGACGATAACTTTTTGTTGGTAAAGAAACTTTTAACGGATCCTGATTCTTTATGGATAAAGGCACAAACCACGTAATTGTCTGTGACTGAACCATCCGTGAAAATTAAATTGAAGTGTTTAGATTTTAAATGAGTTAATTTTTTGTTTGGACATGAGCCCTTGAAAAAATCTGTGTCGGTTGAAATTTTGCTGTTAAAACTACGTACATCTGTGATCCGTACAATTGCATTCAAAATGTCTTTAAACCAGTTGTAGACTTTGGCGTAGCTGGTATTCCGTGCCGCAAAAGAACTGACCAAAAGCGATGACGCCGGAAGACCATAGGCAAAAACTTTAGCCAGCTCCTTAGCTGTAATAAATTTTAGTCTGTATTCAGGTGGAAGTTCGGCAGCTAGATTGTAAATTATATTTACCGGGGTGGACTTTATTTGGCCTAGTGCTCGCCTAAGATGAAAATTTATATGAACTTTAATTTTGTTAGATACCACCTTAGAAATGTTTGCAAATGAGGAACAAGAGTATTCTAATTTGGAGCGTACAAAGGCTTTGTAAAAATTTAAAGATTTGCTTGGACTAACTCCTAAGTGACATCCACTGAGCATTTGTAAAAACATGTTATTCTTATTTGATTTTGAAATTATTTCATCAATGTGAAGTACCAAGGTAATTTACTTTACCTACCTCTTTTAGTGTTACATTGTTATGTACTATATTTAATGGACGTCTTCTATTACTAAAATGAATTACGGTAGATTTTGTCGAATTGAATCTTAAGTTTTTACTGCTGCATACCATATTGAACCATATTATACCCGTACTCAAAAAAGAGTTAAAGGGTATATTGTATTTGTGGTAAAGGTGAGCGCCTAGATCTCAGAGACTATAAGAGCTAGAGCTTTTTTTGTCTTCCAGATATCACACTGCTACAAGTGTATTTAAAAATTTCGCCCCGCCCCATTCCGCCCCCACAAAGGACGAAAATCTGTGGCAGCCCCAATTTTAGAGATACGATAAAACTAAAAACGCAGTATCGTAGAAAATGCCCATATCTACCAGATTGCCGAATCTGAATCAGATCGGATCATAATTATAGCCAGAATGAAGAAATTAATTTTCAGTTGCTTCCCCTTCCCCTCCCGCCCACGACAACGCATCTCATTTTCCTTCTCGCTCGCACATTCTGCCGCGTTCAGTGCGCGAGCAACCCCTAGCGGAGGAGATGTAGAATCTAAATGGTACTTGTACAAACTACATGTTAGATGTAGAATAGACATTGTAGATGTAGATATCATATGTAGCAAAAAAATGTAAAATGTAAAATTTTTTTTTTTTTCTAAAATTCTTAAAAATCATAAGCTCAAAAATGTATATACTGACTGAGTACGGGTATAAGTAGAGTCGCGTCCCCAGAAGCGACTCACACGTTCCTTCTCGTTTATTTTAAAATGTTCTTAGCCGAATCAAAAACTTTGTGAAAGCATAAAATAAAAAATTCATCTGCATATTGAAATAGAATACAATTTTCATCATTTATAGAACGAAAATCTGATGTATAGATATTAAAAAGTATTGGGATAATACTGACACACACCCTTGTGAACAGTTTTTTTCTGTTTGCCGCATTTTAAAACCCTTTTCTCCAAAAAACTAATTATAAACCTAATATGGTCTATGTCAAACTCCAAATCTATTAGTTTCCGACACATCAGAGGTATGTTGACTGCGTCAAATGCCTTGCTTATATCCAAAACCGCTGCAACAACTTGAAAGCCTTTGGCTTTGAAATTGGCTACATTATTTATTACATCATTTATGCAGTGTGCAGTGGAGTGGTTTTTTCTAAAGGCATAAGATCTATTGGGCAGTAGATTGTGCTTATTTATAAAAGATTCCATACGAATCTTTATCATACCCTCCAAGCTTTTAAATAAAACGCTTAGGAGGCAGATAGGTCTGTTGTTTGAGACTATGGAGGCGTCTAAATTTTTTTTGGTACAGGAATAACCTTTATTATTCGCCAACTATTCGGAATAATTCCACTGAAGAAAATTTCGTTTAATAATGAGAGAAGGGTTTCTTGTTGGTTCAAGGGAAGGGAGATTAGGGAGATTTATAAGATATATTATCTATTCCCTTAGCTGGTCCGGGCTTTCTGGATTTTAGAAAAAATAAAAGTTCATCTAAGTTAAAATTATTTCTAGTTAGTGAATGGTCCCATCGCTCTGGAATGGAAGTATGCTCACAAGAGTTAGTGTTGGGTATGTCTGCGATTTGCTTAAGAAAATTTTGATGTTCAACATCATTCCAAGTACTTTTTGTGTTGGCTTGATTTGTTTATATAACTTAAGACTTTTAATTTTTTGCCACATTTCTTTTGGAGATGATGGATTTTAAATTGCATCGGAAAGTGTGTTCATGTTATCTTTTCTGATCTTATATATGTAATTGTTTAGAGTTTTGTTAGCTTTAATATATTCAAAAGCGTCCGTAAAGAGTTTAGTTTTATAATATTTTTGTCTCTTAGCATTTCTTAATCTAAAAAGTCTTTCACTCGTCTCGTCCCAGTATTTTTATACCCGTACTCAAAAAAGAGTTAAGGGGTATATTAGATTTGTGGTAAAAGTGGATGTGTGTAACGCAGAGAAGGAAACGTTTCCGACCCCATAAAGTATATATATTCTTGATCAGCATCAATAGCCGAGTCGATATAGCCATGTCTGTCTGTCCGTCTGTCTGTCTGTCTGTCTGTCTGTCTGTCTGTCTGTCTGTCTGTCTCATGAGCGCCTAGATCTCAGAAACTATAAGAGCTAGGGCAACCAAATTTGGTTTCCAGACTCATGTGATATCACACTGCTACAAGTGTATTTCAGAATTTCGCCCCGCCCCCCTTCCGCCCCCACAAAGGACGAAAATCTGTGGCAGGCACAATTTTGAAGATACGATAAAACTAAAACGCAGTATCGTAGAGATGCCCATATCTACCAGACTGCTGAATCTGAATTAGATCGGATCATAATTATAGCCAGAATGACGAAATTAATTTTCAGTTGCTTCCCCTGCCCAGCTCCCACAAACGACAACGAAACTCATTTTCCTTCTCGCTCGCACACTCTGCCGCGTTCAGTGCGCGAGCAACCCCTAGCGGAAAAGATGTAGAATATGAATAGTATATCTATAATCTACATGTTAGATGTAAAATATACATTGTAGATGTAGATGTAATAACAGATGTAGCAAAAAAAAATGTAATATGTAAAATTTTTTTTTTATTCTAAATTCTGAAAATCATATGCTCAAAAATGTAAATACTGACTGAGTACGGGTATAATGAGTCGCGTCTTTAGAAGCGACTCACACTTCCTTCTCGTTTAGGAATATAATTGTTATTTAAAGATAATTTTATGGTATTATTTGAGATTATTTTTTTGGTTGAATTATTTAGGTTTTCTAATTTGCTAACATTTATCTTAGAGAAATCCTCGATTACTCTTTTGTGTAAAATTGTATTGCTAGGTTTGATAGAGTAGTTCGAAATATCAATAATTATAGGGAAATGGTTTCTGTTTGAAATTTTAGAGTTTTGAACGGACCAGTTTATGTTATTATTAGATTTATTTACCAGTGTAATGTCTAGTGCTGAAGAATAATTCGGATTAGGTAAAAAAGTTGGAGAGCCATTATTTATGCAAAAAAAAAACCTGAATTCAATAAAGCTCTCTCCAAATAATAAGTTTGAAGGTTGATGTTAGGGGCACAATACACTCTAAAAATATTTATGTTTTGGGAGAGATTTTCTGTACTTAGACCTATGACTTCAAGACTTGTATTGCATTTCAAAATTTTAAATTGTATATTTTTCTTTATATAAATTCCAACACCTTCCAACCATCCTCCCGCTCTTTACAGATAAAGTTGAAATTTAATAAACTACACATGGCATTCTTTTTGATATTAATTTCAGATATTATGGCAATATCAATGTTATGGTTAATCAAGAAAATTTCTAGTAGATGCTTATTATTATTTGTAGTAAGACTTTGAATGTTGTATTGTAGTATTTTCATTTGAGATAGTTAGAATCAATGTAAAGAAAAAAAGAGCTAAAGAAAATAATAGATATATAAATGGAAGAAACAACAAATTAATCAAATTAAGAGTCTTGAAATTAATAAATATTAGTTATAAATTTTACTTAAATCAATTTTACAGTTTGTTTGCAAATTTTTGTATTTAGTTCCTCTAGGAATTTTCTAGTATCTTTATTCATATTATTGTTGTTTTTATCTGTATGAAAATGAGAGATGTCTAGAGAAAGCTTGTTAAGGCTTTTTTCAGCTGTGTTAAGAGCCGTCTCATGTTGTATATTATTTCTGGATGTTGTGGGAGTGAATTATTCACTTGGAACATATTCATGCTCTCTTAAAACATTCTGACAAGCTTTTATTGTGTTTTGTGCATTTAGACTTTCCGTATTGTTATATTTGTTGTTTTTAACAATTTTGTTAAAGGGTTTAAAATGTACAGTCTCTGCCGTGGAAGACATGTTGTTTTGTAACAGTATATTTTCATTTGTCGATTTTTGCCAAAAAGGTTGCGGAAAAGAATCGTGATCAAAAATATCAACTGATTCCGTCTTGCCAAACAGCGCCGGATATCTAGTTTTGACCTCCAATCTAGATAAATTTTCCACCGTCATACCTTTTTGTATAGCATACGCTCGCTTTCTAGCAGGACAAGAAACAGATGTAGCTACATGATTAACTCTTGATGTTGGAACAAATAAATCTTTGTTATTCTTATCTCTTGTTTTAATTCTAATCAATTTCTCAATAGGAACCGGAGAGTCGATGTATTCAGCTAATAATTTGTCAGAAATGGATGCTGGTATATTAAAAATTAGACCCGTTTTATAAACGAAATGATTAAAAATTTTAGGTTCATAACAATGATTCTTTAAATTAATCATCACAAAATTATTGGCACTCATTGAGTTTTTAAATTCAATTTTGCATCTGCCAAAGCCTATCTTTGGCACAGTCAGAACACCGTCAGCTTTCAGTTTCATTAATATACAACTAAGATCAATGGGGGTTATTGGGAAATCTTTTTGATTTATTTTCTTTGCCAGTAATTTTGTCTACATAAACTATGTAGGGTCCCTTGTGTTTTTCATCGCAAAATATCGTAAAATATATAAAATAATTCACATTTTTTCCTTGAGCTACGTTTGTTTTCTTTTCCATACTCGGTTTTGTTCCAGAAATTTATGAAATTTCTGTCGCCATATTTTTTTCTTCACACCTAACCTTAAAATTTTTTGTTACTTGTTCAACATAATTATTTTTTCCAGATTCTTGTTTTGATCCAATCGTATCGGCCTCAGTAACCTCCATTTCTTCATATTCACTACTGGGCTTACTGTGATTATCAGATTTTCTTTTAGAAGTTAATCTTGCTTTTTTTGCTTTAGCATATTTCGAATCCGAGGCCAGAAGTTTCTCCTTGGCCAGGGAGGCCATCTTGTGTTTTGGTTTGTAAGTAATGCTATATTTGTTGTTTTTTATCACTTTAACCCTAGTATTCAGATCGAAAAAAACACCTAGCGAACAGAATCAGGGTTGATATTCGTATGAAACCGATAAGAAATTTTTTACGGCAAAAACTGTTATCTAGGCTCTGTACGGAAGGCAGTACTCAGATCAAAAAACAAAATGGTCGGTATATACTGGAAAAGTATCCGAAGTATATGCTTGTTTTTTTGGTATGTTTTGACCCACCTCGAAAAAGATATTAATTTGATATAATTTGCCAGCAAACAAGAAGCAAACATTGCAATAAGAGAACAAAAAACCAAATGAAATATTTTAATAATGAAGAAAAATAGAATCTAGCTAATGCAGTATTATATGAATGACAATTATATGGATATTATAATTTATTATTTTTATTAATTTTCATATTTATAAAACATATATTGTTTTGAAAACATTTTTTCTTCACGGTGTCCGGCACGGGAGGCGTCGCCATCTGCTGCTGCTGATAGCACTACTCGACAAAATCGAACTTTGTTTTTCCTCAAGGATCCAAACCGACTTTTTGTGATAGATATGGGGCTTTAAAATTTTTTAAAGAATTATGGTTTTTTTTCTATGGCAGCACTTCTTTTTGAAGAATTTTTGAAATCTGGTATTTTTTTTAAGCTATTTTCAGAGGTAGCGCTTGTTTTTTTCACATAACTCTAGTATCTTACGTTTGGTTGTAAAGAACTTTGCTATTTTGAAAAGCATTGAAATGCTTTATATTTCCCAGACGGTAAGCTGAAATCGCAAAGTGTTTGGGCTTAACTTCTAGCTGTTTTACTTATCTTATCTATTATCTCCTCCTCGTCAAAGCTATCCTCATCATCATCGTCCATGTCCAACAACATGATTAGCTTGTGCAACAATATGTTTTGCTGCTGAATCACATTCACGACCATTGAAATGTTATTTATATTCATTTTAATTAAAGTAAACAAATTTTCACCGCACGCAATTGTGAGCATCAGCTGTTTCTCATGGATGGTGGATGGTGTCAATGTGAATCGGTGTTTCACATCTTTCAAAAATTCCCACCGTTCCCCCAGGATGGACTCAGTGTGCAGAGAGTATTAACCTTGAAGGTTTGATTCCGACTGGCCAACTTAGTTTAAATAAAATCTGTACAAAAACTACATTGCTCTTCCTTATTTTCTTTATTATCCTTGATTCTTTGCTTCCCTTACGTATACAAGTATGTATACCCAAAAGCATAAAAAAAAAAATAGAATGCATTCGAATGAATTCGTAAACTCACTCTAACTCATTCAATTCGTGCCTTTTCGTTTCAATGTTGTGTGTATGAATTTTACGTTAGCGCACTCACTCACTCTGTTTGAGCGTAGAGGCGTTGCGAAGTCCCAAGATCAATTCCCAAAATAAATACGAGATGTAGATCCAATTTCTTCAATGTATATAGGTATATTCGTAGGTTTAGTCACTTAGATATAACAGTAGGGAATCGCGTGCAAATAGACCGGCCGTTTTGCTTGGGGTGAAGAAGCGCATTATTCTATGTCGGTGGCGCCCAAGCTGCCGAGGGTTGTCGGCAGCGAGAGCGGGAGCGTGAGCGTGGGCGGGAGCGCAAGCGTGGTGAGTTTGCGCGCGAGAGCGCGTCGCCGGGGGGAAAAATGCTCTTAAGTATAAGGGCGAGAGCGAGTGCGACCGCTGGAACGCTAACAGCGATGTGTGGCTGGAATGCCCACAGAGCGGTTGCCCCGCCAGCGCCGTCCTCACTCTGAACATTATCCCCCGCCCTTGCAGGATTGCAAAGATTTAAGTCTGCGTGCACGCACCAGACACGATCCATCCAAACACTGTGCTTTGAGCCACGGGAAGGCCGTCTGCGTGGGCGAGAAACCCAGGTTGGATGACCCTTGGATACAGATCCGCCCCGCATCCGCACGAGCGAAATGGTCGTCGGCTTATGGAACTTATCGTTGGCCAGCTTCAGGTCGTCGAAGCGAGCACGGACGGTGTCGCTCAGTGAACGGATCGACGTACGGACGCGCAGACGGGGCTGGATTTTAAACACGGCCTCCACTTGGAAGTCTCCTGTCTTATCCCGGATCATGGCGGTGAAAACCTTCTCGTTCCCGATGCAGGTGGTGGGCAACTTCAATTCCCTGGCCACTCGGCGTGGCTCGGCGCGGGAAGACGGAGGTGAAGTCGACGATGCCGAAGAGGAGCCAGCAGGGCGCCGAGTCCCGGGAAGGTGGAGCAGCGTGTGGTGGTTGCGGGAGCACACCTTACAGAAGTCTCCACTGCGGCAATCCTTGCCCGAGTGCTCGTGCGCCAGGCACTTAGAGCAATATTTATGCAGGAAAGACGGCTCGGAGTCTCTTCTCGACGCTCAAACGGATAAATTTCCGACAGTTCCTCAGTGGGTGTACTCCTGGACACACTCGACATTGGAAGGAGGTCTTACCTCGTGCCCGTGTGCGATCCGACCTGCGGCTGGATCGGAACCGTGAGGAAGTTTGAGGGGCCATATCTGCCTTCTGGAAAAAACTAGGATGAAAAAAAGGAGTCAACGAAGCATTAGTAAAGAGCTGGCACGGGTTGGCATACGGATACTGATACGGGTACGGATACGGATAATTAAGCAGGATTTAAGCATTTAACAAAAGGACGGAGGCTTATGAATCGAAGCCTACGCGAGAGTAGGTGGAAAGGACCTCCGATTCCATAGGCAGCAGAACCACCTTCGTGATCGGTCTCTTGATAAGGCCGCGGGCCGTGAGTAGGTCGACCACACGGACCTTATCATCGGCTCCAGGATACGCGTTCTGCATACGGCCGAGACGCCATTCCTGAGCGGGGATGTTCTCCTCCTTGATCACCACGAGGTCTCCAATATCGAGGTCTCTTGTCGGATGCTGCCATTTGTTACGCTTGTGCAACTCTCGCAGGTACTCTGTCTTCCAGCGCGAACAGAATTGCTGGTTGAGAGCCTTAAGATGTTGCCAGCGTTTTAGGATGGAGGAGGCGCTCGCTTGTATTTCTGGCTCTGCCACGGATAATAGCGGACCACCAATCAGGAAATGGCCTGGACTCAAAGGCAATGGATCCGTTGGATGCTCAGACATAGGAGAGATTGGTGGCGAGTTAAGACATGCCTCAATTTTCGAAAGTAAGGTCGCAAACTCCTCTAATGTGTATTTGGACGTACACATCGACCGTTGGAACAGATCTTGAAGCTCGACACACCTGCTTCCCACAAGCCCCCCATATGTGGGGCTCCGGGAGGGATAAACCGCCACGATAGCCCCTGCTGGCTGTACACCGCAGAAGACCGAGTGCGAATGGCCTCGAGAAGATCCACAGCCAGAGAGCGGGACGCGCCGACAAAATTCCTGCCATTGTCGGATTGAACTTCATGAGGACACCCTCGTCTCGCGACGAAACGAGCGAAGGCGGCTAGGAAGGTGTCGGTGGATAAATCGGACGTGGCCTCTAAGTGGATGGCCTTCGTGGAAAAGCAGACGAACACGCACACATACCCCTTTGAGATGCGACATGCGCGACCTGTGAAACTTTTAACGTCGAAGGGGCCGGCGAAGTCGACTCCGGTGTATGTGAACGGCCTGGAGAATGTGACTCGTAAGGCAGAAAGGGTTTGAAGTCGCTTACGATGAAGGACGCAAACCTTACAAGAATGGATCACTATGTGACGTAGTCGAGGGATCCAGTATATGGCCCGGATAAGGCGGATGACCAGCTGGTTCCCACCATGTAGCGATATATGATGGGTGAATCGAACCAGCAGGCGAACCAGAAGACATGCGGGTGGCAACAGGATTGGATGCCGTTCGTTGTAGGACATGGACGCCGAGGCTTGGACTCGGCCACATGCCCGCATGACTCCGTTCTGGTCAAGGAACGGACTAAGATTCTGAAGAAAACTCGTAGTCGGGAGTGGTTGCTTGTTTAGCAGGCACCGATGCTCCCCAGCATAATGGAAGCGTTGGGTTGTTAGTGTGACCGCTTGGAGAGCGGCAGAGACCTCCTTTCCGTTCAGCTCCTCGGAGACATGGTTCGTCTGCCCTTGGCCAGCCAGGCCAACACAATCGTGGAATCGGGCCAGAAGGACACTTGGCTGGTGTCTAGTGGCAGTTGAGGAAGGATGGCCTCGGAAAGCTCTGTCAGAAGGACGGCTCCGCACAGTTCGAGTCGAGGCAAGGAAACCGTTTTCACGGGGGCCACGCGGGTTTTAGCTGTGAGAAGGGCACAGACAATGCCCTGCGGTCGCTCAACTCGGATGTAAATCGCTGCCCCATAGGCACGTTGAGACGCGTCGCAGAAGCCATGTATCTGCACCTCGGCCATCGGACAAACGTGCAACCACCGCGGAATGCGGATATCCTGGATGGCCGGAGAACTCTTCAGGAACGTCTCCCAGGTTTGCGATAGATCGCTAGGGAGGACGTCATCCCACCCTAACTCTCTTAACCAAATTTCCTGCATGAAAATTTTTGCTTGGATGACAAAGGGGGCAAGCCATCCCGCTGGATCGAACAGCTGCGAAATCTGAGATAGCACATTGCGCTTCGTACAGGATTCCCGCTGAATTAATTCGGGAGGAGCAAAGAAGAACTCATCGGCACTGGCTTGCCATCGGATCCCCAACGTCTTAGCGATGCTACTTTCTTCAAGCTCTAGGAAGTCAGCTCGAAGTAGGTGGTCGACCGGAATGTCGCGCAGTATGCCCTTATGGTTCGCTGTCCACTTTCGGAATGGAAACCCTGCGGAGTCGAGTGCTTTACGTAATTCGGAAATGGCGGAAATTGCCTGCGACTTAGTGTGAGCACCAGCCAGCACGTCGTCCACGTACATGTAGCTCACCAGGATGTCGCTTGCCATTGGCAAGTGTGGGCGCACCTCTTGTGCGAGTTGCTTAATGACGCGAAGGGCGAGGTACGGGGCGCAATTGACTCCGAAGGTGACAGTGGCAAGCTCGTAGTCACACACGTCCCCATTACGGTCGCGAAAGAGTATTCGCTGATAGGGCGTGTGTTGGGAAGACACTTGGATCTGGCGATACATCTTGCTGATGTCGGCATTGAAGACATAGCGGAAGACTCGCCACCTCAGGATTTGCATGGTCAAGTCAGACTGAAGGACTGGCCCCGAATGCAATGTGTCGTTGAGGCTTTTCCCGTTGGAAGACGGGCTGGAGGCATTGAAGACCACGCGCAGTTTGGTTGTGGTGCTGTCGGGTCTAAACACGGCGTGATGTGGATGGTAATAATGGCCGGAGTCATGACTGGGTGTAACCGCTGTCATGTGGCCTAGCTCTAAATATTCCTGGATAAAAGCGTCGTACTGCTTTTTGAGCGGCAAATTCCGCTGCAGACGCTGCTCGTTTCTAAGGAACTGGGCCTGTGCCGCGCATCTGGAATATCCTAGATCGACATTTTCTGGACATTTGAAAGGGAGAGTAACAATGTATCTCCCATCGGGGGCTCATTTAGTGGTCTGGCGGAAGTTTTCCTCGCACACAGAGTCTGACTCACACGTCGGTCTCCCCGGAAGGTCCTCTACCTCCCAGAATTTGGGGAGAAGCTTCTCGAGTCGGACATCCGAATCATCCGAATCACCGAGACGTGGTGAAGGCGGAAACCGTCCGAGTCGAGTCAGCTGATACCGGACCGGATAGGATCCATCCGAAGATGGTCTCTTGTCCCAGCAGCGAGCCGCAAATGTCAGACCGGAAGCCGCTCAACAGGATAGAAGGAAGGATGTCAGTGCCTAAAAGCACATCAATCTGCGAGCTTCGGTGGAATGAGGGGTCTGCCAGTGGGAGGTTTGGAAGCTCGTCCAAGAAGTGCTGCGGTGTCGGATATGAGGGGAGGTTACCTGCTAGTTGAGGCAGAACATATGCCATGGTCTCGATCTTGAGGCCAGGCCTGGAGGCGGCCCTGATCAGGAAGTGACAGCGCCTTTGCACCTTAGTCGCTACGGTTTGGTTTAAACCTGCGACTTGAGCCTGGATTGCTTCGAACGGTGGCTTAATAATGTTAGAGACGTTCAGTGATGAACGTCGCCTCGGAGCCTGAGTCAATCAGAGCGCGGGCACGGAAATTGGTTCCCAGGTGGCAAATATTAATGAGTGCCGTGCCCAGAAGAACGGTACTTGTGCTGGAGGCAATGACATCTTGCGAAGCAATTAGCACAGCTGCTTTTTCTTAATGCAGCTGGAACATGTTAATTTGGTTGGTCACCAGAAGCCGATTATTTTTATCGGCTGCGGAGGCCAACCAGGGACTCGAAACCGTCATTAGTGAGGGGGGATTTCTCTACGATGGCCTTCGGATCGCCCCGGGTCTTCTCGGTGAGGTAGTCCAGCTTCTCTACCGGAGACAATCTAGGATTGTTGATCACGACTGTAGTGAACAGATCCCGGAATGTGGGCCAGCGGACGTAGTCCCCTGAGACCGTGGGGGAGCACAGCCGCCCGTTGGACTGGCGGGGAGGGAACGTGGGGGCCAGTTGGGTTGAGGTACTGAGACGAATACCCATAGCATTCACCGTATGTGTCACGGATGTCCGCTTGGATTTCTGGATCCTCGTCAGTCATCACCGCGGAGAAGGCCTTATATAAGGACTCGACGTCCGTCCACATGCTGAGGATTTGGCCTCGACGGACCTCGGACAAAGAGGCGGATGGGGCGGCGGTAATGCGCTCTGCCAGGTGCGACAGTCGCCCAATAGCGGCGACCAATTTGGTCCGAGCGACTGAGGTGGCGGATTGAGCTATTGTGATACAGTGGCGAGAGTTGACGGGGCTGCTGACGAAGGAGCCCTTCGGATCTTGTTTGGTCACAGCTGGAACCTTAAGAGTGACAGGAGACGGGAATAGAACCGATTTGGTCCTTGCCGCAGGGCTGCTACTGGCTGCTCTCGGAGTGAGGGGTGCCTTGATTTTCTGAGTCGGCGAAGTTCCGGAGGCGGACGAGGTGCGTAGCCGGTTGGAAGAGGTCACAGGCAAAAGCTGGTTGCCGTCCTTGTGACCTGTTGGCATATTACGAACTCACACACGCACAGAAAATCGGATTTGGAAGTCTTGGAGGGACAGGAGACTGGTCTGAGTCGAATTGACCCGAAAAAACCGTCAGGCAACCAAAATCGTTTCGGAAAGACAACCCAGTTACGGACGGCTGACAGAGAAAAAGGCATCAAGCTAGCAGGAATGCAATAATCAGATCGACTCATTGTCCCAAACAATGAGACACCTTATATTGAGCCGAGCTGAGGAGAGGAACGGTCACACTGGTGGTGGCAATATTTTGGAAAATATTGTTAGTGCGATGATCCTCCGTTTACCCTTGTGACGCAATCGTGAGCAGATCCGGGTTATTGGCTGATGGAAAGCGGATGCACGGCGGACGGAAGGGACACGGACACCACACAAAAAGTAAATAATGATTTTCTTATCAAAAATAAATTTTCTGATTGTGGAAAAATAAATCACTCGATCAATCAACCAATTCAATCAAAACAATCAATTAAATCAATCAATTCAATCAAATCAATCAATCAATGTGATTTATTTATTGTTCCACTCGTGTATTGTTGCCGCTAGTTGGGCCTTGGATTGGGACACCTCTAATGCACGGAACAAAAACAACAAAAAAAACCGAAACACCAATTGGCAGTGGAAATTGCCAAATAATTACTATTAGTGCGCTGTGCCTTGGTCGCGAGTAATTTATTTGGAAAGTGGAGAATGTTGGAGTTGGGGTAGCGATCGAAAAAGTGGTTGGAGTGCACGAATTGCACGAAATCACGAAATTTATATTAAATATGGCACTCGCGCGGAATATGTATGAAGTGTTTGTGTGTGCATTATTTAAATACGGAATGTGGTATATTCATGCGGTGTGTAATAATTGTATGTCCATTTATAGTTGGCAATATGGAATATTGCGGCCAACTATGGAAATAAATGTATGAATAAATGTAGGTATGTGTACAGATACAGGAATAAAACATTTAATTTTAATTGTAGGTTCAGTCGGAGTGTGCCAGTGTATATTGGGGTGGGTCGTGCATGGAATGCACTTGTAGAGACACGGATGTAGATGTGTGGGTGTATGTACGCAAGCCGTTCCCATGGGCTGGAATGTGCGTACATACATATGCTCGGAATGCACTTTTTTTGAATTAATTTTATTTTTATTTATTTAATTTGTCCGCAAATCATAGACAGACACAAGTAATCGAAAAAACTACCATATCACTGGTAGTTGGAGGTGAATGACGGGAGAACGGCCGGAATCGCTGATAATATGCCGTTCGTTGTAGGACATGGACGCCGAGGCTTGGACTCGGCCACATGCCCGCATGACTCCGTTCTGGTCAAGGAACGGACTAAGATTCTGAAGAAAACTCGTAGTCGGGAGTGGTTGCTTGTTTAGCAGGCACCGATGCTCCCCAGCATAATGGAAGCGTTGGGTTGTTAGTGTGACCGCTTGGAGAGCGGCAGCGACCTCCTTTCCGTTCAGCTCCTCGGAGACATGGGTCGTCTGCCCTTTAACTCGCTGGGTGATTCGCCCAACGTAGGCGATCACGCGCAGAGCTCGCCCGAGTTCGGAGAAACGGCTGAGGATATCGGAGGGGCTGCTGGTAGCATGGTGCACCTTGACGACTCGCTTCTCCAGGTCAGTCTCAAGTGTCTCATGCCACCACATATCACTTCCGACCAGGTCAGTGGGTCCTAGCCCTCGACTGGCCAGGTCGGCCGGATTGTCCTCGGATCGGACGTGGCTAAATCGCTCGCTGGGCCAACATCGAGTGATTTTGGCTACTCGATTGCCCACGAAAGTGGTCCAATCGCATGCAGGTCTGTTCAGCCAGGCCAACACAATCGTGGAATCGGGCCAGAAGGACACTTGGCTGGTGTCTAGTGGCAGTTGAGGAAGGATGGCCTCGGAAAGCTCTGTCAGAAGGACGGCTCCGCACAGTTCGAGTCGAGGCAAGGAAACCGTTTTCACGGGGGCCACGCGGGTTTTAGCTGTGAGAAGGGCACAGACAATGCCTTGCGGTCGCTCAACTCGGATGTAAATCGCTGCCCCATAGGCACGTTGAGACGCGTCGCAGAAGCCATGTATCTGCACCTTGGCCATTGGACAAACGTGCAACCACCGCGGAATGCGGATATCCTGGATGGCCGGAAAACTCTTCAGGAACGTCTCCCAGGTTTGCGATAGATCGCTAGGAGGGACGTCATCCCACCCTAACTCTCTTAACCAAATTTCTTGCATGAAAATTTTTGCTTGGATGACAAAGGGGGCAAGCCATCCCGCTGGATCGAACAGCTGCGAAATCTGAGATAGCACATTGCAGTACAGGACTTCCGCTGAATTAATTCGGGAGGAGCAAAGAAGAACTCATCGGCACTGGCTTGCCATCGGATCCCCAACGTCTTAGCGATGCTACTTTCTTCAAGCTCTAGGAAGTCAGCTCGAAGTAGGTGGTCGACCGGAATGTCGCGCAGTATGCCCTTATGGTTCGCTGTCCACTTTCGGAATGGAAACCCTGCGGAGTCGAGTGCTTTGCGTAATTCGGAAATGGCGGAAATTGCCTGCGACTTAGTGTGAGCACCAGCCAGCACGTCGTCCACGTACATGTAGCTCTCCAGGATGTCGCTTGCCATTGGCAACTGTGGGCGCACCTCTTGTGCGAGTTGCTTAATGACGCGAAGGGCGAGGTACGGGGCGCAATTGACTCCGAAGGTGACAGTGGCAAGCTCGTAGTCACACACGTCCCCATTACGGTCGCGAAAGAGTATTCGCTGATAGGGCGTGTGTTGGGAAGACACTTGGATCTGGCGATACATCTTGCTGATGTCGGCATTGAAGACATAGCGGAAGACTGAAGGACTGGCCCCGAATGCAATGTGTCGTTGAGGCTTTTCCCGTTGGAAGACGGGCTGGAGGCATTGAAGACCACGCGCAGTTTGGTTGTGGTGCTGTCGGGTTTAAACACGGCGTGATGTGGAAGGTAATAATGGCCGGAGTCATGACTGGGTGTAACCGCTGTCATGTGGCCTAGCTCTAAATATTCCTGGATAAAAGCGTCGTACTGCTTTTTGAGCGGCAAATTCCGCTGCAGACGCTGCTCGTTTCTGGGCCTGTGCCGCGCATCTGGAATGTCCTAGATCGGCATTTTCTGGACATTTGAAAGGGAGAGTAACAATGTATCTCCCATCGGGGGCTCGTTTAGTGGTCTGGCGGAAGTTTTCCTCGCACACAGAGTCTGACTCACACGTCGGTCTCCCCGGAAGGTCCTCTACCTCCCAGAATTTGGTGAGAAGCTTCTCGAGTCGGACATCCGAATCATCCGAATCACCGAGACGTGGTGAAGGCGGAAACCGTCCGAGTCGAGTCAGCTGATACCGGACCGGATAGGATCCATCCGAAGATGGTCTCTTGTCCCAGCAGCGAGCCGCAAATGTCAGACCGGAAGCCGCTCAACAGGATAGAAGGAAGGATGTCAGTGCCTAAAAGCACATCAATCTGCGAGCTTCGGTGGAATGAGGGGTCTGCCAGTGGGAGGTTTGGAAGCTCGTCCAAGAAGTGCTGCGGTGTCGGATATGAGGGGAGGTTACCTGCTAGTTGAGGCAGAACATATGCCATGGTCTCGATCTTGAGGCCAGGCCTGGAGGCGGCCCTGATCAGGAAGTGACAGCGCCTTTGCACCTTAGTCGCTACGGTTTGGTTTAAACCTGCGACTTGAGCCTGGATTGCTTCGAACGGTGGCTTAATAATGTTAAAGAGACGTTTAGTGATGAACGTCGCCTCGGAGCCTGAGTCAATCAGAGCGCGGGCACGGAAATTGGTTCCCAGGTGGAAAATATTAATGAGTGCCGTGCCCAGAAGAACGGTACTTGTGCTGGAGGCAATGACATCTTGCGAAGCAATTTAGGCACAGCTGCTTTTTCTTAATGCAGCTGGAACATGTTAATTTGGTTGGTCACCAGAAGCCGATTATTTTTTAATCGGCTGCGGAGAGCCAACCATGCGGACTCGAAACCGTCATTAGTGAGGGGGGATTTCTCTACGATGGCCTTCGGTTCGCCCCGGGTCTTCTCGGTGAGGTAGTACAGCTTCTCTACCGGAGACAATCTAGGATTGTTGATCACGACTGCAGTAAACAGATCCCGGAATGTGGGCCATCTGGATCCTCGTCAGTCATCACCGCGGAGAAGGCCTTATATAAGGCCTCGACGTCCGTCCACATGCTGAGGATTTGGCCTCGACGCACCTCGGACAAAGAGGCGGATGGGGCGGCGGAAATGCGCTCTGCCAGGTGCGACAGTCGCCCAATAGCGGCGACCAATTTGGTCCGAGCGACTGAGGTGGCGGATTGAGCTATTGTGATACAGTGGCGAGAGTTGACGGGGCTGCTGACGAAGGAGCCCTTCGGATCTTGTTTGGTCACAGCTGGAACCTTAAGAGTGACAGGAGACGGGAATAGAACCGATTTGGTCCTTGCCGCAGGGCTGCTACTGGCTGCTCTCGGAGTGAGGGGTTCCTTGATTTTCTGAGTCGGCGAAGTTCCGGAGGCGGACGAGGTGCGTAGCCGGTTGGAAGAGGTCACAGGCAAAAGCTGGTTGCCGTCCTTGTGACCTGTTGGCATATTACGAACTCACACACGCACAGAAAATCGGATTTGGAAGTCTTGGAGGGACAGGAGACTGGTCTGAGTCGAATTGACCCGAAAAAACCGTCAGGCAACCAAAATCGTTTCGGAAAGACAACCCAGTTACGGACGGCTGACAGAGAAAAAGGCATCAAGCTAGCAGGAATGCAATAATCAGATCCGATTGTTTGAGTCCCAAACAATGAGACACCTTATATTGAGCCGAGCTGAGGAGAGGAACGGTCACACTGGTGGTGGCAATATTTTGGAAAATATTGTTAGTGCGATGATCCTCCGTTTACCCTTGTGACGCAATCGTGAGCAGATCCGGGTTATTGGCTGATGGAAAGCGGATGCACGGCGGACGGAAGGGACACGGACACCACACAAAAAGTAAATAATGATTTTCTTATCAAAAATAAATTTTCTGATTGTGGAAAAATAAATCACTCGATCAATCAACCAATTCAATCAAAACAATCAATTAAATCAATCAATTCAATCAAATCAATCAATCAATGTGATTTATTTATTGTTCCACTCGTGTATTGTTGCCGCTAGTTGGGCCTTGGATTGGGACACCTCTAATGCACGGAACAAAAACAAAAAAAAAAAACCGAAACACCAATTGGCAGTGGAAATTGCCAAATAATTACTATTAGTGCGCTGTGCCTTGGTCGCGAGTAATTTATTTGGAAAGTGGAGAATGTTGGAGTTGGGGTAGCGATCGAAAAAGTGGTTGGAGTGCACGAATTGCACGAAATCACGAAATTTATATTAAATATGGCACTCGCGCGGAATATGTATGAAGTGTTTGTGTGTGCATTATTTAAATACGGAATGTGGTATATTCATGCGGTGTGTAATAATTGTATGTCCATTTATAGTTGGCAATATGGAATATTGCGGCCAACTATGGAAATAAATGTATGAATAAATGTAGGTATGTGTACAGATACAGGAATAAAACATTTAATTTTAATTGTAGGTTCAGTCGGAGTGTGCCAGTGTATATTGGGGTGGGTCGTGCATGGAATGCACTTGTAGAGACACGGATGTAGATGTGTGGGTGTATGTACGCAAGCCGTTCCCATGGGCTGGAATGTGCGTACATACATATGCTCGGAATGCACTTTTTTTGAATTAATTTTATTTTTATTTATTTAATTTGTCCGCAAATCATAGACAGACACAAGTAATCGAAAAAACTACCATATCACTGGTAGTTGGAGGTGAATGACGGGAGAACGGCCGGAATCGCTGATAATATGCCGTTCGTTGTAGGACATGGACGCCGAGGCTTGGACTCGGCCACATGCCCGCATGACTCCGTTCTGGTCAAGGAACGGACTAAGATTCTGAAGAAAACTCGTAGTCGGGAGTGGTTGCTTGTTTAGCAGGCACCGATGCTCCCCAGCATAATGGAAGCGTTGGGTTGTTAGTGTGACCGCTTGGAGAGCGGCAGCGACCTCCTTTCCGTTCAGCTCCTCGGAGACATGGGTCGTCTGCCCTTTAACTCGCTGGGTGATTCGCCCAACGTAGGCGATCACGCGCAGAGCTCGCCCGAGTTCGGAGAAACGGCTGAGGATATCGGAGGGGCTGCTGGTAGCATGGTGCACCTTGACGACTCGCTTCTCCAGGTCAGTCTCAAGTGTCTCATGCCACCACATATCACTTCCGACCAGGTCAGTGGGTCCTAGCCCTCGACTGGCCAGGTCGGCCGGATTGTCCTCGGATCGGACGTGGCTAAATCGCTCGCTGGGCCAACATCGAGTGATTTTGGCTACTCGATTGCCCACGAAAGTGGTCCAATCGCATGCAGGTCTGTTCAGCCAGGCCAACACAATCGTGGAATCGGGCCAGAAGGACACTTGGCTGGTGTCTAGTGGCAGTTGAGGAAGGATGGCCTCGGAAAGCTCTGTCAGAAGGACGGCTCCGCACAGTTCGAGTCGAGGCAAGGAAACCGTTTTCACGGGGGCCACGCGGGTTTTAGCTGTGAGAAGGGCACAGACAATGCCTTGCGGTCGCTCAACTCGGATGTAAATCGCTGCCCCATAGGCACGTTGAGACGCGTCGCAGAAGCCATGTATCTGCACCTTGGCCATTGGACAAACGTGCAACCACCGCGGAATGCGGATATCCTGGATGGCCGGAAAACTCTTCAGGAACGTCTCCCAGGTTTGCGATAGATCGCTAGGGAGGACGTCATCCCACCCTAACTCTCTTAACCAAATTTCTTGCATGAAAATTTTTGCTTGGATGACAAAGGGGGCAAGCCATCCCGCTGGATCGAACAGCTGCGAAATCTGAGATAGCACATTGCAGTACAGGACTTCCGCTGAATTAATTCGGGAGGAGCAAAGAAGAACTCATCGGCACTGGCTTGCCATCGGATCCCCAACGTCTTAGCGATGCTACTTTCTTCAAGCTCTAGGAAGTCAGCTCGAAGTAGGTGGTCGACCGGAATGTCGCGCAGTATGCCCTTATGGTTCGCTGTCCACTTTCGGAATGGAAACCCTGCGGAGTCGAGTGCTTTGCGTAATTCGGAAATGGCGGAAATTGCCTGCGACTTAGTGTGAGCACCAGCCAGCACGTCGTCCACGTACATGTAGCTCTCCAGGATGTCGCTTGCCATTGGCAACTGTGGGCGCACCTCTTGTGCGAGTTGCTTAATGACGCGAAGGGCGAGGTACGGGGCGCAATTGACTCCGAAGGTGACAGTGGCAAGCTCGTAGTCACACACGTCCCCATTACGGTCGCGAAAGAGTATTCGCTGATAGGGCGTGTGTTGGGAAGACACTTGGATCTGGCGATACATCTTGCTGATGTCGGCATTGAAGACATAGCGGAAGACTGAAGGACTGGCCCCGAATGCAATGTGTCGTTGAGGCTTTTCCCGTTGGAAGACGGGCTGGAGGCATTGAAGACCACGCGCAGTTTGGTTGTGGTGCTGTCGGGTCTAAACACGGCGTGATGTGGAAGGTAATAATGGCCGGAGTCATGACTGGGTGTAACCGCTGTCATGTGGCCTAGCTCTAAATATTCCTGGATAAAAGCGTCGTACTGCTTTTTGAGCGGCAAATTCCGCTGCAGACGCTGCTCGTTTCTAAGGAACTGGGCCTGTGCCGCGCATCTGGAATGTCCTAGATCGGCATTTTCTGGACATTTGAAAGGGAGAGTAACAATGTATCTCCCATCGGGGGCTCGTTTAGTGGTCTGGCGGAAGTTTTCCTCGCACACAGAGTCTGACTCACACGTCGGTCTCCCCGGAAGGTCCTCTACCTCCCAGAATTTGGTGAGAAGCTTCTCGAGTCGGACATCCGAATCATCCGAATCACCGAGACGTGGTGAACGCGGAAACCGTCCGAGTCGAGTCAGCTGATACCGGACCGGATAGGATCCATCCGAAGATGGTCTCTTGTCCCAGCAGCGAGCCGCAAATGTCAGACCGGAAGCCGCTCAACAGGATAGAAGGAAGGATGTCAGTGCCTAAAAGCACATCAATCTGCGAGCTTCGGTGGAATGAGGGGTCTGCCAGTGGGAGGTTTGGAAGCTCGTCCAAGAAGTGCTGCGGTGTCGGATATGAGGGGAGGTTACCTGCTAGTTGAGGCAGAACATATGCCATGGTCTCGATCTTGAGGCCAGGCCTGGAGGCGGCCCTGATCAGGAAGTGACAGCGCCTTTGCACCTTAGTCGCTACGGTTTGGTTTAAACCTGCGACTTGAGCCTGGATTGCTTCGAACGGTGGCTTAATAATGTTAAAGAGACGTTTAGTGATGAACGTCGCCTCGGAGCCTGAGTCAATCAGAGCGCGGGCACGGAAATTGGTTCCCAGGTGGAAAATATTAATGAGTGCCGTGCCCAGAAGAACGGTACTTGTGCTGGAGGCAATGACATCTTGCGAAGCAATTTAGGCACAGCTGCTTTTTCTTAATGCAGCTGGAACATGTTAATTTGGTTGGTCACCAGAAGCCGATTATTTTCATATCGGCTGCGGAGAGCCAACCATGCGGACTCGAAACCGTCATTAGTGAGGGGGGATTTCTCTACGATGGCCTTCGGTTCGCCCCGGGTCTTCTCGGTGAGGTAGTACAGCTTCTCTACCGGAGACAATCTAGGATTGTTGATCACGACTGCAGTAAACAGATCCCGGAATGTGGGCCATCTGGATCCTCGTCAGTCATCACCGCGGAGAAGGCCTTATATAAGGCCTCGACGTCCGTCCACATGCTGAGGATTTGGCCTCGACGGACCTCGGACAAAGAGGCGGATGGGGCGGCGGTAATGCGCTCTGCCAGGTGCGACAGTCGCCCAATAGCGGCGACCAATTTGGTCCGAGCGACTGAGGTGGCGGATTGAGCTATTGTGATACAGTGGCGAGAGTTGACGGGGCTGCTGACGAAGGAGCCCTTCGGATCTTGTTTGGTCACAGCTGGAACCTTAAGAGTGACAGGAGACGGGAATAGAACCGATTTGGTCCTTGCCGCAGGGCTGCTACTGGCTGCTCTCGGAGTGAGGGGTTCCTTGATTTTCTGAGTCGGCGAAGTTCCGGAGGCGGACGAGGTGCGTAGCCGGTTGGAAGAGGTCACAGGCAAAAACTGGTTGCCGTCCTTGTGACCTGTTGGCATATTACGAACTCACACACGCACAGAAAATCGGATTTGGAAGTCTTGGAGGGACAGGAGACTGGTCTGAGTCGAATTGACCCGAAAAAACCGTCAGGCAACCAAAATCGTTTCGGAAAAACAACCCAGTTACGGACGGCTGACAGAGAAAAAGGCATCAAGCTAGCAGGAATGCAATAATCAGATCGACTCGGATTGTTTGAGATCACCTGTAGGTGAGAGGTCCCAAACAATGAGACACCTTATATTGAGCCGAGCTGAGGAGAGGAACGGTCACACTGGTGGTGGCAATATTTTGGAAAATATTGTTAGTGCGATGATCCTCCGTTTACCCTTGTGACGCAATCGTGAGCAGATCCGGGTTATTTTCTGATGGAAAGCGGATGCACGGCGGACGGAAGTGACACGGACACCACACAAAAAATAAATAATGATTTTCTTATCAAAAATAAATTTTCTGATTGTGGAAAAATAAATCACTCGATCATTCAACCAATTCAATCAAAACAATCAATTAAATCAATCAATTCAATCAAATCAATCAATCAATGTGATTTATTTATTGTTCCACTCGTGTATTGATGCCGCTAGTTGGGCCTTGGATTGGGACACCTCTAATGCACGGAACAAAAACAACAAAAAAAAAACCGAAACACCAATTGGCAGTGGAAATTGCCAAATAATTACTATTAGTGCGCTGTGCCTTGGTCGCGAGTAATTTATTTGGAAAGTGGAGAATGTTGGAGTTGGGGTAGCGATCGAAAAAGTGGTTGGAGTGCACGAATTGCACGAAATCGCGAAATTTATATTAAATATGGCACTCGCGCGGAATATGTATGTAGTGTTTGTGTGTGCAGTATTTAAATACGGAATGTGGTATATTTATGCGGTGTGTAATAATTGTATGTACATTTATAGTTGGCAATATGGAATATTGCGGCCAACTATGGAAATAAATGTATGAATAAATGTAGGTATGTGTACAGATACAGGAATAAAACATTTAATTTTAATTGTAGGTGCAGTCGGAGTGTGCCAGTGTATATTTTTATTGGGGTGGGTCGTGCATGGAATGCACTTGTAGAGACACGGATGTAGATGTGTGGGTGTATGTACGCAAGCCGCTCTCATGGGCTGGAATGTGCGTACATACATATGCTCGGAATGACCTTTTTTTGAATTAATTTTATTTTTATTTATTTAATTTGTCCGCAAATCAAAGACAGACGCAAGTAATCGAAAAAACTACCATATCACTGGTAGTTGGAGGTGAATGACGGGAGAACGGCCGGAATCGCCGATAATATGGCGGTGTCGAAAAAGAAGAGACACGGATAACGGATGGCACAGAATAAAGAAATAAGTACATATATAAGAATATATATATGAACTTATATCGCGGAACGCGGACTTTTCGGAAATTGGGAACACAAATCGCGAATGGAAGGGATTAGTGGCACACGAAAATCGTACTTATCTTAGGATCCTGCTGGTGAAGGCGATTCCGTGCTCGAATGCTGGATATGGTTGGGGAAGGCGTAGTATATCCGGCTCGAAGGACGAATGTTTGAGCGTAGAGGCGATGCGAAGTCCCAAGATCAATTCCCAAAATAAATACGAGATGTAGATCCAATTTCTTCAATGTATATAGGTATATTCGTAGGTTTAGTCACTTAGATATAACAGTAGGGAATCGCGTGCAATTAGACTGGCCGTTTTGCTTGGGGTGAAGAAGCGCATTATTCTATCTCGGTGGCGCTCAAGCTGCCGAGGGCTGTCGGCAGCGAGAGCGAGAGCGTGAGCGTGGGCGGGAGCGCAAGCGTGGTGAGTATGCGCGCGAGAGCGCGTCGCCGGGGGGAAAAATGCTCTTAAGTATAAGGGCGAGAGCGAGCCCGACCGCTTGTGTAGCTGGAACGCTAACAGCGATGTGTGGCTGGAATGCCCACAGAGCGGTTGCCCCGCCAGCGCCATCCTCACTATGATCACACTCAAACTCTGTTGACAGCATTCGAATTCACTCAATTCATTTTGAGCATTGTTAATTCGAATGCCTGTATTTTATAATTCATGCAGTACTCTATTTTGTACCCGCAAAGGAGTCTATAGCCCAGAGGATTCTCTTAGACGATATGAGATCCGTTGGGGGATGCTGTTCCTCAGTTGCTAGGTCCTGATGCGTTGTAGCGTCAGCAACCTCGGTGCATTCTGAGAAATGAGCTTCCATTAGTGCCGTTTGGGATTCTTCACTGCCCTCAGTCCACTGCCCATCGTTACGCTTCAGCTGACTCTGTATGGTAGGTTGCTTTGATAGCAACTTCCGGAGTCTATCCGTTGTACCCCAATTGCCTGCCTTTGTGAATCTGCGCTCTGAGCTGCATATCTATGCAAGAGGGTGTGATGCCTCTGTGAACCAACTCTGCACTTAGGGGATGTGCACCGAGATACCCTATGTCCGGATTGGAGGCAATTAATGCATAATTGCTTGCCTTTTGCGAACTCGAAGTGCTCCAAGATGGGTATTGCCCCAAATCCCTGGCAGTTTCTGATTGAATGGCTGGCGGCGCAAAATACGCACTTGGGGTCGATCGACTTTTCGGGCCTCGCGCAAGAAAATGTGGATCTGCTGGTTTTTGGTTTTGCCTCTCGCTTTGGATGACTCCTCTGCTGAAGTGTGTTGGTACCGCTGGTTCAACATTTTTGCACAATCCGACCAGCTCATCATAGTTAAGCTGCTCCTTATACTTTTTATTCATACCACCTCAGATTACTCCAGATGTATTATCATGGCGTTAGCAACCTCTCGCTCATCTCCTTACGATAAAAGCGACTCTAGAATGGCTGACACAGTATCTATAATTGATCGCAAAGAAGACGCTGAAGGCTTGGTTACGGCAGGAATGTAAAATAACTGGGCAAGTGTCTCAAAGAATATTAAGCCCTTGTTGTTGCACACCCTCTTCAAACTGAGGAGAGTGAGAGTTCTGATCAAGTGCGGACGCGTTTCCTTGGCGCTCCCGGGTGGGTAGCGATGGCTGCGATACCTGCGAGGAAAGACCGGATGTGAAACTACACCAACACTGAAGTCCAGCACATACCCAGGAGATGACCACCCATGGCCAACGCCGCTTTTCCAAGCTCCAGAGGCAGTGGCCACAAAAAGAAGACCAAGGACAGGGGTGAGAGGTGAGAAATGATCCTCTCTGAGGGCGCCCTTTGCACATTCTCTCTATACGTGCCTTTCACGTCTTTTTTGTTGTTGCACTTTCAATTGTTGCTTTAATGTTTGTTTTTGCCGGCTCCACTCTCACTGTAAATTCACTTGTCATTCCAGCTGATCAGCTGCATAACAGTGATGAGCAACGGAGAAAACCGAAAAGGGCTACAAAAAAGCTCCGGCAGAGGACGGAGCCCGCGATCGCATGCAGAAGCCCACCAACAAATGGCGCCAGTAGATTCGGCAGCGGTACAAAAGTACCGAAGAATATATTCTTTCTCCCTGATGCATTCTTAGGTAGAACACACGGGGAACAACGGGTGATAAAGGTCATGAAGCAGACCAACAGCCACCCCCACCGCCTAGGCGGTGCACCCCAAAACGGGGCTCTGGCAACCGAGTATGGGCGGTATAACCCACATCAGCAAGCCGGAATGAAATCTTCGGCCGCCGATGGACGCCTCAAAAAAGTGTCGCCGACCAAACAAAATCCAAGCAGCGTCTGACCCACAATGGGTGGCCGCTTGGTCTGCGTCTGTATCATATTGATCGGCAGTAATGAAACCTGGCAGGATGTATAAAATGCAAAAAAAAACTGGCAGTAGGTATAAAATGCTAATGGAATGGTAATGTCTTCTTACAACTCAATTACTCCAGGTGGAAACGCACTAGGTGGTAATCCACTCGCGCGGAGCAATCCCGCGGTCGGGGCACGGATTCTGGAGGCCCCAAGAAACATTTCCCCAAAACTTACTACGCCGGTGGTACACTTGGCCGACGAAGCAAGAAAATCTACAAGCAACGAAACAGCGGCTCTCCAAAAAGCCCCGAAGATTGCCCGAACACCGCCACATCAACTAGCATCCTCAGCGCCCCCTATGAAACAAAGCTCGATGTGCAGCTTTGCCAGCGGGTCCAGGCAGGACGACAGAAAAGACACCGACACCCCAAAAAGGCCGCGAGACCCCCCACTCCATCGAGCAGTGCGAGGAAAACTCCCCCGAAGAGGAGCAAGACCAGCACCCAAGACATCGACGAGATGGGCTCAATATTGGACGATCTTCTGCACCATATGAATGAGAAGGGTCAGAGGTCGATTAATATGGCCATCAAAAAGATGATCGGACGCATGAAGGAGCTGCAAGGTCAGGACCCAGCTGAGGCGCCATCGGAGGAAATGGCACCGGCAGGAAAATGCCAATGTTACTGCCATGCTGCAGGGCTCCTGCCCAGGCTGGACAACCCTGACGCTGACCCGACGAACCCAAGAGCGGCAAAGGCGACGCAAACGACACCAAGAGCCCGCAGGAACGCGCCAACACCACGACCCAAGGATCGTACTATGCACGGGAAGCCTCCAAAAGGGCAAACAGGCAGAACGACACCCGAAAAGGGCCGGAAAAAAAGCCGATGACCAAAGCGCAAAGCACCGACACCGACCCCACGCAGAAGTGGAGCGAGATCAGAGGACTACGAGCTAAGCGCAAGAAAATGGCCAGACCAGACGCAGTGCTGGTCAAATGCACGGAGGAGACGACGTATGCCGACATCCTCAAGCTGGCGAGGGCAGCACCCACGCTCCAAGGCCTTAGGAGCAAGGTCCAGGGTATAAGGAAAACTGCCTCTGTGGAGCTGCTACTCAGGGTGCAGCAACTCTCCGACCCAGCCACCCAGGAGCTCCAGACGGCCATACAAGAAGCGCTTGGTGACAAGGCAGCCATGAAGGCCATGCAGGAGACAGTCGCGATCGAAGTCCTCGACCTAGACGAGCTTACGTCAAGCGAGGAGGGATGGGATCGCAGCGATCGGAGATGACCCACCCCAACCAGTTGCCCCGAACATGCGGAAAGCCTATGGGGCTACACAGGTAGCCACGCTGAATCTCCAGCCCGCCATCGCACAGAAGCACCTCGACCTTGGCAAGGTGCGAAACGGCTGGGTGGTGAGCCGCATACGACGATGGCTAGCGCCAACCCGGTGCTTTAAGTGCATGGCCGCAGCCAGGTGCAGATCCAAGCGCCCCGTGACAAGAGACGCCTGCTACAACTGTGGAGGAGAGGGGCACAAGCACAACCAGTGCAGCAATCCTCCAAAGTGCCTACTATGCGCTGGCAAGCATGAAGACACCCGCTCAGCAGCCCACTCGGAGCCGGAGCTGTCCCGAGTACAAGAAGGCCATATCTAAGCTGATTGATGGTTAAGCTACTGCAGCTTAACCTCAACCACTGCCGAGCTGCTCAGGACCTGCTGGCTCAAACAGTCCTGGAGCAGAATATAGACCTAGCTATACTTAGCGAGCCGTATGCGAGCGGCAATCTGGAGCTGCGGGTCCCAACCAGACCAGCTCACGCACAGAGCATCAAGGGTGGGCTACGCAAGAGCCAAGCACAAGGGCATGTATGTATACAGCTGCTACATAGCGCCACGCCACACGCAACAGGAGTACGAGGCAGTAATCCGCGACATTGCCAGCGATGCCCAAGACAGATCCCCGGTCTTAATAGCGGGCGATTTCAACGCATCTGCCACGACCTGGGACAACGCCAGGAACACGGCTCGAGGGACAGCGCTTCTGGACGAGTTCGCAAGCTTAAACATTTGCCTCTTAAACACCGGAAGTGCCCCGACGTATAGCAAGGCAGGTCGTGAGTCTATCATCGACCTAACTTTTGCAAGCCCGGGGATCGCACGCCATTCCAAGTGGCAAGTGCTGAGCGTGTACACTCATAGCGACCACCTAGCGGTGCTGACGGATATCTCTGCTACCAGGAACACCGCCAGGAGCCAAAGACCAGTACGGACAGGCTACAAGGAAGGAACACTCGACAGAGGCGCGCTCCTCTCTACAGCAGAAAGCCTAACAGCCACTGGCGACGCCGAAGCAGCGAGCGCCATCTCCAGGACCGTCATAGCGGCATGTGATGCAGCCATGGAGGGAAGGAAGATCGGAGGAAGCAGGCACCGCCCAGTACCATGGTGGAACGAGCACATCGCGCAATTCAGGAGGGAGTGCTGCGCGGCCAGGCGCACCTACCAGCGATCTAGAGGCACCCTGCAGTTTGGGCACAACGGAGTGGCATTCAAGACCAAACGGAAAGCCCTCAGAGACGCCATTAGAAGCACCAAGGCTAAATGCTTCCAGGAGCTCTGCGATGCCGAACCCTTCGGGGGGGGGGCATACAAGCTGGTCATGGGAAAGCTCAATAGACAACCTCTGCCCAAATGCCCCACCGAGCTGAAGGAAATAGTCGACGCCCTCTTTCCCTGGCAGCCACCTTTTCAAGATGGGGACTGCGAGGTAGACGTCGATCAGGCAACCACCATCATAATGTGACTGAGGTGCTGAAGGCAGCAGCAAACCTAAGGAACGGCAAGGCGGCAGGCCCCGATGGAGTCCCCAACGCGGCCCTGAAATGCCTAGTTAGCGCCCACTCGGAAGCATTCACGAGAATGTACAACCTGTGTATAGCGGAAAGAAGAGTACCATGAGCTTGGAAACGCCAGAGGCTTGTCCTGGTACCCAAGCCGGGCAAGGACCTAAGCGACCACTATGCATGCTAGATGGCATGGGGAAAATATTCGAGAGACTGGTATGCAACCGACTCGAGGCGGAACTGACAGAGCGCCAGGGCCTCTCCGCTCACCAGTACGGATTTGGGAAGACGAGGAGCACCATAGACGCTATTGAAATGGTCACCAGACTGGCCCAAGAAGCCATTGCAGGAACGCGATGGGCTGGAGGCACCAAAAAATACTGCCTGGTATGCACGCTAGATGTGCGGAATGCCTTCAATTCAGCCAGCTGGAGCAGTATACTCGCGGCTTTGACACGGAGGGGCATATCGCAGTACCTCACACGGACGCTGAGGAGCTACTTCACGGACCGCGTACTCATATACGACACGGACGAGGGAGCAAAAACACACACCATCACTGGCGGTGTGCCACAGGGTTCGGTCCTAGGGCCGATCTTGTGGAGCACCATGTACGATGACATCCTGAGGCTCGCACTACCAGATGGGTGCACGCTCGTCGGATTCGCTGACGACATAGCGCTCGTTACAGTAGCGAAGGGAGTACAGGAGGCAGAAGCGAACTGCAACGCAGCTATCGCGAAGATAGTAGACTGGACGGCACAGAACAGACTTTCCCTGGCCGAAAGAAAAACGGAAGGGGTGCTAATAAGTAGCAGGAAGAAAGTAGAACAGGCATGCGTGAGGGTAGGAATCGTCGCAATACGGACCAAACCAGCCCTAAGGTACCTAGGGGTAATGGTAGACCACAGGCTAAACTTCAAGGCACACCTGGAATACGCCAGCGCGAAGGCAGCTACAGCAACGGCGGCCATAAGCAGGATGATGGCCAACACTGGAGGACCACGGCAGCGCAGCAGACAGCTCATCGCCGGTGTGGTCACCTCCATTATACTATATGGATCAGCTGTGTGGGCACCAGCAATGAGGGTGCCTACTTATAGCAGAGAGAGCAGGAGCGCATACCGACGCTGTGCACTCAGGGTTGCATGATGCTTCAGTACGGTGTCCGAAGACGCCGCCCTGGTTGTAGCAGGCATGGTCCCACTGGATCTCCTGGCGGATGAGCGCCAAAGCAGAATGGCGGTAGCCAGCGAGTGGCGAGAGAGCAGCATATCCCTGTGGCAAAGACGCTGGGACCAAGCGGAAAAGGGGAGGCTCATCTCCCAGCTTAGCACATGGCTGCAGAAACGGAGAGGCCAGATCGATCACTATGTGGCCCAACTATTAAAAGGGCATGGCTGCTTCAAGCAGTACCTGCATCGTTTTAGACATGCTGACGACCCATACTGCAGCTACTGCGGGCCTGGAGTCGAAGAGGATGCAGAGCATGTCTTCTTCTCATTCCCCCGCTTCTCGCAAGAGCGAGCGAGGCTAGGGGAGACACTAGCGGAAGTCAACGTTGACACCCTCACAGAGCAGATGCTAGCCGATGAGCGATAATGGAACGCGGTCGCCAACATCGCAGCATGCGTGATGAAGGAGCTGCGCAGGCTGGAGCGAAGCCGGACCGACTAAATCCGGCCGTTGACCCCACAGTCCGCACCGCGAAGTAATGCCTAGCGGCAGTCCCGCGGTAACGGACCCACTCACTCACACCCGAAAACGAAGTGACGACGATATTTCAATTAATCCAAAATGTAAGAGCGGATGATCAGCTCTCGCCACGAACGACAAGTTGGGCGACACCAGTTAGAGTCACAAAGCAAACAAATACTTAAATTAGAACAGCGTTCGACCCGAAATCGAATTAACGAACGATGTTTAAATTGATTGGCGCAATATAAGAGTGGCTGATCAGCTCTCGTCACAACGACAAGCTGGACGACACCAGTTAGAGAGTCAGATGACAACGAAGCTGCGGGAGCAAAGTTACGACGAGTGTACTGCACGAACGTGAACTTAAGAGAACCGTATGCTGTAAGAGCTTAAAGAGCGCAACAATTAGCTTACCGCTGCGGCGCCTTCTAATACTCTTCTCTATTTACCCAGCTACACACGAATAATCAAACTGTAGGTGAATGTATACGCATGACACTGTTCAATGCCAAGCCAATAGGTATTATCCGCTATTATTTTAGCTGCTATTGCTTTGGCATTGTTACCTGGTCTTCGGATGAATCAACTTCCCTGGGCGTTGTCAACTCAATGTCCATAATCTTCCTAATCGTAAGATTAGGTCTTCCTTCTGGGACGTCGAATTATTGGTTTTTTCTCGGCTTTTTATTCGCGAACAGCGTTCTGGTCGAAAACAACGATTGGTTTTTTGAGAAACTATTCCCAAATTCCCTGCTCGGGCGCCATGCAGAAATTTCGAAACAAAAATGCAAGTTAATGCGGATGCCTTTACTTAGGCTTGAGACGCGGGGATTAGCGGGATGGACCAGAGCTGAGGCGGCGATAAAAGTCCATCAAAAAGAGTGAACCGTGCGAAACGAAGTCAATTTTACGAGTGGTTTATTCCCACGCATAGCTTTGTCGACTATGCTGCGGGCGTGTAGTTACATGTTGCTTGGCTTCTGATACAGTGGCGGGACTTCATAACGTAAACATCACTTACTTACTACACTTACACTTACTTACTAACTAAATTACATTGTACATAATCTTCATTATTTTCTGCTTATTAACTATTATTAATTATTGGCACGTCAAGTGGAGTTCAACAGAATAAAACCAAAACGTAGTGGTTGCAAATGAGTGGACTGTATTAATCTTTTATGTATTTTGATTTTATTTATATGTAATATTGTTGGTTTATTGGTTATTTGTACAACGGGTTATAAACAAAGCGGGGGCGATAAAATAGCGGGGGTGACAATAGCGGTGGTAATGAATACGCGTGCGGTTAGTCTCAAATATATTTTTGTACTGACTCAACTCCACAAATATAGTCGAGCCCAAAAGGGAATTAGAAGATCACGCGATGCGACGCTCCAATACAAAGACGGTGCACATCGTTGTATTCGCATGCAGCTGCGCGTTTTGGCTACACTTGAGAGAACGTTACAGTTAAGTTTTTGGACATAAGCAACAAGAACAGCGGGCGAAAAAATAACGAGCATATGATTAGGGCAACTATTATATGAATGAATATTGACCTAAACTAAACAACTAATTTCTCGATACCTAGGTTTAATAAAATACAGCCTATAACACAAGTGCACGTCAACCAGCGCTGTTGATCATTAAAACTATAAGCCGAATGAGAATCGAACCGCAAAATACCTAGGGCAGCGGAGCCAGCTGCAGTGGAGGCAGAAAATCACCAAAAGTGACGTATCACGGACAGCGACCGTATCAACGACAGCCATAAAACATATAAGAGAGATGTTCATTAAAAAAAAAAAACAGAAATAATGTTGGTGTTTGGAAAGGCACACGTAGGTCAGCTGATTCTCGTGTTTTGCAATCATTATCTTGAGTAACTAGGACACAGAAATTCAAATTTATTACAAAACATTCAAAAACAGCGACACAGCGATATTACAGCTAAGAGTAGTCGAAGTATAAATCAAGTTCAAATCGAGGTCATGGAGGCCGCTATAAATGCGGCCCCAATGCAGCAGAAATTGAAGTTTGAGGCCCAATTAATCGCCCTCAGGAATGATAGGTCAATAGAAGAAGCCCTCGTCCGACAGAAATTAGAATTCGAAGAAAAGCTAAACGTACTTAGGAGCAATTGCAATTGCAAAGGCAATTGCAATCGACCCAGATGTTCAAGATTACCAACCAGCTTCAATTAATATGGACATCAATGGTAGCCAAGAGAATTATGACTCTTGGCGCCATGCCACAAATTTTTCAAATTCTTGCAGTATTTGAAGCCAGTTTTGCCAGACAGGTGGAGGAAAAAGCGCGCTAATTACACTAGTCAACACGACATTTAGGCTGTGGCCAAAAATTACTTTTTCTTATAGATTTCGGGGCTTAACATTTTTTAGCGAATTATGGTTTTTTTTATGGTTTAGTTTTTCTTAAAGAATTTTTTAAAATCTGACATTTGTTTGATGTTTTTTTTTCAGAGGTAGTGCTTCTATTTTTCACATAACTTAAGTCATTTTGTAGCTGCAGCTTAACGCCTGGAAGATATTAAGGTTTCAAATTCAAATTTCATCATTTTTTTGCGGTATTTTTTCCAGAAATTTTTACGTTAAAAACTCGGGAAAAGACGAAAAAAAATTATTCTTCGCATGCATTTTTAGTTTTAGATAGACGCATTAATTAGGCGTCGTTTAGGGTATTGTTCATTAAAATCTTCCACTAGCACTACCTCTGAACAAAACCATGAAAAAAATACCAGATGTTAAAAATTCTTAAGCAAAAAGTTAAACCATAAAAATAAAAAATACTACAAAAATTGTTAAATCCCGAAAATCGATCAGAAAACGTCATTTTGGTCCACAGCCGAAAGAAAAAGTCACATTTTGTTGAGTATAGTTATAGAAATCAGAATTAGCAGTAGTCCTCAACAGAACAACTATAATGAAATTTGAACCTAAGGGGGCCACAGGAAGAGTCGTCATTCAACTAAAACCCAGGCGGGTAGACAGGACAGGGCAAATACAAGCTCCACCCGACCCATGGAGATGACAGCCCTCCCGCTTTAGACAACCGACAAAATATCCACCGAACAATAGGTTGAACGTTTTCAGCGGAGGCGCGAAGACTACACAAAAAATCAATTTTTGACCAAGAGCATGAAGCAATTGCCCAAGAAGAGGTCACAGCAAAAGATGATACACTCGCCGACGAAGAAACATGCATTATAGGATTTCACCCCCTTAAAAAGGTTAATGCAATGATCGACCTGACAAAAAATATAATAAAAACATGTGACGCCCAGTACCACCACACAAAACGCCGGCGCCACAATACAACATTCATTTCATAGATTACACACATTTGTGAAGGAGCAAACGCTCCCCCAAAAATTTTTCTCCCTTGAAGGGAACCACTCAACCATTAGTTCCTATAATTCCCACTAAAGGGACAACATTCCGTTTTTCTTTGTTACAAGGGGACACCCCAGGAGGGACGCCACAATTTTTATTTAATATTTTCATTTCTAGGCTAAGCTTTGACATTTCCATTATTCGTTATTGTAGTGTCCCGAGTAAAACGCTTTGAGAGCTGCGTAGCGACTAACTTTATTACTATAAAAGATCATGGTTTTAAGCTCATTATTAGAATAGGTTTCCTAATATACAAGCATTTTCATGTGAGTATATGTGTCTGTATAATATAAGTTGAGATGCACGCTTAATTCAAAATAATATGTAACACGCTCCCTTTTAAAGTTGATCAACATAAATCTAATTTGTAACAATGATATTAATGAAATAATAAGTATGCATATGATATATTAGTTCGACAAATGGTGTTTTGTAGGAGGGTGGATGTTGGTGGTTCCCACAGCCCGGATTCCCAATAAATAATAGTCGGTGGCGTAAATTATAATTGGCGTGTATTTGCTGGGACAAACCTGAGGGTTGATGTTACGGTTGTGTAAAGGCGCGTAGGTGTCGAGAGACTGTTCTCTGCAGCTCGGCCTACGGCTAGCGCCCGTGATGGAGCGCCGAGTGGATCGCGTCCACGCCGCGCGAGAGCGAAGGGCATGAGAGAGCGCGCGAGCTAACAGAGCGCTGTTAACGCTGTTAACCGCGCTGCTGCCCTAAACATCCTCTCCCCCATTGCAGGACTGCAACATCACCTCCTATGGCTGCGTACAGGCCCCGGACACAATCCATCCGAAAACAGTGCTTTGGGCCACTGGAAGGCCGTCTCCTTGAGCAAGGAACCCGGGTTGGATCACCTTCTGATAGACATCTGCTCCCAATACTAGAGAGATGGTGGCCGGGCGATGGAATTGCTCATTGGCAAGGCTAATGTCGTTGAACCTGACCCGAGTCGCCTCGCTCAAGGGTCGCAGCGGCGTGCGGACGCGTAAGCGGGGCGCCAGTTTGAGGACCACGTCCAATTGAACATCGCCGGTCCTGGCGCGGATGATAGCGGTGGCAACCTTCTCCGCTCCGATGCGCGTGCTGGGCAACTTGAAGTCGGCGGCCAAGGAAGCGTCAATGCAGCTCACCGGCGTGCATGGGTCGATGAGCGCCGTTGTCTCGTTGGTTTTTGTTCCCGTGTGCAAGACCACCCGGGCCGTCGGGAGGCAGTTGGTGCTTCGGTGCTGGAACAGCGTCTCGACCGATGGAGCCGGATGACCCACGATGGGTCGGCGATCGGCTCGGGACACCGGAGCTGGAGACGGACCTGGAGTCGCGGCTGACGACTCCGAGCGGGCTGGACGCTGAGAGGACCACGTCTTTGGGCGTCTTGCGGGAACCCGTTGGCGGCGATCGGCTCGGGACACCGGAGCTGGAGACGGACCTGGAGTCGCGGTCGACGACTTTGAGCGGGCTGGCCGCCGGGAGGGCCCCGTCTTGGGGCGTCTTTCCGGAGAACGGGGGCGGCGATCGGCTCGGGAAACCGGAGCTGGAGACGGAGCTGGCGAATCCGAGCGGGCTGGACGCTGGGACGGTCGCATGTAGAGCAGCGTGTGATGGTCCTTGTGGCACACCCTGCACCGGCCACCACTTCGGCAGTTCCGGCAGTATTTGTTCACCAGCACGGCTCGGAGCCTCTTCGCCACGCGCACGTTGAGAAAGCTACGGCAGTCCCGTAGTGGATGGCTTCCGGAGCAGACTCGGCAGCGGTAGGAAGCTTGTACTCGGGAGCGTCTGCTCCCTGAGGTGTGGTTGACACGGGGTTGTGGAGCTATCAGGATCTGGATGCAAAATTAACTGGTTTGGAAAAGAAGAATCTGAGAAGCATTAGTAACGTGCTAGGAACAGGTGACAGGCACTTCTCTAAGTACTGTGGGAAGAACAAACGAGGGCGTTTTGGAGGCGAAAAGAACTTGGATGGAATAGTAGACAAGGAGAAGCATTATTAACCGGGCTAGGCACAAGACGACTTCCGTTATTGTTGTACGGGATGAGGGAGTTCCCCCGGAAGGAGAACGACTTTTGCGACCGGGCGTTTGAGCACACCGCGGGCAGTAAGAATGTCTACCACCCGAACCCTGTTGTCGGCGCCGAGATACACGGACTGTACTCTTCCGAGTCGCCAGTGGTTAGAAGGCAGGTTATCTTCTTTCACGATAACCATATCGCCGATCTGAAGATTTGGCATATCCGTCTGCCACTTGTTGCGCTTGTGGAGTTCCTAGAGGTACTCATCCTTCCACCTCTGGCAGAACTCCTGGTTGAGGGCCTTCAAATGCTGCCACCGATTAATGATCGACTGGAGGTTCTCCTTTATTTCGGGCTCTGCGGTCGCCATTAACGGTCCTCCGATAAGGAAGTGGCCGGGAGTAAGGGCCAGCAACTCCGTCGGATTTTCGGACATGGGTGAGAGCGGCCTGGAATTAAGGCATGCTTCAATCTTCGCGAGAAGCGTCGAGAGCTCCTCAAAGGTATATTTCCAGGTGGACGTGGCTTTGTAGAAGAGCGTTTTAAAACTCTTTACGCCGGCTTCCCACAGGCCCCCCATATGTGGAGCTCCTGGCGGGATGTAACGCCATGCAACCCGTTGATGGCTATATGCCTCAGTCACCGAATCCTGGAACGCCTCAAGAAAGTCCCGAGAAAGTACAGTTGCTGCTCTCACGAAAGTTTTTCCATTGTCGGAATGGATACGCTGCGGACAACCTCGTCTAGCGACGAAACGAACGAAGACGGCTAGAAACTTCTCGGTGGTCAGGTCGGAAGTAGCCTCCAAGTGAATGGCCTTCGTGGAAAAACATACAAGTACGCACACATAGCCCTTGGTGATCAGGCACGCTCTCCCGGTATAGTTCCTTATGTCGAAAGGACCTGCATAGTCAATACCGGTATGGGTAAACGGTCTGGAGAAAGAAGTTCGGTCTGTCGGGAGATCACCCATCAGTTGAGTCTGTAGCTTCTTCTTGTGGATGATGCAGACCTTGCAGGAGTTCACCACGCCATTCACCAGGTTCTGGATTCTCGGGATCCAATATTTGCAGCGAATGAGGCGCGTCATCAGTTGACTGCCGCCATGGAGAGTGATCCTGTGCGTGAAGTGAGCGAGCAGGCGAGACAGGCGGCAACTATAGGACAGGATGATTGGATGGCGCTCATCATACTTCAGACCTTGTGAAGCTGTGATCCGGCCACAGGCTCTCATGATCCCCTGTCGGTCTAGAAAGGAGTTCAGATTCAAAATAGAGTTTGAACTTGGCACGGGACGTTTACCACTCAGGCAGTGAGATTCTTGGGGGAAGTCCCGGCGCTGAGCCTCTAGGATAAGAGTTCGCTCCGCTTCGTTAATTTCCCCACTAGTGAGGTGGTCCCTATATGGGGGTGTTACTTTCCGGCAACACTGAATAAAACGTAGAACATATGCCCGCACTCGAAGAGCCTTCTCAAGCTGGGAGAATCGCTCCAGGAAATCTTCGGGTGGGCTGGAAACGAGATGGACCTTCACGGCCCGCTGCTCTGGGTTTGAATTGGGGTTTCGGCGGCTTGGGCTGGCCATTGATCACGTGGAGATTGCAACCACGCTGGTCCATGCCACCAGAGTTGGCTACCCACCAGTTCTGGTAAAGCTACGCCTCTACTGGCTAAGTCAGCGGGGTTATGTTCGGAACAAACATGAGCCCAATCCTTGGTTTCGGTTGTCTGAGCTGTTTTCGTCACTCGATTGGCCACAAAGGTAGTCCAGTGGCAAGCGGGCTTGCTCAACCAGGCCAGTACAATAGTAAAATCGGTTCAGTAGTAGCATTGATGACTTTCCGTCGGCATGCTTGGCAGGATAGCCGTCGCCATTTCGGAAAGGAGCACTGCACCGCACAGCTCTAGTCGAGGAAGCGAAACTGTTTTCACGGGAGCGACTCGTGTTTTCGCCGACAGTAGATGCACCGTGATATGCTGGTCACACTCGACGCGCACGTAGATCGCTGCACCGTACGCCTTTTCGGAGGCATCGCAGAAACCGTGATGTTCGATCTTTACCGATGGCTGGTAACATACCCATATTGGAATCTTGATCTCGGGTAGTGATGCGTAACTTTGCAGAAAGTCTAGCCAGCGTTGGTACAACGAACTTTGAAGAGGTTCGTCCCATCCCAAATCTTGCAACCAGATCTCCTGCATAAAAATCTTGGACCGGACGATGAATGGGGCTAGCCACCCCGCGGGGTCAAACAGCTTCGCAATTTGGGAAAGAACTTCTCGCTTGGTGTAGGATAACTCAAGCGTGAACACGGGAGAAACAAAGAAGAACTCGTCTGACGCCGCCTTCCAGCGAACTCCGAGGGTCTTTGCCGTGCTCTCGGCATCGATTTCCAGAAAATCGGTGTGCAGGAGGTGGTCACTCGGAAGCTCGTCCAAAATCTCCTTTTGGTTGGACGTCCATTTGCGCAGTGGAAAACCTGCAGAGCTGAGGGCAGCCTGCAATTCGTGGATAGCCAGCTGAGCCTCCTTGATGGAGTCTGCCCCGGCTAGGACGTCGTCGACGTACATGAAATGCCGTACAATGTGGCTTGCCTTTGGAAATCGCGACTGGATGTCGTCGGCAAGCTGTTGCAGTACCCGGATGGCTAGAAACGGAGCGCAATTGACACCAAAGGTCACGGTTTTCAGCTCATAATCCCGAATCTCACCCTCCTGGTTTCGAAATAATATTCGCTGGAAGGGCGTGCACGTTGGATGTACCCAAATTTGGCGATACATCTTTGTAATGTCGGCGTTGAAGACGTATCGGAAATAGCGCCACTTCAGGATTTGGAGGGTTAAATCGGATTGGAGGACCGGACCCGCATGAAGAAGATCATTCAAGCTCGTGCCGTTCGCAGAAGGGCTGGACGCGTTGAATACCACGCGGACTTTCGTGGTAGTGCTCTCCGGCTTGATTACCGCATGGTGCGGGAGATAATAATTGGCGGACTAGTTAGTGGACGGAACCTCTGTCATATGATCGAGATCTAAATATTCCTGGATCACAGAGTTATACTGTTCTTGAAATGAAACGTTTCTCTTTAGCCGATTCTTATTTCGGAGAAACTGAGCTAGGGCAATGGACCTTGAATGCTCCAGGCCTGACCCACAATGATCGGGGTCACGAAACGGCAGTGTTACCACGTACTTCCCGCTTGACGTTCTTGACGTGGTTCGAAGAAAATTTCTTTCGCAATAGGAGTCCGACTCTCCTGCTACCTTGATAGGTAGATCCCCCACCTACCAAAACTTTGTGAGAAGTTTGTCCAATGGAGCATCGCGGACGTGGGAAATTTGGGTGAAGAAAGATGCAATCTGGTCTGGACAGGCAGGTTTGGCAAGTCTCGCAACGCGCTCTGCGGGAACGGATATGAAGGGAGATTGCCGGCTATGTCTGGCAGGACGTAGGCCGTGGCGTTTAACTGTACGCTCGGCGTAATCAGGGAGCGAATGGACAAATCACAGAGCTTCTTGGATTGAGCTGCTACAGTCTGATTTAGGCCTGAAACCTGGGCCTGAATAAGGCGGAATGGCAACTGGATGATATTAAAGAGACGTTCCGTAATGAACGTCGCCTCGGAGCCCGAGTCGATCAGAGCGCGGGCACGGAAATTTGTCCCCCGGTGGCAGATGTTGATTATTGCCGTACCGAGAAGCACCGCTCTTGTTCCCGAAGCAAAATAGTTCTGAACGTTGGGCGGAGCGACGGAAGAAGCGTGGAAGTTGTTGTGGAAGTCAGCTCGCTGGGAGCTGGAGTCCCCCGATGCAGGAGCGTGTGGTGGCGGGCTCCACAAGTGAAGCAACTGTGGGAGCTTTGGCATTCCCGGAGCTGATGACCTCTAGCGAAACAGTTCAAGCACAGCTGCCTTTTTTTAATGCAGCTGGCTCGTGCATCCACGGTCATTTGTAGGAAGTGCAGACACAGTCGGATAGGATGGTTCTCTTTGGAACAGAGATCAACCGTTCTTCTCTTCGGACTCACTTGTGGCTGGAAGGAGTGAAACTTCCTTGGCACGGGACTGCCATGAGACCGGAACGGATTGGAGTTGCTTCCGGAGGGCTGCGGATTCAAGGAACCTTTGGACGATGGTGGAGTCGGATTGCCTTTGGAAGTGGACGGGTCGCTCTCCATGGCCTCTAGCGTCAAATAGCGCTGAGTGAGGAAGGCGTCGATTTCCGTCCATGGAGGCACCTCCTTCTTGTCTGTGACGGACGCTTCCCACAAAGACCGGGTCAACTTCGGCAACTTGGAGGCACAAATAGTAACGAGGAGGCTATCCCAGTTGTCGGTGCAGACCTTGGAGTGAGCAAGGGCGGTGAGGACCCCTTGCATCGTGCTTTGAAGCTCTTTTAAAGCTCGACTGGTCTCGGACTCGACGCGAGGCAAAAAGAGCAAAATATCTGGTTGGTCACCAGGAGCCGATTATTTTCATAACGGTTTCGAAGGGCCGACCATGCCGACTCGAAACCATCGTTTGTGAGCGGGGACTTCTCGTCTATGGCCTTCGGATCGCCACTTGTCTTCGCGGTGAGATGATACAACTTCTCTACCGGAGACAGCCTAGAATTATTTATGTAAATTGCAGTAAGTAAATCTCGAAAAGTAGGTCAACGGACGTAATCTCCTGCGAAGACCTCGATGTCGCAGGGAGGCAGTCGGCAGCCGCCCTGGTAGGTTTGCGGTGCAGACGGATGGACTGCTGTTTGGGCCAGCTGAGCATTGAGGTCGGCGAGGCACTGCTCAAATACCCCATAGCACTCGCCGTACTTCTCTCGGATGTCTTCTTGGACCCTTGGGTCCTCGTCAACCATCACTGCGGAGCAAGCTTTATATTCCGCCTCGACATCCGCCCACATACTCAGAATTTGTCCTCGGCGAACCTCGGAAAGAGATGCGGATGGAGCGGAAGTGATGCGCGCTTCCAAATGAGACAGCCGGCCAATGGCGGCGGCTAATTTTGCTCGTGCAGTAGTGGTGGCGAGTTGAGCCATTGTGATGGAAGGTCTCGAGCTGACGGGACTATTACCGAAAGAGCTGGTTGGATCGTCTTGGATCCGAGCTGGCACCTTGAGAGTGACGGGAGACGGGAAGAGAACCGACTTGGTCCTTGCAGCTGGGCTGCCACTGGCTGCTCTGGGACTTGATCTTTTGAGTGGGGGTAGTTCCTGACGCGGAAGAGGTGCGTAGCCGACGTGGAGAGGTCGCAGCCAAAAGCCCTTTGCTGTCCTTGTCACCCGTTGGCATACTACTCACACACGCAGAGGTTGGATGCGAAGTCGGATGCGGAATCCGCGGATTGGCGAAAGAACAGAAAAAAAAAACTACGGCTGGGCTGGGCACCACACGAGAAGGCACTAAATCCCTTCAACACACAAAAAGAACCCACTGCTGGAGGAATGGAAAGGAAAGGGCCTCGCGCGATGTTGGACAACAATTTTTAATACCAACTCGAATTATTTGTGGCCGCTCTGGATCGAGGTTCCCAAACAATGAGTGGATCAAATTGATACACGCCGAGGAGAGGAACGGTCACACTGGCTGTGGCAATATTTAAAAAAAAAAAATAAAAATATTGTTAGTGCGGCTTTTCTCCGTTTACCCTTTTGACGGACCTTTGCAGTGGGCGACTAATCTTCCTTATCTAGTGCGGATGGATTTTGGACGGAGTTGGTCGATTTCTTGCTCCCCATGTTATGCCGTGGAGGTGGTAGGGCCGATAGGATACACGAGCACGATGATCGGAGCCAAGAAATTAACTGCCACTGGTGTGGCGGAGACTATCGGAACGAATATGCAAAAAAAATAATAATTCCTTATACAGAAGCGGAACAAACGTGGGACTATGTATTTTGGATAATTCGTCAGCTTGAATTTATTTCTTGTCTTCAATTTGGTGTTTGTGATACCGATAGTTTTTCTTAAATTTTGTCACCTCTAATTTCCCACGGACATACGACAATTGGCACGAAAAAAAATGCGAAATCGCTGCGGAAATGCGCTGTGCCTGGGTGGAGGATAATTTGTTACGGAATTGGAGATAATATCACGTATTGTGGCGACCAAAGTTATTGCTGGAACGCGTAAACTGCTCGGAATCGCAGATTTTTATTGTTAAATGTATGTGGATATGGTTAGGTTAGGTTAACCCAGACGGCCCTCACGGGGCCACGGCCCTGGGGGGTATGAACCTTTCGAAAATATTTATGAGGTTTTGAAGTCCCTAAGGATTGAGGTGTTTTTGGCAAAGGCTAGCAGTTCCCCTGGCGTCCTCTTGGAGGCATCTTCCAGAGATGCCAGTACCGGGGCGCCCAGGTATATTCTCCTAGCCCTTGAGAGGGCCGGGCAGTTGCAGATGAGATGTTCCAGGGTTTCAGTTGCCCCGGATTCCTCGCATTTCCTGCAGTGGCCACTGTTGGTGATACCTAGTTTGACGGCATGTGCCGCGGCCAGACAGTGACCTGTGAGTATTCCCACCAACATTCTGCAGTCCTTCCGTGGGAGGTAGATCCGCACTGACTTTGTCGTGCTTAGGATATCTAGTGCCTCCCTGCTTGCCAAGACATTTCTGGAACTGACCGCCGACGACTGCATGGATCTTATCGCCGCCTGGTTGTCCACGAACAGGTTGATCACGTCATGTGGACGATCCGTAGACTGAGCAGCCTCTGCCGCTTTCCGTATGGCGAAGACTTCCGCCTGGAATATGCTGCATTGGTCCGGTAGCTTATAGGACAGCCTTATCTCAGGGTCTGTACAGTATATGCCTGCTCCTACTCCTCCTTCCATCTTGGAGCCATCAGTGTAGATGTTGAGGTGTTGAGTCTGGTCCCGACCCCTTTTCCAATCATCGGGTCCCATGTATGAGGTTGTTTTTACATCCAGGCCAGTTTGGGGGATCATGTAGTCAGATATACTGGTCATGTCTCGGCCAATTGAACTGTGCCCGAATCCTTGTAGAGACATATTGCCTGATGCTACTAAGCGTTGTGCCGCCTTTCCTGCAGTCAGTTGAGCGTGGATGTCCAGGGGGTCTATTCCGATTATGGTTTCGAGAGCTTTTGTTGGGGTTGACCTCAGCGCCCCCGTAATGCAGAGCAGTGCCTGCCGCTGGGTCCTTTCCATAAGCTTGTTGTACGTCTTCTTTGCTGTCGCTTGCCACCACACTAAGACTCCGTACAGCAGGGTCGGTCGCACCACCGAGATGTAGATCCAGTGCATTAGAGCGGGTGACAGGCCCCACGTGCTGCTAAGCATCTTCTTGGATGCGTATAGCGCAATGGTGGCCTTCTTCACCCTTTCCACCACATTGGGCCTCCATGCCAGCTTGCTATCCAGTACTATGCCGAGGTATTTGACTTGTTTTCGGGGTCAGCCTGGTTTTATCAATTTTCGGGGGGATCCATGCCGGTACCTTTTATCTCTTGGTAAAGAGGATGAGGTCCGTCTTGTCCGCGTTGATACTGAGTCCTACTTTTCCTGCCCACTCACATATCTCCCTGAGTGTTGATTCCATTATGGAGCTGAGGGTCGATGGACATACTCCCGTAATAATTATGCTTATGTCATCTGCATAGGCTGTTATTTTTGGGGCTCTCCTCTCAAATCTCTTTATTAAGTCGTCGACCACCAGGTTCCACAGGAGGGGCGACAGGACCCCACCTTGTGGTGTGCCTCTATGCGCCCCCCTCACCATGGAAGCGGTGCCCCACTCTGATTGCACCCGTCTGCAACTTAGAAGGTTCTTTATCCAGAGGTTGATTGCGGGATGTGTGTTGGTCGCTTCTAGGCGGTCCATAATAGCGTTCGTAGTGACGTTGTTGAATGCTCCGGATATGTCTACGAACACTCCTAGAGCATACTTGGATATGTGGATATGAGCGGAATGTATTTATGTATGTATATATATATTTGTATGTAATTTTGGAGATGCGGAGCCGCTCTTGCGAATTGGAATGCACATATGTTTTAGTAAATTGGGGTGCAGTTGGATTTTGTTGAATATATTTAATTTTTCACAACTCATGCCCAGACAAAACGGAATGGAAGAACTACCGTAGCACTGGTAGTTGGAGGCGATGGAACGGAGAACGGCCGGAATCGCCGATAATATGGCGTTGGCGAAAGAGAAGGAAGCACATGAGAGAGCGCGCGAGATAACAGAGCGCTGTTAACGCTGTTAACCGCGCTGCTGCCATAAACAAATGGTTATTTCAACACTTTTCCTTGTTTGTTTCTAGGTCTTAGCACTCTAGGTAATACATGTTCTTCTTTGTTTACAATTATATTTCGTTCGTTTGACAATTCTTCGTTTGGAATTGTTTCATTTAGTTCTGAATCATTATTTACAGGTTCATTTCTTGAATCTATATAATTATTTACAAGTTCATTTCTTGAATTTTTGACTGTATGTCTTATTTGATCAGTATGTCGCTTAATCGTTCTGTTGTTAGATAATATGCAGCAATATGAGCGTGAACCAGTCTTCTCTTTAATAATAGCAGGAAGAACTTTTATTAGGGTTCGAATAATCTCGAATAAAAACATTATCTCCTTCTTTAAAACTAACTGATATTTTTCCCTTTGAGTGAATTTTTTAAATTCATCCGTAGTAAATTGTCTACCGTTGTCACTGACAATTGTATTTACTATTCCGAAACGAGTAAATAATTCCCTTAACCTTTTAATAACATAGCTAGACGTTATGTTTTTGGTTTTAAAGACTTCAATCCACTTTGAAAACGAATCAATGAATCAACGAATCAACCATGTGAGATTCTTGTAGCGATTGCAAAATATTCTTTCTTAACTTTAGTAGAATTACCACTCTGTACCCCCATAATAAGCAATCATGATCTACTGTGAGCTCCGCCTCTCTGTTGGTATATGATATAAAATCATCCTCTTTTAATTCTTTAATCGTTCCTTGTTTTACTAAGTCACAAATTTTTGAAAGAGTTGGATCTCTCCTAGTTTCACGAGCTATATCTGTTAATGTGTGTTTGTGTGTGGGTTTTGGTATGCATACGTTACATAAACCGTCTACAAATTTGTCGTCGCAACTAGAACTTGAACCAGTTGGACTGCGGAGAGGGTTTCCTACGTCGAGTAAATGAGGGTCTGAAGACACGGCGACAGCCTCTGTTGATTGCAGTTGTAGAGAATGAGTGAACAGGCAGTGATGGTACTGTTTCTGATACTGATTTTATTCAACAAACTTAATTTCTATTTATAGGTAACAAAAGGTACAGAAAGTGCTGAGTCTAGTTAGAATATGGTAAAAGGGAATTGGAATTAATATTGAATTAATTTGGATTTAATATGATATTGTGTTATTGGGCAATTGTGATAGTCAGCAATTGCACCAGTGTTTTTGCCCTCTGACGAGCGATCGCATCGTTGGCAGAAATTGCTGCAGAAGCGGTTATTGTTGACTCAGCTACAATGCCTTGTCGTTTGTTATTATGTCTCCCGTTACATGGGTCGACCTGACTTATTCGATAAGTGTATATTATGTAATATTAATTACTGCATAAATATGCGACTGAACATTCTCCCGCCGTTGAACTGGTGTTCAACCATCGCCCAAGTCGACTGAAAAGCGGCGTGGAATGGGGATCGGCGGTGATGATCCGCGTGGCTCTGCTTGGTTGATTGTTGACGGCCTTGGGTTCCATGATTGATACTTCTTCCGTAGAATGAACGCAATAATCAATAGCATTGATATTGCTAGGGCAGCATAAGTAGCGATTTGATGATGCTGCACTGTGTTGAGATGGTGTGGCAGCCTTTGTTGATTGATTGCCACTAATTGCAGGCGTAAATCTTCCAATTCTTGAAGATAGTCTGATGTCTGGTTCTCTAATTGTGCAGTTGATGGCGAAGGGGGTGTCGTTGGTAAGCGTATGTCCCCAAATCGAGTGTAGGTTGATTTGACTTCACTGATTGTTGTGCTGAAGGTACTGATGCTTATTTCTGTATTGCGAGCAGTGCATCCAGGTGACAGTGAGAGCAAGCCAGTTCCTTCTAGTTGTATGGTTGATGGAGACCCGTTGCAAACTGCCTGAAGTCTCATTGTAGAGTGTGTTGCAAAAATCCATTTATTTGCTTGCTGAGTTTTGGACCACACCATGTCCGCCTTCGTGTGGGTCACTTCACATAAAGTTGCTGTTTTATTGTTAAACAGCTGAAACTCACAGCGATTGTCGACATTGAAGACTGTTTGATGATCAAAGCAGATGTATTCTGCTTTGAGTAGTTTAAAGCAGCGTCGAAATTCTTCTGGAGTAAATCCCATGAATTGATCTCGGTGAGTGTTTACAGTGATTATGGTTGTTTTGAGATTGAACAAGCTCCAACTTGTTGAGTCCCAGACCGGAATCGGCATGATACTGAAAACTTCGAGCTGAAATGTTGAAACTAACGGTAGTGTCACCTTGAAAATGACGTGTGTGGTAGTCAGTGTTCCTTCAGCGCGCATTAGCCTGTATAATTGTATCACATTTTGTGTTGTGACAGGCAACATTTGATCAGCTGGCAAGTGATCCCGGATTTGGTCTAGTTGCTCTCTTAATTGCTCAGGAGATACTAGCGTTGGGCTTATTGTCCGATGGTGAATGCCGATTAATACATCAGATATGTCAGACTGCATACGTTGAAGACTCGTTGTCAGCAGAGTTAGTTGTGCTGTGAGCCCTAGGTATGACTGAATTAGATGATCGCCATGATATGTTCCTCTTTCTCTGCTGATGGTTGCCACTTGTTGTTCCAATACCTTTAGGCGGTTGTCCATGGCTGACTTATCCTTCCTGATCACGTTCATTGTGGAGTCGACAATTGACGTTTGATTTCGTAGTAGATGTAGCAGAAAGTCTTCGTTGGTTTGTACCTTTTCGATTACTTTAGCCATTTTCTCAGCATATGTAGAGTCAAGTACACCGAATAGCTGGTGTGCCACGTTTCCTACTATATCCAGCGGTGATCTGCGTTGTCGAGAGGCCTTCATTAGCATATTTCCTGTTTGTAGTTCTTTGTACAAATGTTGAAAGTGTTGAAATATGGAGTTGCACGCTGGAACATTTTTTAGTTCAGGGCACATGTGTCTTAGTTCGGACATTCCGGCTGACATGACTTGCATATCCTTCCAATATGGATCCAAGTCGTAGTATACAATCATGGTCCATTCGGAAGTGGTCATTCTTGAGGTTCCAAGTTTCTCATAGAATATTCCAGGCTTGTTTGCAAATTGCGTCACATTTATTGATTGTGAAAATGCTAATGGCAGCATGAGAAGTAGCACTACCAATGTGGATGTTAGTGTAGGTAACCTTTTTCGCTGTGTTGGTGGCTCCTTTATTTCCGCAATGTCTTGAATAGCATTTTTGGAGCGTTTTGTTGCTACCTCCTCTGAGAATAATGGGGCGAGACGACTGATGGGGCGTTTGTATACGCCGGACGATGTTTTGACATCAACCACTCGTACATGGTTGTCTTGCCCAGGATAAGTTTTGATGATGCGACCCATTGGCCACTTCATTACTGGAAGGTTGTCTTCCTTCACCAAAACTAATAATCCTTCGGTCACGTTTGGAGCGGTGGTTTTCCATTTATGGCGAGTTTGTAGTTCGTGGAGGTATTCCGTAGACCATTGTTTCCAAAATGCATGTTTTAAGCGTGAAACCAATTCCCAGCGCTTAACCAGAGTTTTCTCTTGACGATAGGTGTGGACGTCAGATGCTGCGGTCAAAGGTTCACCGATCAGGAAATGCCCTGGAGTAAGCGCACTTGTATCCGTTGGATCATTTGACATTGGAGTTATGGGTCGGGAGTTCAGAATTGCTTCAATTTCGATTATGACTGTGTTCAGCTCCTCAAACGTCAAGGATGCTGTTTCTGTGGTTGTAACTAACAGCCTTTTCGCTGATTTTCCGCAGCTTCCCAGAGGCCGCCAAACGATGGGGCCCGAGGAGGAATGAATTTAAAATCCACTTGTTTTTTGTTGCAATGATTTGTGATCAGAGCATGTGCCTTTTCGCTAAATATTGCTTCTTTCAATTCCTTTAGCTTGTTATTTGCGCCGACGAAATTTGTTGCGTTGTCGCAATGAATAGTCTGACACTTCCCGCGTCTGCTAAGGAATCGCCGGAGTGCTGCCAAGAATGCATCTGTGGTTAAGTCACTTACTAACTCCAGATGTACAGCCTTTGTGGAGAAGCAGCAGAATACGGCAATGTATGCCTTATCTGGCCGTTTTCCTCGGATTTTATGGTGGATCATAATTGGTCCACAGTAGTCAACGCCTGCATTAAGGAATGGGCGTGCTTGCGTGACTCTTTGTGCTGGAAGATTGCCCATGATCTGGTGCATCAGCTTTGGTCTGGCTCTGGTGCATCTAATACAGCTATGTATGATGCTTCTAGCCATCGTCTTGTCGTTGATAATCCAATATTGTTGTCTTGCGATTGCCCTTAATGCTTGGGCACCGCAATGCAGATTTTCCTCATGAAGCTCACGCATAATCATTTTGACTATTGGGTCGTTGTACGGTAGCAGGATTGGATGTTTTGCATTGAACGGAATTTGAGCTTCTTCGAGTCTTCCGCCAACTCGGATGAGCTCATCATCTCCTAGTAAGGGAGATAACGAAATGATCGAACTCTTTTTATCCAATGTTTTATAGCGTTTTAATTGTTTTAAATCCGCTGTGAACTCAACTTGTTGAATTGTTCGTAGGATCATAGTGCGAGCACGCCTTAGTTCTCCTGCGCAAAGTGTCGTTGTAGGTGCTCTATTAGTTTTGTAGCAGAAGCGAAACATGTACGCTACAATACGTTGTAGTTTGTTGAACGAGTTGCTATGTCTGCATGTGTATAACTCTTCTCCGAGAGAGCTAGATGCGATTGGCAAGCTGACATGCTTAGCCTTTCTCTCGAGATTGCTGGGCTCAATGATGGGTGGTTTTGTCCATTTATCTTCTGATCCGTGCAAGAATAATGGTCCGTATAGCCATAGACTATGATCCCTTAGCTTGCTTGCTAAGATTCCTCTTGAAAGGACATCTGCTGCGTTGTTGGCTGATGAAACATGACGCCATTGTAATTGGTTCGTCAATGCCTGGATTTTGGCGATTCGATTTGCCACGAATGTGTGGTATGTGGACGCCGATGCGTTAATCCAGGACAGTACAGCGGTGGAATCAGTCCAGAAGATTCCTGATACTGTGTCAAGATTCATATGGAGATCCTTTCTAACTCGATTGGTGAGTTCGGCACTTAAAACTGCAGCGCACAGTTCTAGACGTGGTAGGGATTGTTTGGCGGTGGGTGCTACTCGAGATTTTGAGCATAATAGTCGTACAGAGACCTGATTGTTTTTGTAGGTGGCTCGTACGTACACTGCCGCGCCATAGGCTCGTTCCGATGCGTCTACAAAGGTATGTAGATCCTGGGTGACTGGCACTTTTCCATCATATACGTGCCGGGGAATCTCCATTGAGTTTAATGATTGTAGGTCCTCCCGGTACTCCTTCCATTCGTTTTGGAGTTGTAATGGCAGTTCATCGTCCCAATCGAGTTTAATCTCCCACAGCTGTTGCATAAATATTTTTGCCTTGACTATCACCGGGGCAAAGAGACCCAGTGGGTCAAAGATTTGGGCCAATTCTGAGCACACGACCCTTTTGGTGATGCGTGTTGCTTGGCTTTTTGTGGTTCGTCCTCGCAGTTGGTCTTGTTTTGGCATCCAAATGAGACCCAGCGTTTTCACGCTGTATTGCTCTAATGTTTCACCTAGTTTGACGTCGTTGACAATGTCCTCTTAGGGATTCCTTGCAAGAGCTGGTCGTTGTTGGAGCACCATTTGCGAAGTTTAAGACCGAACGGTAGCAATATTTTATTAAGTTCTTGTTGAACTTGTATCGCTTCCTGAATGGTATCCGCGCCAGTAAGACAGTCGTCCACATAGAAATCGTTCTTCAATGCAGCAGATCCAATAGGTAATCTGTGTTGGCTCCGAGTTGCCAAATGATCCAGACATTTCGTTGCCAGGAATGGAGCAGATGTGGTCCCATATGTGACTGTTTTTAAGCGATAGTAAATGATATCTTCAGATGGATTGTTTCTCCAGACTATCATCTGATGAAACTGATCCTCTGGACTTATCCACACTTGTCGGTACATTTTCTCGATGTCCGCTGTGAATACGTACTTATGTATACGAAAACGTAGTAGAATGGACATAAGTTCACTCTGAACTGTGGGTCCGGCATGCAGAATGTCGTTTAGAGACTTTCCACTTGTTGATTTGCATGATGCATCAAACACGACCCGTAACTTTGTGCTGGTGCTCTCAGGTTTGAGTACACAGTGGTGTGGTATGAAGTAGTGTCTCTCCGGCACTTGAGTTGCTGGGACCATCTTCATGTGTCCAAGTCCTTCATATTCATTCATAAATTCCACATAGTCTTTCCAGGTGTCTGGTGAAATCCGTCGCTCTAATGCCAGGAATCGTTTCGTTGCAGTTTCCAAAGACCCCCCCAGGGCTGAAGAGTGTTCGGAAAAAGGGAGTTTTACTATCAACCTGCCATCCGATGCTGTTTGTAAGTTCTCTATAAAGTGAGCTTCGCAATGTGCTTCGATTGGCGTGCGTGGTTTTTCTTCCGTCTCTAAATTGTCCAGAGTCCAGAATTTTTCCATTAGCTCGTGGAGTCCAATTGCACAAATGGATGCGGAGTTGTGTGCAGACCTGATTTTTCCTGCCACAATCCATCCCAATTTTGTATTTTGCAGCAACGGACCTCCTGACTTTGCCTGTTTTTGGTCTGGGAGTAGTTGCGAATAATAGTGTTCTGCTCCGATGAGCATGTCGACCTTTCCCGGTTTATAGAAATCCGGATCTGCCAATGGGCAATTGTTTGGTATGTTCAAGTTCATTTCATCGAGTGCCTGCGCTGGTTGATCAGCAATTATCTGAGGTAGTACGAATGCTTCAATTCTTTGCGTAAATCCGCCGTGAAGTGATTTTATTAGAACATTTACTCGTGCTCTGCTGGTCTTTGACTGACCTCCAATTCCTTCGATGCGTAATGTTGTATCATTAAGTTTTACTGACAACATTGATGCCATTCGTTCAGAGATCAGGTTGATCTGTGATCCTGAATCCAGCAAGGCTCTCTGTCCATTGTTTGCTTCTACTGCTACTTTTGCTGTAGCTAACAGGCTGTAATTATTGTTACTTGCTGCGCCAACCGTCGGTGCTCTTGGTTCTGTACTTACGCCCGATGGTATGTCCAAGTGCAGCAGTGTATTGTGTTTTTTGTCGCACTTGAAACATGTCCGACCTGGGCATGCATTTGTTTTGTGGCTTGTTTTAAAACAGTTGACACACAATTTCTGCTTTTGTACCCAATTTAGTCGTTCTGATGGTGATTTGGAGCGAAACTCATCGCATCCGTAGAGCCAATGGCTTGCCTTCTTGCAGAATGAGCAGAGAGGCGTCTTCGATTTTCCAGTGTTGTGCCTTTTGGCTCTTTCCTTGACATTTGTGTCTTTTTGCCTGTTCCTAGAAATCGAACTCTTTGTTCTAGGAACTGAAGCATTGTGTCCAAGGCCTGTATTTCCTTTGAGCTTCCCAATGATTGCTCGTACAAGGCTCTGTTAGTGACATCCAGCTTATTTTTGATGACGGCAATCAATATTGGATCCCATGTGGATATATTGATGCCCAATCCCTTTAGTGATGCCAGGGATTCGATAGTTGTAACGTACAACTCTTTTAATGACTTGGAGTCGTCATTAACTGTGTTATAATTTAGGAAGCGGTTCAATACCGTGCTAGCGACGTCTCTGGGATTGTTGTATGTATCAATCAGAATTTCCCAGGCGCTCAAATAATTTTCTTCCTTTAGATCGATATGTCGGATCAATCTTTCTGCCTCTCCAGTTACGGTTGTTTTCAGATACCACATCTTCCGAACTGTGGGCATGTTTGTTTCGTGTATCATACATGAAAACAGGTCATAGAACTGGGACCATTTCAGTATGTCCCCATCAAACTTGGGAATGTTAATGCGTGGAAGCTGCACGTCATTATTGTTTGATGTGGCTGGTTTTGCCAATGCACTTTGAACCTCTTTTTCCAGGGTCAGGTAGGCTTCCATGTTGTATCCTCCTTCCTCTGGGTTATCGTATTCTTCGTGAATAGTAAAATGGACTTCTTGTGCTTGAGTCCATAGTGATTTTATCAAATCACTTGATGTACGTCCTCCCGCCTCTGAGAATTGTCTCAGAATGCGTTTTATGGACGCTACTATGGCCTTTTGTCGGCGACATAGTGAAGGCAATTTGCTGTAAACTTCCGTTGGATGCTGGCTCTGATCATTCGATTGTGGTTCGTCATTTTTACCCACCTGAGCACTTGATGCCTGATTTAGCTTGTCCATGCTTTCAGTAAGCATCGCAACGTACGTTTTTAGTGTTTTACGCAAGTCCTCACGAAATTTAACGTGGTGGTCGGTCTTATATGCCTTTGATATCTTGGTGTCGATTTCGTTAAATCTGTTCCATGCATCCTCGAGAGCCGCCTTTTTTGTTTGGAAGTACGTTATATTCTGTTTCCTTTCTGAAGAGTCTTTTTTGAAGTTCCTTATTATCTTCGAAATTTCATCTCCAATTTCTTGCTGCTCATTTAATGCCTCTGTGGCGGCAGCGTGTTCCTCCTTGTGGGAATCCATTTCGCCTCTTACTTATACTTTGACCCGTTGGGAGTATTTTATTCGCTTTGCAGCTGGATACGCTCCTATTCGCAACCGATGTGGTACAAAGTATAAGTACAGACGACGTACTGGATGGAGGTTTTGTGCTGGTGAAACGCACTTGTGATCTTGATCTTATTAATCGTTGATCTTGTTGGCTTATGATCTGAAAGTGACAGATCTGCCAATTTGTTCTACTATTGGTAGGAGATTCTACCGTAAGTATGTGGCTTGTTGCCAGTTTGTATTGAAAAGTCCTGGTGACTTCTTCAGTTTGATCTGCAGGTTTTCCTGCGTTGGGGTCACCAAATGTTAATGTGTGTTTGTGTGTGTGTTTTGGTATGCATACGGTACATAAACCGTCTACAAATTTGTCGTCGCAACTAGAACTTGAACCAGTTGGACTGCGGAGGGGGTTTCCTACGTCGAGCAAATGAGGGTCTGAAGACACGGCGACAGCCTCTGTTGATTGCAGTTGTAGAGAATGAGTGAACAGGCAGTGATGGTACTGTTTCTGATACTGATTTTATTCAACAAACTTAATTTCTATTTATAGGTAACAAAAGGTACAGAAAGTGCTGAGTCTAGTTAGAATATGGTAAAAGGGAATTGGAATTAATATTGAATTAATTTGGATTTAATATGATATTGTGTTATTGGGCAATTGTGATAGTCAGCAATTGCACCAGTGTTTTTGCCCTCTGACGAGCGATCGCATCGTTGGCAGAAATTGCTGCAGAAGCGGTTATTGTTGACTCAGCTACAATGCCTTGTCGTTTGTTATTATGTCTCCCGTTACATGGGTCGACCTGACTTATTCGATAAGTGTATATTATGTAATATTAATTACTGCATAAATATGCGACTGAACAATATCCTTGAAGTCAAGGCAGAGAACATTATTTTCTTCAATGTAATTAAACCGTGTTCAGTAAAATTTTCTTTTACTTAAATTTTTGGTATTCGAGATTAATTGTCTGCCTCATTCGAATCTCCTTTTACATACTCAATCCTGTAATTAAATCCGGACAGAATGAAAGCCCATCGTTGCATTCGTGTTGCTGCCATTATAGGTAACCCTTTGTTTTCACTGAAGATTGAAATGAGAGGCTTGTGAAAACCAAAAGAAATTTCCAACTAAGTACGGTTTTAACTTTGAAACACAAAAAATAATTGCAAGTGCTTCTTTTTCAAGCGTACTATATTTTTGTTTTGTCTTTGATAAAGCTCTTGATATAAAGGCAATCGGTTTAAGCTTATTCTTTAAGAATTCATGTGAAAGAATACCAGCCTTATTTGACGCATCTGTGGTAAGTACAATGGTAGTTTTGGATTGAAATGTACCAAAACTTTATCCGAAGTTACATCCGCCTTAATAGTGTCATAAGCCACTTGGCAGTTTATAGGCCATTCGAATTTAACGTTCTTCTGTAGTAAATGCTATAAAGGAATCAGTTTCTCAGCAAACTTTTCAATAAATTTAGAATAATAGTTTACCATACCAAGGAACGCCCTCAATTCAGTTATATTATTTTGAATTGGTGCCTTCAAGACAGATTCTGTTCTTTTTTTGTTTTTACTTAGTCCAAATTTATCAATAGGGAATGCCAAATAAGAAATTCCTGTTTTAAAAAATTCACATTTTCTTAGATTAAGTTTAAAGCCTGCTGTTTCTAGTTTTCGCAGTACTGTCTTTAAATTGTAAATGTGTTCAGACTATAGCTCGCAAAAAAAGGTCAACACTTTCAGGGTGTCTGAAAAAAACCTCCCATTACCGGACACATTGCGAATGGAGCCAGAAAAGACACGATCGAATCTGTCTTTGCTCATTTCGCTCTTCGCTCAAGCAAAGACCCGATTTTGCAATTATGTTTTGTTACTGTTTTTTACTGAGCAACGACGCCACGAGCGAACGAAAAAGTGTCTTTTGTGTTTACATGCGTGTTAGTGTGTGGTGCCGCCTATGGCAACGAAAATCCAAATTCCTTATAAGTGGTTAGGCTTAACTCTGTTTCATACCAAATTTACCTACACAATAATATGCATGATCGATTTTTCAGAAATTATTGGGGCATAAATACTAACAGACACTTTTTTGATCTGCTCATCTACAGACACTTTTTCTGCGAGCGCTTGATCAAATGTGCCTCTTTAAGTTGTTATTGTGAGACACGAGCGTGTCTCGGCTCAACCCGAAGACACGAAGCAGATAACACAAGCGAAGACGACAAAAGTGTTCTGCTCAGAGCGGTAGCGAGTGTCCGTGGTGTTTTTCTGTTTACACCAGCGGGTGTTCGCGACGCAGCAACACTGACGATGCGCTTGTGTTGCCGCCTCTCATTAAGTAGCTCACACACTCCCATCCCTACACATTACCTACCCACATCCCATCCCCAACACTCACCTCACACCGGGCCGGACTAAGGTGTCACTCGACCCGTGCCAAGAGTCAGCCTGGCTGGGGGCCCGGTACAAAACTAGTCCAGTCGTGAACGGAGAGCTCAGGGACTTGGCAGCCCCCTGTTCTAATTATGCCTTACCCGGGTAAAGAAGAGCTCTGCCGGGGTGGACCGTTCCCCTTCTCTGCAGCTCGTGGGAACTACATGGATAAAAATGATAGTATATACAAAAAAAAAAAACAAAAATGAGAGAGGCACTCCCCAAATGCCGGCTGGAAGCAATCCCAAGCGGGAGAAGGCAGCGGCCCAAAGGCCTGGCCCGATCCGCTCAGATGCAGGAAAGACCTGCACGGTGAAAGACGCGGGTATGAACCCAAGTGGGTCCCATCCCAAATCTGGGATGGGTGGTAAATCAACACCCAAAACTGATACCATGGAAGGGCAGCTAAGCCATATTGCGGCTGCCCAACCTTCCGGTGAAGCTGCGGGTGATGGCTTGCCATCAACCAGTATCCAAGCCAAACAATTTAGCTATGCCGAAAAGAGGAGTGCTGGGCACATACTCCATCGGCAGAACGCCAGTAAAGAAGCTAGCCCAACAGTAGACTGGCTGAAAAAGGTGGAATGGGCCTCGGCGGTGCTACCCAACTTCAGTGTGGAGCCACAGAAGGTGGCTGCACAGCCGAAAAGGCAGAGCTCGCAAGAGACGCCCGGACCTGCCGCGAAGCGCTCCAAAGTGCTCCCTAACGTATCCTTCGCGCAGATTGCCAAGGAGAGGACGCTGATAGGCGTTCTCGACAACGGCAGCGCGGAGGGAAAAATACCCAGAAGCCAATGGAAGTGGGTGGAAGCGGCACTGGCCGACCGCTGCTTCGAGCTTCTTGAGAAGGATCCCGGGCCACCCCCAGTCTGCAAAGACATGGGATGGTTCCAGGGAAGCATCAAAGTGGTAGCCTGCGAAGATGAGCGCTCCGTGAAGCTTTACAAAGCTGCAGTGGCGCAAATCGGAGAAGTCTACGCTGGGGCGTAGCTCGTCGCTGTGGACTGGAGCGAGGTGCCCAGTAGACCAAGGGCTCGCATATGGGTGCCGGCCACTTTTAAGGAGCCCGAGCGGATCCTCAGGATGTTGCACAGATGCAACCCAACATTGCCAACCACAGACTGGAAGGTGGTCAAAGTGGAGGCATCGAAAGGCCCCACAAACCAGGCAGTGATATTCCTGAATAAGGAGTCACTAGCCCCGATCGAGGCAGCCAAGGGAGAGCTCAACTTCGGGTTCAGCTCGGTGACCATGAAGGTCTACAAGTCGGATGCAGTGGCCGAGGCGCGCCCTGTCAACAACCCAGTTGAGCGGGACGTTGCCTCGGAGATCGAGGCACCCGACGTAGACCCGGAGCCGGCCCTGAAGAGCTACTCCTCGGAGACGGAGCTGATGCTCGAATTTGAGGCGTTGTGTCGTGACGAGATTCTCGACGACTCTGACGCCGACATAACAGTGGTGGAGAGTAACTCTAATGAAGTCTCTGAGGCTTCTGCAGATAAATCTCCACCACTGTAAAGCAGCATCCGCTGCCCTAATACTCCGCTTAGTCGCGAGCGGAGGGGACATAGTCCTAATCCAAGAGCCTTGGGTGGTAGTAGGCAAGGTCTGTGTATTAGCGACGAAGCTGATTGTAGCCCAAACTGAAGGTAAAATTAGAACCTGCATACTAGCAAGAAAGCACCTAAATATCTTTCTGCTCCACAATTTTAGCAATGGCGACAACAATAAGGCTAGCCTAGAGCTACAGGGGACACGCCTGAACCAGGTGTCGTCCTACATGGCTACATAGAGGACCACTCCTTCTCAGACCACAGGTACATCGAGACTATACTAACCCCAGGAAAGCCAACTGGGATATATATAGTGCAAAAATGGGGGAATTACTCCCTCCCAAAACACCAAAATGCCCAGACACACAAGACGATCTTAATCGTCTTGTGGACAGCTTCATGGAAGCTTGCAATAAGGCCTTCGTGGCAGCCTGCCCCTTAACCAAACCAAGAGGGAAAAAGAAACCCCCCTGGTGGTCTAAACAAATAGACACCCTCCGGAAAGACTGCAGGACTCTCTTTAACAGAGCCAAGAGCAGCAGCGAGGAAGCGCACTGGGAAAATTACAAAAGCAAATTAACCCTATACAAAAAAGAAACTAGGAGAGCAAAAAGGGCCTCTTGGCAAAAATTTTGCTCCGAAATAGAAGACACGTCAGAAGCCGCAAGGCTACGCAATACCCTGTCAAAAACATCCCCCTCGGTGGGATATCTCAAGAGAATGGATGGTACGTGGACAAACTCTAGTGAGGACTCCCTACATATTCTACTCGATACTCATTTCCCTGGGTGCACGACCATCGAGCCGGCAGACACCCCAAGTGAAGGCCCGGAAACCTCGATGGAGCACATCCTCACAAAACGGAATATTAGCTGGGCAGTAAACAGCTTTAAATCCTTCAAATCGCCTGGTCCAGACCAAGTCATTCCGGCTCAGTTACAAAAAGCCGTGGTCATGGCCATCAACTGGCTGCAAAGTATCTTTAGGAAGATACTGACAGTGGGAAAAATCCCCCGCGCTTGGCTAAAGGCTAAAGTAGTCTTTATCCCCAAAGCAGGGAAACCCTCACACACAACCCCAAAAGACTTCAGACCAATAAGTCTATCGTCCTTTCTTCTCAAAACCTTTGAGAGACTAGTCGGGCTGCAGCTGAGAACAACCATAAATCCTCAGTAGCTGTCAGGCGCACAACATGCCTACCGAAAAGGAAAATCCACGGAAACGGCACTCCATGAAGTAATCTCGACAGTAGAGAAATCCCTACACATCAAAGAATACTCCTTAATAGCTTTCCTAGATATCGAGGGAGCCTTTAACAACGTCATATTGGGAGCCATCACAGAGGCCCTGACTGACCTGGGAGTGGATCGTCACTTGGTGATGCTCATAGATCAATTGCTCACATGCAGGACGGTGACATCATCAATGGGATCGTCCACTCAGTCAAGGTATGTCAACAGAGGCACCCCGCAAGGTGGTGTCCTGTCCCCCCTTCTATGGAACATAGCAGTCAACAAGATTCTGTGTGACCTGGAAGGGGAGGGCTGCAAGGTGGTAGCATACGCGGATGACGTTGCCATTATCTTCTCGGGAAAATTCCCTCAAACACTCTGCGATCAAATGACCGCAAAGCTCGCGCGACTGTCAGAATGGACAAAGTCGCGTGGACTGGGAGTTAATCCCTCTAAAACGGAACTTGTGTTGTTTACAACCAAATACAAAATCCCGTCTCTCAACCCCCCAATACTAAACGGATGCAGGCTCTCCTTCAGCGACAGCGCCAGTTACTTGGTGACTGTAATTGGGGTTGGTAATTGACAAAAAGCTTAGCTGGAACCTGAGCATCAAAGACAGAGTGAAGAAGGCTACGATAGCCCTCTACACTTGCAAGAAGGCCATTGGGCTAAAATGGGGCATGAACCCAAGAATAGTCCAATGGATTTACCTGGCAATAGTTAGACCAATACTACTCTACGGAGTCGCAGTGTGGTGGCCTGCCCTATCGAAGGGGACCATCACTAAACAACTGGGCAACTGGACCTTGCAGGTAAGGAGCAGGCAGAAATGGCAGCAGTCCGTCTTAGAGACTCTGACCAATGGGTGTCACATCACACCGGCCATGCGTCCATCCTAAATGGAAACAAAATCGTCCCCACAAGAACGGACTACTGCGTTCCGAGGGAGTATACAGTTACCCCTTTTGTAACAATCATCCCTCACAGAACCAACTGGCTCGAGGGACCACCTAGCCCAGATGGAGCCATTCATATCTTTACTGATGGCTCAAAGCTGGACAACAAAGTCGGAGGAGGAATCTACTCCGAACATCTAAATATAAGACACTCTTTTAGGCTCCCAGATCACTGCAGTGTCTTCCAAGCGGAAGTCATAGCGATCAGGGAAGCTTTGAGCTGCCTTCAGGAACGTGCCCCTACGGCAACTTATATAAATATCTATAGTGATAGCCAAGCTGCGATCAAATCACTGAGTGCGATAAAAACAATCTCGGCTACCGTGGCAAACTGTTGCAAATCTCTCCATGAGATGGCTTATCAGTTTTTCATCAGCCTAATATGGGTCCCGGGCCACCAGGATATTGAAGGCAACTGTATAGCAGACGAGCTGGCCAGAGCTGATACAACAATCCCCCTTCTCCATGATAAGGAGGATATTCATATGCCAATGGCCACCTGCAAGCTCAAAATAAAAGAACATTTTAAGCAACTAATAAATGACAGATGGCAAACAGTGCCACTATGTCGCATAACTCGGCAAACATGGCCTAACATTACTGGGAAGCGCACCGATGAGCCCTGCAAACTCAGTAGGGGCAGGTGCAGCTCAGTCATACGCTCCCTTACGGGACATTGGCTAATAGGCACCCATGCTAACAGGCTGGGTGCCCCCTACAACGACTTCTGTCGGAGCTGTAGAGATGAGGACGAGGAGGAGACTGTGGAACACCTGTTCTGCTCCTGTCCGGCTCTCAGTAGAAGGAGACTTCAATAATTGGGTGCACCTTTCCTAATTGACATTTCTGACATGTCTACAATCAGTCCCAGACGGATCGCAGGCTTCATAAGGGCATCCGGATGGGACAACGGATAACATAGTGTCTCACGAGGGAAGAGGGAACGGCCTATGCGGTATCACAACGGGCCGAAGCCGGCCTAGGTGTGTCGGGTTTCTGACGATATAAAATATTTATTTATGGTAATTTTGTAGTCGCCACAGATTCATTGGTCCCCATTTGGTTTTAGTATTGGGACAAGTGGTGTACCCCATTCGGTATTATCCACAGGTTCTAGGACATCGTTTGCAATCAAATTTCTCAAGTCATTTTCAATTTTATCTTTCCATGCTAATGGAACGGGACGCGGCTTAAAGAATGTTAGTTTCGCATCATTGTCAATAGGTAAAGATATTTTCGCTAATTTATATTCACCCAGCTTACTATCAAATACACTGACGAGCAAAACTGTAACACGATGTCAGTAGTCTCACTTCAACGGTCTGTATCTTCTGTTCTCTTTTATGCATGCTGAAGATCTTAATCTTGTTTTGTTGGCGATTAAGTCTACTATGTTTTCTAAAAATGTTTGCAATTTGATATGCCGGGAGAAATATGCCAAGCCAAAATGTAAAAAAAGTCAAATGTTACAGTTTTGCACTGCATCTATAATTTAAATGAATATTTTTATTGAAATTTTTTTAGTAATGTGTCCACATCCCTTTTGATTTTTCGAGTTCCTTAATGCGATTTGGCATACTTTGGGTGTATCGTTGCACAAATTCAGGGGGTTTAGAGTACCAAACGTCCTTTGTCCTCTCCCACAGTTCCCTCATTCCAGTTGGAGGGATCGCATATTTCGCCAGCTGCGATTTGATATGGCTCCATAAATTTTCAATTGGGTTCATGTCTGGAGATTGTGGTTGCCACTTCATACATTGAAATTTTGCTTCAATATCCAATTTTTTTACCAAAATAGACGTGTGCTTTGGGTCATTGTCTTGCTGAAAAATACATTTTTCGGCAGAAAGACCCATGTTCCCGATCGCATCTGGCAGATTCTGTTGCAGAATGTTTAAATACTGCTCTTTTCGCATTATGCCATCAATTAAAATCAAAGGACCAACTGTATTTTTATGTATACATCCCCAAACCATGATTGAGCCACAACCGTGCTTAACGGTTTGCCGCACAGTACTAGGGGACTGGATATTGGGATCTCTAGTCCAATACCAGGAGTGTCTGACTCAAAACGAGTAATTTTTGTTTTATCTGAACCATATAAACTTATACCACAGTCCAGTCACCAGTCACCAAAACCAACTTAAAGTCAGCGTCAAGCACGATTATGGTTTGGGGTGTTTTTATAAAAATGGAGTTGGTCCCTTGGTGTTAATTGATGGAACAGTATGAAAGGAATAGTATTTAAGCATTCTGCAACAGAATCTTCCAGAATATGGGTCTTGGTGGTGAAAAGTGCATTTTTCAGCTAGAAAATGACCCAAAACACACGTCCCGTTTGGTCAAAAATTTGGTGTCATGGCAAAAATTTAATTCCATGAAGTATCCACCATAATCTCCCGATATAAATCTTATTTTAAAATGTATGGAACCATCTAAAATCGCAGCTGCTGAAATATGCGGTCTCTTTAAGTGCAATGATGGAGTTGTGGAAGAGAAAAAGGATGTATGGTACGCTATTCAACCTGCAATGGTGCAACACTACACCCACAAAATGGCAAATCGCATAGGAGAACTAAAAAAATTAAAAGGGCTGTGGACACCTTATTAAAAAATTATTAATAAAAATATTTGTTTAAAATATAGCCGCAGTACAAAACTGTACATTTATGTTTGGCAAATTTCTTCCGGCCTATCAAATGGTTTCAAATTTTCAAAAAACCTAGCTAAATGATTCACCAACAAAACAAGACTAATATCTTTAGCATGCATAAAACAGAAGACAAGCTACAGACCGTTAAAGTGAGAGTATTGAATTAGTGTTACAGTTTTGCTCGTCAGTGTATTTCAGAAAATTCGTTTGTACTGTGCATGATTCTCAGAAAAAGAGAAAAAAATTGGTTTTTTTAATTTTCGTAGAATTTGTATAAATTTTTATCGATTTGGCGGGAAATTTAAGCGCATTACGTTAGGAGTTACACTCGCGAGTTTCAGAACACAGTCAGCTGGGAAGAAAGCTCGTAAACTCGATCGTTTTAGGTTGGAGCGAGAATAGGTTCTTGACGAGCTCAGCAAATTTTCTTTTCCTATTTGATCGTACCCGCGATACTGACCAGACCTAACTTCTCGTATCGAAATTAAATTACGCGCTTAACCCAGTCTAATAGTATAAGTCTCAAATATTCAAAGAGCAATCTCGAAATATTTAAGGCATCCGTGGAAATTTTAAATAAATCTTCGTGAAGAATTGTTTTGTAAGTGGTCTATAGTTCGGCCAGGTAAATATTTCGTGGAAGATGTTAGGGAGTCACATGGAATTTATAAGACTATATTCCAGAACAGATTTTGGTTCAAAGCAGGCGCTTTTAAAACATTTCTGTGCCCAACAAAAGCATAGCGAAGGAAAATAATACACACGGTTTTGAAGAAAAAGGTGAGAAATAAGGGATTTTTATAGTCTAAGACAATTTTCTGACCTAACCTCTCCTCATAGACCAGATCAGGCTCAAGTCAGGGGCAGAAGAACCCGTGGAAAGGGCCAAGCTCCCCGACGCAACTTTCTTTGGCAGACCAGCAGCCGCAGCAACGTTACATATGCGCAGTCTGAGTTTGTTTGATTGTCATTAGCGGGAGAGCAGGGTTAACGACCGGAGCAGAACGTTTTGAAAACGGAATACCGGAGCAAGCAGAAGAAGGCGAAGCAGCAGCAATTAGAGAATTAGTGAAAATTTGGGGTTGGTTAAAAGAAATTCGCAATTACATCAAAAAGAAGATATGTAAACGAAGATCACCAACACATGTACAACCGGATAAAAGAATAAAGTGTCAAGTAACTAAAACATGCAAAGTGTGTGAAAAGGCAAAGTGAAAATAAACCAGTGAAGCGAGACTTGTAATGCTCTATCACCCCAAACTAATTACCTAAATTTAAAATCAATCATAAAGTCAAACCGATCTTCGAGAAGGCCTTCTACGATAAATCTGGGTGAGTCCAACAGACCGAATAAAAACAATCAATAAAAACCAAAAGAAATTAACTATGTAAAAGAAAACGTGGAAACCGACATACCCGTCTCTGTGAGATAGAGTGTGCGGTCGAAAAGAAGAGGTGACGAAAGAGAGTTAACAGAGATAACGATGCAATCCGCAAAGCACCTGCACCGATTTTTGGCGTGTTTGTTTTGATTTTGCGTTTGCTGACTTTCCTCGTTTTATTTGTTTCACTTTGATACAAGAAAACCTTAACCCCTTATGATATATTTGCATTGACTTGATTTTTCTATATTATTATTAATTTTTATATATTATGTTATTTAATTTAATTTAATTAAAACTTCTTTTTAGCGGTTGTATATGTGAAAGTGAATTTGAGCAAAAGCAACGAGATTACAAATTATTAAGAATAGAATTTATCAAAGATAATTGTTTAAGCCAATAATAATGAAGTTAGGGTATAAAAGTCTAGTTATGGAAGCAAAAGAATATTATTATGAATTATTTAAGTGGTGTTTGCTTATTAAATGAGTTATGAATATTAAATGTAATGGTTCCAAGTAATAAGTTTTGTGTGAAAATTATGGAGTAAATAAAATAATTAATATTTCCTTAAAGTAATGTGAAGAAAATGAGAGAGAAGAGATATCGTTTTTGGGTGTATTAGTGAGAAATTGAAGAGAGTAGAGTCTGGTTCAAAGTTAATCATTTGGCATTCGTTGTGAGTCGCGTTGCACTTTGCATTGCGTGGATTGATGGAAGTAAACATTAAGGCAAGGGACATTATTAAATGTGTACTCTGAGGTTGGAGATGGAATGGGTCAAGAACCCCCCCACAGGCTGTTTTGCTAGCTGTGTCCCATCGACCTTCTTCACTGCCAACAGGATACTCAGGGAACGGTCAACGTTAAGACCGGCCTCGCGCTACGGTCTGCATTGTGCTATATGCATAAAGGGGTTTGGTACATCACACGTTCTTAATTTAATCGGTGATTATGCTTGATTGACTGAATTAACTTGAACAAGTTCAAACCCAAACTTCCTAAGAAAATTTCTTCCATATAAAGGAGTATTGTTGTTATTCGTAACTACTAGTTTAACTTTTATCTTGGTTCCATTACACTCAATTGCCTCATAATATTCACCACATATTTTTTATACCCGTACTCGAAAAGAGTTTAGGGGGCATATTAGATTTGTGGTAAAATGGATGTGTGTAACGCAGAGAAGGAAACGTTTCCGACCATATAAAGTATATATATTCTTGATCAGCATCAAGAATATCTTGTTTGTCGCCTGGATCTCAGAGACTATAAGAGCTAGGGCAACCAAATTTGGTTTCCTGACTCATGAGATATCAAACTGCCACAAGGGTATTTAAAAATGCCGTAGATGCGCAGTTTCGTAGAGAATGCCCATATCTACCAGACAGCCGAATCTGAATCAGATCGGATCATAATTATAGCCAGAATAAAGATATTTTCAGTTGCTTCCCCCCGCCTGCACAAGCAAGAGACCAACTACTCATTCTCTTTCCCGCTCTGCCTCGTTATGTACGCGAGCGCCCTCCAGTAGAGGAGATGTAGAATATAATAGGTATATCTATAATCTACATGTTAGATGTATAATATACATAGTAGATGTAGATACCAGATGTAGCAAAAAAATGTAAAATGTTTTTTTTTAGCCAGGAATTTTGCCAGGAACTGAACGAGAAGGATAAGCTATTCACAGCACTTTTGGTTCTTTTAGAGTTTTTAATAGTTTTATTTATTCGTGTCGGGTTATTATTATGGTTACTTAGTTAGTTTTTTTGTTGGGCCGCGGCGGTTGACTGCCAATTGACTGCCGATTGACTATGGCTGATGGACTGCCTATCGACTCAAAAGCGAACTCGAAAGTTAACTGTCGATTTGCGAACTCCTAGCGAACTCGAAAACGAACTGCAAGCGAACTCAAAGCGAACTGCTAGCGAACTCCAAGTGAACTCCTTTAGTACAGGGAGAACTCAGATGTATATAAATATAGCGTTTTCCTTTTTTGATAGGGCCAGTGCTGCTATGTATGGGACATTGCTCCTAGGCGTGCTCGGGTTTCGCTTTAGCGTGTTGATCGGCACTTTTCCATGCAATTGGTTGTATTTTACTGCGTGGGGTGATCGCATTTCCTTGACGTTCGATGTGCTGAGTCCTCGGTTTTTCTTTCTGCCGGCCGCTCGTGTGCTGAGGTTTGTTTGTTATTTTTCTTTATTTTGTCTCTTGCTGTTCCCATTTTCATGGATTTCAGCACACGTTCCAGAGTTTTCATTTTGTTGGGTGTTGACTTCGTCATTTGAGAGCTTTGGTTACTTGGTTTTGCAGTGGGAGCTGGTTATATAATCTTCGCCAACGTCTTTCCGTCGATTGGCCGCGCGTGTGCTGAGTTCGCGCTTTTCTTTCTTTCTTCGGTCGACGTCTTTCTGTCTTTCGACCTGTGCTCCGTCTTCGAATTTGTTGGTGTTGATATATTCCCCTTGCAGTAGCGTTGGTTGCACCGACTGCTTGTGTCGAACCATGGGATCCATGGTTCGTTACACTTGAAGCATCAGATTCTGATACTGTAACGAACCATGGTTCTATCCATGGCTCGCCACAAACAGCGGAGTGTCAGCGCATCCACGCTGGTCGGAAACCATAATCTAACTGATATACACAGAGCCAACGTATCATGGTCTAGCCACGGTTCTCCACAACTAGCGGTGTGTCAGCACCTCCGGAAAATAAAATAGTCTTAAGCAACGCACGCAATTACTAAAATTAAGGACTCGCGATCAACCACTCTACCCATTCTTGTCCACACATCAATTTAAAACAGCACACCTCTTGCATTATTTCGCAATCAGCGAAGACAGCACTAAAATCTCAGTCACCCATTTCTTTGCGATATTTCGCAACCACTCGGCCTCAAATTACACTAGTCAACACTAGAATTAGGCTGTGGCCCAAAATGACTTTTTCTTATAGATTTAGGGATCTAACATTTTTTAAGGAACTATGGTTTTTTTTATGGTTTTTTTTTTAAGAATTCTTTAAAATGTGGTATTATTTTAATGTTTTTTTTTCAGAAGTAGTGCTTTTATTTTTTAAATAACTTAAGTATCTTATATCTGATTGCATAGAACCTTGCAGTTCTGAAAAGCTGACGAATGCAGCTATAAATCCTAACCAAACACTTTGTATCTGCAGCTTAACGCCTGAAAGATATTAAGCTTTCAAATTCAAATGTCATCATTTTTTGGGGTACTTTTTTTTCGAAATTTTTAATTTGAAAACTCGGGAAAAGTCGAAAAAAAAAATTCTTGGCAAACATTTCTAGTTTTAGATAGACGCATTAATTAGTCGTCGTTTAAGGTATTGCTTATTAGAATCTATGGATGCTGTATTTGTCAGCTTTTTAGAACTGCAAAGTTCTATGCAACCAGATGTAAGATACTTAAGTTATGTGAAAAATAGAAGCACTACCTCTGAAAAAAACCATGAAAAACGAGAAGGAACATGTGAGTCGCTTCAGGAGACGCGACTCTACTTATACCCGTACTCAGTCAGTATATACATTTTTGAGCTTATGATTTTTAAGAATTTTAGAAAAAAAAAAAATTTTACATTTTACATTTTTTTGCTACATATGATATCTACATCTACATATACAATGTATATTCTACATCTAACATGTAGATTTTACATGTTCCAATTAGATTCTACATCTCCTCCGCTAGGGGTTGCTCGCGCACTGAACGCGGCAGAATGTGCGAGCGAGAAGGAAAATGAGATGCGTTGTCGTTTGCTGAAGTGGGCAGGAGAAGCAACTGAAAATTAATTTCTTCATTGTGGCTATAATTATGATCCGATCTGATTCAGATTCGACAATCTGGTAGATATGGTCATTCTCTAGGATACTGCCTTTTCAGTTTTATCGTATCTGTAAAAGTGTGCCTGCCACCGATTTTCGTCCTTTGTGTGGACGGAAGGGGGTGGGGCGAAATTTTGAAATACACTTGTAGCAGTGTGATATCACATGAGTCTGGAAACCAAATTTGGTTGCTCTAGCTTTTATAGTCTCTGAGATCCAGGCGCTCATCAAGACGGACGGACGGACAGACGGACGGACAGACGGACATGGCTATATAGACTCGGCTATTGATGCTGATCAAGAATATATATACTTTATGGGGTCGGAAACGTTTCCTTCTCTGCGTTGCACACATCCACTTTTACCACAAATCTAATATACCCCTTAACTCTTTTTTGAGTACGGGTATAAAAATACCAGATTTTAAAAATTCTTTAAAAAATGACACTATTAAAATAATAAGAAAGTACTAAAAAAATTTGTAAATTCCGAAATCTATCAGAAAAAGTCATTTTGTTTCACAGCCTAAATAACAAGTTACATTTTGTCGAGTAGTGTTATCGACCCAAATTCAGAATTAATTATTTCCGGGTCAAAGACAGACCGCGGAAAATCACGGTCACAGGTACGATCGCCAGCTGCTTAAAAGAGCCAAGATCGGCCGAAAAAGCAGTCCATCAGCCCGAACGCAAGACACTGCACTAGGCAGTCCATCAGCCCGAACGCAAGACCCTGCACTAGGCAGTCAATCAGCCTGAACACAAGACACTGCACTAGGCAGTCAAACCGCAAGACACAATACAGAGCAGTCCACTAGCCCACAGCACAACTAGAAAGATAAGCGGGTCTCGAATTCTAAAAAATTAAAACGAATAAAGGCATTAAATAATAAACAAAACAACAAAATTTACCGCGTCATCAATTTTCCCACCTTGCCTACTGCTCTTTCGGTCATTTCAAGGCCAGCCCCAAACCTTAATTTACAGCAGATCTACAATTTTCTTGTAGAGGACCCTGGTGCATATCCCAGCCTGAGATAGGTATCTTACAATAAATAATTTATAACTTTTCCTTTTTATTCTACTGTAAGATACCTATTTCAGGCTGGGATATGCATCAGCCTGTCCATTGTCTTCTACAAGAAATTTGTAGATGTATGGGCAGACACCCCAAGTGAAGGCCCGGAAACCTCGATGGTGCACATCCTCACAAAATGGAATATTAGCTGGGCAGTAAACAGCTTTAAATCCTTCAAATCGCTTGGCCCGGACCAAGTCATTCCGGCTCAGTTACAAAAAGCCGGGAACATGGCCATCAACTGGCTGCAAAGTATCTTCAGGAAGATACTGACAGTGGGAAAAATCCCCCGAGCTTGGCTAAAGGCTAAAATAGTCTTTATCCCCAAAGCAGGGAAACCCTCACACACAACCCCAAAAGACTTCAGACCAATAAGTCTATCGTCCTTTCTTCTCAAAACCTTTGAGAGACTAGTCGGGCTGCAGCTGAGGACAACCATAAATCCTCAGTGGCTGTCTGGCGCACAACATGCCTACCGAAAAGGAAAATCCACGGAAACGGCACTCCATGAAGTAATCTCGGCGGTAGAGAAATCTCTACACGTCAACGAATACTCCTTAATCGCTTTCCTAGACATTGAGGGAGCTTTTAACGACGTCATACCAGGAGCCATCACAGAGGCCCTGACTGACCTGGGAGTGGATCGTCACATGCTCATAGATCAATTGCTCACATGCAGGACAGTGACATCATCAATGGGATCGTCCACTCAGTCTAGGTATGTCAACAGAGGCACCCCGCAGGGTGGTGTCCTGTCTCCCCTTCTATGGAACATAGCAGTCAACCAGATTCTGTGTGACCTGGAAGGGGGGGGGCTGCAAGGTGATAGCATACGCGGACTACGTTGCCATTATTTTCTCGGGAAAATTCCCGCAAACACTCTGCGATCTAATGACCGCAAAGCTCGCGCGACTCTCAGAATGGACAGAGTCGCGTGGACTGGGAATTAATCCCTCTAAAACGGAACTTGTGTTGTTTACAACCAAATACAAAATCCCGTCCCTCAACCCCCCAATACTAAACGGATGCAGGCTCTCCTTCAGTGACAGCGCCAGTTACTTAGGGTTGGTAATTGACAAAAAACTTAGCTGGAACCTGAGCATCAAAGACAGAGTGAAGAAGGCTACGATAGCCCTCTACACTTTCAAGAAGGCCATTGGGCTAAAATGGGGCATGAACCCAAGAATAGTCCAATGGATATACCTGGCAATAGTAAGACCAATACTACTCTACGGAGTCGCAGTGTGGTGGCCTGCCCTATCGAAGGGGACCATCACTAAACAACTGGGCAAGGTGCAGCGCACTGCAGCCCTATGCATTAGTGGAGCTCTAAGCACAACACCAACGGATGCGCTAAATGCTATCCTATGCCTGCAGAGCCTTGACCTTGCAGGTAAGGAGCAGGCAGAAATGGCAGCAATCCGTCTTAGAGACTCTGACCAATGGGTGTCACATCACACCGGTCATGCGTCCATCCTAAATAGAAACAAAATCGTCCCCAAAAAAAACGGACTACTGCGTTCCGAGGGAGTATACAGATACCCCCTTCTAAACAATCATCCCTCACAGAAACATCTGGCTTGAGGGACCACCTGGTCCAAAGGGAGCCATTCGAAGCTTTACTGATGGCTCAAAGCTGGACAACAAGGTCGGAGGAGGAATCTACTCCAAACAGCTGAATATAAGACACTCTTTTAGGCTCCCAGATCACTGCAGTGTCTTCCAAGCGGAAGTCATAGCGATCAGGGAAGCCTTGAGCTGCCTTCAGGAACGTGCCCCTACGGCAACTTATATAAATATCTATAGTGATAGCCAAGCTGCGATCAAATCACTGAATGCGATAACAACAAGCTCGGCTACCGTGGCAAACTGTCGCAAATCTCTTCATGAGATGGCTTATCAGTTCGTCATCAGCCTAATATGGGTCCCGGGCCACCAGGACATTGAAGGCAACTGCATAGCGGACGAGCTGGCCAGAGCTGGTACAACAATCCCCCTTCTCCATGATAAGGAGGATATTCGTATGCCAATGGCCACCTGCAAGCTCAAAATAAAAGAACACTTTAAGCGATTAATAAATGACAGATGGCAAACTGTGTCACTATGTCGCATAACTCGGCAAACATGGCCTAACATTATTAGGAAGCGCACCGATGAGCTTTGCAAACTCAGTAGGAGTAGGTGCAGCTCAGTCATACGCTCCCTTACGGGACACTGGCTAATAGGCACACATGCAAACAGGCTGGGAGCCCCATATAACGACTTCTGTCGAAGCTGTAGAGATGAGGACGAGGAGGAGACTGTGGAACACCTGTTCTGCTCCTGTCCGGCTCTCAGTAGAAGGAGACTGCAATACTTGGGCGCTCCTTTTCTAATTGACATTTCGGACATGTCTACAATCAGTCCCAGACGGATCGCAGGCTTCATAAGGGCATCCGGATGGGATAATGGATAGCATAGGGTCTCACGAGGGAGAAGGGAACGATAAATGCGGTATCACAATGGGCCGAAACCGGCCTAGGTGTATCGGGTCTCTGACAATCCCGACAGCCGCCTCAACCTAACCTAACCTAACCATGGGAACTTAAGGTTCGGGGCTGGCCTTGAAATGTCCGAAAGAGCAGTAGGCAAGGTGGGAGAATTGATGACGCGATAATTTCTGTTGGTTTTGGTTATTATTAAATGCTTTTATTCGTTTTACTTGTGTGAAATTCGAGACCTGCTGGTCTTGCTAGAAGTGCTGTGGGCTGATGGACTGCTCAGTGTATTGTCTTGCGTTTGTGACTGCCTAAAGCAGTGTCCTGTGTTCGGGCTGGTGGACTGCCTAGTGCAGTGTCTTGGGTTTGGGCTGATGGACTGCCTAGTGCAGTGGCTTGGGTTTGGACTGATGGACTGCCTGCTTTTTCGTCCGATCTTGGCCCTTTTATGCAGCTGGCGATCGCACCTGAGATCCGGAAATAATTGCTTATTGCTAACTTATGATTATTGGGTGGCAATAATAGTGGGGCGTGGGAAGTGGGTCGCAGCTTGGTGCTTCGTTGACAATTGTTAGTGGGTCAGTGGGTTTGAGGAAATTGTTTTGCTGCGACTGCAGTTTGGAATTGAGTTTAGGATTGGTTTTGCATCGTGGAAGGTGATATTTGAATTGGGTCGATAATTTGAGGCCGAGTGGTTGCGAAATATCGCCAAGAAATGGGTGACCGACAATTTAGTGCTGTCTTCGCTGATTTCGAAATAATGCAAGAGGTGGGTTGTTTTAAATTGATGTGTGGACAAGAATGGGTAGAGTGGTTGATCGAGAGTCCTTAATTTTAGTAATTGCGTGTGTTGCTTAAGCCTATTTTATTTTCCGGAGGTGCTGACACACCGCTATTTGTGGAGAACCGTGGCTAGAGCCATGGTTCGTTGGCTCTGTGTATATCAGTTAGATTATTCTTCCCAACCGGCGTGGATGCGCTGACACTCCGCTGTTTGTGGCGAGCCATGGCTAGAATCAAGGTTCGTTACACTACATATGTAGGCCAAATGTCCAATTTTGATACAATAATGGCATTTGCTTTCTTTATATCGGCAGTCATTTGATCGGTGATTTCGCCAACCGCAGTGTAAACAAGATACAGTTGTATTTGTATTGCCGTTTGGCTCCCTCTGATTCTTTCGGTTGCTTACGTTTCTCTGTTGCGTACTGCCTTTCTTGTTGGAGTTGTTTTACCTCGCGCTTACACTTTGCCTATTACTCTTCAGGTAATTTACTTGCATTTTGACGTTTCCATTAAGCGTTGTGTGCTTCATTTCTACGATCATAGCTTTACGTAAGGCATCGTCGATTTTTAGTTTCTCATCTTCTTCGCAGAGCCGTTCGAAAATGTTGCTGTTGATACCCATTATGAATCGATCCAGAACAAATACTGATAAGCTATCTCTAAATTTGCATGACATTGCCAGCTTTTTTACTCTTGCATACCATTCTGACACTGTTTCACCTTCGGCTTCAGTCGCTGAGTGAAAGCTTTTACGCTCACGGAATATAATTGTTGGTGGCGTGTAGTGTGTGCTGAGTAGCTTGCAAAGCTCCTTAAACGTTTTTATACCCGTACTCAAAAAAGAGTTAAGGGGTATATTAGATTTGTGGTAAAAGTGGATGTGTGCAACGCAGAGAAGGAAACGTTTCCGACCCCATAAAGTATATATATTCTTGATCAGCACCAATAGCCGAGTCTATATAGCCATGTCCGTCTGTCCGTCCGTCTGTCCGTCTGTCCGTCTTGATGAGCGCCTGGATCTCAGAGACTATAAGAGCTAGAGAAACCAAATTTGGTTTCCAGACTCATGTGATATCACACTGCTACAAGTGTATTTCAAAAATTTCGCCCCGCCCTCTTCCGCCCACACAAAGGACGAAAATCTGTGGCAGGCACAGTTTTACACAGTATCGTAGAAAATGCCCATATCTACCAGATTGCCGAATCTGAATCAGATCGGATCATAATTATAGCCAGAATGAAGAAATTTTCAGTCGTTTCCCCCCGCCCCATCCCGCCCACGACAACGCAACTCATTTTCCTTCTCGCTCGCACACTCTGCCGCGTTCAGTGCGCGAGCAACCCCTAGCGGAGGAGATGTAGAATATGAATGGAACATGTACAATCTACATGTTAGATGTAAAATAGACATTGTATATGTAGACATATGTATATGTAGACATTTTCTAAAATTCTAAAAAATCATAAGCTCGATAATGTATATACTGACTGAGTACGGGTATAAGTAGAGTCGTGTCCCCAGAAACGACTCACACGTTCCTTATCGTTTTTTTTTATAATGTACATCTCTCTTATGTTTTCTCTATCGTCTCAGCTTTTGGTTTAGTTTTGTTTTTCTCTTAATTTCCAGCTTTTTCTGAGAGAGAATTCGCGTTGAGCGCAAGCTATTTGAAATCGGTTTGGTATAATATATTTATTTAATTTAATATTTGTTTGTTATCATCAATATCCGAGTCGATATAGCCATGTCCGTCTGTCCGTCCGTCCGTCCGTCTGTCCGGCTGGCCGTCTGTCCGTCTTGGTAAGCGCCTAGATCTCAGAGACTATAAGAGCTAGAGAATCCAAATTTGGTTTCCACACTCATGTGATATCACACTGCTACAAGTGTATTTCAAAATTTCGCCCCGCCCCCTTCCGCCACGCAAAGAACAAAAATCTGTGGCAGGCATAATTTTAAAGATACGATAAAACAAAAAACGCAGTGTCGTAGAAAATGACCATATCTACCAGATTGCCGTATCTGAATCAGATCGGATCATAATTAGAGCACGAATGAAGAAATTCCATTTTCAGTTGCTTCCCCCGCCTACTTCAGGCAGAAACCTGCTACTCATTCTCGTTCTCGCTCGCACACTCTGCCGCGTTCAGTGCGCGAGAGTTATGTATCCAGACGGATTTACGGGAGCGTAATTATTACCGTTATTTGCTATGGCAAATAACACTAGTCAACACGATTTTTCCTCAAGGAACAAAACGAACTTTTTCTTAAAGATTTGGGGCTTAGAAATGGTTTGATGATATTTTTTTTTTCTATGGCAGAACTTTTTTTTTAAGTTTTTGAAAACTGGTATTTTTTTAAAGCTTTTTTCAGAGATAGCGCTTGTTTTTTTCACATAACTCTAGTATCTTACGTCTGGATGTAAAGAACTGTTTACTATCTAGCTGTTTTAATTATCTTTTCAAATTAGCAAAGTTCTTTACAACCAGACGTAAGATACTAGAGTTATGTGAAAAAAACAAGCACTACCTCTGAAGAAAGCTTTAAAAAAAAAACTTCAAAAATTCTCCAAAAAAAAGTTCTGCCATAAAAAAAAACCTAATTCTTTAAAAAATTTTATTAAGTCCCATATCTATCAGAAAAAGTCGGTTTGGATCCTTGAGGAAAAAAAAGTTCGATTCTGTATCGTTTTAGTGTTAAAAGTATAATGATGATTTATTCTGCGTTTGCTCTTTTTATATAAGCCTGCTATATGTCGACCCCTTTCTCTCTCTCTCCTTGTCTCTCCTTCCTTGTCTCTCCTTCCTTGTCTTCCTTCCTTGTCTCTCCTTCCTTGTTCTGTCTCTTCTCGGCTTCCGTGTCATGTCCAGTACAGTGGACATTGGTTACGGTGGACAGTCAGCAGTACGTGTGCCATCTTGGGGAAGTAGAGATGGTAATTCCTACCCCCTCGGTGTGAAGTGTGGCCATAATGGGAAATGGTCGAGACGTCTACAGCGGTTACTAGGGATCGACTAAGCATTTGGCCACAATTAACAATATAATTTTAGTTTCTGTATCGTAATATTAAGGTGTACATTTTTATTACAATATTTTTGTATTATGTGTGTTATGTTAAATTAGGTTCTTAAGGTCCTTTATATTAAGATTATTTAGTAATTGTATAACAAAAAAAAATAAATTTATTCGACCTTCTTTTTATATATCCTTTTGATCTTCGATTTGTGAATCTTTTGTCTTTTTGCTGTAGTTATGGTTGCACCATAATCTTCTGATACTTTATGTTCCGTAAACCTCGGGCGTAAGTTTGTTTCGTCGGTTTTCTTTTCTGTAAACTATATCGTCTTCCTCTAAAGTCATGGGATCTGTTCTATTTTTATACCCGTACTCAAAAAAGAGTTAAGGGGTATATTCGATTTGTGGTAAAAGTGGATGTGTGCAACGCAGAGAAGGAAACGTTTCCGACCCCATAAAGTATATATATTCTTGATCAGCATCAATAGCCGAGTCGATATAGCCATGTCCGTCTGTCCGTCCGTCCGTCTTGATGAGCGCCTGGATCTCAGAGACTATAAAAGCTAGAGCAACCAAATTTGGTTTCCAGACTCATGTGATATCACACTGCTACAAGTGTATTTCAAAATTTCGCCCCACCCCCTTCCGTCCACACAAAGGACGAAAGTCGGTGGCAGGCACACTTTTACAGATACGATAAAACTGAAAAGGCAGTATCCTAGAGAATGACCATATCTACCAGATTGTCGAATCTGAATCAGATCGGATCATAATTATAGCCACAATGAAGAAATTAATTTTCAGTTGCTTCTCCTGCCCACTTCAGCAAACGACAACGCAACTCATTTTCCTTCTCGCTCGCACACTCTGCCGGGATCAGTGCGCGAGCAACCCCTAGCGGAGGAGATGTAGAATCTAAATGGAACATGTACAATCTACATGTTAGATGTAGAATATACATTGTATATGTAGATGTAGATAGCATGTAGCACAAAATTTTAATTCTAAAATTCTAAAAAATCATAAGCTCAAAAATTTATATGCTGACTGAGTACGGGTATAAGTAGAGGTCGCGTCGCTAGAAGCGACTCACACGTTCCTTCGCGTTATTTAGTTTCTCAGTTCTATTTGTTATTTACTTTTCGGCCTCCTGGTGTACCTTTGTATATAGGTTAGGTTAGGTTGACCCGGACGGCCCTCATGGGGCCACGCATAGGCCGATACGGCCCTTAGTTGTCCGGATGGGGGGTTGCATGAACCTTCTTCATTGTTGTGAGGTTTCAAAGTCCTTGAGGATCGAGGTGTTTTTCGCGAAGGCAAGAAGTTCCCCCTGGTGTCCTTCTAGAGGCATCTTCCAGTGATGCCATCACCGGGGTACCCAGGTATCTTCTTCTTGCCCTTGATAGCGCCGGGCAGCTGCATATGAGGTGTTCCAGGGTTTCGATAGCCCCTTCTTCATCGCATTTTCTGCAGTTACCACTGTTGGTGATGCCTAGTTTAACTGCGTGTGCTGCAGTTAGACAGTGTCCTGTGAGTATTCCCACTAGCATTCTGCAGTCCTTCCGTGGAAGGTGCAGTAAGTAGTGGCTAAGTTTACCATTGCGCTCCTTGCACAAGGTTCTCGAGATTCTGCAGGTGGTGCTACTTTTCCAGCGGCTTCTGGCCTTCTTGTCCGCTTGTTTCTCCAGAGCGCTTTGTAGCGTTCTAAGGGAGACAGGCACGTTCTCGGTTCTGTCAATGGCCAACCCAACGCCTTCCTTAGCCAGTACATCCACTGTCTCGTTACCTTCGATGCCCTGGTGGCTGGGAACCCAATAGATCAGCACTGACTTTGTCGTGCTTAGGTAGTCCAATGCTTCCCTGCTCGCCAGGACGTTTCTGGAACTGACCGGTGACGACTGCATGGATCTTATCGCCGCCTGGCTATCCACGAACAGGTTTACCACGCCGTGTGAACGATCGATGGACTGAGCCGCCTCCGCCGCTTTCCGTATGGCGTAGAAAATGCTGCATTGGCCCGGTAACTTATAGGACAGCCTTATCTCAGGGTCTGTACAGTATATGCCCGCTCCTACTCCTCCTTCCATCTTGGAGCCGTCGGTGTAAATGTTGAGGTGTTGAGTCTGGTCCCGACCCCTTTTCCAGTTGTCGGGTCCCATAAATGAGGTTGCGTTTACGTCCAGGCAAGTTTTGGGGATCATGTAGTCAGATATACTGGTCATGTCTCGGCCAATTGAACTGTGCCCGAATCCCTGTAGAGACATGTTTCCTGATGCTACTAAGCGTGGTGCCGCCTTTCCTGCAATCAGTTGAGCGTGGATGTCCAGGGGGTCGATTCCGATTATGGTTTCGAGTGTTTTTGTTGGAGTTGACCTCAGCGCCCCCGTAATGCAAAGCAGTGCCTGCCGCTGGGTCCTTTCCATAAGCTTATTGTACGTCGCCTTTTCCGTAGCTTGCCACCACACTAAGACTCCATACAGCAGAGTCGGTCGCACAACCGAGATGTAGATCCAGTGCATTAGAGCAGGTGACAGGCCCCATGTACTGCTGAGCATCTTCTTGGATGTATATAGCGCAATGGTGGCCTTCTTCATCCTTTCCAAAACATTGGGCCTCCACGCCAGCTTGCTGTCCAGTACTATGCAGAGGTATTTGACTTGTGTTTTCGGGGTCAGCCTGGTTTTTCCAATTTTCGGGGGGATCCATGCCGGTACCTTGTATCTCTTGGTAAAGAGATCCACGGTACTGTCCACGTTGATACTGAGTCCTACCTTTTCCGCCCACTCACATATCTCCCTGAGTGTTGATTCCATTATGGCTTAGAGTCGATGGACCGTAATAATTATGCTTATGTCATCCGCATAAGCTGTTATTTTTGGGGCTCTCCTTTCGAATCATCATATGGCAAGCTGAGTATATTGCAGAGAGCCATGGGGTGATCACGTCTTTGGTCGCCTGTAGCATGGCTGGAAATATACCGTCTAGTCCAGGTGCTTTTGTACCCACAAAGGAGTCCATAGCCCAGTGGATTCTCCAAGACGATATGAGACCCGTTGGGGGATGCTGTTTCTCAGTTGCTAGGTCCTGATGTGTTGTAGCGTCAGCAACCTCAGTGCATCCTGGGAAGTGAGCTTCCATTAGTGCCGTTAGGGCTTCTTCACTGCCCTCAGTCCACTGTCTATCGTTTCGCTTGAGCTGACTCTGTATGGTAGGTTGCTTTGATAGCAGCTTCCGGAGTCTAGCCGTTTCTGGGACTTTCTCGATGTTGGAGTAGAAGTTCCTCCACGAGTTTCTTTGTGCCCTTCGTATATCCTTCTTGTACTCCCTGAGTAGGATTTTATATTCCTCATTGATCATCTCATCGCTCGCCTGTTTGGCGATTTTGAAGAATTCTTTGAGGTTGTTTCTTTGGAGCGATAGGTCCCGGTTCCACCAGAGTGGTTTGGTCCTCTTTTTCCTTCTCGAGGGTAGGCACGATGCGTGGTACGCATCCAGTAGTTCCCTGGATAGGGTCTCTAAAGACGTTTCTATGTCTTCTGGGATTTCACTGTGCCCGGACGATTCGCAAGCTTCGAGGTAACTGTCTTTTTAAACTTTTCCCAGTTTGTGTTCTGGGGTTTCTATAGACAGTTATCTTCGGAGAGTGTTCGAATTCGCACTTAAACTGAATATACTGTGGTCTGAGAAGGATGGTCTTTCAAGGACTCTCCAGCCAGATACCAAAGTACTTGTTCCCGCTACGAGTGTTAAATCTAGCACGTTTGAAGAGGTGGGACCTACAAAGGTGTATTCCTCTCCTACGTTTGCTACTTCTAGGTTAGTTGATAGTATGAAGTCTATGAGTGACTCACCTCTATCGTTGATGTCGGGGCTTCCCCACACGCTGTGATGTGCGTTTGCGTCCGTACCGACGAGAAGTTGCTGGTCTTTCGGGCTGGCTTCCGCCACTAGATGCCTCAACTCTTCAGGTGGAGCTGGCCTGTCGTGAGCCATGTAGCAGGAGACTACCATCAGGCGCCTTTCCTTGCTTTCTAGTATCACCACGGTCAGATCGTCAGTGCTGTAATGAGACATGAGGTGAGCATGGATTCCCTTTCGTACGAGTACGGCGATTCTGTTCCTGCTTACCGATGGTGGATAGAACACGTTAAACTTTGAGGACTTTAGTCCGGCCACAGCAATGCCTGATGCAACCCATGGCTCCTGGACTAAGGCTATGTCGGCGGGCCCTTGCTCCATGGCAAAGAGGAGCTCCGCCGACGCAGTCTTACTCTTGTGGAGGTTGAGCTGCACCACACTCAACATGTGCGTCCGGCTCAGCTCCGCTCGACGGGTTGACTACTACGATCAGGTCACCGTCCTCCTCCTCCTCCGAGTCCAGCGCAAGACCCTGAGCGGCCTCCACGATGGTGTCCAGACCAAGGTCCTTCTTCACCTCGCCCGCCTGCAGAGTGTGCGCATCCTTATTATCGGGGTGGCGCTTTTTCAGCCGCAGGTATACACTGACCATCCCCCACGCCATCTTCCCGAATCTTGGGTACAGCAGGTCCTCTGCCTCCTTGCTGATCTGGATGATCGCACTCTGGCCCCCCTCATTGGGAAGTGGGCTTCCAATGTGCAGTATCCTCCAGTTCGCCGTTGGCGCGGGTTCTGCCGCTGTAGTAGCTTCAGCGCACGGTCCCCTTGGATTGCGATGGGGAAGAGTATCTTTGCCTTTGGTATGGACGGGATTAGCTCCCTCTCCACCACCTCCAGCTTGGCCCCCTCTCACAACGCTTCCAGTTGGCAGACCGTTTGCGTCAGCCACCTGAGTGTGAGGTCGTCAATACATTTTAGTATTTTGACCCCGTTCAGCCACCCTGCACCATCGAACGTGGGCGTGGGGGCCGTTGGGTCCTCCTCCATTCGTGCGAACAGCGCATCCACGAGCCGCGAGTGCACCATCTTCCACCACGCCGCCGTTATTTTTCCGCGATTAAGTGTCGTTTGGTCACCTCACTGACCTTCGATTTTTGGGGTCTCTTCGTCTGTTTGGGTGTGGAGCCTGCCACCTTGGGCCCGCGTTGCCGCTTGCTCAACGGAGTGTCCTTGATGGCACTCTCGGTCGAGCGTTGCCTTTTGGTGGCGAGACTCTCCTCCACCTTGTTGGCAAATCCCTCTGTCGATGCTTTCATATGCGACATCTGCGCGAAGTGCAGCCGTCCCTCTTGTATCCGTTGCTCGACCCAGGTCATTTTGACCTTCTCCTCTTCAGAGAGGTCCTTCCTACCCTGGAGCCGGCCCATGATCTTGAGGGCCGCTTTGTACTGGGCCTTCGCCTTCAACCCCTCCTTGGAACGCTTCGGCCCTTCCCTACGCAGGGAGCTGGAACCTGGTTACGGAGAGCGGAGAAGGCTTTCTTCCTCCGTCTTGGTTACCGAGAGCACGCTCTCCAGGTCCGAGTCTGTATCGACCACGGCACCTGTGCGGCTCAACTTGGAGTGCTCCTGCTCCCGACATATCAGAGGTGTGGCCGCTGGCGACACGCAGAGAGGATTGCTCCTCCCCGTGCCCGCCGGTGGTAGCAGCCACGCTTTCCACCTACGTTTGGGTTGACATCCCAACCCTTGCTTGCTCCTTCTTCCGCTCCATTGTTGGCCCAGAATGTCCCTGCTGGTTAATAGTTTTCGGGGGGACTACCCCCTAGCGTTTTATGCCTACCCGCCAGGCACCTCCAGCCATGGCCATGGTTCAGTTCCCCCAAGTTTTTTTTGGTCGGGAAGACCTGGACCTGGCCTTGGCTAGACACTGCATTGCCCCGGACAGAGCAAGCGGCAATGCATTACCCGATCCGGGATAATGCAGTGCCCATTGCCCAGCCGGCACCCTCTGGGAGGGTTCAGCTGGAGGATTTTCGCCGGCCCCTTTGTATATAATTTCTCCCTAAAATTATTTAGTTCCGTTAGGTATTCGTGTTCAGTGTTATAGATTATGTCTCTTTGGAACGCGTTAGTGCGTCCCGTAAATAGTTCGAAGGGTATAAATTTTGTTCCTGAATGAATTCCTTTGTTGTATGTTGTTAAAGTTTCTGCTAGCATTTCGTCGTGGTCTAACACAATTTTTTCAGCCTTCCTCTTTTCAAAAATTATTCTATAGATTTCCGTCAAAGAGGAATGTAATCTCTCCACTGGAGCGTTACTTGACGATTGTTGAAAGGATGTCACGTGTACTTGAATCTTGTATTGACTACAAAAGTCTTTAAATAATTTACCTGCGAATTCAGCCCCCTGATCGAAAATGAGTTTTTCAGGGACTCCGTGGGTGTTAATGTTAATTGCTTTCACTAAACTGATACAATCTCTAGCTGGTATAGTAAACCCGGCCGCAAATCGGGAAAGTTTGTCTATTATTGTCAAAATTTATGTTTGTTAATATTATATAGGTCTATATGGAGTACTTCCAACGGTTTCTGTTTCTTGAAATCTAAGCTTTTGCAGGTACCTGTCAAATTTCAGCGTCTGACAAGTCGCACAGCTATTTATGAAGCTCGTGATTTTTTGTTTCATATAAGGAAAGTTAATGATTCTCTTTAGATAACTTAGAGTTTCGTCTATTCCCGTATGGTTATTATTAAGATGGTATGTTTTAATTTCCATCCCTTGCAAGTTCTGATCGGTAATATCCCTAAGAAACACTGTACATCTAATTATTTTGAACTTTCCCGATTGGGAAAAATGTTCCTCAAATGTTAGGTTTACTAGGCCGAAAATGACCTCTGTGGCTAGAATCGCACAAGTCTTGTCTGGTTTCAAATATTTTTTTATTATTGAAGCTATTTTTTCTTTACTAAAATTATTATCAGAAATTACCCGTCTTATTTTATTTTTAAATGGTATTGACGTTTCGGTTTATTTGTATTGTTCTGTTTCGAATATTAGTTTAATGGTTTCTCGGACTTATGAATCGTATTTTGTGCTGATCGACTGATATCATTTAAATTCACGTCGATTGTTATACGGCTTAAGGCATCTGCTACTGTATTTTGTGACCCCTTTTTGTAAACGACTTCATCATACTCCAGAAGCTGTAATTTCCATCGGACCAGTTTGGAGTTTGGTCTCTTTAAGTTCATCAACCACGTTAGTGGTCTGTGGTCTGGGATTATTGGAAACTTTTGCCCGAAAATATAGGGTCTAAAGTGTTTCGTGGCCCAAATAATGGCCAGCATTTCTTTCTCTACTGTAGAGTAGTTTATCTCGGTATCCGATAGCGTTCTACTAGTGTAAGATTCCTAATGATCCTTGGGATAAAGCCGCACCTAAGGCAAAGTTGCTGGCATCTGTTGTTAGTATAAAGGGTTTCGACTTGTCTGGGTACTGTAGCAATGGATCGTTAAATAACAATGTTTTAAAATTTTCAATGGCCTTATTATAGTCTTCGCCGATATTTACTGACTATTTCTTGCTTTTCAAATGTTGGGTAATAGGCTTAGTAACTTTAGCAAAATCTCTGATAAATTTTCTATAATAACACACTAGTCCTAAAAAAGATTTGATCTCCTTCTTTGTTATTGGCATAGGAAAATTTTTGATCGCACTTAGTTTGTTAGGGTTGGGCTTAATCCCATCTTCTGTAACAATATGTCCTAAGAATTCGATCTCTTTTCTTAAAAATTCTGATTTAACCTTGCCTTTGTGAGTTTGGTAAATACTCTTCTGAGGTCTGTGATATGTTCTAGGTTCTTGTAAAAAAGGTGAAAATATAATGATGTCAAACAGCATTTACCATTGAACTCTGCCAACACTCTGTCCATTACCCTCTGAAATGTGGCCGGAGCATTTGTTAACCCAAATGGCATTCTTATGAATTCAAAATGTCCATTACTGGAGGAAAAGGCGGTTTTTTCCGTATCGTTCGGGTCCATTTCGACATGATGGTATCCGCTAGCCAAGTCTAGGGTTGAATAATATTTTGCTCTGCCTATCTTATCTAGAATGTCATTCGTGTTTGGCATTGGATATTTATCCATAATGGTCTTTTCATTTAGTTTTCTGTAGTCTACTACCAATCTCCATTTTTTTTCTTCTGAAGCATCTAGTTTCTTTGAAACTAGAAACACTGGTGCACTCCATGGAGAATGGCTATGTTTAATGATGTTTTGATCAAGAAGTTTCACGATCTGTTGGTGAATTTCTTTAGTTTCTATCGGACTGTATCTAAAGGGTCTTGTGTATAATGGAATGTTATCTAGTGTTCTTATTCTATGTTTCACCAAGTTGGTAAAAGATAGTTTTTTACCTTCTACATAAAACAAATTCGGGAATTCCCGATGAAGTTCTTCTAGTGCTAATTTCTCCTCAACATTTAAATGGTCCATTCGTAGGTTGATCTGCCTTTTAGTTAGGCTCTTATCTGGTCTTTGTTTATCATTCGTAACTACGTGTACTGTAATGATGTCACCTTGATCCAATTTCGATACTTTCAGCTCTGTTTCTAAAAAAAATTGTTGTTTTTGCGGCGAATAATTAACCACCTCCATATAGCTAAAATTATCTTTGGCGGAGTATAACCCGCCAGAAATCAAAAAGTCTTTTGTTATGTGTATCGGTTCCGATAAAAAGATTCCTTCCTCTAGGTTTTACCCAATTCGTAAATTGACGATTGACTTTGAAGTTTCATTAATAAGGTGAAGGCCTGACATTCTGTTATTTTCTCTATGCAACTTGGTTTCAAATACTGGTGTTTTTAAAACTTTTAATTCGGTTAGTATGTCCATTCCAATTAGACCATCAAATAGTTGGTGGAATTTAAATAACAGAAGTTCAAATTTTCTTCTATCATTGAATTCATTAAAAACGCTGATATTTGTTTTTGTAAAAATGCTATGTCTATTAAGTACGGTTTTAATGGAGGTTGGCCTGTCAAGATTTATAATCTAATAAATGACAATTCGGCTCCAGTGTCTATGAGGAATTTGTATGGGTGTGATTTGGTAAGACTCAAGAGTATATAAAGAAGAGTTGAGTCGTGAGTTATATTATTTATGTAGCCCGTCTGTTCTTCGAGGCTTTTTTGTAAAAAGTTGTGTCCTCATCAATATTATGTAGCTCTGCCATAACTTCTTTCGAGTCATCCTTGTCAACGTTATGTAATGTCTTGTTGTTTCTCAAATCCCTGTTATTGCTGTCGTTACCTTTGTAGCGCTGATAGTTATTATTATATTCTTTTGGCATAATTGCCTGAACGTTCCTATTGATTTTTGAGCGAAAATTGTTGCTATTATTTATTCTATCATTGTCATTTGTGTATTTTCTATTAATGGTGTTGTGGTATGGTACTGTTCGATATGATGATCGTTCGTTATGTTTATTCCGTCCCCAATCTTGATTTTGTCTATTCTCCTGAAAAAATATCTCCCTTTCCTTTAGGGCCTTCTCGTATGCCTCTGTTATTGTTTCAGGTTGCATAGCCCTAACTGTGGACCCTAGTGGACCTTTCAGTCCAGTTAGGAAAATATTTAGACATGTGGTTGAAAATAATTCTTTTTTTGTTTTTATAGAATCGGTTCAAGTTTGTTGGTCTCGGTCAGTTTAAACAATGCTATTTTGATTTCGCAAATCTTTTCGTAAAACCTTTTCATCGGCAATCCAACTTGACTGAGATTATGGAGTTCACGCATTAGAGTGCACTCGTCGCGTTTGTCAGAACAATGTAACATTAATGCAGATTTTATTTCATCCCAATTTAGAGTAGCTCCTGATGCAATGATAGCTTCGTTTGCCTTTCCTTTTAATTTCTTTCTGATTGCTCTTAGTAGTAGTTTTCCGTAAGGTGATTTTTCGGTTCCTTTAATGAATGTTAATATTTCCTCAACATTAGTGATAAATTCACTTAGATCACTCTTATTACCATCATACGTTGGTAATTGTCGGATAGCATCCGGAATGCTCTTGGATTGAAAAATCTCGTCCGGGTTGGCAACTAAAACAGGCTGATTATCAGTCTCGGATTCCGTGGTAGAAGCCATTGTTTCCGAGATTGGTTCTATTTCTTGAATAAAACTTAAGACTTCGATTGTCGTTCTGGTTGGTTTGAGGTTGGGAGGTCGGTACAGTCGTATTTTGTGTATGGTTTCTTGTCCTACTTCTAGTATTTGGGCGACCTGATATATTTCTTAACATCTAACCTAATCGTTCGTTAGTTTTAATTTGATTTCTCTTTTGTTTGAATTAGATTTGATAATTTATCTTAAAATATATTCCAAGTCTTGTTTTTCTTTAATGTTGGTGTAGTATAATTTTTGTCTCTTCTTACTTGTTTAAGTGTATTTTTGTCTGAAAATGGCTGTTTGTCGTGTTCTCTTTGTGTATATTAGTAGTAGTTTTAAAACTTTTTTTTTTTTATTATTACGGGATTTTATTTATCGAATCTTCCCTATTAGAGACTTACGACAAGTATACAAATCTTAGCCTAATATATTTATTTAATTAATTACACTTAATTACTTAGAGTACGTCCCTAGCTAAGTATTATTGCTGGGTGGGAAGGTCTCTTCGCCGGAGTCATGTATGGCTAGTGTGCCAAGTTAAAGACTGCGCAAGTCTATTAGGATGGGCTTGAAGCTTGGCCTGGTACTTTGCTTTCACTTTGGCAATTTCATCTTTAACTGATCCTACATTTAAGTCTTTATGGATATTTTCATTCCGTATATACCATGGTGCCCCAGTGATAGTTCTTAGTATCTTCGATTGAGCTCTCTGGATTATTTCTAAATTACTAACGCAAGCATTTCCCCATAGCTCGGAGCCGTATGTCCAGATGGGTTTGAGAACTGCATTGTACAAAAGTACTTTGTGCTCCAGTTTTAGTGGTGAACGGGTGTTTATTAGCCAATGTAGATTACTAGCTTTAAATTTAAGTAGATTTCTCTTCGCTTCGATGTGTTTACGCCAAGTAAGCCTTCTATTCAGATGAACACCAAGGTATGTTACTTCGGTGGTTTGTGGAATGTTGATATTGTTCAGACATAATGGAGGGCAAGTTTGTCTGTTTAACGTGAAGGTGACATGCTTGCACTTTTGCTCATTTACATGTATCCGCCAGTCTGCTAGCCATTTTTCTAAGGCCACGAGATGAGATGATAAGTGATCCGTGGCCGGTTTCGTTAACGAATTTTAGCTCCAAAGTCTCTCCATAGATTTTAATGAGCGATACCTTAAACGACGATACCAAATTGATGCACCTATACACAAAAAAATAGAGGACACAGGATATAATTTTTTTTTCGACTTTTCCTGAGTTTTTAAAGTCAAAATTTCGTAAAAAATACCGCAAAAAAATCATAATTTTTGCATTTCAATGCTTTATATTTCCCAGACGGTAAGCTGAAATCATTAAGTGTTTGGGCTAAACTTCTAGCTGTTTTAATTATCTTTTCAAAATAACAAAGTTCTTTACAACCAGACGTAAGATACTAGAGTTATGTGAAAAAAACAAGCACTACCTCTGAAAAAAGCTTTAAAAAAAAAAACAGACTTAAAAAATTCTCCAAAAAAAAGTTCTGCCATAGAAAAAAAACCATAATTCTTTAAAAAATTTTAAAGTCCCATATCTATCAGAAAAAGTCGGTTTGGATCCTTGAGGAAAAAAAAGTTCGATTCTGTATCGTTATAGTGTTAAAAGTATAATGATGATTTATTCTGCGTTTGCTCTTTTTATATAAGCCTGCTATATGTCGACCCCTTTCTCTCTCTCTCCTTGTCTCTCCTTCCTTGTCTCTCCTTCCTTGTTCTGTCTCTTCTCGGCTTCCGTGTCATGTCCAGTACAGTGGACATTGGTTACGGTGGACAGTCAGCAGTAGGTGTGCCATCTTGGGGAAGTAGAGATGGTAATTCCTACCCCCTCGGTGTGAAGTGTGGCCATAATGGGAAATGGTCGAGACGTCTACAGCGGTTACTAGGGATCGACTAAGCATTTGGCCACAATTAACAATATAATTTTAGTTTCTGTATCGTAATATTAAGGTGTACATTTTTATTACAGTATTTTTGTATTATGTGTGTTATGTTAAATTAGGTTCTTAAGGTCCTTTATATTAAGATTATTTAGTAATTGTATAACAAAAAAAAATAAATTTATTCGACCTTCTTTTTATATATCCTTTTGATCTTCGATTTGTGAATCTTTTGTCTTTTTGCTGTAGTTATGGTTGCACCATAATCTTCTGATACTTTATGTTCCGTAAACCTAGGCGTAAGTTTGTTTCGTCGGTTTTCTTTTCTGTAAACTATATCGTCTTCCTCTAAAGTCATGGGATCTGTTCTATTTTTATACCCGTACTCAAAAAAGAGTTAAGGGGTATATTCGATTTTTGGTAAAAGTGGATGTGTGCAACGCAGAGAAGGAAACGTTTCCGACCCCATAAAGTATATATATTCTTGATCAGCATCAATAGCCGAGTCGATATAGCCATGTCCGTCTGTCCGTCCGTCCGTCTTGATGAGCGCCTGGATCTCAGAGACTATAAAAGCTAGAGCAACCAAATTTGGTTTCCAGACTCATGTGATATCACACTGCTACAAGTGTATTTCAAAATTTCGCCCCCCCCCTTCCGTCCACACAAAGGACGAAAATCGGTGGCAGGCACACTTTTACAGATACGATAAAACTGAAAAGGCAGTATCCTAGAGAATGTCCTGAATCAGATCGGATCATAATTATAGCCACAATGAAGAAATTAATTTTCAGTTGCTTCTCCTGCCCACTTCAGCAAACGACAACGCAACTCATTTTCCTTCTCGCTCGCACACTCTGCCGGGATCAGTGCGCGAGCAACCCCTAGCGGAGGAATATAGAATCTGAATGGAACATGTACAATCTACATGTTAGATGTAGAATATACATTGTATATGTAGATGTAGATAGCATGTAGCACAAAATTTTAATTCTAAAATTCTAAAAAATCATAAGCTCAAAAATTTATATGCTGACTGAGTACGGGTATAAGTAGAGTCGCGTCGCTAGAAGCGACTCACACGTTCCTTCGCGTTATTTAGTTTCTCAGTTCTATTTGTTATTTACTTTTCGGCCTCCTGGTGTACCTTTGTATATAGGTTAGGTTAGGTTGACCCGGACGGCCCTCATGGGGCCACGCATAGGCCGATACGGCCCTTAGTTGTCCGGATGGGGGGTTGCATGAACCTTCTTCATTGTTGTGAGGTTTCAAAGTCCTTGAGGATCGAGGTGTTTTTCGCGAAGGCAAGAAGTTCCCCTGGTGTCCTTCTAGAGGCATCTTCCAGTGATGCCATCACCGGGGTACCCAGGTATCTTCTTCTTGCCCTTGATAGCGCCGGGCAGCTGCATATGAGGTGTTCCAGGGTTTCGATAGCCCCTTCTTCATCGCATTTTCTGCAGTTACCACTGTTGGTGATGCCTAGTTTAACTGCGTGTGCTGCAGTTAGACAGTGTCCTGTGAGTATTCCCACTAGCATTCTGCAGTCCTTCCGTGGAAGGTGCAGTAAGTAGTGGCTAAGTTTACCATTGCGCTCCTTGCACAAGGTTCTCGAGATTCTGCAGGTGGTGCTACTTTTCCAGCGGCTTCTGGCCTTCTTGTCCGCTTGTTTCTCCAGAGCGCTTTGTAGCGTTCTAAGGGAGACAGGCACGTTCTCGGTTCTGTCAATGGCCAACCCAACGCCTTCCTTAGCCAGTACATCCACTGTCTCGTTACCTTCGATGCCCTGGTGGCTGGGAACCCAATAGATCAGCACTGACTTTGTCGTGCTTAGGTAGTCCAATGCTTCCCTGCTCGCCAGGACGTTTCTGGAACTGACCGGTGACGACTGCATGGATCTTATCGCCGCCTGGCTGTCCACGAACAGGTTTACCACGCCGTGTGAACGATCGATGGACTGAGCCGCCTCCGCCGCTTTCCGTATGGCGTAGAAAATGCTGCATTGGCCCGGTAACTTATAGGACAGCCTTATCTCAGGGTCTGTACAGTATATGCCCGCTCCTACTCCTCCTTCCATCTTGGAGCCGTCGGTGTAAATGTTGAGGTGTTGAGTCTGGTCCCGACCCCTTTTCCAGTTGTCGGGTCCCATAAATGAGGTTGCGTTTACGTCCAGGCAAGTTTTGGGGATCATGTAGTCAGATATACTGGTCATGTCTCGGCCAATTGAACTGTGCCCGAATCCCTGTAGAGACATGTTTCCTGATGCTACTAAGCGTGGTGCCGCCTTTCCTGCAATCAGTTGAGCGTGGATGTCCAGGGGGTCGATTCCGATTATGGTTTCGAGTGTTTTTGTTGGAGTTGACCTCAGCGCCCCCGTAATGCAAAGCAGTGCCTGCCGCTGGTTCCTTTCCATAAGCTTATTGTACGTCGCCTTTTCCGTAGCTTGCCACCACACTAAGACTCCATACAGCAGAGTCGGTCGCACCACCGAGATGTAGATCCAGTGCATTAGAGCAGGTGACAGGCCCTTCTTCTTGGATGCATATAGCGCAATGGTGGCCTTCTTCATCCTTTCCAAAACATTGGGCCTCCACGCCAGCTTGCTGTCCAGTACTATGCAGAGGTATTTGACTTGTGTTTTCGGGGTCAGCCTGGTTTTTCCAATTTTCGGGGGGGGATCCATACCGGTACCTTGTATCTCTTGGTAAAGAGGATGAGGTCCGTCTTGTCCACGTTGATACTGAGTATTACCTTTTCCGCCCACTCACATATCTCCCTGAGTGTTGATTCCATTATGGCTTAGAGTCGATGGACCGTAATAATTATGCTTATGTCATCCGCATAAGCTGTTATTTTTGGGGCTCTCCTTTCGAATCTCTTTATTAGGTCGTCGACCACCAGGTTCCACAGGAGGGGCGAGAGGACCCCACCCTGAGGTGTGCCTCTGTGTGCCCCTTTCACCAAGGAAGCGGTGCCACATTCTGTGTACACCCGTCTACAACTTAGAAGGTTCTTTATCCAGAGGTTGATTGCGGGATGCGTGTTGGTCGCTTCTAGGCGGTCCATTATTGCGTTAGTATTCCCGTTATTGATTGCTCCGGATGTGTCTACGAACACTCCTAGAGCATACTTTTTATTTTGGAGGGCATTTTCAATGGTGGCTACTAGCGAATGCAGTGCCGTCTCTACCGATTTCCCTTTGGTGTAGGCATGCTGGTTGGTGGACATCCGCCCCCCTACATCGTTTCTGGTGTGTAGATCCAGCAGCTTTTCTAGTCTTTTGAGTAGAAAAGAGGTGAGGCTTATCGGTCTGTAGTCATTGGGGCTCATATGGCAAGCTGAGTATATTGCAGAGAGCCATGGGGTGATCACGTCTTTGGTCGCCTGTAGCATGGCTGGAAATAAACCGTCTAGTCCAGGTGCTTTTGTACCCACAAAGGAGTCCATAGCCCAGTGGATTCTCCAAGACGATATGAGACCCGTTGGGGGATGCTGTTTCTCAGTTGCTAGGTCCTGATGTGTTGTAGCGTCAGCAACCTCAGTGCATCCTGGGAAGTGAGCTTCCATTAGTGCCGTTAGGGCTTCTTCACTGCCCTCAGTCCACTGTCTATCGTTTCGCTTGAGCTGACTCTGTATGGTAGGTTGCTTTGATAGCAGCTTCCGGAGTCTAGCCGTTTCTGGGACTTTCTCGATGTTGGAGTAGAAGTTCCTCCACGAGTTTCTTTGTGCCCTTCGTATATCCTTCTTGTACTCCCTGAGTAGGATTTTATATTCCTCATTGATCATCTCATCGCTCGCCTGTTTGGCGATTTTGAAGAATTCTTTGAGGTTGTTTCTTTGAAGCGATAGGTCCCGGTTCCACCAGAGTGGTTTGGTCCTCTTTTTCCTTCTCGAGGGTAGGCACGATGCGTGGTACGCATCCAGTAGTTCCCTGGATAGGGTCTCTAAAGACGTTTCTATGTCTTCCGGGGATTTCACTGTGCCCGGACGATTCGCAAGCTTCGAGGTAACTGTCTTTTTAAACTTTTCCCAGTTTGTGTTCCGGGGGTTTCTATAGACAGTTATCTTCGGAGAGTGTTCAAATTCGCACTTAAACTGAATATACTTGTGGTCTGAGAAGGATGGTCTTTCAAGGACTCTCCAGCCAGATACCAAAGTACTTGTTCCCGCTACGAGTGTTAAATCTAGCACGTTGGAAGAGGTGGGACCTACAAAGGTGTATTCCTCTCCTACGTTTGCTACTTCTAGGTTAGTTGATAGTATGAAGTCTATGAGTGACTCACCTCTATCGTTGATGTCGGGGCTTCCCCACACGCTGTGATGTGCGTTTGCGTCCGTACCGACGAGAAGTTGCTGGTCTTTCGGGCTGGCTTCCGCCACTAGATGCCTCAACTCTTCAGGTGGAGCTGGCCTGTCGTGAGCCATGTAGCAGGAGACTACCATCAGGCGCCTTTCCTTGCTTTCTAGTATCACCACGGTCAGATCGTCAGTGCTGTAATGAGACATGAGGTGAGCATGGATTCCCTTTCGTACGAGTACGGCGATTCTGTTCCTGCTTACCGATGGTGGATAGAACACGTTAAGCTTTGAGGACTTTAGTCCGGCCACAGCAATGCCTGATGCAACCCATGGCTCCTGGACTAAGGCTATGTCGGCGGGCCCTTGCTCCATGGCAAAGAGGAGCTCCGCCGACGCAGTCTTACTCTTGTGGAGGTTGAGCTGCACCACACTCAACATGTGCGTCCGGCTCAGCTCCGCTCGACGGGTTGACTACTACGATCAGGTCACCGTCCTCCTCCTCCTCCGAGTCCAGCGCAAGACCCTGAGCGGCCTCCACGATGGTGTCCAGACCAAGGTCCTTCTTCACCTCGCCCGCCTGCAAGTGTGCGCATCCTTATTATCGGGGTGGCGCTTTTTCAGCCGCAGGTATACACTGACCATCCCCCACGCCATCTTCCCGAATCTTGGGTACAGCAGGTCCTCTGCCTCCTTGCTGATCTGGATGATCGCACTCTGGCCCCCCTCATTGGGAAGTGGGCTTCCAATGTGCAGTATCCTCCAGTTCGCCGTTGGCGCGGGTTCTGCCGCTGTAGTAGCTTCAGCGCACGGTCCCCTTGGATTGCGAATGGGGAAGAGTATCTTTGCCTTTGGTATGGACGGGATTAGCTCCCTCTCCACCACCTCCAGCTTGGCCCCCTCTCACAACGCTTCCAGTTGGCAGACCGTTTGCGTCAGCCACCTGAGTGTGAGGTCGTCAATACATTTTAGTATTTTGACCCCGTTCAGCCACCCTGCACCATCGAACGTGGGCGTGGGGGCCGTTGGGTCCTCCTCCATTCGTGCGAACAGCGCATTCACGAGCCGCGAGTGCACCATCTTCCACCACGCCGCCGTTATTTTTCCGCGATTAAGTGTCGTTTGGTCACCTCACTGACCTTCGATTTTTGGGGTCTCTTCGTCTGTTTGGGTGTGGAGCCTGCCACCTTGGGCCCGCGTTGCCGCTTGCTCAACGGAGTGTCCTTGATGGCACTCTCGGTCGAGCGTTGCCTTTTGGTGGCGAGACTCTCCTCCACCTTGTTGGCAAATCCCTCCGTCGATGCCTTCATATGCGACATCTGCGCGAAGTGCAGCCGTCCCTCTTGTATCCGTTGCTCGACCCAGGTCATTTTGACCTTCTCCTCTTCAGAGAGGTCCTTCCTACCCTGGAGCCGGCCCATGATCTTGAGGGCCGCTTTGTACTGGGCCTTCGCCTTCAACCCCTCCTTGGAACGCTTCGGCCCCTCCCTACGCAGGGAGCTGGAACCTGGTTACGGAGAGCGGAGAAGGCTTTCTTCCTCCGTCTTGGTTACCGAGAGCACGCTCTCCAGGTCCGAGTCTGTATCGACCACGGCACCTGTGCGGCTCAACTTGGAGTGCTCCTGCTCCCGACATATCAGAGGTGTGGCCGCTGGCGACACGCAGAGAGGATTGCTCCTCCCCGTGCCCGCCGGTGGTAGCAGCCACGCTTTCCACCTACGTTTGGGTTGACATCCCAACCCTTGCTTGCTCCTTCTTCCGCTCCATTGTTGGCCCAGAGGGTCCCTGCTGGTTAATAGTTTTCGGGGGGACTACCCCCTAGCGTTTTATGCCTACCCGCCAGGCACCTCCAGCCATGGCCATGGTTCAGTTCCCCCAAGTTTTTTTTGGTCGGGAAGACCTGGACCTGGCCTTGGCTAGCACTGCATTGCCCGGACAGACAAGCGGCAATGCATACCCGATCCGGGATAATGCAGTGCCCATTGCCCAGCCGGCACCCTCTGGGAGGGTTCAGCTGGAGGATTTTCGCCGCCCCTTTGTATATAATTTCTCCCTAAAATTATTTAGTTCCGTTAGGTATTCGTGTTCAGTGTTATAGATTATGTCTCTTTGGAACGCGTTAGTGCGTCCCGTAAATAGTTCGAAGGGTGTAAATTTTGTTCCTGAATGAATTCCTTTGTTGTATGTTGTTAAAGTTTCTGCTAGCATTTCGTCATAGTCTAACACAATTTTTTCAGCCTTCCTCTTTTCAAAAATTATTCTATAGATTTCTGTCAAAGAGGAATGTAATCTCTCCACTGGAGCGTTACTTGACGATTGTTGAAAGGATGTCACGTGTAATTGAATCTTGTATTGACTACAAAAGTCTTTGAATAATTTACCTGCGAATTCAGCCCCCTGATCGAAAACGAGTTTTTCAGGGACTCCGTGGGTGTTAATGTTAATTGCTTTCACTAAACTGATACAATCTCTAGCTGGTATAGTAAACCCGGCCGCAAATCGGGAAAGTTTGTCTATTATTGTCAAAATTATATGTTTGTTAATATTATATAGGTCTATATGGAGTACTTCCAACGGTTTTTTTGGAACTTCTGTTTCTTGAAATCTAAGCTTTTGCGGGTACCTGTCAAATTTAAGCGTCTGACAAGTCTCACAGCTATTTATGAAACTCGTGATTTTTTGTTTCATATAAGGAAAGTAAATGATTCTCTTTAGATAACTTAGAGTTTCGTCTATTCCCCTATGTTTATTATTAAGATGGTATGTTTTAATATCCATCCCTTGCAAGCTCTGATCGGTAATATCCCTAAGAAACACTGTACATCTAATTATTTTGAACTTTCCCGATCGGGAAAAATGTTCCTCAAATGTTAGGTTTACTAGGCCGAAAATGACCTCTGTGGCTAGAATCGCACAAGTCTTGTCTGGTTTCAAATATTTTGTATTATTAAAGCTATTTTTTCTTTACTAAAATTATTATCAGAAATTACCCGTCTTATTTTATTTTTAAATGGTATTGACGTTTCGGTTTATTTGTATTGTTCTGTTTCGAATATTAGTTTAATGGTTTCTCGGACGTATGAATCGTATTTTGTACTGATCGACTGATATCATTTAAATTCACGTCGATTGTTATACGGCTTAAGGCATCTGCTACTGTGTTTTGTGACCCCTTTTTGTAAACGACTTCATCATACTCCAGAAGCTGTAATTTCCATCGGACCAGTTTGGAGTTTGGCTCTTTGAAGTTCATCAACCACGTTAGTGGTCTGTGGTCTGTGATTATTGTAAACTTTTGCCCGAAAATATAGGGTCTAAAGAGTTTCGTGGCCCAAATAATGGCCAGCATTTCTTTCTCTTCTGTAGAGTAGTTTATCTCGGTATCCGATAGCGTTCTACTAGTGTAAGATACCGGTCTATCATTTCCTAATGATCCTTGGGATAAAGCCGCACCTAAGGAAAAGTTGCTGGCATCTGTTGTTAGTATAAAGGGTTTCGACTTGTCTGGGTACTGTAGCAATGGATCGTTACATAACAATGTTTTAAAATTTTCAAAGGCGTTATTATAGTCTTCGCCGATATTTACTGAGGATTTCTTGCTTTTCAAATGTTGGGTAATAGGCTTAGTAACTTTAGCAAAATCTCTGATAAATTTTCTATAATAACACACTAGTCCTAAAAAAGATTTGATCTCCTTCTTTGTTATTGGCATAGGAAAATTTTTGATCGCACTTAGTTTGTTAGGGTTGGGCTTAATCCTATCTTCTGTAACAATATGTCCTAAGAATTCGATCTCTTTTCTTTAAAATTCTGATTTAACCTTGCCTTTGCGAGTTTGGTAAATACTCTTCTGAGGTCTGTGATATGTTCTAGGTTTTTGTAAAGAAGGTGAAAATATAATGATGTCAAACAGCATTTACCATTGAACTCTGCCAACACGTTGTCCATTACCCTCTGAAATGTGGCCGGACATTTGTTAACCCAAATGGCATTCTTATGAATTCAAAATGTCCATTACTGGAGGAAAGGCGGTTTTTTCCGTATCGTTCGGGTCCATTTCGACATGATGGTATCCGCTAGCCAAGTCTAGGGTTGAATAATATTTTGCTCTGCCTATCTTATCTAAAATGTCATTCGTGTTTGGCATTGGATATTTATCTTTAATGGTCTTTTCATTTAGTTTTCTGTAGTCTACTACCAATCTCCATTTTTTTTCTTTTGAAGCATCTAGTTTCTTTGAAACTAGAAACACTGCTGCACTCCATGGAGAATGGCTATGTTTAATGATGTTTTGATCAAGAAGTTTCACGATCTGTTGGTGAATTTCTTTAGTTTCTATCGGACTCTATCTAAAGGGTCTTGTGTATAATGGAATGTTATCTAGTGTTCTTATTCTATGTTTCACCAAGTTGGTAAAAGATAGTTTTTTACCTTCTACATAAAACAAATTCGGGAATTCCCGATGAAGTTCTTCTAGTGCTAATTTCTCCTCAACATTTAAATGGTCCATTCGTAGGTTGATCTGCCCTTTAGTTAGGCTCTTATCTGGTCTTTGTTTATCATTCGTAACTACGTGTACTTTAATGATGTCATCTTGATCCAATTTCGATACTTTCATCTCTGTTTCTAAAAAAAATTGTTGTTTTTGCGGCGAATAATTAACCACCTCCATATAGCTAAAATTATCTTTGGCAGATATAACCCGCCAGAAATCAAAAAGTCTTTTGTTATGTGTATCGGTTTCGATAAAAAGATTCCTTCCTCTAGGTTTTACCCAATTCGTAAATTGACGATTGACTTTGAAGTTTCATTAATAAGGTGAAGGCCTGACGTTCTGTTATTTTCTCTATGCAACTTGGTTTCAAATACTGGTGTTTTTCAAACTTTTAATTCGGTTAGTATGTCCATTCCAATTAGACCATCAAATAGTTGGTGGAATTTAAATAACAGAAGTTCAAATTTTCTTCTATCATTGAATTCATTAAACAGGCTGATATTTGTTTTTCGAAAAATGCTATGTCTATTAAGTACGGTTTTAATGGAGGTTGGCCTGTCAAGATTTATGTGGATTGTTTGTTCACTAGATTTGGTCTAATAAATGACAATTCGGCTCCAGTGTCTATGAGGAATTTGTATGGGTGTGATTTGGTAAGATTCAAGAGTATATAAAGAAAAGTTGAGTCGTGAGTTATATTTTTTATGTAGCCCGTCTGTTCTTCGAGGGTTTTTTGTAAATAGTTGTTGTTTAGGGCAGCAGCGCGGTTAACAGCGCTCTGTTAGCTCGCGCGCTCTCCCATGCCCTTCGATCCACTCGGCGCTCCATCACGGGCGCTAGCCGTAGGCCGAGCGGGAGAGAACAGTCTCTCGACACCTACGCGCCTATCTACAACCGTCTTCAGCCCTCAGCTTTGTGCACGCCAAATACACGCCAAATATAGTTGACGCCCCCGCCTTTTTATTTATTGGGAATTCGAACTGTGGGAACGACCAACATCCACCCTCCTACAAAACATTGGTCCTTCGAGCCGGATCTTCGCCTTCCCTATAAGGAGGAGTCCAACCTGCAAGCATCGGTGGATTACATCGCTACGTTCCGAAGATAAGTACGATTTCGTCTTCCCAAATCGCTTCCTAGTGCGTTTTTTGATTTATTCCCCACCAAGTCCGAGTTCCGCGATATATGTACATATATATATTCTTATATACATATCTGTGCATACAGTGCTATCCTTCTCTGTGCTTCCTTCTCTTTCGCCAACGCCATATTATCGGCGATTCCGGCCGTTCTCCGTTCCATCGCCTCCAACTACCAGTGCTACGGTAGTTCTTCCATTCCGTTTTGTCTGGGCATGAGTTGTGAAAAATTAAATATATTCAACAAAATCCAACTGCACCCCAATTTACTAAAACATATGTGCATTCCAATTCGCAAGAGCGGCTCCGCATCTCCAAAATTACATACAAATATATATATACATACATAAATACATTCCGCTCATATCCACATACATTTAACAATAAAAATCTGCGATTCCGAGCAGTTTACGCGTTCCAGCAATAACTTTGGTCGCCACAATACGTGATATTATCTCCAATTCCGTAACAAATTATCCTCCACCCAGGCACAGCGCATTTCCGCAGCGATTTCGCATTTTTTTTCGTGCCAATTGTCGTATGTCCGTGGGAAATTAGAGGTGACAAAATTTAAGAAAAACTATCGGTATCACAAACACCAAATTGAAGACAAGAAATAAATTCAAGCTGCCGAATTATCCAAAATACATAGTCCCACGTTTGTTCCGCTTCCACTAACAGACGACTGTATAAGGAATTATTACTTTTTTGGCATATTCGTTCCGATAGTCTCCGCCACACCAGTGGCAGTTAATTTCTTGGCTCCGATCATCGTGCTCGTTATCCTATCGGCCCTACCACCTCCACGGCATAACAAGGGGACAAGAAATCGACCAACTCCGTCCAAAATCCATCCGCACTAGATAAGGAAGATTAGTCGCCCACTGCAAAGGTCCGTCAAAAGGGTAAACGGAGAAAAGCCGCACTAACAATATTTTTATTTTTTTTTTTTAAATATTGCGACAGCCAGTGTGACCGTTCCTCTCCTCGGCGTGTATCAATTTGATCCACTCATTGTTTGGGAACCTCGATCCAGAGCGGCCACAAATAATTCGAGTTGGTATTAAAAATTGTTGTCCAACATCGCGCGAGGCCCTTTCCTTTCCATTCCTCCAGCAGTGGGTTTTTTTTGTGTGTTGAAGGGATTTAGTGCCTTCTCGTGTGGTGCCCAGCCCAGCCTTAGTTTTTTTTTTCTGTTCTTTCGCCAATCCGCGGATTCCGCATCCGACTTCGCATCCAACCTCTGCGTGTGTGAGTAGTATGCCAACGGGTGACAAGGACAGCAAAGGGCTTTTGGCTGCGACCTCTCCACGTCGGCTACGCACCTCTTCCGCGTCAGGAACTACCCCCACTCAAAAGATCAAGTCGCCAGTCACTCCCAGAGCAGCCAGTAGCAGCCCAGCTGCAAGGACCAAGTCGGTTCTCTTCCCGTCTCCCGTCACTCTCAAGGTGCCAGCTCGGATCCAAGACGATCCAACCAGCTCTTTCGGTAATAGTCCCGTCAGCTCGAGACCTTCCATCACAATGGCTCAACTCGCGACCACTACTGCACGAGCAAAATTAGCCGCCGCCATTGGCCGGCTGTCTCATTTGGAAGCGCGCATCACTTCCGCTCCATCCGCATCTCTTCCGAGGTTCGCCGAGGACAAATTCTGAGTATGTGGGCGGATGTCGAGGCGGAATATAAAGCTTGCTCCGCAGTGATGGTTGACGAGGACCCAAGGGTCCAAGAGACATCCGAGAGAAGTACGGCGAGTGCTATGGGGATTTTGAGCAGTGCCTCGCCGACCTCAATGCTCAGCTGGCCCAAACAGCAGTCCATCCGTCTGCACCGCAAACCTACCAGGGCGGCTGCCGACTGCCTCCCCTGCGACATCGAGGTCTTCGCAGGAGATTCACGTTGGCCTACTCCCTTCGAGATTTACTTACTGCAATTTACATAAATAATTCTAGGCCGTCTCCGGTAGAGAAGTTGTATCATCTCACCGCGAAGCAAGTGGCGATCCGAAGGCCATAGACGAGAAGTCCCCGCTCACAAACGATGGTTTCGAGTCGGCATGGTCGGCCCTCCGAAACCGTTATGAAAATAATCGGCTCCTGGTGACCAACCAGATATTTTGCTCTTTTTGCCTCGCGTCGAGTCCGAGACCAGTCGAGCTTTAAAAGAGCTTCAAAGCACGATGCAAGGGGTCCTCACCGCTCTTGCTCACTCCAAGGTCTGCACCGACAACTGGGATAGCCTCCTCGTTACTATTTGTGCCTCCAAGTTGCCGAAGTTGACCCGGTCTTTGTGGGAAGCGTCCGTCACAGACAAGAAGGAGGTGCCTCCATGGACGGAAATCGACGCCTTCCTCACTCAGCGCTATTTGACGCTAGAGGCCATGGAGAGCGACCCGTCCACTTCCAAAGGCAATCCGACTCCACCATCGTCCAAAGGTTCCTTGAATCCGCAGCCCTCCGGAAGCAACTCCAATCCGTTCCGGTCTCATGGCAGTCCCGTGCCAAGGAAGTTTCACTCCTTCCAGCCACAAGTGAGTCCGAAGAGAAGAACGGTTGATCTCTGTTCCAAGAGAACCATCCTATCCGACTGTGTCTGCACTTCCTACAAATGACCGTGGATGCACGAGCCAGCTGCATTAAAAAAAGGCAGCTGTGCTTGAACTGTTTCGCTAGAGGTCATCAGCTCCGGGAATGCCAAAGCTCCCACAGTTGCTTCACTTGTGGAGCCCGCCACCACACGCTCCTGCATCGGGGGACTCCAGCTCCCAGCGAGCTGACTTCCACAACAGCGGAGGATCCCGCTTCTTCCGTCGCTCCGCCCAACGTTCAGAACTATTTTGCTTCGGAAACAAGAGCGGTGCTTTTCGGTACGGCAATAATCAACATCTGCCACCGGGGGACAAATTTCCGTGCCCGCGCTCTGATCGACTCGGGCTCCGAGGCGACGTTCATTACGGAACGTCTCTTTAATATCATCCAGTTGCCATTCCGCCTTATTCAGGCCCAGGTTTCAGGCCTAAATCAGACTGTAGCAGCTCAATCCAAGAAGCTCTGTGATTTGTCCATTCGCTCCCTGATTACGCCGAGCGTACAGTTAAACGCCACGGCCTATGTCCTGCCAGACATAGCCGGCAATCTCCCTTCATATCCGTTCCCGCAGAGCGCGTTGCGAGACTTGCCAAACCTGCCTGTCCAGACCAGATTGCATTTTTCTTCACCCAAATTTCCCACGTCCGCGATGCTCCATTGGACAAACTTCTCACAAAGTTTTGGTAGTGGGGGATCTACCTATCAAGGTAGCAGGAGAGTCGGACTCCTATTGCGAAAGAAATTTTTCTTCGAACCACGTCAAGAACGTCAAGCGGGAAGTACGTGGTAACACTGCCGTTTCGTGACCCCAATCATTGTGGGTCAGGCCTGGAGCATTCAAGGTCCATTGCCCTAGCTCAGTTTCTCCAAAAATAAGAATCGGCTAAAGAGAAACGTTTCATTTCAAGAACAGTATAACTCTGTGATCCAGGAATATTTAGATCTCGATCATATGACAGAGGTTCCGTCCACTAACTAGTCCGCCAATTATTATCTCCCGCACCATGCGGTAATCAAGCCGGAGAGCACTACCACGAAAGTCCGCGTGGTATTCAACGCGTCCAGCCCTTCTGCGAACGGCACGAGCTTGAATGATCTTCTTCATGCGGGTCCGGTCCTCCAATCCGATTTAACCCTCCAAATCCTGAAGTGGCGCTATTCATCCCTACTCTTCAACGCCGACATTACAAAGATGTATCGCCAAATTTGGGTACATCCAACGTGCACGCCCTTCCAGCGAATATTATTTCGAAACCAGGAGGGTGAGATTCGGGATTATGAGCTGAAAACCGTGACCTTTGGTGTCAATTGCGCTCCGTTTCTAGCCATCCGGGTACTGCAACAGCTTGCCGACGACATCCAGTCGCGATTTCCAAAGGCAAGCCACATTGTACGGCATTTCATGTACGTCGACGACGTCCTAGCCGGGGCAGACTCCATCAAGGAGGCTCAGCTGGCTATCCACGAATTGCAGGCCGCCCTCAGGTCTGCAGGTTTTCCACTCGCAAATGGACGTCCAACCAAAAGGAGATTTTGGACGAGCTTCCGAGTGACCACCTCCTGCACACCGATTTTCTGGAAATCGATGCCGAGAGCACGGCAAAGACCCTCGGAGTTCGCTGGAAGGCGGCGTCAGACGAGTTCTTCTTTGTTTCTCCCGTGTTCACGCTTGAGTTATCCTACACCAAGCGAGAAGTTCTTTTCCCAAATTGCGAAGCTGTTTGACCCCGCGGGGTGGCTAGCCCCATTCATCGTCCGGTCCAAGATTTTTATGCAGGAGATCTGGTTGCAAGTTTGGGATGGGACGAACCTCTTCCAAGTTCGTTGTACCAACGCTGGCTAGAGCTTTCTGCAAAGTTACGCATCACTACCCGAGATCAAGATTCCAATATGGGTATGTTACCAGCCATCGGTAAAGATCGGACATCACGGTTTCTGCGATGCCTCCGAAAAGGCGTACGGTGCAGCGATCTACGTGTGCGTCGAGTGTGACCAGCATATCACGGTGCATCTACTGTCGGCGAAAAACGAGTCGCTCCCGTAAAAACCGTTTCGCTTCCTCGACTAGAGCTGTGCGGTGCAGTGTTCCTTTCCGAAATGGCGACGGCTATCCTGCCAAGCATGCCGACGGAAAGTCATCAATGCTACTACTGGACCGATTCTATTGTATTGGCCTGGTTGATAAGCCCGCTTGCCACTGGACTACCTTTGTGGTCAATCGAGTGACGAAAATAGCTCAGACTACCGAAACCAGTCATTGGACTCATGTTCGTTCCGAACATAACCCCGCTGACTTAGCCAGTTGAGGCGTAGCTTTACCAGAATTGGTGGGTAGCCAACTCTGGTGGCATGGAGCAGCGTGGTTGCAATCTCCACGTGATCAATGGCCAGCCCAAGCCGCCGAAACTCCAATTCAAACCCTAGAGCAGCGGGCCGTGAAGGTCCATCTCGTTTCCAGCCCACCCGAAGATTTCCTGGAGCGATTCTCCCAGCTTGAGAAGGCTCTTCGAGTGCGGGCATATGTTCTACGTTTTATTCAGTGTTGCCGGAAAGTAACACTCGCATGTAGGGACCACCTCACTAGTGGGGAAATTAACGAAGCGGAGCGAACTCTTATCCTAGAGGCTCAGCGCCGGGACTTCCCCCAAGAATCTCACTGCCTGAGTGGTAAACGTCCCGTGCCAAGTTCAAGCTCTATTTTGAGGGGGACAGGGGATCATGAGAGCCTGTGGCCGGATCACAGCTTCACAAGGTCTGAAGTTTGATGAGCGCCATCCAATCATCCTGTCCTATAGTTGCCGCCTGTCTCGCCTGCTCGCTCACTTCACGGACCGGATCACTCTCCATGGCGGCAGTCAACTGATGACGCGCCTCATTCGCTGCAAATATTGGATCCCGAGAATCCGGAACCTGATGAAGGGCGTGGTGAACTCCTCTTCTTTTCCAAACCAGTTAATTTTGCATCCAGATCCTGATGGCTCCACAACCCCGTGTCAACCACACCTCAGGGAGCAGACGCTCCCGAGTACAAGCTTCCTACCGCTGCCGAGTCTGCTCCGGAAGCCATCCACTACGGGACTGCCGTAGCTTTCTCAACGTGAGCGTGGCGAAGAGGCTCCGAGCCGTGCTGGTGAACAAATACTGCCGGAACTGCCTGGCTCATCAGCACTCTGGCAAGGATTGCCGAAGTGGTGGCCGGTGCAGGGTGTGCCACAAGGACCATCACACGCTGCTCTACATGCGACCGTCCCAGCGTCCAGCCCGCTCGGAATCGCCAGCTCCGTCTCCAGCTCCGGTGTCCCGAGCCAATCGCCGCCCCCGTTCTCCGGAAAGACGCCCCAAGACGGGGCCCTCCCGGCGGCCAGCCCGCTCAAAGTCGTCGACCGCGACTCCAGGTCCGTCTCCAGCTCCGGTGTCCCGAGCCGATCGCCGCCAACGGGTTCCCGCAAGACGCCCCAAAGACGTGGTCCTCTCAGCGTCCAGCCCGCTCGGAGTCGTCAGCGGCGACTCCAGGTCCGTCTCCAGCTCCGGTGTCCCGAGCCGATCGCCGACTCATCGTGGGTCATCCGGCTCCATCGGTCGAGACGCTGTTCCAGCACCGAAGCACCAACTGCCTCCCGACGGCCCGGGTGGTCTTGCACACGGGAACAAAAACCAACGAGACAACGGCGCTCATCGACCCATGCACGCCGGTGAGCTGCATTGACGCTTCCTTGGCCACCGACTTAAAGTTGCCCAGCACGCGCATCGGAGCGGAGAAGGTTGCCACCGCTATTATCCGCGCCAGGACCGGCGATGTCCAATTGGACGTGGTCCTCAAACTGGCGCCCCGCTTACGCGCCCGCACGCCGCTGCGACCCTTGAGCGAGGCGACTCGGGTCAGGTTCAACGACATCAGCCTTGCCAGTGAGCAATTCCATCGCCCGGCCACCGTCTCTCTAGTATTGGGAGCGGATGTCTACCAGAAGGTGATCCAACCCGGGTTCCTTGCTCGAGGAGACGGCCTTCCAGTGGCCCAAAGCACTGTTTTCGGATGGATTGTGTCCGGGGCCTGTACGCAGCCATAGGAGGTGATGTTGCAGTCCTGCAAGGGGGGGAGGATGTTTAGGGCAGCAGCGCGGTTAACAGCGCTCTGTTAGCTCGCGCGCTCTCCCATGCCCTTCGCTCTCGCGCGGCGTGGATGCGATCCACTCGGTGCTCCATCACGGGCGCTAGCCGTAGGCCGAGCGGGAGAGAACAGTCTCCCGACACCTACGCGCCTATCTACAACCGTCTTCAGCCCTCAGCTTTGTGCACGCCAAATACACGTCAATTATAGTTGACGCCCCCGCCTTTTTATTTATTGGGAATCCGAACTGTGGGAACGACCAACATCCACCCTCCTACAAAACAGTTGTGTCCTCATCAATATCATGTAGCTCTGCCATAACTTCTTCCGAGTCATCCTTGTCAACGTTATGTAATGTCTTGTTGTTTCTCAAATCCCTGTTATTGCTGTCGTTACCTTTGTAGCGCTGATAGTTATTATTATATTCTTTTGGCATAATTGCCGGAACGTTCCTATTGATTTTTGAGCGAAAATTGTTGCTATTATTTATTCTATCATTGTCATTTGTGTATTTTCTATTAATGGTGTTGTGGTATGGTACTGTTCGATATGATGATCGTTCGTTATGTTTATTCCGTCCCCAATCTTGATTTTGTCTATTCTCCTGAAAAAATATCTCCCTTTCCTTTAGGGCCTTCTCGTATGCCTCTGTTATTGTTTCAGGTTGCATAGCCCTAACTGTGGAGCCTAGTGGACCTTTCAGTCCAGTTAGGAAAATATTTAGACATGTGGTTGAAAATAATTCGTTTTTTGTTTTTACTAGAATCGTTTCAAGTTTGTTGGTCTCGGTCAGTTTAAACAATGCTATTTTGATTTCGCAAATCTGAGATTATGGAGTTCACGCATTAGAGTGCACTCGTCGCGTTTGTCAGAACAATGTAACATTAATGCAGATTTTATTTCATCCCAATTTAGAGTAGCTCCTAATGCAATGATAGCTTCGTTTGCCTTTCCTTTTAATTTCTTTCTGATTGCCCTTAGTAGTAGTTTTTCCGTAAGGTGTTTTTTCGGTTCCTTTAATGAATGTTAATATTTCCTCAACATTAGTGATAAATTCACTTAGATCACTCTTATTACCATCATACGTTGGTAATTGTCGGATAGCATCCGGAATCCTCTTGGATTGAAAAATCTCGTCCGGGTTGGCAACTAAAACAGGCTGATTATCAGTCTCGGATTCCGTGGTAGAAGCCATTGTTTCCGAGATTGGTTCTATTTCTTGAATAAAACTTAAGACTTCGATTGTCGTTCTGGTTGGTTTGAGGTTGGGAGGTCGGTACAGTCGTATTTTGTGTATGGTTTCTTGTCCTACTTCTAGTATTTGGGCGACCTGATATATTTCTTAACATCTAACCTAATCGTTCGTTAGTTTAAATTTGATTTCTCTTTTGTTTGAATTAGATTTGATAATTTATCTTAAAATATATTCCAAGTCTTGTTTTTCTTTAATGTTGGTGTAGTATAATTTTTGTCTCTTCTTACTTGTTTAAGTGTATTTTTGTCTGAAAATGGCTGTTTGTCGTGTTCTCTTTGTGTATATTAGTAGTAGTTTTAAAACTTTTTATACCCGTACTCAAAAAAGAGTTAAGGGGTATATTAGATTTGTGGTAAAAGTGGATGTGTGTAACGCAGAGAAGGAAACGTTTCCGACCCCATAAAGTATATATATTCTATACAGCATCAATAGCCGAGTCGATATAGCCATGTCTGTCTGTCCGTCTGTCCGTCTGTCTGTCTGTCTGTCTCGATGAGCGCCTAGATCTCAGAGACTATAAGAGATAGGGCAACCAAATTTGGTTTCCAGACTCATGTGATATCCCACTGCTACAAGTGTATTTCAAAATTTCGCCCCGCCCCCTTCCGCCCCCACAAAGGACGAAAATCTGTGGCAGGCACAATTTTAAAGATACGATAAAACTAAAAACGCAGTATCGTAAAGAATGACCATATCTACCAGATTGCCGAATTTAAATCAGATTGGATCATAATTATAGCCAGAATGACGAAATTAATTTTCAGTTGCTTCCGCTGCCCCCTCCTGACAACGTCAAGCAACTCATTTTCCTTCTCGCTCGCACACTCTACCGCGTTCAGTGCGCGAGCAACCCCTAGCGGAAAAGATGTAGAATATGAATGGTACATCTATAATCTACATGTTAGATGTAAAATATACATTGTAGATGTAGATAACGATGTAGCAAAAAAATTTAAAATGTAAAATTTTTTTTTTAATTCTAAAATTCTAAAAAATCATAAGCTCAAAAATGTATATACTGACTGAGTACGGGTATAAGTAGAGTCGCGTCTTTAGAAGCGACTCACAGTTCCTTCTCGTTTTTTTTTTATTATTACGGGATTTTATTTATCGAATCTTCCCTATTAAAGATTTACGACAAGTATACAAATTTTAGCCTAATATATTTATTTAATTAATTACACTTAATTACTTAGAGTACGTCCCTAGCTAAGTATTATTGCTGGGGGGGGAGGTCTTTTCGCCGGAGTCGTGTATGGCTAGTGTGCCAAGTTAAAGACTGCGCAAGTCTATTAGGATGGGCTTGAAGCTTGGCCTGGTACTTTGCTTTCACTTTGGCAATTTCATCTTTAACTGATCCTACATTTAAGTCTTTATGGATATTTTCATTCCGTATGTACCATGGTGCCCCAGTGATAGTTCTTAGTATCTTCGATTAAGCTCTCTGGATTATTTCTAAATTACTAACGCAAGCATTTCCCCATAGCTCGGAGCCGTATGTCCAGATGGCTTTGAGAACAAAAGTACTTTGTACTCGAGTTTTAGTGGTGAACGAGTGTTTTTTAGCCAATGTAGATTACTAGCTTTAAATTTAAGTAGATTTCTCTTCGCTTCGATGTGTTTACGCCAAGTAAGCCTTCTATCCAGATGAACACCAAGGTATGTTACTTCGGTGGTTTGTGGAATGTTGATATTGTTCAGACATAATGGAGGGCAAGTTTGTCTGTTTAACGTAAAGGTGACATGCTTGCACTTTTGCTCATTTACATGTATCCGCCAGTCTGCTGGCCATTTTTCTAAGGCCACGAGATGAGATGATAAGTGTTCCGTGGCCGTTCTTGTGCACTTGAAGCGACTTAATATGGCAGTATCATCAGCAAATGTCGAAGTTGTGGTTAGGCTGTTTGTCGGTAGATCTGCTGTGAATATGATATATAGTGTCGGTCCAAGCACGCTGCCTTGCGGTACACCAGCTTCAATTTGATGATATTCAGATAGGAAATCTTTGCATCGTACTGCGAAACTTCTTTGCTATAGGTATGACTCCAATATTCCATGGATGTTCTGTGGAAGTAATATTTTTATTTTGTGGATTAAGCCATCTAACCAAACGCGGTCGAAAGCCTGGGCGACATCCAGAAAAACAGCGGAAAAATACTCCCGTCTTTCAAATGCATTTCGTATCTCAGAGGTTATACGGTTTACTTGTTCAATGGTTCCGTGTTTTTCGCGAAATCCAAATTGGTGAGTCGGGATGGCACCGTTGATGTGTAGGTGTTGTTTGATTCGATTCAGGAGCAGCTTTTCCAATATCTTTGATAGCTTGGACTTGGACTTGTCTTTTCCGGCTTTATGGATCATTGTGATGACTGATTTCCTCCATTCTTGAGGATAATAGCCCTATTTCATCATGCTGTTGAATATCACAGTAAGGAAATACACTGCACAGCTCGGCAATTCTATGATCATTTTAGGAGAGATGAAATCGTGGCCCGGAGATTTTTTTTTGCTTTGAGATTTGGTCTCTAATGACCTTTGTGACTTCTCCTGATTGGAATATGATAGGCGGAGTAGCTTCGGGATTGTTGGTTGGTGGGAGCACAAAGCTATTTGTTGCTGGGTGTGGTTTGAAGACGTTTTCTAGATGGACGGCAAATGTATTTGCCTTCTCTTTGTTGTTGCGAGCCCAATCTCCTGTTTGTGTACGCAAAGTTGATTCACTCTCGATTGGTGGGCATACGCCTGATTTTGCTTTCCACAGTGGGAATCGGTTACTAGTTGGGGAGAGTTGCTCCATATAGGATATTTGAGCTCGGTTTTTTTCATCTTCTAGGGCTCTGCGTAGTAGGTGGTTGGCTATTTTTAGCCGCTCTTTCGAGGCAGGTGATCTGTGTGCTTGCCACTTGAATCTTGTATTGACTACAAAAGTCTTTAAAAAATTTACCTGCGAATTCAGTCCCTAATCGAAAACGAGTTTTTCAGGGACTCCGTGGGTGTTAATGTAATTTCTTATTGCTTTCACTATACTGATACAATCTCTAGCTGGTATAGTAAACCCGGCTGCAAATCGGGAAAGTTTGTCTATTATTGTCAAAATTATATGTTTGTTAATATTATATAGGTCTATATGGAGTACTTCCAACGGTTTTTTTGGAACTTCTGTTTCTTGAAATCTAAGCTTTTGCGGGTACCTGTCAAATTTCAGCGTCTGACAAGTCTCACAGCTATTTATGAAACTCGTGATTTTTTGTTTCATATAAGGAAAGTAAATGATTCTCTTTAGATAACTTAGAGTTTCGTCTATTCCCCTATGGTTATTATTAAGATGGTATGTTTTAATATCCATCCCTTGCAAGTTCTGATCGGTAATATCCCTAAGAAACACTGTACATCTAATTATTTTGAACTTTCCCGATCGGGAAAAATGTTCCTCAAATGTTAGGTTTACTAGGCCGAAAATGACCTCTGTGGCTAGAATCGCACAAGTCTTGTCTGGTTTCAAATATTTTGTATTATTAAAGCTATTTTTTCTTTACTAAAATTATTATCAGAAATTACCCGTCTTATTTTATTTTTAAATGGTATTGACGTTTCGGTTTATTTGTATTGTTCTGTTTCGAATATTAGTTTAATGGTTTCTCGGACTTATGAATCGTATTTTGTGCTGATCGACTGATATCATTTAAATTCACGTCGATTGTTATACGGCTTAAGGCATCTGCTACTGTATTTTGTGACCCCTTTTTGTAAACGACTTCATCATACTCCAGAAGCTGTAATTTCCATCGGACCAGTTTGGAGTTTGGCTCTTTGAAGTTCATCAACCACGTTAGTGGTCTGTGGTCTGTGATTATTGTAAACTTTTGCCCGAAAATATAGGGTCTAAAGTGTTTCGTGGCCCAAATAATGGCCAGCATTTCTTTCTCTACTGTAGAGTAGTTTATCTCGGTATCCGATAGCGTTCTACTAGTGTAAGATTCCTAATGATCCTTGGGGTAAAGCCGCACCTAAGGCAAAGTTGCTGGCATCTGTTGTTAGTATAAAGGGTTTCGACTTGTCTGGGTACTGTAGCAATGGATCGTTAAATAACAATGTTTTAAAATTTTCAATGGCCTTATTATAGTCTTCGCCGATATTTACTGACTATTTCTTGCTTTTCAAATGTTGGGTAATAGGCTTAGTAACTTTAGCAAAATCTCTGATAAATTTTCTATAATAACACACTAGTCCTAAAAAAGATTTGATCTCCTTCTTTTTTTTTGGCATAAGAAAAGATTTGATCGCATAAGTTTGTTAGGGTTGGGTTTAATCCCATCTTCTGTAACAATATGTCCCAATAATTCGATCTTTTTTCTTACAAATTCTGATTTAACCTTGCCTTTGCGAGTTTGGTAAATACTCTTCTGAGGTCTGTGATATGTTCTAGGTTTTTGTAAAGAAGGTGAAAATATAATGATGTCAAACAGCATTTACCATTGAACTCTGCCAACACGTTGTCCATTACCCTCTGAAATGTGGCCGGAGCATTTGTTAACCCAAATGGCATTCTTATGAATTCAAAATGTCCATTACTGGAGGAAAAGGCGGTTTTTTCCGTATGGTCCATTTCGACATGATGGTATCCGCTAGCCAAGTCTAGGGTTGAATATCATTTTGCTCTGCCTATCTTATCTAAAATGTCATTCGTGTTTGGCATTGGATATTTATCCTTAATGGTCTTTTCATTTAGTTTTCTGTAGTCTACTACCAATCTCCATTTTTTTTCTTCTGAAGCATCTAGTTTCTTTGAAACTAGAAACACTGGTGCACTCCATGGAGAATGGCTATGTTTAATGATGTTTTGATCAAGAAGTTTCACGATCTGTTGGTGAATTTCTTTAGTTTCTATCGGACTGTATCTAAAGGGTCTTGTGTATAATGGAATGTTATCTAGTGTTCTTATTCTATGTTTCACCAAGTTGGTAAAAGATGGTTATTTACCTTCTACATAAAACAAATTCGGGAATTCCCGATGAAGTTCTTCTAGTGCTAATTTCTCCTCAACATTTAAATGGTCCATTCGTAGGTTGATCTGCCTTTTAGTTAGGCTCTTATCTGGTCTTTGTTTATCATTCGTAACTACGTGTACTGTAATGATGTCATCTTGATCCAATTTCGATACTTTCAGCTCTGTTTCTAAAAAAAATTGTTGTTTTTGCGGCGAATAATTAACCACCTCATATAGCTAAAATTATCTTTGGCGGAGTATAACCCGCCAGAAATCAAAAAGTCTTTTGTTATGTGTATCGGTTTCGATAAAAAGATTCCTTCCTCTAGGTTTTACCCAATTCGTAAATTGACGATTGACTTTGAAGTTTCATTAATAAGGTGAAGGCCTGACGTTCTGTTATTTTCTCTATGCAACTTGGTTTCAAATACTGGTGTTTTTTAAACTTTTAATTCGGTTAGTATGTCCATTCCAATTAGACCATCAAAAAGTTGGTGGAATTTAAACAACAGAAGTTCAAATTTTCTTCTATCATTGAATTCATTAAACAGGCTGATATTTGTTTTTGTAAGAATGCTATGTCTATTAAGTACGGTTTTAATGGAGGTTGGCCTGTCAAGATTTATGTGGAATTGTTTGTTCACTAGATTTGGTCTAATAAATGACAATTCGGCTCCAGTGTTTATGAGGAATTTGTATGGGTGTGATTTGGTAAGATTCAAGAGTTCAAGAGTAAAGAAGAGTTGAGTCGTGAGTTATATTATTTATGTAGCCCGTTATGTCTTCGAGGCTTTTTTGTAAAAGGTTTTGTCCTCATCAATATTATGTAGCTCTGCCATAACTTCTTCCGAGTCATCCTTGTCAACGTTATGTAATGTCTTGTTGTTTCTCAAATCCCTGTTATTGCTGTCGTTACCTTTGTAGCGCTGATAGTTATTATTATATTCTTTTGGCATAATTGCCGGAACGTTCCTATTGATTTTTGAGCGAAAATTGTTGCTATTATTTATTCTATCATTGTCATTTGTGTATTTTCTATTAATGGTGTTGTGGTATGGTACTGTTCGATATGATGATCGTTCGTTATGTTTATTCCGTCCCCAATCTTGATTTTGTCTATTCTCCTGAAAAAATATCTCCCTTTCCTTAAGGGCCTTCTCGTCTGCCTCTGTTATTGTTTCAGGTTGCATAGCCCTAACTGTGGAGCCTAGTGGACCTTTCAGTCCAGTTAGGAAAATATTTAGACATGTGGTTGAAAATAATTCGTTTTTTGTTTTTACTAGAATCGGTTCTAGTTTGTTGGTCTCGGTCAGTTTAAACAATGCTATTTTGATTTCGCAAATCTTTTCGTAAAACCTTTTCATCGGCAATCCAACTTGACTGAGATTATGGAGTTCACGCATTAGAGTGCACTCGTCGCGTTTGTCAGAAAAATGTAACATTAATGCAGATTTTATTTCATCCCAATTTGGAGTAGCTCCTGATGCAATGATAACTTCGTTTGCCTTTCCTTTTAATTTCTTTCTGATTGCCCTTAGTAGTAGTTTCCCGTAAGGTGTTTTTTCGGTTCCTTTAATGAATGTTAATATTTCCTCAACATTAGTGATAAATTCACTTAGATCACTCTTATTACCATCATACGTTGGTAATTGTCGGATAGCATCCGGAATCCTCTTGGATTGAACCCCCTAGCGTTTTATGCCTACCCGCCAGGCACCTCCAGCCATGGCCATGGTTCAGTTCCCCCAAGTTTTTTTGGTCGGGAAGACCTGGACCTGGCCTTAGCTGAGACACTGCATTGTCCCGGACAGAGCAAGCGGCAATGATTACCCGATCCGGGATAATGAAGTGCCCATTGCCCAGCCGGCACCCTCTGGGAGGGTTGAGCTGGAGGATTTTGCCGGCCCCTTTGTATATAATTTCTCCCTAAAATTATTTAGTTCCGTTAGGTATTCGTGTTCAGTGTTATAGATTATGCTCTTTTTGGAACGCGTGAGTGTCCCTGAAGGGTATAAATTTTGTTCCTGAATGAATTCCTTTGTTGTATGTTGTTAAAGTTTCTGCTAGCATTTTGTCGTGGTCTAACACAATTTTTTCAGCCTTCCTCTTTTCAAAAATTATTCTATAGATTTCCGTCAAAGAGGAATGTAATCTCTCCACTGGAGCGTTACTTGACGATTGTTGCAAGGATTTTCACGTGTACTTGAATCTTGTATTGACTACAAAAGTCTTTAAATAATTTACCTGCGAATTCAGCCCCCTGATCGAAAATGAGCTTTTCAGGGACTCCGTGGGTGTTAATGTAATTTCTTATTGCTTTCACTATACTGATACAATCTCTAGCTGGTATAGTAAACCCGGCCGCAAATCGGGAAAGTTTGTCTATTATTGTCAAAATTATATGTTTGTTAATATTATATAGCGTCTGACAAGTCTCACAGCTATTTATGAAACTCGTGATTTTTTGTTTCATATAAGGAAAGTAAATGATTCGTCTATTCCCCTATGGTTATTATTAAGATGGTATGTTTTAATATCCATCCCTTGCAAGTTCTGATCGGTAATATCCCTAAGAAACACTGTACATCTAAATATTTTGAACTTTCCCGATTGGGAAAAATGTTCCTCAATGTTAGGTTTACTAGGCCGAAAATGACCTCTGTGGCTAGAATCGCACAAGTCTTGTCTGGTTTCCAATATTTTTTATTATTAAAGCTATTTTTTCTTTACTAAAACTATTATCAGAAATTACCCGTCTTATTTTATTTTTAAATGGTATTGACGTTTCGGTTTTTTTGTATTGTTCTGTTTTGAATATTAGTTTAATGGTTTCTCGATGTATGAATCGTATTTTGTACTGATCGACTGATATCATTTAAATTCTACGTCGATTGTTATACGGCTTAAGGCATCTGCTACTATTTTTGTGACCCCTTTTTAAACGACTTCATCATATTCAGAAGCTGTAATTTCCATCGGACCAGTTTGGAGTTTGGCTCTTTGAAGTTCATCAACCACGTTAGTGGTCTGTGGTCTGTGATCATTGTAAACTTTTGCCCAAAATATGGGTCTAAAGAGTTTCGTGGCCCAAATAATGGCCAGCATTTCTTCTCTACTGTAGAGTAGTTTATCTCGGTATCCGATAGCGTTCTACTAGTGTAAGATACCGGTCTATCATTTCCTAATGATCCTTGGGATAAAGCCGCACCTAAGGAAAAGTTGCTGGCATCTGTTGTTAGTATAAAGGGTTTCGACTTGTCTGGGTACTGTAGCAATGGATCGGTACATAACAATGTTTTAATATTTTCAAAGGCCTTATTATAGTCTTCGCCGATATTTACTGGGGATTTCTTGCCTTTCAAATGTTGGGTAATAGGCTTAGTAAGTTTAGCAAAATCTCTATTAATTTCCTATAATAACCCACTAGTCCTAAAAAAGATTTGATCTCCTTCTTTTTTTTTGGCATAGGAAAAGATTTGATCACATAAGTTTGTTAGGGTTGGGTTTAATCCCATCTTCTGTAACAATATGTCCCAATAATTCGATCTCTTTTCTTACAAATTCTGATTTAACCTTGCCTTTGCGAGTTTGGTAAATACTCTTCTGAGGTCTGTGATATGTTCTAGGTTTTTGTAAAGAAGGTGAAAATATAATGATGTCAAACAGCATTTACCATTGAACTCTGCCAACACGTTGTCCATTACCCTCTGAAATGTGGCCGAGCATTTGTTAACCCAAATGGCATTCTTATGAATTCAAAATGTCCATTACTGGAGGAAAAGGCGGTTTTTCCGTATGGTCCATTTCGACATGATGGTATCCGCTAGCCAAGTCTAGGGTTGAATATCATTTTGCTCTGCCTATCTTATCTAAAATGTCATTCGTGTTTGGCATTGGATATTTATCCTTAATGGTCTTTTCATTTAGTTTTCTGTAGTCTACTACCAATCTCCATTTTTCTTTCTTGAAGCATCTAGTTTCTTTGAAACTAGAAACACTGGTGCACTCCATGGAGAATGGCTATGTTTAATGATGTTTTGATCAAGAAGTTTCACGATCTGTTGGTGAATTCTCTTTAGTTTCTATCGGACTGTATCTAAAGGGTCTTGTGTATAATGGAATGTTATCTAGTGTTCTTATTCTATGTTTCACCAAGTTGGTAAAAGATAGTTATTTACCTTCTACATAAAACAAATTCGGGAATTCCCGATGAAGTTCTTCTAGTGCTAATTTCTCCTCAACATTTAAATGGTCCATTCGTAGGTTGATCTGCCTTTTAGTTAGGCTCTTATCTGGTCTTTGTTTATCATTCGTAACTACGTGTACTGTAATGATGTCATCTTGATCCAATTTCGATACTTTCAGCTCTGTTTCTAAAAAAAATTGTTGTTTTGCGGCGAATAATTAACCACCTCCATATAGCTAAAATTATCTTTGGCGGAGTATAACCCGCCAGAAGTCAAAAAGTCTTTTGTTATGTGTATCGGTTCTGATAAAAAGATTCCTTCCTCTAGGTTTTACCCATTTCGTAAATTGACGATTGACTTTGAAGTTTCATTAATAAGGTGAAGGCCTGACGTTCTGTTATTTTCTCTATGCAACTTGGTTTCAAATACTGGTGTTTTTTAAACTTTTAATTCGGTTAGTATGTCCATTCCAATTAGACCATCAAATAGTTGGTGGAATTTAAATAACAGAAGTTCAAATTTTCTTCTATCATTGAATTCATTAAACAGGCTGATATTTGTTTTTGTAAAAATGCTATGTCTATTAAGTACGGTTTTAATGGAGGTTGGCCTGTCAAGATTTATGTGGAATTGTTTGTTCACTAGATTTGGTCTAATAAATGACAATTCGGCTCCAGTGTCTATGAGGAATTTGTATGGGTGTGATTTGGTAAGATTCAAGAGTATAAGTTAACACTCCCCACCAGCCATAGGGTATCGGCAGGGGTCTTAGTTATAAGAATGCTGACCCAGCGCTGGCATGGAAAGGGGCGGCAACATATTACTATGTTGCATAAACATCCGCCCGACCAACTGGGTCCGCACGAGGCGCTGAGGCAGCGAAACTGGAGACCGCTGCTCGCGCAGCGCTGCCCAGGCTGGGGGGACTTATGCATAATTATATTATTTTTGTACTTTTAGTCTTTAACTCACTTTGAACCGTGCCAGTTGGCCGGAATAAAATTACATAAAACATATCCGATCTTTCTCTGCCGATGGCTAATGCCGCGGCTTAAGTAACGGGAATATTGAATAATTAATTGGCGCCCAACGGGTCAAACTAAGTCGAACCCCAGTTAACGCGAGTGTCAAAACACCGCGATAAATAAACCAAAAGTTTAAAAGCAAGAAAAAGTCATAAAAATAAAGGAAAAATCCCCGTGAAAAATTCCTCCGAAATACTAAAAAGAAAATAAAACAGAAAAGTGTAAAAACAAATTTCCCGAAAAAATTCCTCCACACACTAAATGGAAAATTAACTAAATAATTACAACACAAACGAGTGAGAAAAATAGGAGAAAAATCCCCGTGAAAAATTCCTCCGAAATACTAAAAAGAAAATAAAACAGAAAAGTGTAAAAACAAATTTCCCGAAGAAATTCCTCCATACACTAAAGGGAAAATTAACTAAATAATTACAACACAAACGAGTGAGAACGTTCCATAGTGCAACACCCGAATGAAAATCAAAAACTAAAACAAGGAAAGAGCTGAAGGGCAACCCTCGCTCCAATTGAAGATAGATTGCAGCCGAAAACGAAGTAAAAAGAGCTGAAGGGTAATCCCTCGCTCCCATCGAAAGATCTACAAGGAAAAAAATAGGCTGAAGGGCCCTCCCTCGCCTGGAAAGAGAAAATATAATAACAAAATCTACACGGCTGTAGGGAATTCCCTCGCCCAACGTTACGGATCCAAAACGCTCAACCGGTGCATAGTTAAGCTTAACCAATCTAATCGCCAGAGTAAATATAGGCTGTAACAATGATGTAAGTGAATTGCTTGGATTTTAAATGTTTCCTATGTCAGCCAACCTAAATCTCTGTTTAAAATAAGAGTTCACCGATAATTGCGTAAATTTTACTAGACAAGATCAAAAAAAAAAAAAAAAATGGAAAAGAAAATAAAGATAAAATAAGAAGTGAAACATTCGATTATTTAATACGGTTGTAAGAACCAGTCAAATTCTTCCCCTTGAGATTTATGCTAGGGAGCGCAGTGTTCTAAGTACTTAGGACAGTGCTACACGCAGCAGTTTGCACCATATGAGTGATAGGGAAAGTGCCGACGATAGTGACGATAGTCTGAAATCCTTGATCGAAGGCCTCCAAGCGGCAGACATTGACAAACGTACGACTCAAAGACCGCCCAACGTCATGGATCCTGCCATTCTCGCAGCCGTCGAGGCCGCACTGACAAGCCAGGCCACGACATTTGAGGCTAAATTACTACAAATGCAGACCACAATTAATCAGTTACAAGCGGCCGCGCCTGTCGCCGTACCAGAGGTAGAAGTATACAGGAAAATAGAAATCAGGCCTGGGGTCCAGTGTGATCAGCCACTGGACATGGTGAAGTCGGTCCCAGAATTTGATGGGAAAGAGGAACATTATGTTGCCTGGCGCCAGGCAGCGCTGGCGGCCTACGAAGTGTTCGAGCCCTATGAGGGTAGCACAAGACACTATATGGCTACTGGCATAATCAGGAATAAGGTGAAAGGAGCCGCGAACAATATTTTGGCATCTTTTGGCACGGTGTTGAACTTTAGAGCCATTATCAATAGGTTAGATAGTTCGTATTCTGACAAAACGCCAGTGAGCGTGATACATCAGAAGCTAGCAACCATGCGGCAGGGAAATATGTCCCTCACCGATTACTATGATGACATCGAGAGGCTCCTCTCTCTCATGACTAATAAAAACATCATGAACCATACGGCGGACGCAGCGGGCATCTTAAATGACAGAGCCAGGGAGGATGCCTTAGAAATATTCATTTCAGGCTTGAGAAAAGCCTTAAAAACTCCAGTTTTCTCAGCAAGGCCTAAAGACCTGCCGACCGCGCTGGCCCTAGCCCAAGCAGCTGAATGCAGCGAGGACCGCGGCGTTCTAGCAGCAAATTACGCCAGGGCCATGGAGGAGAAAGCCAATAGATTTAGTGAGCGCAAACCCCAGGCGCCACAGCTAGGCAATGCCAAGCAATATAGGGCCCAGGACCCCTCTTCTTACAAGAGCCCTCATTATTTCAAGAGTCCGGGCACATCCAACGCCCAGCAAAGTGGCCCCAACCAACAAACCAGAGCTCAGGGCCAAGCAGCACCTGAGCCTATGGAGGTGGACCCTTCGTCCTCTAAATTTAGACAGCCAACGGCTCACCAAAAGCCATTTGGGGCGGGCAAGCGCGACAATAGTTTTGGAAAAAAACAGAACGCGTCGGAGCGCACGTCGGGGAACTGGCGGCAGAGAGTGGAGCACATTGCTACTACGAACAACCGGTCCGGGGCGTCCTACGACGACGCTGCCACTGAGGCAGTCGCGGAAATAGAAGCCGACGCCGAAATTGAGTACGAATCCGATTCGATCAATTTTTTAGGGGAAGGTCCCTGCTGCCATTCATATGGCGAAGAGTAGCGGGGATTAAGATAAAGCTTCTCATCGACACGGGTGCGTCGAAGAATTTCATCAAGCCATTTGGGTGGCTTCCCGGCGTCACACCCGTCGAATCACCGTTCCCCGTCCACTCAATTGAAGAAAAGAAGTAAGGCTTTTGCTGACCCTAACGGGTCACTGCCCTATAATACTTCGGTCGTGGCCACCATTCGCACGGTGGATGACGAACCAATTTATTCCAAGCTATACCCCTACCCGATGGGTGTAGCTGATTTTGTCGATTCCGAGGTTAAGAGCCTCCTGAAAGACAACATCATACAAAAATCAAGATCACCCTATAACAACCCTATATGGGTGGTAGATAAAAAAGGCACTGATGAAAATGGCAATAGGAAGAAACGTCTCGTAATGGACTTTCGGAAGCTCAATCAGAAAACAGTGGCCGACAAATACCCAATGCCGAGCATCTCAATGATCTTGGCAAATCTGGGTACTGCAAAATACTTTACAACTCTTGACCTGAAATCCGGATACCACCAAATAACTTTGGCGGAGCGCGATAGGGAAAAAACTTCCTTTTCCGTAAATGGAGGGAAGTATGAGTTTTGCCGAGTGCCCTTCGGTCTGAGGAATGCGGGCAGCATCTTCCAGAGGGCAATTGACGATGTTTTGCGCGAACAAATCGGCAAAACATGCTACGTCTATGTCGATGACGTAATCATTTTTTCAAAGTCTCAGGACGACCATGTTAAACACGTCGACTGGGTACTGAAAAGCCTCTATGAAGCCAACATGAGAGTGGCTCAAGAGAAGTCGCAGTTCTTCAAAACGAGCGTAGAATACCTTGGATTTATCGTAACCAGCGAAGGCACAAGAACGGACCCTGAGAAAGTGAGAGCTATCCAGGAATACGTTGAGCCATCAACGCTTTTCGGGCTAAGATCATTCTTAGGCCTGGCAAGCTATTACAGATGTTTCGTGAAAGACTTCGCGGCAATCGCCCGCCCGCTATCCGACATCTTGAAAGGGGAAAATGGATCGATTAGTAAATATAAATCTAAAAAAACCCCAATATCGTTCAGCGAAGCTCAAAGACACGCGTTCCAAAAGCTAAGGGACATTCTAGCATCAGAAAACGTAATGCTAATGTACCCAGACTACAGGAAACCTTTCGACCTGACTACGGACGCTTCTGCCTATGGCATAGGGGCAGTATTGTCACAGGGAGGCCCACCTATAACGATGGTCTCCAGAACACTTAAAGACAGTGAGCTCAACTACGCTACTAACGAGCGGGAGCTGTTAGCAATTGTTTGGGCCTTGGGGAAATTGCGCCATTATATTTATGGCGTCAGGGACATAAATGTGTTCACTGACCACCAGCCACTCACGTTCGCGGTGTCGGAGGGAAATCCTAACGCAAAGATTAAGCGATGGAAGGCACGCATCGATGAGATGGGCGCCAGGCTATTTTATAAGCCGGGGAAAGAAAACTTCGTTGCAGACGCATTGTCTCGACAGAACATTTGCGCGCTAGACAGCGGCGCGCCGCGGTCAGACGCAGCGACAATTCACAGTGAGGTTTCAATGACTTACACGATAGAATCATCAGACAAGCCCGTCAATTGCTTTAGGAACCAGATCATTTTAGAGGAGGCACGCTTCCCTCTCAAACAAATTTTCGTACTTTTTGGAGAAAAAACACGCCACGTAATACAGTTCCATGACAAGGGCGCGCTCGCTGAGATGGTCAAGTCAGTGGTGAACCCGCAAGTGGTAAACGCAATCCATTGCGACTTACCAACCTTAGCATGCGTACAGCATGAGTTGGTAAGGGCTTTTCCGTCGACAAGATTCTGGCATTGCAAGAATCTTGTCGCCGACGTGTTCGATGAAAACGAAAAAAAAGAGATCATCACAGCAGAACACAATCGGGCCCACAGGGCGGCCCAGGAAAACGTTAAACAGGTGTTAACCGATTACTATTTTCCCAAGATGTCCAAACTGGCCAGCGAAGTAGTGGTAAACTGTAAAGTGTGCGCCCAAGCAAAGTACGACAGGCACCCAAAAAAACAGGAACTAGGCCCGACGCCGGTCCCTACACACACTGGGGAAATGCTACATGTGGATATTTTCTCAACAGATAGGAAATACTTCCTCACGTGTGTGGACAAATTTTCAAAATTCGCCATCACGCAACCAATAGCGTCCCGCACCATTGCGGATCTAAAAACTCCACTGTTGCAAATAATGAATGTGTTCCCGCATGTAAAACAGATTTATTGCGACAACGAACCGTCGCTTAATTCTGAGACGATCAGATCGCTTTTGCAAAACAACTTTGGGGTCTACATCGCGAACGCGCCCCCACTACATAGCACCTCTAACGGACAAGTAGAGAGGTTCCACAGCACGTTGGTGGAAATTGCCAGATGCCTTAAAATGGCTAAGGGCATTGGCGACATAGTCGACCTATTCTTGCAAGCAACGGTGGAATACAACAAGTCAATACATTCGGTCACGAACAAAAGGCCCATAGACGTTTTTCACGCTGCTGCGGCGGACGCTCACAGAGATATAAAAAATAGGGTCCAGAAAGCTCAAATTGTGCAAAACAATCGAATGAACCAATCCAGACAGAACAGAACCTTTAGGGTAGGAGAAAAGGTGTTGGTAAAGTCCAACAGACGCCTCGGAAACAAATTGACCCCACTGTATGTGGAAGAAGCGGTGGAGGCGGACTTGGGGACAACAGTCCTGATTAGAGGGAGAGTGGTCCATAAGGACAACCTAAGATAAGTTCACTAGTTAGGCCTAAGAAAATAAATGGTGGTGGTATTTTATCATTCCTATTATCCGTATAGTTTATATTCATCTTGTATCCGCAGGCTTTTCTGGGGTACTTCACTCTCTAACAATGGTCGCGGCCCGCATCACCGACTATTCACACTCCCGTTACATTCCTATTACAGACGGGTCGGTATTGGTATGGGAGGAATTAAACTACATCAGGCACACAGCAAACCTATCAGAATATGGCCGCATTGCCGACGAAACCGTACAGATGACAGACCTTTTCCCAAGATCTCACATGAGACAACTGCTGGAGGTTGACTCCAGCCACGTCAAGGATATGTTAGAAGATATTGGCATTCACCGTAGGCTAGCGAGAAGTTTAGACTTCCTAGGGACGGCCCTCAAGATAGTGGCCGGCACGCCAGACGCCACTGACTTAGAAGATATCAAGGTTACTGAAGCACAGCTAGTCCATTCAAATAATAGACAGATAGTAATAAACTCAAAAGTTCAGAGCCAGATAAATAACCTCACAAACACAGTCAACCAGATTCTTAGCACAGAGAGGAAGGAACATATCAACTCAGCCCATTTGTATGAAACACTGTTAGCTAGAAATAAAATTCTCATCACTGAATTGGGGAACCTAATGCTCACAATCACCTTGGCAAAAGCCAACTTGGTAAACCCTTCTATTCTTGACCATGCTGACATAGAATCCATTCTCACTAACCAATTCACAGGGGTAACAGTGTCAAACTTGTTAGAAGTATCCAGCATTAAGATCTTGCAATCAAATCATATTATCCATTTTATTATAGGGTATCCTAGAGTAAGTTTAGCCTGTAAGAAGATTATGATGTACCCGGTTGAGCACAACGGTACAGTACTGCAGCTAGAGGAGAACATCGTAGCCGAGTGTGAGAGCCAGGTGTGGGCCGTTACGGGCTGCACCTCCACTACCACTAATACCTTCTGCAGAAAAAATCTGGGTGGTTCCTGTGCGCAGGGGCTACACTCCGGAGGCACGGCACATTGCAGCTCTCAACCCAGCCACCTGGAACCCGTCACCTTGGTAGATGACGGGGTTATTATCATCAACAACAGACCCGCCACCATCAGTTGTGATTCCGACACGTTGGTTGAAACCTCAGGAACGCAACTGGTCGCCTTCAATGACTTTGCCACCATCAATGGCTCTCGGTTCCTGAATCGTGACAACACCAAACGCCGGGTGCCCGGCATCGCTTCGGTGCCCGTCCTGAATATCACAGGGCACCACGCGGTCCTGAGCCTACCATTCCTCCAGCAGCTCAGCGAAGACAATCTGAACTACATTAAGGAGGTCGAGCGAAACGCAACGGGCAAGGGGAATCCTATCCTCGCCTTTGGTCTAGGAATAACCCTGTGCGGAGTCATCGGAAGTATCGTCTACATCAGATCCCTACTCAGGAAGAAAAGGGATTTGGTCCAGGTCAACGCGCTGATAAAAAATTTGAGAGGCTCGAGGCGACCACTCTTGAAGAGGGGGAGTAGTTAACACTCCCCACCAGCCATAGGGTATCGGCAGGGGTCTTAGTTATAAGAATGCTGACCCAGCGCTGGCATGGAAAGGGGCGGCAACATATTACTATGTTGCATAAACATCCGCCCGACCAACTGGGTCCGCACGAGGCGCTGAGGCAGCGAAACTGGAGACCGCTGCTCGCGCAGCGCTGCCCAGGCTGGGGGGACTTATGCATAATTATATCATTTTGTACTTTTAGTCTTTTACTCACTTTGAACCGTGCCAGTTGGCCGGAATAAAATTACATAAAACATATCCGATCTTTCTCTGCCGATGGCTAATGCCGCGGCTTAAGTAACGGGAATATTGAATAATTAATTTATATAAGGAAGAGTTGAGTCGTGAGAGAAAATTGTTGCTATTATTTATTCTATCATTGTCATTTGTGTATTTTCTATTAATGGTGTTGTGGTATGGTACGGTTCGATATGATGATCGTTCGTTATGTTTATTCCGTCCCCAATCTTGATTTTGTCTATTCTCCTGAAAAAATATCTCCCTTTCCTTTAGGGCCTTCTCGTATGCCTCTGTTATTGTTTCAGGTTGCATAGCCCTAACTGTGGAGCCTAGTGGACCTTTCAGTCCAGTTAGGAAAATATTTAGACATGTGGTTGAAAATAATTCGTTTTTTGTTTTTACTAGAATCGGTTCTAGTTTGTTGGTTCTCGGTCAGTTTAAACAATGCTATTTTGATTTCGCAAATCTTTTCGTAAAACCTTTTCATCGGCAATCCAACTTGACTGAGATTATGGAGTTCACGCATTAGAGTGCACTCGTCGCGTTTGTCAGAAAAATGTAACATTAATGCAGATTTTATTTCATCCCAATTTGGAGTAGCTCCTGATGCAATGATAACTTCGTTTGCCTTTCCTTTTTATTTCTTTCTGATTGCCCTTAGTAGTAGTTTTCCGTAAGGTGTTTTTTCGGTTCCTTTAATGAATGTTAATATTTCCTCAACATTAGTGATAAATTCACTTAGATCACTCTTATTACCATCATACGTTGGTAATTGTCGGATAGCATCCGGAATCCTCTTGGATTGAACCCCCTAGCGTTTAATGCCTACCCGCCAGGCACCTCCAGCCATGGCCATGGTTCAGTTCCCCCAAGTTTTTTTGGTCGGGAAGACCTGGACCTGGCCTTAGCTAGACACTGCATTGTCCCGGACAGAGCAAGCGGCAATGCATTACCCGATCCGGGATAATGAAGTGCCCATTGCCCAGCCGGCACCCTCTGGGAGGGTTGAGCTGGAGGATTTTCGCCGGCCCCTTTGTATATAATTTCTCCCTAAAATTATTTAGTTCCGTTAGGTATTCGTGTTCAGTGTTATAGATTATGTCTCTTTGGAACGCGTGAGTGCGTCCCGTAAATAGTTCGAAGGGTGTAAATTTTGTTCCTGAATGAATTCCTTTGTTGTATGTTGTTAAAGTTTCTGCTAGCATTTCCGTCGTGGTCTAACACAATTTTTTCAGCCTTCCTCTTTTCAAAAATTATTCTATAGATTTCCGTCAAAGAGGAATGTAATCTCTCCACTGGAGCGTTACTTGACGATTGTTGCAAGGATTTCACGTGTACTTGAATCTTGTATTGACTACAAAAGTCTTTAAATAATTTACCTGCGAATTCAGCCCCCTGATCGAAAACGAGCTTTTCAGGGACTCCGTGGGTGTTGATGTAATTTCTTATTGCTTTCACTATACTGATACAATCTCTAGCTGGTATAGTAAACCCGGCCGCAAATCGGGAAAGTTTGTCTATTATTGTCAAAATTATATGTTTGTTAATATTATATAGGTCTATATGGAGTACTTCCATATAGTTTTTTTTGGAACTTCTGTTTCTTGAAATCTAAGCTTTTGCGGGTACCTGTCAAATTTCAGCGTCTGACAAGTCTCACAGCTATTTATGAAACTCGTGATTTTTTGTTTCATATAAGGAAAGTAAATGATTCTCTTTAGATAACTTAGAGTTTCGTCTATTCCCCTATGGTTATTATTAAGATGGTATGTTTTAATATCCATCCCTTGCAAGTTCTGATCGGTAATATCCCTAAGAAACACTGTACATCTAATTATTTTGAACTTTCCCGATTGGGAAAAATGTTCCTCAAATGTTAGGTTTACTAGGCCGAAAATGACCTCTGTGGCTAGAATCGCACAAGTCTTGTCTGGTTTCAAATATTTTGTATTATTAAAGCTATTTTTTCTTTACTAAAATTATTATCAGAAATTACCCGTCTTATTTTATTTTTAAATGGTATTGACGTTTCGGTTTATTTGTATTGTTCTGTTTCGAATATTAGTTTAATGGTTTCTCGGACGTATGAATCGTATTTTGTACTGATCGACTGATATCATTTAAATTCACGTCGATTGTTATACGGCTTAAGGCATCTGCTACTGTATTTTGTGACCCCTTTTTGTAAACGACTTCATCATACTCCAGAAGCTGTAATTTCCATCGGACCAGTTTGGAGTTTGGCTCTTTGAAGTTCATCAACCACGTTAGTGGTCTGTGGTCTGTGATTATTGTAAACTTTTGCCCGAAAATATAGGGTCTAAAGAGTTTCGTGGCCCAAATAATGGCCAGCATTTCTTTCTCTACTGTAGAGTAGTTTATCTCGGTATCCGATAGCGTTCTACTAGTGTAAGATACCGGTCTATCATTTCCTAATGATCCTTGGGATAAAGCCGCACCTAAGGAAAAGTTGCTGGCATCTGTTGTTAGTATAAAGGGTTGTCTGGGTACTGTAGCAATGGATCGTTACATAACAATGTTTTAATATTTTCAAAGGCCTTATTATAGTCTTCGCCGATATTTACTGGGGATTTCTTGCCTTTCAAATAGGGTAATAGGCTTAGTAACTTTAGCAAAATCTCTATTAATTTCCTATAATAACCCACTAGTCCTAAAAAAGATTTGATCTCCTTCTTTTTTTTTGGCATAGGAAAAGATTTGATCGCATAAGTTTGTTAGGGTTGGGTTTAATCCCATCTTCTGTAACAATATGTCCCAATAATTCGATCTCTTTTCTTACAAATTCTGATTTAACCTTGCCTTTGCGAGTTTGGTAAATACTCTTCTGAGGTCTGTGATATGTTCTAGGTTTTTGTAAAGAAGGTGAAAATATAATGATGTCAAACAGCATTTACCATTGAACTCTGCCAACACGTTGTCCATTACCCTCTGAAATGTGGCCGGAGCATTTGTTAACCCAAATGGCATTCTTATGAATTCAAAATGTCCATTACTGGAGGAAAAGGCGGTTTTTTCCGTATGGTCCATTTCGACATGATGGTATCCGCTAGCCAAGTCTAGGGTTGAATATCATTTTGCTCTGCCTATCTTATCTAAAATGTCATTCGTGTTTGGCATTGGATATTTATCCTTAATGGTCTTTTCATTTAGTTTTCTGTAGTCTACTACCAATCTCCATTTTTTTTCTTCTGAAGCATCTAGTTTCTTTGAAACTAGAAACACTGGTGCACTCCATGGAGAATGGCTATGTTTAATGATGTTTTGATCAAGAAGTTTCACGATCTGTTGGTGAATTTCTTTAGTTTCTATCGGACTGTATCTAAAGGGTCTTGTGTATAATGGAATGTTATCTAGTGTTCTTATTCTATGTTTCACCAAGTTGGTAAAAGATAGTTTTTTACCTTCTACATAAAACAAATTCGGGAATTCCCGATGAAGTTCTTCTAGTGCTAATTTCTCCTCAACATTTAAATGGTCCATTCGTAGGTTGATCTGCCTTTTAGTTAGGCTCTTATCTGGTCTTTGTTTATCATTCGTAACTACGTGTACTGTAATGATGTCATCTTGATCCAATTTCGATACTTTCAGCTCTGTTTCTAAAAAAAATTGTTGTTTTTGCGGCGAATAATTAACCACCTCCATATAGCTAAAATTATCTTTGGCGGAGTATAACCCGCCAGAAATCAAAAAGTCTTTTGTTATGTGTATCGGTTCTGATAAAAAGATTCCTTCCTCTAGGTTTTACCCATTTCGTAAATTGACGATTGACTTTGAAGTTTCATTAATAAGGTGAAGGCCTGACGTTCTGTTATTTTCTCTATGCAACTTGGTTTCAAATACTGGTGTTTTTTAAACTTTTAATTCGGTTAGTATGTCCATTCCAATTAGACCATCAAATAGTTGGTGGAATTTAAATAACAGAAGTTCAAATTTTCTTCTATCATTGAATTCATTAAACAGGCTGATATTTGTTTTTGTAAGAATGCTATGTCTATTAAGTACGGTTTTAATGGAGGTTGGCCTGTCAAGATTTATGTGGAATTGTTTGTTCACTAGATTTGGTCTAATAAATGACAATTCGGCTCTAGTGTTTATGAGGAATTTGTATGGGTGTGATTTGGTAAGATTCAAGAGTTCAAGAGTAAAGAAGAGTTGAGTCGTGAGTTATATTATTTATGTAGCCCGTCTGTTCTTCGAGGCTTTTTTGTAAAAGGTTGTGTCCTCATCAATATTATGTAGCTCTGCCATAAATTCTTCCGAGTCATCCTTGTCAACGTTATGTAATGTCTTGTTGTTTCTCAAATCCCTGTTATTGCTGTCGTTACCTTTGTAGCGCTGATAGTTATTATTATATTCTTTTGGCATAATTGCCGGAACGTTCCTATTGATTTTTGAGCGAAAATTGTTGCTTTTATTTATTCTATCATTGTCATTTGTGTATTTTCTATTAATGGTGTTGTGGTATGGTACTGTTCGATATGATGATCGTTCGTTATGTTTATTCCGTCCCAATCTTGATTTTGTCTATTCTCCTGAAAAAATATCTCCCTTTCCTTTAGGGCCTTCTCGTATGCCTCTGTTATTGTTTCAGGTTGCATAGCCCTAAATGGTGGACCCCTTCCAGTCCAGTTAGGAAAATATTTAGACATGTGGTTGAAAATAATTCTTTTTATACCCGTACTCAAAAAAGAGTTAAGGGGTATATTAGATTTGTGGTAAGAGTGGATGTGTGTAACGCAGAGAAGGAAACGTTTCCGACCCCATAAAGTATATATATTCTTGATCAGCATCAATAGCCGAGTCGATATAGGCATGTCTGTCTGTCCGTCTGTCTGTATGTCTGTCTGTCTATCTGTCTGTTGAGCGCCTAGATCTCAGAGACTTTAAGAGCTTGGGCAACCAAATTTGGTTTCCAGGCTCATGTGATATCACACTGCTAGAAGTGTATTTCACTTTTTCATTTCATTTCACTGCGTCCCCAGAAGCGACGCGCACGTTCCTTCTCGTTTTTTTTTAAATTCTAAAATTTTAAAAAATTATAAGCTCAAAAATGTTTATACTGACTGAGTACAGGTATAAGTAGAATCGCGTACCCATAAGCGACTCACACGTTCCTTCTCGTTTTAGTATTAATCGGTATTTATTTTTTTTTAACTGAGTACTGCTCGGGTTTTAGCCTTAAGCCTTGTAATCAGATCCAAAAACTGTTGGCTAGCAAACAAATGTCATATATTCTTCCAGCGGTCTGTTGTGTGACCAGAGATGTGCACTGCATTCCGAACGGTTACACTACTTAGACAGCTGCTTTGTTTTGTTCAAAGTTAATAAAATTCATTTCTTCGGCTGGGGTCGCTCTTCCCCAGGCATATCCTGGGCTTCCCAATATTTTATTGGCAAGGTAATGTGTCTGACTATCAGCAGCAGCAGATGGCGAAGCCTCCCGGGCCGACCACCGTGAAGACAAAATGTTTTGAAAACAATATTTGTTTTATATTTATGAAAATTAATAAAAATAATAAATTATAATATCCATATAATTGTCATTCATATAATACTGCATTAATTAGATTTTATTTATCTTCATTATTTAAATATTTCATTTAGTTTTTTGTTCTCATATTGCATTGTTTCCTTCGTGTTTGCTGGCAAAATATATCAAATTGATATAAATTTCGAGGTGGGTCGAAACATACCAGCAATACAAGCAAATACTTCGGATAATTTTCTAGTATATACCGACCTTCTTTTTTTTTGATCTGTACTGCCTTCCGTACAGAGCCTAGAAAACAGTTTTTGCCGGAAAAAATTTCTTATCGGTTTCATACGAATATCAACCCTGATTCTGTTCGCGAGGTGTTTTTTCGGATCTGAGTACTAGGCATGAAGCAACACTTTGTGCTTGAAGAAATTTCTTATCAGTTTAGAGTAGTACTCAATTCCAAAAAGAGTTTGGTAGCAAAAATGTCCATACAAAGCCATGTTCCCTCTATCGAAAGTTGCAAAGTTGAGCTAGCGAGCTTTTTCACTAGCGTAGTTTTGCGATTTGTTTATTAACGAGACGATGGTTGTTTAGATTAAATATGGTTTATTTTTGTAAACAGTATAAAGGCGATACAGAATCAAAGAGATAGCGAAAGGTTTGAGTTAGATTGATGACGAGTCGGTTGGAGAGTTAGCTGGATTCAAGACGGGGTCGGTACAAGACGGTGTCGGATTGAATAGCTCCATTCCAAGACGATGTGCAGTGGTTGCTAGATCCAGACTAATTCAAAGGGCAGGCGGGCCGAATTGCCTGTGCCCTAATGCGAGCGAGAGAGCGACAGATCGAGAGAGTGATAGCGAAAGGCGATAGAAAGAAAGGTGTGAGTTGAAGACGCGAGAGAACGGCGGCATAGGCTGCTGCCGTGCGGGAGCATGAATATGTACATATGTATGTATGTAGATGACAAAGTTAAGCAGTGGGCAGTAGAAATGCTGAACAATAATAGATATTTACTCTACTGCTGCACCACTGACTATGATCTACTGATTATTTGGCTGCGTAACCAAACAAGCAATATGGCACCCAAATTTTACATCTGCAAAATAAACCTAAACAACGTCTAAGTGTGAGTTTCCATTTGAAAGATAAAATATCGAAATTAATATTAGCGACGGGTATAAATGACGTCGATCTTAAGTCTAGTACTCAGATCATCTACATTTCCATCCCCAGCGGAAAATAAAATTATTCTATAAGCACCGTACTCAGATAAGCTAAATTTTTTGTCAAAAAAAGTGACATATGGGCATATCCGCGGTTCGCGAACGTACTTTCACACGCTTTTAATGCACAAAAAAAACTCTGAAAATTGGAATAAAATATTCCAAAGCGATAAATTTACTTTTTAAGAGAATAAATGTAGCTTTCTTTAAAGTATATTCACATACAAATATCTTCATTGGATTTTTTAAAATTACCGGTCGCGAAAGTACGGGTCGCGAACGTACGATTTTTCCATATGTATTTTTATTTTTATCACCTCACGTTTTCCTTAAAAACAACTCATTACTCCATTTTATGTGTGTAATAACATTTCTAACAAGAATAGAAAGTTTGCATTCTCTCACCTGCTTTTTCGGGAAATTCTTTTAACTTCTGTGGATCGCTTTTAATTTTATTGTTGCTTTAGCCATCTTGGAATATTTATTTGATTGTTAAAAAATTAAAAGTAAAATAACAAAAAATAACATTGCCTACGGTCGAAAACGTACGCTACTTTGAAAATCATAATAAAAAGTTTGGTTAATAGTACCCACAAATTTTTTTTAAATTTAAATTTGTTACACCAAACTTGCGTAACACATGTAGTTTCAGCCACCTGATTGCATTTAATGCGAAGCAATTATAATAATATGAGGTTTTGGGTAGCAAGCGTACGATTAGAACATAGAAAAGAAGCAAAATAAAAATTTACCGTTAATTGAACTTTGTTTCGGTCTCTTTGCATTTTTTTTTCTTAATCGATTACACTACTCAACAAAAATATAACTTTTTTTTAGGCTCTGAACCAAAATGACTTTTTCTGATAGATTTCGGGACTTACAAATTTTTTTAGCATTTTTTTTTTATGGTGTAATTTTTTTTAAAGAATTTTTAAAATCTGGTATTTTTTTCATGGTTTTTTTCAGAGGTATGGCTTCTATTTTTCACATAACTTAAGTATCTTATATCTGGTTGCATAGAACTTCGCAGTTCTAAAATGCTGGCAATTGCACCTATAAATCGGACTCAGAAACTTTCTGCAGCTTACCGCCTGGAAGATATTAAGTTTTCAAATTCAAATTTCATAATTTGTTGCGGTATTTTGTTTGTTTTTTCAGAATTTTCGACTTCAAAAACTCGGGAAAAGTCGAAAGAAAGCAGAATTTGTTGTATTTTTTTTTAATGTTATTTTCAGAGCTTGTGCATATTTTTTCACTTAACTTAAGTATCTTACATCAGGTTATAATGAATTTTACCATTCTGAAAGGCTTAAATGAAACTATAAATTAGATTTAAACACTTTGTGGTTTCAGCTTACCTTCTGGGAAATATCAGGCTTTCAAATGCAGATATTATGACTTGTGCGGTTTTTTTTTAAATTTTTAAAGTATTGAAGTCTCCTTCTGCTGAGAGCCGGACAGGAGCAGAACAGGTGTTCAACAGTCTCCTCCTCGTCCTCATCTCTACAGCTCCGACAGAAGTCGTTGTAGGGGGCACCCAGCCTGTTAGCATGGGTGCCTATTAGCCAATGTCCCGTAAGGGAGCGTATGACTGAGCTGCACCTGCTCCTACTGAGTTTGCAGAGCTCATCGGTGCGCTTCCTAGTAATGTTAGGCCATGTTTGCCGAGCTATGCGACATAGTGGCCCTGTTTGCCATCTGTCATTTATTAGTTGCTTAAAATGTTCTTTTATTTTGAGCTTGCAGGTGGCCATTGGCATACGAATATCCTCCTTATCATGGAGAAGGGGGATTGTTGTACCAGCTCTGGCCAGCTCGTCTGCTATACAGTTGCCTTCAATGTCCTGGTGGCCCGGGACCCATATTAGGCTGATGACAAACTGATAAGCCATCTCATGGAGAGATTTGCGACAGTTTGCCACGGTAGCCGAGCTTGTTGTTATCGCATTCAGTGATTTGATCGCAGCTTGGCTATCACTATAGATATTTATATAAGTTGCCGTAGGGGCACGTTCCTGAAGGCAGCTCAAAGCTTCCCTGATCGCTATGACTTCCGCTTGGAAGACACTGCAGTGATCTGGGAGCCTAAAAGAGTGTCTTATATTCAGATGTTCGGAGTAGATTCCTCCTCCGACTTTGTTGTCCAGCTTTGAGCTATCAGTAAAGATATGAATGGCTCCATCTGGGCCAGGTGGTCCCTCGAGCCAGTTGGTTCTGTGAGGGATGATTGTTACAAAAGGGGTAACTGTATACTCCCTCGGAACGCAGTAGTCCGTTCTTGTGGGGACGATTTTGTTTCCATTTAGGATGGACGCATGGCCGGTGTGATGTGACACCCATTGGTCAAAGTCTCTAAGACGGACTGCTGCCATTTCTGCCTGCTCCTTACCTGCAAGGTCCAGGCCCTGCAGGCATAGGATAGCATTTAGCGCATCCGTTGGTGTGGTGCTCAGAGCTCCACTGAGGCATAGGGCTGCAGTGCGCTGCACCTTGCCCAGTTGTTTAGTGATGGTCCCCTTCGATAGGGCAGGCCACCACACTGCGACTCCGTAGAGTAGTATTGGTCTAACTATTGCCAGGTAAATCCATTGGACTATTCTTGGGTTCATGCCCCATTTTAGCCCAATGGCCTTCTTGCAAGTGTAGAGGGCTATCGTAGCCTTCTTCACTCTGTCTTTGATGCTCAGGTTCCAGCTAAGCTTTTTGTCAATTACCAACCCTAAGTAACTGGCGCTGTCACTGAAGGAGAGCCTGCATCCGTTTAGTATTGGGGGGTTGAGAGACGGGATTTTGTATTTGGTTGTAAACAACACAAGTTCCGTTTTAGAGGGATTAACTCCCAGTCCACGCGACTTTGTCCATTCTGACAGTCGCGCGAGCTTTGCGGTCATTAGATCGCAGAGTGTTTGCGGGAATTTTCCCGAGAAAATAATGGCAACGGAGTCCGCGTATGCTATCACCTTGCAGCCCCCCCCCCCTTCCAGGTCACACAGAATCTTGTTGACTGCTATGTTCCATAGAAGGGGAGACAGGACACCACCTTGCGGGGTGCCTCTGTTGACATACCTAGACTGAGTGGACGATCCCATTGATGATGTCACTGTCCTGCATGTGAGCAATTGATCTATGACATGTGACGATCCACTCCCAGGTCAGTCAGGGCCTCTGTGATGGCTCCTGGTATGACGTTGTTAAAAGCTCCCTCAATGCTAGGAAAGCGATTAAGGAGTATTCGTTGACGTGTAGAGATTCTCTACCGCCGAGATTACTTCATGGAGTGCCGTTTCCGTGGATTTTCCTTTTGGTAGGCATGCTGTGCTCCTGACAGCCACTGAGGATTTATGGTTGTTCTCAGCTGCAGCCCGACTAGTCTCTCAAAGGTTTTGAGAAGAAAGGACGATAGACTTATTGGTCTGAAGTCTTTTGGGGTTGTGTGTGAGGGTTTCCCTGCTTTGGGGATAAAGACTACTTTAGCCTTTAGCCAAGCGCGGGGGATTTTTCCCACTGTCAGTATCTTCCTAAAGATACTTTGCAGCCAGTTGATGGCCATGACCCCGGCTTTTTGTAACTGAGCCAGAATGACTTGGTCTGGACCAGGCGATTTGAAGGATTTAAAGCTGTTTACTGCCCAGCTAATATTCCGTTTTGTGAGGATGTGCTCCATCGAGGTTTCCGGGCCTTCACTTGGGGTGTCTGCCGGCTCGATGGTCGTGCACCCAGGGAAATGAGTATCGAGTAGAATATGTAGGGAGTCCTCACTAGAGTTTGTCCACATACCATCCATTCTCTTGAGATATCCCACCGAGGGGGATGTTTTTGACAGGATCTTGCGTAGCCTTGCGGCTTCTGACGTGTCTTCGATTTCGGAGCAAAATTTTTGCCAAGAGGCCCTTTTTGCTCTCCTTGTTTCTTTTTTGTATAGGGTTAGCTTACTTTTGTAATTTTCCCAATGCGCTTCCTCGCTGCTGCTTTTGGCTCTGTTAAAGAGAGTCCTGCAGTCTTTCCGGAGGGTATCTATATGTTTAGACCACCAGGGGGGTTTCTTTTTCCCTCTTGGTTTGGTTGGGGGGCAAGCTGCCATGAAGGCCTTGTTGCAAGCTTCCGTGAAATTGTCCACAAGACGATTAAGATCGTCTTGTGTGTCCGGGCATTTTGGTGGCTAGGGGGAGTAATTCCTCCATTTTTGCACTATACATATCCCAGTTGGCTTTCCTTGGATTAATATAGCTAGTGGGTATGGTGCTTTCGAGCGATAAGATTGTCTCGATGTACCTGTGGTCGGAGAAGGAGTGGTCCTCTAGGACTCTCCAACTTTCCATTATGTCTAACAGTTTGTGAGACAGTAGAGTGAGGTCGATAACCTCTTGACGGTTTTTTATAATGAAAGTGGGGTCATTACCCCGATTACCAATAATTAGGTTGGAGTTCAGGATGAAGCTGAAAAGTGACTCACCCCTTACATTTGTATCCGAGCTCCCCCATTGGGTGTGATGAGCGTTGGCATCGCAGCCTATTAGTAGGCTTGTATCCGACCTCTCGCTGTCACTGGCAATCTTGCGAACGAGGTCACTGGGAGGATCGCTTTCCTCGTGAGCCATGTAGGACGACACCAGGTTCAGGCGTGTCCCTTGTAGCTCTAGGCTAGCTGCCGTATTGTCGCCATTGCTAAAATTGTGGAGCAGAAAGATATTTAGGTGCTTTCTTGCTAGTATGCAGGTTCTAATTTTACCTTCAGTTTGGGCTACAATCAGCTTGTAGTCCTTCGTCGCTAATCCACAGACCTTGCCTCCTACCACCCAAGGCTCTTGGATTAGGACTATGTCCCCTCCGCTCGCGACTAAGCGGAGTATTAGGGCAGCGGATGCTGCTTTACAGTGGTGGAGATTTATCTGCAGAAGCCTCAGAGACTTCATTAGAGTTACTCTCCACCACTGTTATGTCGGCGTCAGAGTCGTCGAGAATCTCGTCACGACACAACGCCTCAAATTCGAGCATCAGCTCCGTCTCCGAGGAGTAGCTCTTCAGGGCCGGCTCCGGGTCTACGTCGGGTGCCTCGATCTCCGAGGCAACGTCCCGCTCAACTGGGTTGTTGACAGGGCGCGCCTCGGCCGCTGCATCCGACTTGTAGACCTTCATGGTCACCGAGCTGAACCCGAAGTTGAGCTCTCCCTTGGCTGCCTCGATCGGGGCTAGTGACTCCTTATTCAGGATTATCACTGCCTGGTTAGTGGGGCCTTTCGATGCCTCCACTTTGACCACCTTCCAGTCTGAGGTTGGCAATGTTGGGTTGCATCTCTGCAACATCCTGAGGATCCGCTCGGGCTCCTTAAAAGTGGCCGGCAAGCCCATATGCGAGCCCTTGGTCTACTGGGCACCTCGCTCCAGTCCACAGCGACGAGCTTCGCCCCAGCGTAGACTTCTCCGATTTGCGCCACCGCAGCTTTGTAAAGCTTCACGGAGCGCTCATCTTCGCAGGCTACCACTTTGATGCTTCCCTGGAACCATCCCATGTCTTTGCAGACTGGGGGTGGCCCGGGATCCTTCTCAAGAAGCTCGAAGCAGCGGTCGGCCAGTGCCGCTTCCACCCACTTCCATTGGCTTCTGGGTATTTTTCCCTCCGCGCTGCCGTTGTCGAAAACGCCTATCAGGGTCCTCTCCTTGGAAATCTGCGCGAAGGATACGTTGGGGAGCACTCTGGAGCGCTTCGCGGCAGGTCCGGGCGTCTCTTGCGAGCGCTGCCTTTTCGGTTGTGCAGCTCCCTTCTGTGGCTCTACACTGAAGTTGGGCAGCACCGCCGAGGCCCATTCTACCTTTTTCAGCCAGTCTGCTGTTGGACTAGCTTCTTTACTGGCGTTCTGCCGACGGAGTATGTGCCCAGCACTCCTCTTTTCGGCATAGCTAAATTTTTTCGCTTGGACACTGGTTGATGGCAAGCCATCACCCGCAGCTTCACCGGAAGGTTGGGCAGCCGCAATATTGCTTAGCTGCCCTTCCATGGTATCAGTTTTGGGTGTTGATTTACCACCCATCCCAGATTTGGGATGGGACCCACTTGGGTTCATACCCGCGTCTTTCACCGTGCAGGTCTTTCCTGCATCTGAGCGGAATGGGCCAGGCCTTTGGGCCGCTGCCTTCTCCCGCTTGGGATTGCTCCAGCCGGCATTCGGGGTAGGCCTCTCTCATTTTTGTTTTTGTATATATTATCATTTTTATCCATGTAGTTCCCACGAGCTGCAGAGAAGGGGAACGGTCCACCCCGGCAGAGCTCTACTTTACCCGGGTAAGGCATAATTAGAACAGGGGGCTGCCAAGTCCCTGAGCTCTCCGTTCACGACTGGGCTAGTCTTGTACCGGGCCCCCAGCCAGGCTGACTCTTGGCACGGGTCGAGTGACACCTTAGTCCGGCCCGGTGTGAGGTGAGCGTTGGGGATGGGATGTGGGTAGGTAATGTGTAGGGATGGGAGTGTGTGAGCTACTTAATGAGAGGCGGCACCACAAGCGCATCGTCAGTGTTGCTGCGTCGCGAACACCCGCTGGCTGTCAGGGACTGCTTATTTCCGTTACTCTCCCTCAGAGCCAACTTAGTTGAATTCTCTTTGGGATGCCCGCTTATTCGCAGCTGACCTCCCCACTAGGGTAGACCGTTCGCTATCCGCAACCTGCGACCCGTCCGGTGGCCTCAGCTAGGCCCCCTCTGAGCCACTTCAAAGCCCAATAGAATCATCGGATCATCATATGTGCATTAATTAGCTTCGTTTAAAGTATTGTTAAAATACTCCTTGGGAATGAAAACATTTTTTTTTTAATATATTTTTATATTTTATTCAATGTAGTCCACTTTTAGGACGATACACTTATTCCAGCGATTTTGCAATTTGTTTATCCCGTCCACACTCGCCGCAGATTCCCAGCGGATCGAGAGGCTAGCAAAATACCATCATATACCAGTGGCTGCTTTTCTAGTATTAATCGGAATTTTTTTGTTTGAACTGAGTATTGCCCTCCGAACAGAACCTAGCAAATAGGTTGTGCTCGGAAAAATGATCAGATTCATATGAATATCAGATGACTTTTCTAGCGTACCTTTTTTCAGATCTTTTCAGAATACTGAGTAGGCTTAAAGCCTAAAATTTCAAGTTTTTATTAAAGAAAGCTGAACTGTCTTATTTGTGGGCGCTGTGGAGCTGGAGGACATATGTATATCCACACCCCAATATTGGATAATTCCAATTCTGCGAGAAATACATGCAATCAATTCTGCGAGAAATACATGCAATCAATGTGTTTTTATCTCCTTTTAAATGAATAATATGAGTACCAGGTATAAAACAATTAATAAATTGTTATATCTTTATAATTGGTATTCGTTCGGCTGCCTCAATTACATTAAATTTGTCTTAATATGTGCACTTTTCTAGCCGGCTTGCGCTTGTTACCTTCCATTTTTAATTTTTGTTTGTGTGTGTACGTGTGCTTTTTATCTCTTTACAAATTAAAGAGATGAGTACCGGGTATAAGATTAATAACTAATAATATCCTAATAACCTTTATTCAATCGACTGCCTTAATTAAATTTAGTTTGTCTTCATTATAGCACTTTTGAGTACTGAGTACTGGTCTGCTAAAAGCCTGCTGCTAAAGCCTAGTACTCAGATCCAAAAACTGTTGGCTAGCAAACAAATGTTATATTCTTCCAGCGGTCAGTTGTGTGACCAGAGATGTGCACTGCATTCCGAACGGTTACACTGCTTAGATAGCTGCTTTGTTTTGTTCAAAGTTAATAAAATTCATTTCTTCGGCTGGGGTCGCTCTTCCCCAGGCATATCCTGGGCTTCCCAATATTTTATTGGCAAGGTAATGTGTCTGACTATCAGCAGCAGCAGATGGCGAAGCCTCCCGGGCCGACCACCGTGAAGACAAAATGTTTTGAAAACAATATTTGTTCTATATTTATGAAAATTAATAAAAATAATAAATTATAATATCCATATAATTGTCATTCATATAATAATAGATTAGATCTTAAGTCTAGTACTCAGATCAGCTACATTTCCATCTCCAGCGGAAAATAAAATTATTCTATAAGCACAGTACTCAGATAAGCTAAATTTTTTTTCGAAAAAAAGTGACATATGGGCATATCCGCGGTTCGCGAAAGTACTTTCGCACGCTTTAAATGCACAAAAAAACTCTGAAAATTGGAATAAAATATTCCAAAGCGATAAATTTACTTTTAAAGAGAATAAATGTAGCTTTCTTTAAAGTATATTCACATACAAATATCTTCATTGGCTTTTTTAAAATTGAATTAAGTACCGGTCGCGAAAGTACGGGTCGCGAACGTACGATTTTTCCATATGTATTTTTATTTTTATCACCTCACGTTTTCCTTAAAAACAACTCATTACTCCATTTTATGTGTGTAATAACATTGTAACGAACCATGGTTCTAGCCATGGCTCGTCACAAACGGCGAAGGGTCAGCGCATCCACGCTGGCGGGAGACAATAACCAAACTGATATACACCGAGCTAACGAACCATGGCTCTAGCCACGGTTCTCCACAAATAGCGGTGTGTCAGCACCCCAGAAATAGAATAGTCTTAAGCAACGCACGCAATTACTAAAATTAAGAACTCTCGATCAGCGAAAACCACAGCACAAAATTCTCGGTCACCGACTTCTTGGCGATTTTTCGCAACCACTCGGCCTCGAAACATCGACCCAAATTCAGATATCACCTTCGCGATGCTGAGGTAGCAAAAACCCAATTCCCAACGGCAGCCCGCACCTACTGCGATGCAGCCTCAGCTAAAAACACTCTCATCAAAACACACTAACCCACTAAGAAATTGTCAACGAAGCACCAAGCTTCGACCTAATTACCACACCCTACAATTATTATTACCCAATAACCTTAAGTCAGCAAGAATTAATTATTTCCGGGTCTCAGGTGCGATCGCCAGCTGCATAAAAGGGCCAAGATCGGCCGAAAGAGCAGGCAGTCCATCAGCCCGAACACAAGATACAGGCAGTCCATCAGCCCAAGCACAAGACACTGTACTACGCAGTCCCTCAGTCACACACCCAAGACACTGCACACGGCAGTCGCTCAGTCACACACCCAAGACACAGTACGACGCAGTCCCTCAGTCACACACCCAAGACACTGCACTAGGCAGTCCCTCAGCCCAAACACAAGACACTGCACCCCAGTCCAACGGCTCCAAGGCCAAGTAACAAGAGCCGCAAGTAATCCATCGTACACAAACCCACAAAGAATTAAGTAATAAAAATAATAAACCCCAGCAAAACCGACAACCACGATTTTCTTGAAGTATTCTTCGTCAGCAACAAACGCTCCCCTGCGTCCTACCTCTCTTCGACCGCTCCCAACCTAAAAGTCACCTGCGATCTACAAATTGTCTTGTAGTGGACCCTGGACAGACTGATGCTTACCTCAGCCTGAAATAGGACATCACAAGTGCGCCACTATCCGGCCGTCCTTGTGAGGTCCTATTTCAGGCTGAGGTAAGCATCATTCTGTCCAGGGTCCGCTACAAGACAACTTGTAGTTTGTAGGTGACTTCAGGTGTCGGGCTGGCTCGTAAAAGAATGTAGTAGGCAGCGAGAAATGATGAGGCGACGGTTTTGTTGGATTGTTCTTGGTTTTTTTTTTTAGTATTCTGGTTTCTTTTCATTCACTTTCCTCATTCACTTAAATTCTGCTGCTTCAACTCGTGGTTGAATGGTGCGCTGGTGGACTGCGTGTATCTTGTGTTCGGGCTGATGGACTGCCTACTTTTTGCCGATCTTGGCGCTTTTATGCAGCTGGCGATCGCACCTGAGACCCGGAAATAATTAATTCTTGCTGACTTAAGGTTATTGGGTAATAATAATTGTAGGGGTGGTAATTAGGTCGAAGCTTGGTGCTTCGTTGACAATTTCTTAGTGGGTCAGTGTGTTTTGATGAGAGTGTTTTTAGCTGAGGCTGCATCGCAGTAGGTGCGGGCTGCCGTTGGGAATTGGGTTTTTGCTACCTCAGCATCGCGAAGGTGATATCTGAATTTGGGTCGATGTTTCGAGGTCGAGTGGTTGCGAAATATCGCCAAGAAGTGGGTGACCGAGAATTTTGTGCTGTGGTTTTCGCTGATCGAGAGTTCTTAATTTTAGTAATTGCGTGCGTTGCTTAAGACTATTCTATTTCCGGGGTGCTGACACACCGCTATTTGTGGAGAACCGTGGCTAGAGCCATGGTTCGTTAGCTCGGTGTATATCAGTTTGGTTATTGTCTCCCGCCAGCGTGGATGCGCTGACCCTTCGCCGTTTGTGACGAGCCATGGCTAGAACCATGGCTCGTTACACCCCCCCCCCTTCTTCCGGGTGGGTGATGGAGAGGTTTGTGGCGTCGCTTGACGGGTGCTGAGGTTCGCCTTTTTACCGGGTTATCCTGTCCTTGGGCTTGTGGGCGTCACTTTAGCGTGGCGTCGGTAACGTGATATTTTCTACTGCTGCTGTGATCGTGGAAGTTTTTCTTCGGTTCTGGGTGCTTTGTAGTTGGTGTCTGCTTGGTGGGTCGATTATCCCATATGACGATGGTTTTCTCGGCGGTTTTCTTCCGTAGTTCCTTGTCCAGGCATTCTTGAATCGGCGGTGCTATGTCGGGTGGCCAAGGATCCGTAAATGCTTGGATCTGCGGGGCCAAGTCTGGCGGCCACGGCTCCGGGACTGGTTCGGGCTCATGTCCGGTTGCATAGGCGGCTTCGGAGTCAAATGGCTGGCTGGGGTCTTCGGGTGAGCGGGTTGTGTCGAAGGCGCTGGGCGTTTCGATCCTCCGTTGGTAGTCGCTTATGTGGACAACGATGGGTGTGGTGTCGACCATGGGTATGATGTTTTGGTACGCCGGGTGTAGTACTCGTGTTATACTACAGCCAGACTGGTACGTGAACAGGTGCGTCGCGATGACCCCTCTGGTATCGCAGCAACGACTCGTGTGGGCGACGAAGATCTCGGACAAGGCTCTAGGCATGGCTCGCTGCATGGCGCTAGGAATCATGTCAGTACGCGGAAGGTACTCCATTGTGTTGGCGAGGATCGGTGTGGCGTCGGCCGTGGGTCGGACAGGACGGCTGTCTGGGCATCGTGGGGGCATCGTGCTGGTTTCCGGGCCCTCGTTGAGGGGCTCTGTGGAGATCAGTTCGATTATGGGCCCCGTCCAGCGTGGGGTTAGCGTGGCTGTTTCCCGTGTGGCTGGGCTGTCGGATGGTGGTGGCCGTTGTCCTTTTTCGCTGCTGGCGGTCGGTTTTGAGGGTGTCCGTGCGTTCCCTGCTTCCGATGTGGTTTCTCTGCGTGCTTGCTCTGTTGCTTGTCTTGGACCTGGGCTTCCTGTGTCGAGCGCCGGGTTCAAGTGTGTTTGTCTCGTGTGTGAGATCCTTGTGGTTTGTTTGGGGTGTGTGTCCCCTGTGGTTGGCCTAGGACGCGGTTGCTCCGTAGTGACCGTGGGACTCGTTTTCCCGATTGCTTGGTTGTGGTTGGCTTGTGTTGGCCTTTGATTCGTGTTCTCCGTTGTGGGCCGGCGTTTCGTATTCGTTGCGATTGGTTTGGGTGTCAAGTGCTGCGTTGCGTTATTGGGTGCCGTGTGCGTTGTGGTAGGTCGTGGACGTAGGTTCGTTGCGATTTGTTGGGGTTTCTGGTATCAGGGTTCGGCGTCTTGTACGTGGATGGTAGTAAGCACGGGTTCAGTGGTCATGGTGTGACGGTCTCGTAGCTGTAGCAGCGTGGAACCGCATTGGATCGTCGTTTCGGTGGCACCTAGGAAGTCCATGCCAACAATAACTTGTCCCAACATGTTTGGCAGGACCAGGAGCGGGATTTGAACCTCTCTTTGATCCAGCTTGATGTGCGCCAGTAGCACTTGTGAGATCTCTCTGACCGTGCCATCGGCCAGGCGTATGCGGACGCATGCATCTTGCAGGTTGGTGTTGTTGTCTAGTTGTCGGGCGAGGTTTGCGCTGATGAAGCTTCTGGATTCCCCGGTGTCGATTGTGGCTTCCGTTGCGTGTCCTCCTATGGTCACCATCGCAACTATCCGGCCGTTGCTTACGTGTAGAGAGTTATTAAGTCGCGGGTTGGAGGAGGCGTCGTTCCCGGCTGATCCCGTGTCAGTTGGGGGACGCATGTCGTTTCCCGACGTGTTTTGGCGGCAGCAATTTACGGTCCGTGTGCCGCATTTGCCACATTCCCAGCAGAATAGGATGGAGGGATTATGGCAGTCGTATGCCGCATGCCCCGCTTCAGCACACCGGCGACGGCTGCGCGTGGGTTGATGATGGGGGTCGTGATCATGTGATGGGCTACTTCGGGATTCGCCGTACTGTTTGGATGAGCTGGTGGTCTCCCTGGTGTGTCTGTCGATTCCCAATGGGGACTCAGAAATGGCGTCTGGTGCGAGTCGCAATTCCTCGGCTCTGAAGCCGGCCTTGCGTATCTTGGAGTGTTACGCGGGGTGCGAAAGTGGTTGGGATGGTCCGCTCTTGGATGCTCTCGAACTCGGTGGCCAACATTGTGAGCTGTGCTAAGCTTTGTAGTTCGTGTCGCCGCACGTACATCTGGTATGCTGGCAGGGCGTTATCGTAGATCCTGTTCAGTTCCTTGGCTGCGTCGTACCTGGCGTGGTGCATGAGTAGACGTATCTCGATGAGGTAATCCTTGAACAATTCTCCTACCGCTTGCTTGCGGGCTCGGATCTGGTCTTCCAATTGTTCAAAAAACCGTGGCGGCAAGAAGAAAGTCAAGAATTCTTGGCGGAAATATGCCCATGAGCTGCCTTGTAGTTGGCTGGTGCGGTACCAGCGACTGGCCCGATCGGTGAGAAGCTCTGTCATGGCCCGAGGTAGCTGATTTGTGTCCACCCCATATGAGAGCGCACGTTCTTCGAGTAGTTCCAGAAATGTAAGTGGGTCGTCCTGTCCGTCGAACCTGATTCCCCATTTCCGAATCTGTTCCGCGATGTGGGCGGTGTGGCTGTGGTGGCGTCCATCTATGGAAGAGTCCATGGCTGGCACGATCCTATGTGTGGGCGAGCGGCTGGTCTCCGTAACTGGAGGTCTGGGCAAATCGGCTGGCGTTACGATGCGTGGTGGGCCAGGTGTGTATTCGGACGCGGTGGGGACTTGTAACCCGACTTTTGGGTCGGTTTTCCGCTGGTCAGATGTCCTAGGAGTGGTGGGGATGGGTGACCTGGAGCGTCCTGCTGGTTTGAAGTATTGCCGTTCAAGGTCTCCTAGTCGAACCCAGGCGTCCTGCGAGAGTGTTCCGGCGACTAATGTGGCGAATCTCTTTCTTCGTTCCTCGACTGTTCCTTCGTGGCCAAATCCGAATTCCTTGGCCAGGGTTTCCAGCTCGTCCCGCCGGAGTTTGTAGATCCAGCCGGTGGTGACTCCTGGATTGGTATGGTGTCCCTCCGGGCAAAATTCGTCGGGTTGACCGGCTCCGTGGGCTTCCATGGTGTGTTTCTGTGGTTAGTAGCACTGACTTACGTGTTTGTTCAGGGCAGCAGCGCTGTTAACATAGCAGAGTTAACAGTCTGTTGACGGTGTTGCTAACAGCGGACTGTTGGCTCGCTCTGTCTCTCTCTCGTGCCTTTCGCTCTCGCGCTGCTCAGTCACGATCCACTTGACTCCCCAGCACTGGCGCTAGCATTAAGCTGCCAAAATACATAGTTTTGGAGTCTCCTTCTACCCCCCGTACGGAGCGACTGCGCTATTGCAGTCTCGTTCCACCCCCGAACCAGCCTAGCCGCATCATATACAAATATACATATATCCATACATCGAAGCACCTACCGCCTACTTTACTGGGACATACGGTCTTTGGGAACATTCCAGCGAGCCTCCATCCACCCTCCTACAAACATTGGTCCTTCGAGCCGGATCTTCGCCTTCCCCATAAGGAGGAGTCCTTCAAGCATCGGTGGATTACATAGCTACGTTCCAAAGATAAGTACTATTTCGTCTTCCCAAATCGATTCCGAGTGCGAGTTGTTTATTCCCCGCCAAGTCCGAGTTCCGCGACTTATGTATATATATCCTTATATACATATCTGTTATGTATATATATCCTTATATACATATCTGTTCATCCAGTGCTATCCAGTTTCTGTGTCGCTTTCCTTTTCGCCATCGCAATATTATCGGCAATTCCGGCGTTTCTCGTTACTTCGACTCCAACTACCAGTGCTACGGTAGTTCTCTAATTCCATCTGTCTGTGCATCCGCTTTCGACACTTTGAATTAAAACAAAATAAATCCCCATAATCCAGCCTCAGTAAATACAATTGCATTCCGAGCATATGTACATACATTCCAGCCCATAAGAGCGGCTTCCGTAATAAATAGACGAACATACCTACATACACATCCAAGTGCTAACAGAATAAAAACCCACCCCAACAATTATTAAGTGTTTTTATTCCGACATCTATATACACATATTTATTTCCATAGTTGGCGGCAACATATATATCCATATCGCCAATTATTTACATACATATACACATAACGCACATACCATAAAAATACCACTCCCCGTAGAAAAATACCGCGCTCCATACACTACATACATACTCCGCGCAAGTGCCAATTTTAATATAAAATTCGCGATTCCGTAAAATTCGTGCACTCTAGCCACTTTTCACGATCGCTACCCCAACTCCAGCATCCTCCACTTTCCAAATAAATTACTCGCGACCAAGGCACGGCGCACTTATAGTAATTATTTGGCAATTTCCACTGCCAATTGGCAAATTGGTGTTTCGGTCCTTTGTTGTTGTTTTTTTTGTTCCGTGCATCAGAGGTGGCGCAATCCAAAAATATCGGTATCGTAACCGAGTCTTGCGTTCGACCGAAAATATAATAAATTACAAAAAAAAAACTTATTCTCGTCTTACAATTTCCAAGCAAACACAAGGACACTACAAGAAATAAATTGAACGATCCACGATTTATAATTTAAACGTTTTCGTCATCTTTTTTGAATGTGTTCTGTTTTTCTTCGGTATTTCTCCCGATAGTTTTCCACCGCCCAATCCGCAGTTATATTCTTGACTGCAACTGTCGGTAACGCATACGGCTACTAGATTTATCTGTATTTTTTCGATCCAAACCAACATACAGAGTAAACTATCGCCCATTCCAACAAGATATCGAGGATATAAATACCATTCCGTTCGCCTTCCATCCGTAAATAAAACAGTTCTGCTCACGACCGCGCCAAAGAGGTAAACGGAGGAGCACCGCTCTAACAATATTTCCGAAATATTGCCACCAGTGTGATCGTTCCTCTCCTCAGCTCGGCACAATATAAGGTCACTCCTTGTTTGGGAACTCCCACCTAAAGGTGATTTCAAACAATCCGAGTCGACCTGATTATTGCATTCCAGCTAGCTCGAGGCCTTTTTCCTGTCAGCCTTCCGCAAGTGAGTTATATTTCAGAACAAATATTTATTTCATGGCGCGACCCGTGTGAATTCTACTCAGACCAGTCTTCTGTCCCTACAAGACTTCCGAACCCGATTTTCGGTGCGTGTGTGAGTTCGTAATATGCCAACAGGCCACAAAGATAGCAACAAGCTTTTGTCTGTGACCTCTCCAAGACGGCTACGCACCTCTTCCGCCTCCGGAACTACGCCGACACAGAAAACCAAGTCGCCCCTCACTCCGAGAGCAGCCAGTAGTAGCCCTGCTGCAAGAACCAAATCAATTCTCTTTCCGTCTCCCGTCACCCTCAAGGTTCCAGTTCTGACGCAAAAAGGCGCTTTCGTCAGTAGTCCCGTCCGCTCTCGCCACTGCATCACAATGACTCCATCCGCACCCTCTGTCGCACGGACCAAATTGCTCGCTGCCATTGGCCGACTGTCCCACCTGGCAGAGCGCATAACCGCCGCACCATCCGCCACTCTGTCCGAGGTCCGCCGAGGCCAAATCCTCAGCATGTGGATGGACGTCGAGGCCGAGTACAAGGCCTGCTCCGCGGTGATGGCTGACGAGGATCCAGAAACCCAAGCTGACATCCGAGAGGGGTACGGGCGAATGCTATGGGGCATTCGAACAGTGCCTAGCTGACCTCAACGCTCAGCTGGCCCAAACCGCAGTCCATCCGTCTGCACCTCAAACCTACCAGCATGGCTGTCGACTGCCCCCCTGCGACATCGAGGTCTTCACAGGAGATTACGTCCGCTGGCCTACTTTCCGAGACTTATTTACGGCAATCTACATAAATAATTCGAGGCTGTCTCCGGTAGAGAAATTATATCATCTCGCCGCTAAGACGAGTGGCGATCCGAAGGCCATAGTCGAGACGTCCCCACTCACAAACGATGGGTTCGAGTCGGCATGGTCGGCCCTCCGAAACCGTTATGAAAATAATCGGCTCCTGGTGACCAACCAGATCAATATTCTCCTCTTTCTGCCTCGCGTCGTTTCCGAGACCAGTCGGGCTTTGAAAAAGCTCCAGAGCACGATGCAAGGGGTCCTAACCGCCCTTGCTCACTCCAACGTCTGCACCGACAATTGGGATAGTCTCCTCGTGACTATCTGTGCCTCCAAATTGCCGAAGTTGAGCCGGGCTTTGTGGGAAGCGTCCGTAACGGACAAAAAGGAGGTGCCGCCCTGGAAGGAAATCGACTACTTCCTCACCCAGCGATATCTGACGCTCGAGGCTATCGAGAGCGACCCCTCTACTTCCCAAGGCGCTCCGAATCCGCCACCCGCCAAGGCCAGTCAGAATCCGCCATCCTCCCGAAGCCAGTCCAATCCGCTCCGTTCCCAAGGCAGTCCTGTTCCAAGGACGGCGCACTCGTTCCACAACAGCGCTAATCCAAGCAAGATCGCATGTGATCTCTGTTCCGAAGAGAATCACCCGATACGACTATGCCCTCACTTCCTGCAAATGACCGTTGATGCTCGTTCCAGCTGCATTAAGCAGAAGCAGCTTTGTTTAAACTGCTTCGCAAAAGGCCATCAACTTCGAGAATGCCAAAGCACCCACAATTGCATCACTTGTGGGGGCCGGCACCACACGCTTCTCCATCGTAGCAATCCAGTTGCCAGAGAGTCCAATTCCACATCCGTACTCAGTTCAACAGCTTGGCCAGACGTCAGCCGGCAAGTACCTGCCGCACAAAATTCAAGGTCTTCCGAACCTCCGACTAATATCAGACGTATTTCGCTTCCGGCACAAGTTCTGTCCTTCTAGCCACAGCAATCATTAATATTTGCCACCTGGGAACCAACTTCCGCGCCCGCGCTCTGATCGACTCGGGCTCCGAGGCAACGTTTATTACGGAACGCCTTTTCAACACGATTCAATTGCCATTCCAACGCATCCAGACACAGATCTCGAGCCTCAATCAGACAGTATCCGCTCAGTCCAATAATCTCTGTCAGTTTTCCATCCGCTCTCCCGACTAAGCCGGGTTTACAATTAAACGCCGCAGCCTACGTTATTCCGGAATTGGCAAAGAATCTTCCGTTGCATCCGATCTCGCAAAGTTTATTGAAAGACTTGCCAAGCCTTCCATTGGCGGATCCTACGTTTTGCGAGAACTCACCAATCGATGTCCTAATTGGAGCCGATATTCTTCCATCCGTAATGTTAAGCGGCTTACAAACCAACATATGTGGCTCTCTCCTCGGGCAAGAAACCATTTTTGGTTGGGTGCTCACTGGTCCCGTGTCCAATACGGCTAGCCATCATCCTTGCATCCTTTTCAAGTCAAATTTCCAGAGTGGCTTCCAATGTCCAAAATGCGCCCGTAATCCGTTCCAAGCTAACTCCTAATGCGTCTTCGAATATTTCATTTCGCCCTAGCCTTCCACATCCAGACATGGCTTCTCGATCCCGTTTCGATCGCACCGTGGAGAGCAGACGTTCCCGAGGTACTAAGTCCTACCAATGCCGAGTCTGCTCGGAAATCCATCCGCTACGGAAATGCCACCGCTTTCTCCGCCTGGATTCCGAAAGGAGGCTCCAAGCTGTCTCCACTTCAGCTACTGCACCAATTGCCTGGCTCACCAGCACTCCGGCCAGGATTGCCGAAGCGGCGATCGGTGTAAGGTGTGTAACCGGAAACACCACACGTTGCTGCACATGGACTATGTGCAACAAGCACACTCGACGTCGACCCGGCCCACCTTCAGCGCCGTCTACAGCTCCTTCATCCCATTTCGGACACCGCTTTCGTCAGCCCAGATCCGCAGCCTTTATTGCAATCCTGCAAGGGGGGGGAGGATGTTCAGGGCAGCAGCGCTGTTAACATAGCAGAGTTAACAGTCTGTTGACGGTGTTGCTAACAGCGGACTGTTGGCTCGCTCTCTCTCTCTCTCGTGCCTTTCGCTCTCGCGCTGCTCAGTCACGATCCACTCGACTCCCCAGCACTGGCGCTAGCATTAAGCTGCCAAAATACATAGTTTTGGAGTCTCCTTCTACCCCCCGTACGGAGCGACTGCGCTATTGCAGTCTCGTTCCACCCCCGAACCAGCCTAGCCGCATCATATACAAATATACATATATCCATACATCGAAGCACCTCCCGCTTACTTTACTGGGACATACGGTCTTTGGGAACATTCCAGCGAGCCTCCATCCACCCTCCTACAAACAGTGTTGTTGGTGGTATTTCTGCTTGCGACCGGATTTTGCGTTTTGTGCTTGACGGTTATTGATCCTTGCTAGCCTAGTCTCTTTCAGTGGCCGTGGGTCTTTACTCCACAAAGCTCCGTATTAAGGTGTTAGTCTCCTTAAAGTCACCAAAAAGTCCCTGCTCGGGCGCCACTTGTGATGTCCTATTTCAGGCTGAGGTAAGCATCAGTCTGTCCAGGGTCCACTACAAGACAATTTGTAGATCGCAGGTGACTTTTAGGTTCGGAGCGGTCGAAAGAGAGGTAGGACGCAGGGGGAGCGTTTGTTGCTGACGAAGAATACTTCAAGAAAATCGTGGTTGTCGGTTTTGCTGGGGTTTATTATTTTTATTACTTAATTCTTTGTGGGTTTGTGTACGATGGATTACTTGCGGCTCTTGTTACTTGGCCTTGGAGCCGTTGGACTGGGGTGCAGTGTCTTGTGTTTGGGCTGAGGGACTGCCTAGTGCAGTGTCTTGGGTGTGTGACTGAGGGACTGCGTCGTACTGTGTCTTGGGTGTGTGACTGAGGGACTGCCGTGTGCAGTGTCTTGGGTGTGTGACTGGGGGACTGCGTAGTACAGTATCTTGTGCTTGGGCTGATGGACTGCCTGTATCTTGTGTTCGGGCTGATGGACTGCCTGCTCTTTCGGCCGATCTTGGCCCTTTTATGCAGCTGGCGATCGCACCTGAGACCCGTAAATAATTAATTCTTGCTGACTTAAGGTTATTGGGTAATAATAATTGTAGGGTGTGGTAATTAGGTCGAAGCTTGGTGCTTCGTTGACAATTTCTTAGTGGGTCAGTGTGTTTTGATGAGAGTGTTTTTAGCTGAGGCTGCATCGCAGTAGGTGCGGGCTGCCGTTGGGAATTGGGTTTTGCTACCTCAGCATCGCGAAGGTGATATCTGAATTTGGGTCGATGTTTCGAGGCCGAGTGGTTGCGAAATATCGCCAAGAAGTGGGTGACCGAGAATTTTGTGCTGTGGTTTTTCGCTGATCGAGAGTTCTTAATTTTAGTAATTGCGTGCGTTGCTTAAGACTATTCTATTTCCGGGGTGCTGACACACCGCTATTTGTGGAGAACCGTGGCTAGAGCCATGGTTCGTTAGCTCGGTGTATATCAGTTTGGTTATTGTCTCCCGCCAGCGTGGATGCGCTGACCCTTCGCCGTTTGAGACGAGCCATGGCTAGAACCATGGTTCGTTACAACATTTCTAACAAGAATAGAAAGTTTGCATTCTCTCAGCTGCTTTTTCGGGAAATTCTTTTAACTTCTGTGGATCGCTTTTAATTTTATTGATATATCGGTGACGTTTTTCAGTTGCTTTAGCCATCTGCGAATATTTATTTGATTGTTAAACAATTAAAAGTAAAATAACAAAAAATAACATTGCCTGCGGTCGAAAACGTACGCTACTTTGAAAATCATAATAAAAAGTTTGGTTAATAGTACCCACAAATTTTTTTTAAATTTAAATTTGTTACACCAAACTTGCGTAACACATGTAGTTTCAGCCACCTGATTGCATTTAATGCGAAGCAATTATAATAATATGAGGTTTTCGGTAGCAAGCGTACGATTAGAACATTGAAAAGAAGCAAAATAAAAAATTTACCGTTAATTGAACTTTGTATCGGTCTCTTTGCATTTTTTTTTCTTAATCGATTACACTACTCAACAAAAATTTAACTTTTTTTTAGGCTGTGAACCAAAATGACTTTTTCTGATAGATTTCGGGACTTACAAATTTTTTTAGTACTTTTTTTTATGGTGTAATTTTTTTTAAAGAATTTTTTAAATCTGGTATTTTTTTCATGGTTTTTTTCAGAGGTATGGCTTCTATTTTTCACATAACTTAAGTATCTTATATATGGTTGCATAGAACTTTGCAGTTCTAAAAAGCTGGCAATTGCACCTATAAATCGGACCCAGACACTTTCTGCAGCTTAACGCCTGGAAGATATTAAGTTTTCAAATTCAAATTTCACAATTTGTTGCGGTATTTTTTTTTTCGAATTTTCGACTTTAAAAACTCGGGAAAAGTCGAAAGAAAGCAGAATTTATTTTATTTTTTTTTATGTTATTTTCAGAGCTAGTGCATATTTTTTCACTTAACTTAAGTATCTTACATCAGGTTATAATGAATTTTACCATTCTGAAAGGCTTAAGTGAAACTATAAATTAGATTTAAACACTTTGTGGTTTCAGCTTACCTTCTGGGAAATATCAGGCTTTCAAATGCAGATATTATGACCTGTGCGGTATTTTTTTAAAATTTGATTTAAAATCTCAGGAAAAGTCGAACAAAAATTATATCCTGTGTCCTTATATTTTTTGTGTAAATGTGCTGTTTGGCTATTAAGCGTTTTTAATAGCCGTTGAAACTCGTTTAATTGTTAAGAAAAGTCTAGCGTTTCAATGGGTAATGTACAATTTATTATATATTGGTAATGTAAGGTAGACGATAAAGTGACCGATATAATAAAGCGATGGATACGCTATGAAGATCAATACCAGACTGAGAAAGGGCAGGCGGGCCGAATTGCCCGTGCCCTAATGCAAGCGAGAGAGAGCAAATAAACGATAGAAGCTCGGGCTGCTGCTGAGCCGAGTACGAGCGATAGATAGAGAGAAAGAATGCGAGAGAGCAGCATAGATGATGAGAACGATGGCGAAAGAAACTTGGAAGCGAGATGCATATATAGACCACAATTCGTGTGTCACCAATTGACCGAATATATGCGTATGTATATATGCGACGACAGAAAAGATCGAGAGATTGCAAAGGCATGCAAGTGCTGGACCAGATCATGGCCTTTGCGAAGGCATGTTAGGGCAGACGGACCAAATTACCCGTGCCCTACGCGATGCTAAGAATAGAGATCGATAGAACGAAAGAGCGATATAGCGAGATAGTAAAGTAAAGGAGAAAGGCAAGAGTCGAAGAGACGAAAGAACGGTTGCATAGGCGAATAGATTGAGTAATTATAAGCGGTTACAATGTTTATATGCAGTGGGCAATTCAAATAGCAAACAAAGGTGAAATTACGTTAGTTGCGCCACTGGCTATTATTTGAGGTATTTGTTGGGGATTTTCCGGCTGGGAAACCAGACATGTGCATTAATTAGCTTCGTTTAAAGTATTGTTAAAATACTCCTTGGAATGAAAACATTTTTTTTTTAATATATTTTTATATTTTATTCAATGTAGTCCACTTTTAGGACGATACACTTATTCTAGCGATTTTGCAATTTGTTTATCCCGTCCACACTCGCCGCAGATTCCCAGCGGATCGAGAGGCTAGCAAAATACCATCATATACATGTGGCTGCTTTTCAAGTATTAATCGGAATTTTTTTGTTTGAACTGAGTATTGCCCTCCGAACAGAACCTAGCAAATAGAAAAATTATCAGATTCATAGGAATATCAGATGACTTTTCTAGCGTACCTTTTTTCAGATCTTTTCAGAATACTGAGTAGGCTTAAAGCCTAAAATTTCAAGTTTTTATTAAAGAAAGCTGAACTGTCTTATTTGTGGGCGCTGTGAAGCTGGAGGACATATATTCACACCCCAATATTGGATAATTCCAATGCTGCGAGAAATACATGCAATCAATGTGTTTTTATCTCCTTTTAAATGAATAATATGAGTACCAGGTATAAAACAATTAATAAATTATTATATCTTTATAATCGGTATTCGTTCGGCTGCCTCAATTACATTAAATTTGTCTTAATATGTGCACTTTTCTAGCCGGCTTGCGCTTGTTACCTTCCATTTTTAATTTTTGTTTGTGTGTGTACGTGTGCTTTTTATCTCTTTACAAATTAAAGAGATGAGTACCGGGTATAAGATTAATAACTAATAATATCCTAATAATCTTTATTCATTCGACTGCCTTAATTAAATTTAGTTTGCCTTCATTATAACACTTTTGAGTACTGAGTACTGGTCTGCTAAAAGCCTGCTGCTAAAGCCTAATACTCAGATCCAAAAACTGTTGCCTAGCAAACAAATGTCATATATTCTTCCAGCGGTCAGTTGTGTGACCAGAGATGTGCACTGCATTCCGAACGGTTACACTGCTTAGACAGCTGCTTTGTTTTGTTCAAAGTTAATAAAATTCATTTCTTCGGATGGGGTCGCTCTTCCCCAGGCATATCCTGGGCTTCCCAATATTTTATTGGCAAGGTAATGTGTCTGACTACACTACCCAACACGATTTTTCCTCAAGGAACAAAACCAACTTTTTCTTAAAGATTTGGGACTTAGAAATGGTTTGATGATATTTTTTTTTTCTATGGCAGAACTTTTTTTTTAAGAATTTTATAAATCTGGTATTTTTTTTTAAGCTTTTTTCCGAGGTAGCGCTTGTTTTTTCATATAACTGTAATATCTTACGTCTGGTTGTAAAGAACTTTGCTATTTTGAAAAGATAATTTAAACAGCTAGAAGTTAAGCCCAAACACTTTGTGATTACAGCTTACCGTCTGGGAAATATAAAGCATTGAAATGCAAAAATGATGATTTTTGTGCGGTATTTTTTACGAAATTTTGACTTTAAAAACTCAGGATAAGTCGAAAAAAAATTATATCCTGTGTCCTTTTTTTTTTTGTATAGATGCATTAATTTGGCGTCGTTTAAGGTATCGCTCATTAAAATCTATGGAGAGACTTTGGAGCTAAAATTCCATTTTTAATTTTTGTTTGTGTGTGTACGTGTGCTTTTTATCTTTTTATCATTTTTGAATTTCAATGCTTTATATTTCCCAGACAGTAAGCTGTAATCACAAAGTGCTTGGGCTTAAATTCTAGCTGCTTAAATTATCTTTTCAAAATAGCAAAGTTCTTTACAACCAGACGTAAGATACTAGAGTTATGTGACAAAAACAAGCGCTACCTCTGAAAAAAGCTTAAAAAAAATACCAGACTTAAAAAATTCTTCAAAAAAAAGTTCTGCCATAGAAAAAAAACCCATAGTTCTTTAAAAAATTTTAAATCCCCATATCTATCAGAAAAAGTCGGTTTGGATTCTTGAGGAAAAAAAAGTTCGATTTTGTCGAGTAGTGCTATCAGCAGCAGCAGATGGCGAAGCCTCCCGGGCCGACCACCGTGAAGACAAAATGTTTTGAAAACAATATTTGTTCTATATTTATGAAAATTAATAAAAATACTAAATTATAATATCCATATAATTGTCATTCATATAATAATAGATTAGATCTTAAGTCTAGTACTCAGATCAGCTACATTTCCATCTCCAGCGGAAAATAAAATTATTCTATAAGCACAGTACTCAGATAAGCTAAATTTTTTGTCGAAAAAAAGTGACATATGGGCATATCCGCGGTTCGCGAACGTACTTTCGCACGCTTTAAATGCACAAAAAAACTCTGAAAATTGGAATAAAATATTCCAAAGCGATAAATTTACTTTTAAAGAGAATAAATGTAGCTTTTATTTTTATCACCTCACGTTTTCCTTAAAAACAACTCATTACTCCATTTTATGTGTGTAATAACATTTCTAACAAGAATAGAAAATTTGCATTCTCTCAGCTGCTTTTTCGGGAAATTCTTTTAACTTCTGTGGATCGCTTTTAATTTTATTGATATATCGGTGACGTTTTTCAGTTGCTTTAGCCATCGGCGAATATTTATTTGATTGTTAAACAATTAAAAGTAAAATAATAAAAAATAACATTGCCTACGGTCGAAAACGTACGCTACTTTGAAAATCATAATAAAAAGTTTGGTTAATAGTACCCACAAATTTTTTTTTAATTTAAATTTGTTACACCAAACTTGCGTAACACATGTAGTTTCAGCCGCCTGATTGCATTTAATACGAAGCAATTATAATAATATGAGGTTTTCGGTAGCAAGCGTACGATTAGAACATAGAAAAGAAGCAAAATAAAAATTTACCGTTAATTGAACTTTGTATCGGTCTCTTTGCATTTTTTTTCTTAATCGATTACACTCCCAACCAAAATTTAAATTTTTTTTGGCTGCCTGTACCAAAATGACTTTTTCTGATAGATTTCGGGACTTACAAATTTTTTTAGTACTTTTTTTTATGGTGTAATTTTTTTTAAAGAATTTTTAAAATCTGGTATATTTTTCATGGTTTTTTTCAGAGGTATGGCTTCTATTTTTCATATAACTTAAGTATCTTATATCTGGTTGCATAGAACTTTGCAGTTCTAAAAAGCTGGCAATTGCACCTATAAATCGGACCCAGACACTTTCTGCGGCTTAACGCCTGGAAGATATTAAGTTTTCAAATTCAAATTTCATAATTTGTTGCGGTATTTTTTTTTCGAATTTTCGACTTTAAAAACTCGGCAAAAGTCGAAAGAAAGCAGAATTTTTTTTATTTTTTTTTTATGTTATTTTCAGAGCTAGTGCATATTTTTTCACTTAACTTAAGTATCTTACATCAGGTTATAATGAATTTTACCATTCTGAAAGGCTTAAGTGAAACTATAAATTAGATTTAAACACTTTGTGGTTTCAGCTTACCTTCTGGGAAATATCAGGCTTTCAAATGCAGATATTATGACTTGTGCGGTATTTTTTTAAATTTGATTTTAAAATCTCAGGAAAAGTCGAACAAAAATTATATCCTGTGTCCTTATATTTTTTGTGTATATATGCATTAATTAGCTTCGTTTAAAGTATTGTTAAAATACTCCTTGGGAATGAAAACATTTTTTGTTTAATATATTTTTATATTTTATTCAATGTAGTCCACTTTTAGGACGATACACTTATTCTAGCGATTTTGCAATTTGTTTATCCCGTCCACACTCGCAGATTCCCAGCGGATCGAGAGGCTAGCAAAATACCATCATATACCAGTGGCTGCTTTTCTAGTATTAATCGGAATTTTTTTGTTTGAACTGAGTATTGCCCTCCGAACAGAACCTAGCAAATAGGTTGTGCTCGGAAAAATGATCAGATTCATATGAATATCAGATGACTTTTCTAGCGTACCTTTTTTCAGATCTTTTCAGAATACTGAGTAGGCTTAAAGCCTAAAATTTCAAGTTTTTATTAAAGAAAGCTGAACTGTCTTATTTGTGGGCGCTGTGGAGCTGGAGGACATATGTATATCCACACCCCAATATTGGATAATTCCAATTCTGCGGAATCATGCAATCAATTGCGAGAAATACATGCAATCAATGTGTTTTTATCTCCTTTTAAATGAATAATATGAGTACCAGGTATAAAACAATTAATAAATTGTTATATCTTTATAATTGGTATTCGTTCGGCTGCCTCAATTACATTAAATTTGTCTTAATATGTGCACTTTTCTAGCCGGCTTGCGCTTGTTACCTTCCATTTTTAATTTTTGTTTGTGTGTGTACGTGTGCTTTTTATCTCTTTACAAATTAAAGAGATGAGTACCGGGTATAAGATTAATAACTAATAATATCCTAATAACCTTTATTCAATCGACTGCCTTAATTAAATTTAGTTTGTCTTCATTATAGCACTTTTGAGTACTGAGTACTGGTCTGCTAAAAGCCTGCTGCTAAAGCCTAGTACTCAGATCCAAAAACTGTTGGCTAGCAAACAAATGTTATATTCTTCCAGCGGTCAGTTGTGTGACCAGAGATGTGCACTGCATTCCGAACGGTTACACTGCTTAGATAGCTGCTTTGTTTTGTTCAAAGTTAATAAAATTCATTTCTTCGGCTGGGGTCGCTCTTCCCCAGGCATATCTGGGCTTCCCAATATTTTATTGGCAAGGTAATGTGTCTGACTATCAGCAGCAGCAGATGCCGAAGCCTCCCGGGCCAACCACCGCGAAGACAAAATGTTTTCAAAAACAATATTTGTTCTATATTTATGAAAATTAATAAAAATAATAAATTATAATATCCATTCATTTCATTCATATAATACTGCATTAATTAGATTCTATTTATCTTCATTATTTAAATATTTCATTTAGTTTTTTGTTCTCATATTGCATTGTTTCCTTCGTGTTTGCTGGCAAAATATATCAAATTGATATAAATTTCGAGGTGGGTCGAAACATACCAGCAATACAAGCAAATACTTCGGATAATTTTCTAGTATGTACCGACCTTCTTTTTTGTTGATCTGAGTACTGCCTTCCGTACAGAGCCTAGAAAACAGTTTTTGCCGGAAAAAATTTCTTATCGGTTTCATACGAATATCAACCCTGATTCTGTTCGCGAGGTGTTTTTTCGGATCTGAGTACTAGGCTTAAATATCAACCCTGATTCGGTCGAAGGACAATTTAGCGCTTCTGAATACTTAGATTAAGTGACAAAAAAAATAAATGGAATAGACTTTCAAACGTCAAAACAACGCAAGTACTAGCAGGAAAAATCAATACCGTTAGAAGTACATACGTATAGGTAATTTCTGTGTGCTCTTCAATAAATATTCGTTAAAAATGTGAGTACTTTCCACCGCTATTGAACTTTTAAGTCTTTATGCACGTTTAGTTACTATTTCCCATCGAAGCAATTGCAACTGTTTCCTAGTTTACTTAATTGGTCAAACAGCAGTGTAAGCCGCATAATTGAAGTTCATATAAATACTTTTATGTGAGCCCCTGCTCACATATGTATGTACGTACATTGGTATTCCTTGGAAGTCATTCAGAGCTCTATTCCTTGAGCAGCCGTTTTCTGAAATTTTCTTTATATACATATGTACATGAGGCAGACTCATAAATTAGACTCCGATTACGGAGTTTTCGTTTCCGTTAAAAAATATAAATGCATCAAGAAATCTAGAACTTTTTTGGACTGTAATGTTAATGTTGTTTTTTTGGAATGTTTGTTAAACTACAATTTGGTTTGAAGACTTTTGTTTTTATTTTTAGACTGCTACCTTTTTATGCAATGGCCTGAAGCCTATTGCTTGAAAAAAGCCTGAAAACAGCTGCTCAGCCGCTAAAAAACGAGGATTAAACTCTGAAAGGCTTGCAACGAATATTTTTAGCAGCCACTGTACATACACTCCCTTACACTTGAATGTAATACATTAAAAATGTTCATAAAATTAAAGAAGATTAAGGAAAAAATATAATTACAATAACTCAAAAATTTCGTTGTTCAAAACATTGACACTTGAATGCAATTTACTAACAATGTTCACTCGGAGTATCTTTATTACATGAAAAATACATACATGGGTTGTGGTAAGTCCTTTTCAAAGGATAAAAATCGAATTTAAAATATTTCCTGTCAAAACATTTTCATGTCCTCATCCATGCATAAATGCAGTGTTCAGGTTCTTAATTTCATTTCAACTCAGCTAAGTGATTGGTCCAATTAAACACAAATAATTCTACCAATTTTCTCACTTATTTTCATAATGAAATAGACCTACTTCCTTCAAATGTTTTATATTAAATTTTTATCCGATGAAAAGGACTACCCATATACATATTTCTTATAATAAGGACTCTCCGATTAAGTTAAGAAATTTTTTTGAATTATGTTAATTGAATAATTGAAAATAGTTCGAATTCGCCGTTTTATATAGATTGTGCTGTAATTATTAGCGATTTTATGAACAGTTTTAATGTGTCGTGTCAAGTGTTTGTATGTTTGCATACATATATGTACACTAGGTTGAACCAAAAAAACCTGCAAGAGTTTTTGCGAACTAGTTAACTAAATATATCAACTTCAGCTGAACTTCCAGATTTTCACCAATCGTTAATTTTTTAACAGTAACTAAAAAACAAAAATAAAAGTACCTTATTATCAAAATGGACTAGTTTCTAAGTTTCAATATTATTTTAAAAAACCGACGAATTCAATTTTTTAATGTATATTTAACCAAAAAAGTTTATTTTCTTTTTCGTTGTAGCAACCCTCAAAAATTAAACTAAAGATTTAAAAAAAATTGTATAATTTTATTTACTAATAAAGAACAGAAAAGGGGGTGTCCGCTTGAAAAAAAATAAAAAATTTGAAAAGTTATCAAATTGGCCCAGCCTAATGTACAAACATATTTTTATGTAGCTGCCGTGCAAAACATGCAAACAGCATACAATTATTAAAACACCAATTAAATACGGAATAATAAAGGTCTTATCGAAGTGATTAGCATTTTTTAGTCTGTGTTTTCTTAAAAACTATAAATAAAAGAAAAAACAATGGCAACGACCAGTACCATCACGAGCATTTCCTCGGCAACGCCATTAATATCGAAAACAACGGTCAAAACTCCGCCTACAAACCGAAAAACTGAAACGACAATGACCATCGGTGCCTCAAAAACGAAACGCTTTGGGTATATATCTCCGAGTACATCCGTCATATGCAAAGAAGTTTTCGACGATGCCTGTTTACCATCATCAGACGGTAAGTTCTGTTGAACTGTACTTTCTAACCTAATCTACACAGCTACATGTAAGTAACGCCCACGGGCGGAAAGTGTCATAGCGCCCGCAGGGCTTTATGTCACTTTTTTGTGGGCCTTATGACACTTATGACACAATACTAAAGACACAATATCTAAAACCAAAAGTGTTGGCCGAGAATAATTTTTTTTTCGACTTTTCCCGAGTTTTTAAATTCCAAATTTCGTGAAAAAATACCGCAAAAAATTATGATATTTGAGTTTGAAAGCTTTATATCTTCCAGGCGTAAAGCTGCAGATACAAAGTGTCTGGGTCCGATTAATAGCTGCATTTTCCAGCTTTTTAGAACTGCAAAGTTCTATGCAACCAGATATAATATATTTTTTTTTAATTCTTTAAAAAAAATTACACCATAAAAAAAAAGTACTACAATCATTTTAAAATCCCGAAATCTATCAGAAAAAGTAATTTTGGTCCACAGCCTAAAGAAAAAGTTTAATTTTGTTGAGTAGTGTTATTGATGCACTTTATAAGTTTTTAAAAGTTGTCATAACGTCCGTGGGCGTTATGACACAATTGATAGTGTTATAGCGCCCACTCTCAAAGGGTCAAAGCGCCTACGGGCGTTATGAGACTGGGCGTTATGACACGCCCCCACTTTATGGCATGTTATTTTGCAAAATAACGTCTTAGTAAAGTACATATGTACCTCTGTTCAACTTAATAAACGCTTGAAAGCGGTATTATAAATGATTTGTTGAATTTTTCTCCATCCAGTTTAACACAGTAGCTTAAAAAAACTATGGAAAAAGCGACCGCAGCTCAGGAAATCGCTATTTTAGAACAGATGGACTGATTTTTATGGCTTTTGATTTTTTGAGTTTGTCTCCGACCCGAATAGGAGAATCTTTAAAACTTTAAATGTGCCTGTTTATTGGAAAGGTCGAGAAATTGTGTGGAAAGTGGTAGATAAATTTGTGATTTGTGTGTTTTGTGTGAGTATTATTATCATTAATATGTGTATACATATTAATATAGATGCCGCGACGAAGACTATCAAATATTTCCGAATGGAGCCACAATGTAATTATGATACGGAAATGTGCGAATCAATTAACTGATGAAGAGCGAAAATTGAGCCACGTTGGTGCGGCGCGATATATGGCCGTTCTTCGTGCTTCTCAAACACAAGAGCAAAGAGAGGCAGTCCGTGAAACGGCTAGATTAGAAAGAAGAAATCGTAGAGCTAATCGCACTGATCAACAACGTGAGAGTATTTGAACTGAAAGAAGACATACTTCAAGTGTTGATTTGAATCGAGCAGCGTTTATATATGATTGCACAATTGACTACAACTCGCATCCTTTCGTTTGCATTGGTCCAATACAAATTGGTGTTTTTTCCGTTTTTTTTTTGGCATATAGTACATTTTTTTAAATTTAGTTTAATTATTTAAAAATTTTTTGATTTTCAATTTCTACACACCCTAGTTTGATAAAATATAATTTAACTTTAACTTGTGGCGCAACCCTACTCTGTTAGCGCGCTGTTAAAGTCAGCTGATATTGTCCCACAAGTTTTGTACGAAATTGGCGGTTAAAACTTTACAACTTTGATTGCTTGTTCTGGAAAAAGTGTCTACAAAAGTTAAAAAGATTGTTATGGAAAACGATTTTCCACGTATATAAAATGTAGTTTACAAATATTTGTGTCGATGTTATGCTTAAAAAATGTACTTGTGTTTCGTGGATAGCATAGATTTTGCATAGCAAAGATTAGCAAAGAGTTTTAAGTGAGTAGTTATTAAACAAAGTGTGTAGATTAATGAGAAACTAACTCTGCTACTGCGAATTCACACATTTTTCCCAAATCGAATTTTTCTAGTACAATATGTGTAGACATTTGGAGCAACAACAATCGCTCATAAGAGGCAGTACAGCAGCACATATTTCAAACCATCATTCAAAAACATTTTAATGAAAAGCATATTATGTTAAGAAATGAAAAAGTGAAAGCCCTCGTCAATTATGTTAATACACACTTGCCGAAGTGTATTCTAACACCTCGTTGCAAGTCGGCCAGATTGGTTATATGGCAGCTATATGAAATAGTGCTCCAAATCATTTGAAACTTGATTGGTGGTCTTGTGACCGTAAAACTTGTACACAAAGAAAATTTCAACTTAAAAGCTTTAAATTTAGAGTTTATGCCAAAAAAAAAAAGGAAAAAACACTGTGCAATGGAAGTAGTTTGCGTGCATTGTGGGGCATTGAAGTTCGCTGGAGAAAGTGAAATTGCTATTATTGGTTCCGCCACCAGAGACATTGCATTCCTTGCTTTGGGGCGAAACACGACATTTTCTAGCGAACTCTCAAAAGTACAATGGCTGTTTTCAAATGACTTCGTTTGGAGCGGAATTTCCGATAGAACACGGATTTCATCCAACATTCAAGTTAATTTATGTTGAGTAAATGTTCAATTCCTACTATGATACTGACTTTGTTCTCGACTCGCAGATTCAAGGCCAAATTCACCATCAAATTGGATCATTACAACCTCTTGAAAATGCACAACATAAACAACCAGCTGAAACACATGAAAACACATTTAACGCTTCTACAATAGAGGAAATTGCAATCCTGATTGTTTGTGAATACTTGGAAACACGCGATATTGTGCTTACCCGACACAATACTGGGCAACTACAAAAAATATATAAAAACACACCGTTCATATGATTCGTTGCAATATCCGCTGATGTTTTGGCAAGGAGACACTTTTAAATCAAGATTTTTAATCCATTAAATGGTTTGTATGAATAAAATAGAATGCCAACAGTGACTTCGGGGATTTAGTGGTCAAATTCTGTCTATTAACTAAGTATGCGGAAGAAGCAATGACATATGTTTGTCATTATGGTCGGCCAGACCTATAGAAATTGATCAATTACTGCTTCCCGGACAAACATCAAGAGATCGGCACGACATCACCGCACGTATTTTCAAGCAAAAAATCCAGTCGCTGATGAATTTCACTGTTTAGCAACACGTCTTTCTGGTTAAATCGAATTGCAATTCGGTAAAGTCCATTAAATAAATTTGTAAATATGTCACGAAAGGCAGCGATATGGCCGTTTTTGGCATCCAAAGATCCAATACCGACGATGAAATTGCGCGCTATCAAATTGGTCGATATATTAACTGTAATGAGGTAATTTGGCGTATATTCTCTTTCCCTAGTTACGAACGTCATCCCACTGTTGCATGTTTGGCGGTGCATCTGGAGAACGGTTAAAGAGTATATTTCACAGGGTCGAATGCTGCCCAACATTCTGAGACACCTCGCGACAACATTAATCAGTTTTTTTACATCTTGCCATACGTTCGCACGAACGTGGCTTTACTCGGAGATTCCACCTTATTTCCCTTGGAACGCTTCTTCGAAGAAATTTCCGCGTCGGAGGCAAGTCGATGTAAGTCCTGATCATCTGGATATGTGTTCTAATGATGCTCTTGGTCGCATTTACACTGTTCATCCAAAATTAATGAAATTAATGAATGAATTTCCGGTTGTTGCTGGTAAACTTGGCCAACTTCATTTAATTCACTACGAACTGTTAATGTGTGCCCAACATATCTCGCAGCATGTCAAGAGCTTAAATTGCTTGAAAACGTCACTCGCTGATGGATTATTTCTGCATCTCCAAATCAAACCCGCACATTATTGGCTATTATCATTTTAACATGTTTCCCATCTAATCCACGTGACCTGTGGAACAAACTCAAAGATAATATGAAAAAAAGACATTTTAAATCGAATTCGTGTCTGCTTAAAAAATTCTGACCTTGAGTCGAATGAAGAGATGCATAACCAGACTTTGCTCTTAATCGAAGATTTGTGTTACCCTTATGTGCGGCAGTTTGTTAGTCAGGTTAGGAATGCCATTTAATAGAGAATTGGAACGTGAACGTGAATATGAGCGATATGAATTAGAGCAATCAGTTCAAACGAATTTACCTCTGTGTAACCAAATACAGAAGGAAATCTATGATACATTAATTAATGCAATTGTTGAATGCACCAGGCGTGGTGAAACTGGAAAGACATTGCTCATTTCATTGATGTTGGTCATGTTGGCTGTTCGTGCGAGATCAGAAATTGCGGTAGCAGTTGCTTTTTCTGGAATAGTGGCAACGTTCTTAGAAGGATGCCGTACGGCTCATTCAGCGTTCAAATTGCCATTAAATCTTCAAACTACTGAACAACCGACATGTAAAATTGGAAAACACTCTTCAATGGCAAAAGTATTAGTAGCGTAAAAAATCATCACCATCTGGGACGAATGCACAGTGGCGCACAAACGCGCATTGGATGCTCTTGATCGAACCTTAAAAGATCTGCGCAATGACTCGATAATTTTTGGTGGCGCAATGATTTTACTATCAGGATATTTTCGTCAAACGTTTGCCTCAAATCTGTGGTTCTATGTGAAGAAACTTCAATTGGTAGCAAACATGAGAGTTGCATTGTTGAACGACCCATCTGCTGAAGATTTCTCCAAGCAATTGCTGACCATCGGTAATGGCCGTGTTCCTGTCCACCAATCGAGCAGATTGATTTCATTTCCTTCGAATTTTTGTAATTTCGTCTCATCGAAAGACGAGCTTATCAGCAAAGTATTCCCTAACATCATTGCTAACCACAAAAATAACAAATGGTTAAGCGAGCGTGCAATTTTAGCGGCTAAGAATACAGATGTGAATGATTTAAACATTAAAATTCAGAATCAAATCGTTGGTACACTGCAATTATTCAAATCTATTGACTGTGTAACAATCGAAGATGAAGCAACTAATTATCCTACTGAATTTTTAAACTCCTTGGATAGGCCTGGCTTACCACCGCACAATTTAGAACTGAAGGTGGGGTCGGTAGTCATCATGCCTCGAAATCTAAAACCCACCAAAAGTATGCAATGGAACGCGCTTGGTGATAAGAAAACTGATGAGCAATGTGATTTACGTGACGATACTCAAGGGAAAATTTAAAGATGAGTTAGTCCTTATTCCGAGGATTGCAATGATCCAAACGAATATGCCCATTGAGTTTAAACGAATTCCGTTCCCAATTCGTCTTGCTTTCACCATGAGGATTAATAAATTACAAGGCCAATCCTTGACTATTTGTGGCCTAAACTTGGAAAATCCAAGTTTTTCTATTGGCCAGTTTTACGTGGCATGTCTATTTGTTCTTGCACCTGATAAAAAAAAAAAAACAAAAAATGTAGTATATAACAAGGCGATTCAATGAAAAGCTGATAGAAATTCCATTTAAATAATCATTATGAAATTTAAACTTTCTGTGTTTTATTATCTCAGAGTTTATCTGAAGATGTTAAATTGGGGCGAGATGAAAATCGCGGGGTCCGCAAGTAGCACATAAATAAAAACTTGTATGAGCTTGAAAAATATATAAATAAATTTTCTGATGTTTTCAGCTTATATTTATGTGTATGTACAAAAATAGAAAATATCTTCGTATATCCAAATATATTTAATAAATGTATTTCTAATGGCACCCAAATTTTACCTCACAAAAATAATCCTAAACAACAACAAATTGCGAATTTCCATTTGACAGATAAAATATCGATATAAATATTTATACCCGTAATCGAAGAGTTAAGGAGTAAATTAGATTTGTGATAGATTACATTTGTGGATGTGTGTAACACAGAGAAGGAAACGCTCCCGACACCCTAAAGCATATCTATTCTTGATCAGCATCAATAGCCGAGTCGATATAGCCATGTCTGTCTGACTCCCCGTCCGCCTGTCCGTCTTGTTTGTCACCTAGTTATAGGACTATAATAGCTGGAGCAAACAAATTTTGTTTCAAGACTCATGTGATATCACACTGCTACAAGTGTATTTTAAAATTTCGCCTGGCAATACCAGATTGCCGAATTTGAATCAGATCGGATCATTATTATAGCCAGAATGAAGAAATTAATTTTCAGTTGCTAACCCACCTCTTCCAGCGCTGCAGCCGCTACTCATTCTCTCTCTCGCGCACAAACTCGCTGACTCTGTGCGACCTCTGGCGGAGGAGATTTAGAATCTACATTGTTGATGTAGATAACATTTGTATCAAAAAATGTAAACAGATAAAATATTGCAAAATTCCATTTAAATTATAATCTCATATATTCTGACAGAGTACGGGTATAAAAGTAGCGACAAAATAAGCGACTAATAACGTTCCCTCTCGTTTGTTTTGCTATGGTTCAATAAAATAGCCGTTTTACACTGGGCGTATCATTTTATTTTTCCGTTAAATGGAACATTCAAAAATGCTGAAAAATGATGCGTAGAACGATGCGGCTTTGGTGTAAACGCCTCCCAAAAATTTTTTTTGCACTTTCGACAATGATGCGGCAGTGTAAAAAGGATATAATGCGATTTCATACTTAAATATTATATTTCCATTTCCAAACTTAAGGCCTGTCTCCAGCACCGCGGAAAATTGCGGCAAGGAATTTGCTAGTTATTCCGTGAGGGTGTGGAACATAGCTAAAACAGGGTTGATGATTCAGCTGTTTTGTAAACAGAGGCAACGGTAAAATTCTGCTAAAATTAAAAAAGGAAAAAAAATGCACTCTGATGATGAAGTGATTGTGTTGGTGGCGGCATATATTGTTGCAAAACAAAAAAGAATAATTTTCATCTCTCTTTTTGGTTTTGCGGACGTTTTTGCCTACATCTTGCAGCATTCACTTCAGGAAGAATTGTAAAGTATATATTCCTGAGCTGGGTGTCAGCTGTTCTCTCAGCTCACACACGGTCCCGATAGGCAACTATCAATATACATCTGTGGATTCCGTTCGTGTTGCTGGATACACACTCCAGGAAAACGTAAAAGAAATTTTCCTGGAACATATTTTTTTACATGAAGTTTGACAGGAATTTTTAGATTCCGCGGTGCTGGATACTATGCTTTATAAAGACCTAGAAGGCTTTACAGACCTCACCATACACCATGCGACCGAGGACAAACCATGGAACTGCCACTGGAGGCAGGCTTTTCAGCATTAGTTTGATGCATTTTATGCCCACACAACGCTACCCGCCACTGAAGGCCAAATTCTAGCCTAATCTCTTGTTCTAGTTAATAAGTAGTTATAAGTAATTATAAATAAGTAAATAAACCCGCCACTAAAGGCGTTAAGACATTTCCCACAAACACGAGGTGGCAACCCCAGCACTATCGATACAGGATACAGGAACTTATCGAAAAGAAAGAAAAGGAAACAACAAGGCTCGGGGCAGGCAGAGATCAGCAGCCGGGACTTGGCGACGAACCTCCAAGCCACGCGGAAGCACAACTCTGAGCTACGCACCGAATACAACACGCCGACATAACCTCGCTACACCTAACTCGGTCCGACCCACGAGAATAAAGTCACGATTAAAAAAAAACACGCGTACCGGTCTGCAACAACAGGCACACACGCGAACACGCCGCGAACGCAGAACGTTCCCATGGCTACGCGAACCCCGCGCATATCCAACTCAGACCGGTTCATTTCCCTTATATTGGTCACACGTTAGTTGTAAGCAACAACCACATGGTGCAGTCAGGGACCTCATTATCGAATATTACTTGAATAAACACATAATATTCAAATTAACTACTAACGCCCTTTTCTTCCTGATCTTCTTGAGCTTTTGCGACAACGCACTGCTCTGCCTCGCCTTCTCCTTAACCTCAATGAGCCTTTGCGACAACGCACTGCTCTGCCTCGTCTTTTTCTGATCCCACTTAGCCTTTGCGACAACGCACAGCTCTGCATCGCCTCTCCCTGATCCTCTCGAGCATTCGGTCTCTTTGTGACGACGCGCTGCCCCACCTACCCAGTTTCCAAGCCACGCCTGTACCTTACCCTCAAGCGCTCGCTTTAGGTAGCGGGATCAGCCACCGCCCAAAGTACCGATCCACCAAGATCCATCCTGGGACACCGGGCAGACATTGGTGACTCGCACCAAGCACAGCGCGGCTATGCTATGCCTCGCTTGGTCTCGTCCCTTGTCTAAAGTCCCCACAACAACTACAAATTTCTTGTAGCCGACCCTGGACAGACTGAGTTTACCAAAGCCTGAAATAGGTTCCTTACAAGTTTCCAAAGATCAGGAAAACTTGATGTCGTAAGCGCAGTGTTGCATATACGTTAAATATACGTACATACGTTAAATGACTAATTACACTAGTCAACACGACATTTCCGCTGTCGTCCAAAATTACTTTTTCTGACAGATTTCGGGACTTACATTTTTTTAAAGAATTATGGTTTTTTTAAAGCTTACTTTTTTTAAAGAATTTTTTGAAATCCGGTGTTCTTTTCATGTTTTTTTCAGAGGTAGTGCTTCTAGTTTTCAAATAACTTAAGTATCTTATATCTGGTAGCATAGAACTTAGTAGTTCTGAAAAGCTGAAAAATGCAGCTATAATCCAGACAGACGACCCAGACACTTTGTAGCTGCAGCTTAACGTCTGGAAGATAATAAGTTTTGCGGTATTTTTTCCCCGAAATTTTGACTTTAAAAACTCGGGAAAAGGCGAAAAAAAAATATTTCTTGGCATGCATTTTTAGTTGGAGATAGACGAATTAATTAGGCGTCGTTTAAGGTATTGTTTATTAAAATCTGTGCAGAGACGGTTTAGCTAAAATTCGTTAGCCAAAACTAAAACATGAAAAAATAGAAAAAAAATACTTTTTGGAAGGTGGCGGGCCGAACTGCCAATTGGGAACAAAGCAAACGAAGAGGGGTTGAATTTTTGGTACCTGAACGTGTTCCTTTGGCATTAAATGTTTTTGACAGTTAATTATTTTCGTTGTGCTTTTTCGTTTTTTATTTGGTGTAATATTGCTACATGTTTTTAAGCGTATGAGATAATTTTGGTTTTCTACTGCTTGTTACTGTTCTTAAAATAATTTAAGTTTTCTGGCTGTCTTCCTTTGTTATTCGAATCAGATTCCCTTATGAGAGTCCACACATAGTCGCCCACCATATTCTCATTCCAAACACCTTGATACTGTCGTTCCATAGCTTTTAATTGTTGGTGAAATCTCTATTCATGTTCATCACTAACGTCCTCTAGGTTTGTCGGAAAAAAGTCTAAGTGGGAGTGCAGGAAATGGATTTTTAGTGCCATGTCGGCTCCAATTTTTTCATAATTCTCAATTAGGTCTTGAATAATAGTAACGTAATCATCACTATTGCTGTTTCCAAGAAAATTGTTTGTAACCAGTCGGAATGAGTTCCAGACTGCTTTTTCATTCGTAGATAAAATATTTTCAAATCCATCATCTTTTAGTAGTTTTCGAATTTGGGGGCCATCAAATACGCCTTCTTTAACTTTTGCCACCTTACTTATCCAGTGCTTCAACAAAATTTTTCATTAGTCCAGGCTTAATGTGTAATGGTGGTAAAATAACGTCTTTAAACTTAACGAGAGCTGCATTTTGTATGTTGTAATTTTCCAATGTATTTTCTTCCCGTTTTGGCCAGTGTTTTCTTGAGCAATGCTCAGTTCTAGCTCTACTATCCCATAGGCACAGGAAGTAGCAGTATTTTGTGTAACCACCTTGCAGTCCCTTGCAGTGCACACGCGACCTTTTATATTTTCAAACAATTTAGCCATTGCTTGATATGTTTCCTTCATATTAACAGCATGGGCGATGGGTTTTGGTTTCCATTGTGTAACAAAACAGCCTTTAAACTTTCCTAACTGCTATCAATCCCCACCAAATCGTTCAATTGTTCCTGTAAAAGAGATTTGCAATATTTATATTCTTTAGTGGCGGTATTTCCTCTAAAGAATGAGCAGGAAGCGTAAATCCTTGACCAGGTTGTTTCGGGTATCCCATTTCATGGATCTTCCGATTCCAGTTATTTTGAATGAACGAAAGAAGCATTCAAAAAAATTATTAAAAAAAAAGTAATGTTTAGTATTTTTTGTACACTTAGTAGCTTGTGATTTAGAGTAACTTACTGTTTGTAGGAGGGTGGATCTGGTCGGGTCGGCTTCCGTTCCCAAAGACAAGGATTCCCAAAAAAAGTCGGAAGAAGTGGTGCTTCAAGTAGATCGTTGGTTCAGATTTATATATGGTCGCGGAGCGTGTAGACTTTGTCGGGGTGGAAAAAGACACTGACTCTCTCCCGTTTAGGCACAGCTCGGCCTACGGCTAGCGCCCGTAATGGAGAGCCGTGGGTCGAATTCACATGTTAATGGCATTAACAGCGCTGCTGCCCTAAACATCCTCCCCCCCCCCGTTGTCTCGTGGGTTTTGGCGCCCGTATCCAAGATCACCTGGGCCGTCGGGAGGAAATTTATGCTTCGGTGCTGGAACAGGGTGTTGACCGATGGAGCAGGATTCCCCACGACGGGACGGCTTGCGGGGAGCCGGGGGCTGCGACTGGGTTGGGACACCGGAGCTGGAGACGGAACGGGACCCGGAGCAGCCGATTCCGATCTGGTTGGACGCTGGGACGGTCGCATGTTGAGCAACGTGGTTCTTGTGGCACACCTTACACCGGCCCCCACTTTGGCAGTCCTTGCCGGAATGCTGGTGAGCCAGGCAGTTCCGACAATATTTGTTGACCAGTACGGCTCGGAGCGTCTTTTCCACGGTCACCTTGAGGAAACTGCGGCAGTCCCGTAGCGGATGGCTTCCGGAGCAGTCGCGGCAGCGGTAAGCAGGTTTTCCTCAGGAACGTTGGCTCCCTGAGGTGTGGTTGACCACGGGGTTGTGGAGCCTTCAGGATCTGGATGCAAAATTAACTGGTTTGGAAAAGAAAAATGGGAGAAGCATTAGTAACGTGCTAGGAACAGGTGACAGGCACTTCTCTAAGTACTGTTGGAAGAACAAACGAGGGCGTTTTGGAGGCGAAAAGAACTTGGATGGAATAGTAGACAAGGAGAAGCATTATTAAACGGGCTAGGCACAAGACGCCTTCCGTTATTGTTGTACGGGATGAGGGAGATCCCCCGGAAGGAGAACGACTTTTGCGACCGGGCGTTTGAGCACACCGCGGGCAGTAAGAATGTCTACCACCCGAACCCTGTTATCGGCGCCGGGATACACGGACTGTACTCTTCCGAGTCGCCAGTCGTTAGAAGGCAGGTTATCTTCTTTCACGATAACCATATCGCCGATCTGAAGATTTGGCATATCCGTCTGCCACTTGTTGCGCTTGTGGAGTTCCTTGAGGTACTCATCCTTCCACCTCTGGCAGAACTCCTGGTTAAGGGCCTTCAAATGCTGCCACCGATTAATGATCGACTGGAGGTTCTCCTTTATTTCGGGCTCTGCGGTCGCCATTAACGGTCCTCCGATAAGGAAGTGGCCGGGAGTAAGGGCCAGCAACTCCGTCGGATTTTCGGACATGGGTGAGAGCGGCCTGGAATTAAGGCATGCTTCAATCTTCGCGAGAAGCGTCGAAAGTCCCGAGAAAGTACAGTTGCTGCTCCCACGAAAGTTTTCCCATTATCTGAATGGATATGCTGCGGACAACCTCGTCGATCGACGAAACGAACGAAGACGGCTAGAAATTTCTTGGTGGTCAGGTCGGAAGTACGCACACATAACCTTTGGTGATCAGGCAAGCTCTCCCGGTATAATTCTTTATGTCAAAAGGACCGGCGTAATCGATTCTGTTATGGGTAAACGGTCTGGAGAAAGAAGTTCGATCTGTCGGGAAATCACCCATCATTTGGGTCTGTAACTTCTTCTTGTGGACGATACACACTTTGCATGAGTTCACCACACCCTTTATCAGGTTCCGGATTCTCGGAATCCAATACTTGCAACGAATTAGGCGAGTCATCAGTTGATTGCCGCCATGGAGAGTTATTCTGTGCGTGAAGTGAGCCAGCAGGCGAGACAGGCGGCAACTATAGGAAAGGATGATTGGATGACGCTCGTCATACTTCAGATCTTGAGAAGCTGTGACACGGCTACAGGCTCTCATGATCCCATGTCGGTCGAGATAGGGATTCAGGTTCAGAATAGACCTCGCACTTGGCACGGGACGTTTACCACTCAGGCAGTGAAATTCTTGGGGGAAGTCCCGGCGCTGAGTCTCTAGGATAAGAGTTCGTTCCGCTTCGTTTATTTCCGCGCTAGAGAGGGGGTCTCCGCGTGCGGGTGCTAGCAGCACTTCCGGCAGCACTGAATAAAAAGCAGAACATACGCCCGCACTCGAAGAGCCCGCTCAAGCTGGGAGAATCGATCCAGGAAATCTTCAGATGGGCTGGGAACAAAATGGACCTTCACGGCCCTCTGCTTTAGGGTCATAATTGGAGCTTCATCGGCTTGGGTCGGCCATTGATCAGGTGGAGATTGCAACCAATCTGATCCATGCCACCAGAGTTGGTTATCTACCAGTTCCTGTAGAGATACGCCTCTACTGGCTAAGTCAGCAGGGTTATGTTCGGAACGAACATGAGCCCAATCCTTGGTTCCGGTAGTTTGAGCTATTTTGGTCACTCGATTGGCCACAAAGGTAGTCCAGTGGCACACGGGTTTGTTCAACCAAGCCAGTACAATCGTAGAATCGGTCCAGTAATAACATTGAGGACTTTCCGTCGGCATGCTTGGCAGGATAGCCGTCGTCATTTCGGAAAGGAGTACTGGACCGCACAGCGAAACGGTTTTCACGGGAGCAACTCGTGTTTTCGCCGACAACAGATGCACCGTAATATGCTGGTCACACTCGACGCGCACGTAGATCGCGGCACCGTACGCCTTTTCAGATGCATTGCAGAAACCGTGATGTTCGATCTTTACCGATGGCTGGGCGCCAATCCATCTTGGAATCTTGATCTGGGGGAAGAAAGCGTGACTTTGCAGAAAGTCTAACCAGCGTTGATACAACGCACTTGGAAAATGTTTGTCCCATCCCAACTCTTGCAACCAGATCTTTATTTTTTTTAATATTATTACGGGATTTTATTTATCGAATCTTCCCTATTAGAGACCTACGACAAGTATACAAATCGTAGCCTAATATATTTATTTAATTAATTACACTTAATTACTTAGAGTACGTCCCTAGCTAAGTATTATTGCTGGGTGGGGAGGTTTTTTCGCCGTAGTCGTGTATGGCTAGTGTGCCAAGTTAAAGACTGCGCAAGTCTATTAGGATGGGCTTGAAGCTTGGCCTGGTACTTTGCTTTCACTTTGGCAATTTCATCTTTAACTGATCCTACATTTAAGTCTTTATGGATATTTTCATTCCGTATGTACCATGGTGCCCCAGTGATAGTTCTTAGTATCTTCGATTGAGCTCTCTGGACTATTTCTAAATTACTAACGCAAGAATTTCCCCATAGCTCGGAGCCGTATGTCCAGATGGGTTTGAGAACTGCATTGTACAAAAGTACTTTGTACTCCAGTTTTAGTGGTGAACGGGTGTATATTAGCCAATGTAAATTACTAGCTTTAAATTTAAGTAGATTTCTCTTCGCTTCGATGTGTTTACGCCTTATTTAGAGGAAAAAATTCTTTTTATTTTCTGTTTATTGAATATAAAATATCGACTGCTTAAATCTACATAGAATATAAAATCTTAAAGAAACCTATTGTTGGAAGCGCCAGAGTGTTGGCAGCGGCAGAATTCAAGTCAGCGGCATAATTGTTGGAAGCAGCAGAATGGTTGACAAAGGGAAATCAATATCGATTTCGATCGATGGTGGAAGTTCGGAAGAGCTGACTCCTCGAAGACGCATTTTCAGCATTGTCGCGCAGCTGCGTCAAAGAAGGGGTGGGGCGATGATGGTGCTGATTGAAGTGGGTCAAGTGGTTCCTGAGAATTACAACTCTCGGTGCATATTTTGGGCAGGAAATGGAATTAACTTTGTGAGTACTTTGTTATGAAAATCTTGCGCAATGTTATTGCAAGTGGGCAATATACTATTGTGTAAGATTTTGATTGTTGAACTCTGCTGGAGTTAACTTATATCCTTTTCTATGCATAGTTAGAAGGGAAAAAGGTATAATTTGTGCGGGCTGAAGGAAAAAAAGTCAACATTTGACCATAACAGTTGATTATGTATATATCCACACCAAGGCTTAGGTATAAGGAGCAAAAGTAACTGTCCACAACATTTACAGCCAAAATCGACATTAATAGGTAGGGTTGATATCCGAGATATATCCATGCCTAGGACTTGGTAAAACCAAAATTACAAGTCGTTTTTATTTCCTGCAATTCCATTTCGGCAGTTGGACAGGTAAAATGAGTTTTGAGTCGTTTTGGGCAAACGGCTGCAACTTGGCCGAGTATCCATCGATTCTTACAAACGATACCTTAAACGACGCCTAATTAATGCGTCTATCTAAAACTCAGAGCTCGCAAATAACAGTTGACCGTTGTTCCCTTTGCGGTCTGCTCACGAGCATAAGCGAAAAACCCATGCACGCTTGCTCTCTCTCCTAGCATAACCCTTCGTTTGTCTCCAGTTAATGGTTCTCAGTTGAGCTATGCGTGTTCTGCTCGTTCAATAAATCTTTAAATCTTGAATATAATACATACATATATATTATATGTATTATTGTTGCATTTAGACTTTTCTTCATTGGCATCAAATTTAAAAAAATAATGCACTCTTATTTTGATCTCGGCCCATTTTTTCAGACAATCCGAACGCACTTAATTGAGAAAAGCAAGTGTGGCTTGTGACTGACAAGCCTAAATAGACGCCTCACTCGCACATACGCATACAAACGCAAAAGACCTTTATTTTCTTCGCTCGCGACAAAACGGTCTGCGAATGAGCAGAGCAAAAGGGAAGCAGAAAAAAAGGTTTTTGGTTGAGCAAAGTCCGATTTATTCGAGAGCCGATGGGAACGGTACTTCTCTGACTCTTTGCTCAAAGGGTCTGTAAATAACAGTTATTTTCGGACAACAAGGAACGGTCCACTGTTATTTGCGAGCTCTGCTAAAATAACATGCCAGGAAATGTTTTTTTTTCGACTTTTCTGAGTTTTAAAGTCAAAATTTCGGAAAAAAATACCGCAAAAAATGATCAAATATGAATTTGAAAGCTTAATATCTTCCAGGCGTTAAGCTGCAGCTACAAATGTCTTGGTCCTACTTATAGCTGCATTTATCAGCTTTTCAGAACTGCAAAGTTGTTTGCAACCAGATATAAGATACTTAGGTTATGTGAAAATAGAAGCGCTACCTCTGAAAAAAAAAATGAAAAATACCAGATTTTAAAAATTCTGTGATACAAAAAAAACCAAAACATAAAAAAACATAATACTATACAAATTTTTAAATCCCGAAATCTATCAGAAAAAGTAGTTTTTGTCCACAGCGGGAAGAAAAAGTTCAATTTGGTCGAGTAGTGTTATCATGATCAAAATAATTTTAATAAATTTGGGATGCAAATCATCCATTCCAGCATCGTTTGACTTAATTTCAAGGACAGAACTCAGGACATCACACGGAGTTCCACATATAAAACTTAAGCTATTATCACAGTCAGTATTTTTTTTATTTATTGTCCGTCTTAAAATTTTGAACTGCTGGTAATGCTTAGGAGTCTTCTATCTCTTTCATTTATAATATTCGATACCTCGATTGAACCAAGGTTTTTGACTAGCTTAAAAAGTTTTTCTTTTTAAAGTTAAGGAAGAGGGCCCGGTAACTTTTGATCAATTGCATATTATACAAAAATATGTCCACCAATTTAAAACCAGAGGTATTAGCTAATTATAAGTGAAGAACTAAATAGATTCCTACGTTCAGAAATTTGATCAAGAATTTAGTGAAGTAACCTATTTTTTCGAGAAAAAAAATATAGGCACTGTTGTGGACACTGAAAAATCCGCTGAAATCAACGAATTTCTGTGCAGAAACAGATGCCTGCTTTTTTATTTTTTTTAGCTTCGAATCTTTCCTAACTGCTTTATCTTTCCAAGAAACAGTGCAATCTGGTGAAGTAAGCACGTAGTTTTCCATCGGCTTTCTACCACGATTCGACGGTTTCTTTGGTGTAACCGCATGCAGAGGACATATTTCCTCAAAAAGTATAGGAAGCTCGTTGAAGATGCACAGTGGTTTAAATGCTATTATTTTTTACTTCATTACCATTAACAACGATATTCAGGCAGGCTGCGGTTTTCACTTTCACAAAAAAAAAGTGATTTACTTTTCAAAACGAAAAGTCAGGCGCATTCGTAAAATGCAAGACTTTTCCGTTTTCAAAACGGCAACAAATTCCTCTCCGAAAGGAAAAGTTAACGGCTTTTTATCAGGCACCGTAATCATTATAAGATATAATTTAAAAATCACACAATAATAATGATAATAAATAAATAAATAAATTTCTTGTTATCATTTATTTTTTTAATTTTAAATAAAATTTTCTCTTCTTACTATAAATTACGTTATTGCGTACATAAAATGGAGTAATAAGTTGATCTTAAGGGAAATATGAACTGATTTAAGGGAAAACGTAAGGTGAAAAAATTTAAAATACATATGGAAAAATCGTACGTTCGCGACCCGTACGTTCGCGACCGGTACTTAATTTAATATTTTTAAAACCAATGGAGATAATTTTATGTGAATATACTTTATAGAAAGCTACGTTAATCCCCTTTTAAAGTCAATTTATCGTTTTAGAATATTCCGTTCCAATTCGCAGATAATTGCATTTTTCTAGATTAAGTCAAAGTCGACTTCTATTTTTCGTACGTTCGCGACCGCATGTTTTTTTAAATTATTTTAAAAACTAAAACTCGATGAACCCCATCATTTGCACTAAGCATAGAGCTAACAAAATGCTATTGAAACGCAAAAAAAAGTCTTGGAAAGTTTTTGTTTTCTATCTTTGTTGTGCATTAAAAGCGTGCGAACGTACGTTCGCGACCGGCGGATATGCCCATATTCAAAATTGTGTATGGCCAAAAACGAAATTTTAAAATACTTTGAAAAAGATCCATATCCGACCGATAAATAGTTTTTGTATGTAAATTCTTTATAATTCGCGGTCTATCAACGGGTTTTTGTTGTTTTTTTTTTAATATATATAAACCAATACTCAAAATTTGCCAAACTTGGCAAAATTCGAATATATTGACCTTGATGCGCTAGGGTCAAACGTCAACCGATGCTAAAAATTTGTTTTGTCCTGATTTTATGTCCCTTGAGTCAATTTTCTATCACTTTAGTTTCCAAAAATTAACTTTTGGACCACAATGGTAATTTTCTACGATTCCGCGTTTTCGGTATTTTTGCATTTTTTATATCTTCAAAATTGCATGTGCCACGGATTCTCGTACTTTGTAGGGGCGTGCCGAAATTTTAAAATACACTGGTTACAGTGTGATATCACAGAGGTCTGGATACAACATTTAGTTGATCTAGCTCTTATAGTTTTTGAGATCTAGGTGCTCATAAGGAGTGACAGACGTACTATGGACGTACAGACAGACACAGAATACATATGCTTTATGGGGTCGAAAATGCTTTCTTCTGGGTATAGCACCCATCCACATTCACACCAAATTTAACATACCCTATACTTTTTGAGTATCGGATATAAAAAAAAATACCCTGTAAGGGTATGGAAATATTTACATCTGAAGACTCATGCAAACTTCTCTTATAGAGATCTACGATTATGCCACACTGATAGGGATCGAACCTCTTAAGGAACAGCATTTGCTTTATCTTGCTAAGGAAGGTTTAATGGCCGCACTGCCTTCGGATTGGAAAATCTGGTGAGCTTATAGTTGTAATCAGCCATTTTATTACTAACCATGTGTTCTTGTAATTTTCTACAGCTACTCCGAGGAGAAGAACGGTCATTACTATCATAATACGTATACCAAGCAATCGCAGTGGGATCATCCCCTGGATGCTGTGTATCGTGAGTTAGTAGAGAAGACACGTGAAAAGACAGGACCAGCGATTCCTAAAGGAGCCATGGTTATTATTGACAACTCGGATGATGTATCCCAGTTGGATTCTGGTATACGCAGCATGCATTGTGCGGATGATTTCCTCTACGAAATCAGCTCCCCTCTTAACAGCGTTAAAACGCAGGCGTCAATGATTAATTCTGTTTCTACTCACGCGAACAGCTTTGCAGGTGCAAGTGTATTTAGTGGCAGTGTTAATCGATTTTTGGAGTCTCGCACTAGGAATTTTGGTAAAATTTTCCATTCTGTTAAAAAAACTGACCTTGAAGAGGACAATACAAATTCTCCAATTAGTATGAGCATGGATATACCCGTATCTAAACTATCTAACAGAATGCTGGCACTGAGCAGGGGGACTGGGGAAAACTCAGAGTCTGTAGTAGAGCAGCGCAATGGAATGTCTCTGCTCTCACATAAAGGAGGTGCTATGTTTCTAAAGCCTCGTCAACACCTGGAACAAGTAAAAAGTGGTGGAGGTATTCCACTACCTTGTGTAAAGGGTATTCTTCGTGAATCAAGTGTGTTCGATATACATCGTTGCATTGCCCGTGAAGATCCAACGACAGAATTTGAGGATAAAAAAAGCGTGCGTTTTAATTTAGAGGAGATGCAGCGCATGCGAAACTCACCCGAGAATGCGGGTGACTCGCGAAAGTTATGTCAGACTACCGAGTTGTCCATCACCCCGGACGACCAGGAAGTGCAGGCGGGGATGAACGACGATTGTAATGAAAAACTTGTTAATAACATAAATAAAGAGGAAGATGTTTGTAATGTTGAATTGTTCGATGGTGATCTCAATGAAGGCAATAGTAGCTTAAACCTTTTCTCTTGCGGCTTTTCAAAATCCGTACCCAAATCCGAAACTATTGAAATGATAATGGCTTGTTGTACCAATCCACCCATGGACCAAAATTTGGGAAGCTCAGTATCTGTTACGTCCTGTAGGACAATATGTGAATTGAAAGACGGTGCCAAAGCGAAGCATCACAATGAAAACAAAGACCCCGAGTCAGAGACTAGTCTTGTTCGCAGCCTTATTCTAAACAATTCAAAGAAAGACACTCTTAATCTAGCAAGCAACAGTCCGTTTGATTTGGATGAGCTGGGTCGCAAGCACAGCGTTGAGCTAGAGATGTTACAGCGTAAATCAGCTCAAGTATCATCAAAAAATGTGCAAGGTTTTAAAATGGCCAATAAGTTAGGTACTTTTCATAAGCAGATGAATAGTTTTTTGAGTAAAGCTGAGAATATGCAACGGGAGCAAGAGCGAAGGCTTAAGAGTCTAAGACATGAATACGACCTGCGCTTCACATCACACCAGCACCAACTCGAAGAGGCCTTCGAGAGTGAAATAGAAAAATATCGTGGCCAGCTGGAGCTGGAGCTGCAAAGCAAACGTTCTCTAATAGTAAGCGAACATAGGGCTCAAATGACCATATTGCAGAGCAACCATTCTGATATTCTCCATGAGTTAGAGCGTGACCTCCATAGCGAGGAAGAAATTCTTCGCCGTGAGCAAGCAGTCAGGCTATCACAAATGCGTGACAAGCTTGCCTATGAGCTAGAATTGGAAAAGAAACGGTTTCGCGAGAAGGGCGAGGAGAGACTCTACGAGAAAGTTCGTTGTGAAAAACGTCTTCTTGAGGATAAATATCGTTGCCTCAAAGAAAAATATGTAAGACTCAAAACGGACGTTAGGCTGTCCTTAGAACGTCGAAATCGACGACGCGAGGCACTCGCCCTTCAGCAAAATAGCCACAATAATAAGACCAACGTAACCGCTGGCTCAGAAACGGAGCGCTCGATTTCCAACAATCCTATGTGCAATAGTGAAAATCGCTCGGTGACCTACTCGGATAAGGCAGTGATGGGCAGTTTCAAAGAAAAACCACCCAAGCCTCTAAAAACACAGCTTAATATCACCAGCAAATGCACCAGCCTGCGGCAGCTTCAGAATGATACGAACACCTCAATCAGTCAGTCGGACACAACGTTATCAAATAACTATTACAATGGTCGCTATTTACCTGTTTCACAACCAAGCAGCTGCCTAGGTTATGGTACTGTCAAACTCAGCGAAAACGGAAATTCAGACACGGAAGCACCTGCTGCCATTATGTTTCAATGCAATCAAGAGAACAACAACAGAAATCAGCTTAAGGACCATGGGGGTTCCCAGATAATCTTCTCACGTTCTAAGTCAGCATCAACCTCTAAACTTAACTCCGACTATAACTATCAATTGGAACGTCCGTGTAATCCTGTTGAAAATTTACGCAACCAACTGCGAAAGCTTGAGGATTTAGAAGATCAGTTTCCAGATCATGCGGTTGACGCCACTTTTCATCTTCGATACCCATTTACTGATATTTCTAACGACCATCCTACTGTGGGAGTGGGCTCGGAACTGGAATTTTTCAAGCACCGTATACATATGGAACGGGACTCAGTACGTCGATCCAAAGAGTCTTTAAAAAAAGACCGTAGTGATTATAGGTTGCGGCAAGGCGAGATAAAACAGCGTATCAAGAATTCTCCCCTGTGTGCTAAGCAGTGGCTGGACCAGAATATCGAAGAGGAAAAAGAATTAACTGAGATAGAAGTAAAACTGCATCGCACACGCGCTTTGTTAGGTGAGAAGGTTATAAGGCTTAAGCATCTAGAAGAGAGCCTGCTACGCATGTGCGAGCAGGAGAAACGCGGGGCCGATCTCCAACACAAGGATGATGCTGCTACGCTTAGCGATCTTTCGTCGCACTCCAGTTCTGGCTTCAGCAGTACCGATTTTGCCAATGGAGGAGATCTTCACAAGCGGAGAGAGTACTTTCAACAGGAATCAATCGAATGGATTCAGAACCTCGAGATTCTCAACGAGGAGATATGTGAAATTCTTGATATGCTAGGTAAAAAGCAACAAAAACAGCATCATCAGCAATCATTATCGACCATGACCATAAAACTGCCTAACGACCTTAACTGGACACACATGCTTAGCCAGCAGGCTAACGTAACGGCTATAGTCGCTCCGTTTCAAACAAGCAACTCAACATCTAGCCATGGTCTCAGCGAAAGCAGTGGTATGGGGGCGGTACCTCCACCTAAACCAATACCAACACTTTCAGATCGTCTTGAGACTTATAGCTATTTAACAACTGGTCGCATGCACACCTCGATGGGTGGGACGATACTGGCGGCCAATACTATCGCGTCCCAAAATGCACGGGCTCTGAACTATTCGACTAGTTTGGTGGAGCGCACCCGCGACCTTCGCGACTGGCTACGTCAGGCCAAAACCGAACATGAGCTGCTAATCGGCATTGGACTTCAACACGGAATCCCAGAGAAAACAAAAAATTCTGGTCTATGTGAAGCTAATGATGCAAGTGATAATAATGCAATCGGCGCATCTCTCAATAATGCATCCGCATCAGCAAGTCCGCACAACATTTTCTAAACAAAAAACACAGTAATGTTGTATTCTGACCATAATATGCAATTTAGTAAGTAGAAAATAATGTAGTTGTAACAAAATTTGTGCTAGATTATTTTCCTGTTCTTCCCTGTATTTTGTATAAGCCGATCGTTGGGAACTTTGGCAAATAATTAAAGATTTTCCATATAAAAATGTAATCAACCGACTTCCATAACCTTTTTCATTTGATATTTTTTTACATCTTAGCATAGGGTTTTATAATTTCGCTTATGCGTCTTCCACGAAGGCAAGGAAGCAATTTAATTGCAAAGTACTTAAATTTTTAAGTAGTAGCATATAATGCTGATATGAAAAGCCAGTATCGTTTGGTACTTTTACTTATTTTTTAAGTTTGTTCAGAGGTAAGTTAAACAAAAAACTTTAAACGTTCATGACGCTCAAAAAACGCTTTTCTCATTTTCTCAAGTAGAGAGCATAACTCTGTATGTTTAGCATCTGACCGCGGAAGTGTCTCTGACAGTGCTGTCTTTACCAGTTGTTTTTTTCTACCTGTTCCAAAAGACTGGAAAATAAATTTTTGGGATTCCGACCTAGTCATACTCTTTAGAATTTTATTTTTAAAGAATTTAAAAAAATATTTTTTTAATGGTTTTTGTTTTTAGAGGTAACGCTTTTTTTATATAAATGCATTATTTTACATCTGGTTGTAAAGAACTTTGCCATTCTGAAAAGCTGGTTGTTAATGTATGTTTGTTTGTGTGTGATATGGTATGCATACGGTACATAAACCGCTCACAAATGAGGCTCTGAAGACACGGCAATTGCACCAGTGTTTTTCCCCTCTGAAGAGCAATCGCATCGTTGGCAGAAATTGCTGCAGAAGCGGTTATTGTTGACTCAGCTACAATGCTTTGTCGTTTGTTATTATGTCTCCCGTTACATGGGTCGACCTGACTAATTCGATAAGTGTATATTATGTAATATTAATTAATGCATAAATATGCGACTGAACACTGGATAATGCATCTATAAAGAAGACCTGAAAACTTGAGCTTACCGTTTGAGAAATATTAATCTTTCAAATGAAAAAATGTGTTTTTTGCGGTATTTTTTCCAAAATTTTGACTTTAAAAACTCACTAAAAAGTATAAACATATGATATCATGTATACTTATATTTGTTGTGTGCATTAATAAGAGGTTTTATAAGAATCTATCGACGCATTTTCGCAAAAGTATCGTATGTCAAAAAAACCAAATTTTACAGAAGTTTTTTTAGATTACTCAGCTTAGAATCAGAAAAAAACTTTAAAACTCTTTAAAGTTGTATTTTTTCAGCTACAAAAACGAATGTCAACCTAATTTTTGCCAATAATGGTGCCTAGTTAAAAAAAAAAACTAGAATCTTTAAACATACCATATTTTCGAAATAATTCCATTAAAAATATTTAGAATTTTATAACACTACTCGACAAAATTAAATTAGTGCTTCTATTTTTCACATAACTTTAGTATCTTATATCTTTTTGCATTGAACTTTACAAGTCTGAAAAGCTGACAAACGCAGCTATAAATCCGACCCAGACCTTTTGTATCTGCAGCTTAACGCCTGGAAGATATTAAGCTATCAAAATCAAATTTTAGAATTTTTTTGCGGTATTTTTCCCAAAATTTTGACTTTAAAAACTCGGGAAAAGTCGAAAAACATTTTTTGGCATGCATTTGCAAAAATGCAACCCCTTTTTCGTTTGCTTTGTTTCCAATTGGCAGTTGGGCCCGCAACTTTCCAAAAAGTATTTTTTGTCTATTTTTTCACTTTTGAGGTTTGGTTAACGAATTTTAGCTCCACCGTTTATCCATAGATTTTAATGAACAATACTTTAAACGACGCCTCATTAATGCGTCTATCTAAAACCAAAAGTGTTGGCCGAGAATAATTTTTTTTCGACTTCCTGAGTTTTTAAAGTCAAAATTTCGTAAAAAATACCGCACAAAAATCATCATTTTTGCATTTCAATGCTTTATATTTCCCAGACGGTAAGCTGTAATCACAAATTGTTAAGGCTTAACTTCTAGCTGTTTTAATTATCTTTTCAAAATAGCAAAGTTCTTTACAACCAGACGTAAGATACTAGAGTTATGTGAAAAAAACAAGCGCTACCTCTGAAAAAAGCTTTAAAAAAAATACCAGTTTTCAAAAATTCTTTAAAAAAAAGTTCTGCCATAGAAAAAAAAAATATCATCAAGCCATTTCGAAGCCCCAAATATTTAAGAAAAAGTTCGTTTTGTTCCTTGAGGAAAAATCGTGTTGACCATCAGATACTTTTATTTCGCTTAATTTTTTTTGCTGTATCTGATCCATGCATTTTAAGTGTTGTATTTGAGGAGCCCAAATAAGAACATTCCAATTGAGTGCTAGATATAGACTGAACATTTATTATATAAATTTGCCAGATTATAATAATACGAATAATGCGTTAGGTAATTTTAGGAATATCGATACATAACAAATCTCCCCCTTTAAATTAGATGCTGTTAGTAGTATTTTGTTTATGACCTGAAATCATTAGGTGCGAAACGATTAACTTGCTGGCGAGTTCGAGTGCTTTGACGAACTGGTATGCAAGACTGGCGCCGTGAAGGTATCCGTATCGGCTGCTGGATAGGCTCCACTGAGCGTTCGGAGGAACCAGGATCAGGATCCGGATGCAGCAATGGTGGTGGAACTAGAAGTTCATCTTGGCGCTGTGGTTGTTGACAAGAATCTGGTTGTGGGGTTTCGGGTATATACCAAAACTTTGCGGAACTGCCGTTGGAGGTATTTGCCGACAACTTTGGTTTCAGCTGATTAAAATGGCGCTTGACATAGCTATTTGTTGAGCGAACCATGTGCATCATTTTTTCCAATTGGACGATCGATAATGCCTTCAAGCCACTTGTTTCCCCTCGAATAGTTACGAGTGAAGACCCTCTGGCTCGAAACGTACTTTGAGACTTGCTGCTTTGTCTCGACGGGTTTTTCGAAAAGTTGGCTTAGAACTGTGCGAACTGGACGACCGTGAATTAACTCAGCTGAAGTTTTACCTTATGCGTTGGGTGTGAACCTATAGGAAGCGAGATACTTCGCTACTGCTGCTCGAACTGGAAGCCCATCTTGCAGATTCTTTTTGAGAGAGAGTTTGAACGATTGAACAAATAGTTCTGCTAATCCATTGGATGCTTGGTGAAACGGTGCTGTAGTGATGTGCTTGATGCCATGTAGCTTGCAAAAATCTTAGAAGGAGTAAGCCGTAAGCTGCGGCCCGTTGTCGCTGTCCTTCGATTGTGGCAAGCTTCCTCTTTCTTTTCGAATTCTGAATCTGTACCCACTGGCAGTCGTGAAAGGGCATCTGCATTGCCATGTGCAGATGTGGATCGATACTGAATATCGAAATTGTAGGCCATGAGTGTGATAGCCCAGCGTTGTAGCCTGTTTGAAGTCATCAATGGAAGATGCTTGCCTGGGTTGAAAATAGTTACAAGCGGCTTATGATCGGTTATTAATGTGAACTTCCTTACATAAAGATATTGGTGAAAACGTTTTACTCCGAATATTATGGACAGGCCCTCTTTTTCGATTTGGCTGTACCTTACTTGATGCTTGTCAAGTGTTTTTGATGCAAAAAAATGGGTGTCTCTGTTCCATCGCTCTGAAGATGAGAAAGGACTACCCCAATACCAAATGAAGAGGTATCGGTTGCTAGTAAAAGAAGTAGATTTTCATCGAAGTGAGCTAACTGCGTCGCATTAATTATGCGAGACTTCAAAGATGTGAAGGCTTTCTGATGTTGCGGACCAAAACGGTATTGAACGTTTTTTCTGCGAAGCTGGTTCAGAGGCGAAACCCGCTGAGAGCAGTTTGGAATAAAGTTGCAATACTCATTTAGAAGGAACTAGAAGGCGGCTTCAAGAGTTTTACAGCCTCTAAGTCAGAGCTGTCTGGAAGAATCCCCTTTTGGCTGATTCTGCGACCCAAATATTCAATTTCATCTTTGAAAAAGAAGCATTTTTCCATCTTGGATTTGATCTCCTAAAGAATGTTGGGAACTTGGTCGATTCGGTTCAGATGTTCTTCGCTTGTCAGAGCTGAAATGATAATGTCATCTAAATATTGTCCACAACCTTCTATCCCTTTTAAAAGTTTCTCTAGGTATCTTTGGAAGGTCGCAGGTGCGCTGGCAATCCCGTAAGGAAGGGTTTGATACTGGAAAAGTCCCAGAGGTGAGTTTATGACCATGAGTTGCTTCAAAGCCTCATCCAGTTCCATTAGAAGATATGCATCTTTGAAGTCTATTTTGCTGAATTGCTTACCGTGACGAATGACGTGAAAAAGAGCTTCTTTTGTTGGCAATGGATACTGCGCTATATCGATTTGTGCGTTGACTTCTTGCTTAAAGTTACCACAAATCCGAATCGCTCCACTTGTGTTAAGTTGAGTAGACGTCCAGAGACCCAGAAGCCGATAGCAAAGTGAGGTTTTTGCAGCTCAACCTCAACCATTGCGAAGCTGCGCCGAATCTACTCTGCCAGCTAGTCAGAGATACTACAGCGGATGTGGCAGTTCTTTCCGAACCCTACCGCAGAACCAGCAACACCAATTACATTCTTGACAGCACGAAAACTGCAGCAAAATGGGTATGTGAGCGTACCACCCCCAAGCTGAGTGTGTTCGCAGGGGAAACGGCTACGTAAGAGCCAATGTTGGCCAGTTTTGGATTTACAGCTGCTACCTGGCACCACGCCTATCTATCCAGGAATTCGGTGCCATTATCGATGAGATAGCAGACGACGCTAGGGGACGGCCAAACATCATCATGGCCGGCGACTTTAACTCTTGGTCAGAGGAATGGGGATCGAGGTCCACCAACGCTAGAGGTCGCACCCTCATGGAAGCCTTTGCCACTCTAGATCTGCAACTACTCAACACCGGATCAGAGCATACCTTCTCCCGAGCAGGGTTGTGGTCAATCATCGACCTTACCTTCTGCAGCACCGCTCTCTTTGGGAGAACAGCGTGGGGACTCAGCAGCGCATACACGGCTAGTGACCACAACGCTATCATTTGAGCATCCAGGCCCACACACAAGGGACAGCTCTCCAACCAAGGATGACCTTCAATGCCAGAACCCTCAGGCCGGATGCGAATGCATTCGTGCTAGAAGGCGCCAAACTCGCGCTTCCGATGACCCTTCGTAGGTAGTGGTAGTGGTGGCCAAACACATCGGAGAAGTGGAGGCCAGGTGCAACCAATCGGTGGCCGTGATCCAAGAGTGGCTGACAACAGTGGGCCTAAGGCTGGCTGAACACAAGACGGAAGCGGTGTTGATTTCCAGCCGCAAGAAAGTGGAGGTTGCGACGGTGCGAGTTGGCTCCGTCGAGATCACATCCTCGCGAGCAATCCTTGGGGTACTGCTGGACACTCGTCTCTCCTTCCGCGAGCACCTCGAAGCAGCCAGCAAGAATGCAGGGCCTTGTCATGATGCTTAACACGAGAGGACCCAAACAAGGCCGCAGACTCCTGCTCCAGTCAGTCCGAAAGGCGGTAACCCAACTCCTAAGAGGGCACGGCTGCTTTAGAAGCTATCTCCATAGATTCGGGCACGACGACGAGGAGACCGCGGAGCATATGCTCTTCACCTGCCCAAGGTTCTCAGCAGCGGTTGAAAATAGGTGGAGACTCGCTTAGTGCGGGTGCCCTCACGAGCGAGATGCTACGCAGCGAGAATTACTGGTCCCGAGTATCCGAGTACGCATCAGAGGTCATGCGGAAGCTGAGAGAGCTGGAGCGGCTGCGCAACGGCGTAGAAGGAAGGGTCTAAATCGACCCGCCAGTCCCCTGCGAAGCAAAACTTCGCGGCAGTCCCGCAGGCTCCTGGCACAACCCACCTTTTTTTCCTCCTTAGTTATAATCATTCTCTATCTATCTATCTATCCATTGATATTGTTATCCCACCCAATAATAAATGATAAAAAAAAAAAAAAAAAACTTGTGTCAATCCGTTTGCTTCTGCTTTAAATTGGTCCATTTGCGCGAACGGAATTTGACGGCTTTAAAAAACTTTGGTAATGCCGAAGATCTTAAAAATATACTGGCTTTAAAATCTTTAATGATACATGGCAGGCTCGAACACTTCCTTATATTTATTAGAAATGTCACGTATTTTGTCACTCTTCACTTCATAAATGTTTCCTACTTGCATGATATCGAACCCGAATGTATTAAATAAATCCATACCGAAAAGATTCGTTGAAGTTTGCATGCTTGCTACAATGATTACCACTTCTTTCTCTTTTTGACCACACTTTGCCACAGTGGGATGCTCCCCTAGCAGTGGTATTGGTGTGTGTCCAAACGCATGTAAAACTCGGGAGCACTTGTGCAATTGCGGATTATTTGCTTTTATATACATACATCGCGAAACTTGCAGCTCTCTCTTGCGTGAGAGACGCCACAACCCGAATATGATTTTAGTTAATTTTTGCACTGCTTGGCATCACTTTTTTTATTGGTATAGGTGTGGAATTTGCTTCTCCATGTTGTCTTTAAGCGTCGCTACGGTTTTTGTGGTCGTCTCATAAGTTTCTGCAACTATGAGGACATCTTCAAGAGTTGGTTGGGACTTTTGAATAGCTGCGTCATACGGGGTGTGTACGATGATCTGATCCCGGATCATTTCATCTTCGTAGTTTGACAAACATTCATTCGCATTACACACGAATTGGCATTCCCGAGGGATTCCGCGCAAGTCGGCTACCCAATCTCGATGTGTTTGTCCGTACTTCATCTCTCTCTTGTGGAATTCGTAGCGGGCGGCCACAAAATGACGTTTTGTTGTGAAATGCACTGTGAGCTTGTCTGTGAGCTCTTTGAATGTATAATTGTTTAAATTGTTACTCTTGAAGAGGTTTTTTAGTAGCTCCAATATGTTTACCCCACACCACGAAAGAAAATAGGCTTTTTGCTTTTGGTCTGCACTGACCGAATATGCGTTGAAGTTTTGCATCAGTCTGTCCAGTGTCCGCTACAAGAAAATTTTTAGATTGTAAGTGACTTCAGGTGTCGGGCTGGCTTGAAGATGCAGTGGCCAAGCGAGAAATGATGATGCGAAAGTTTTGATTTTATTCAGTATTTATTCATTCACTTAATTCTTTTACGTTGCTACTCTGGCTTGTAGTTGTATGGTGCGCTGGTGGACTGCGTAGTGTGGTGTTTTGCGTTTGTGACTGCCTAGTGCAGTGTCTTGTGTTCTTGGCCTCTTTTGTTTTCGGTCTGATGTACTGCCTAGTGCAGTGTCTTGGGTGTGTGACTGAGGGACTGCCTAGTGCAGTGTCTTGTGTTCGGGCTGATGGACTGCCTGCTCTTTCGGCTGATCTTGGCCCTTTTATGCAGCTGGCGATCGCACCTGAGACCCGGAAATAATTGCTTATTGTTAACTTTTGATTATTGGGTGACAATAATTGTGGGGCGTGGTAAGTGGGTCGAAGCTGGGTGCTTCGTTGACAATTGCTTAGTGGGTCAGTGGGTTTGAGAAAAGTGTTTTTGCTGAGACTGCATCGCGGAAGGTGTAGGCTGCAGTTGGGAATTGGGGTTTTGCTACCTCCACATCGCGAAGGTGATATCTGAATTTGGGTCGATGTTTCGAGGCCGAGTGGTTGCGAAATATCGCTAAGAAGTGGGTGACCGAGAATTTCGTGCTGTGTTTTTCGCTGATCGAGAGTTCTTAATTTTAGTAATTGCGTGCGTTGCTTAAGACTATTTTATTTTCCGGATGTGCTGATGTACCGCTATTTGTGGAGAACCGTGGTTCGTTGGCTCTGTATATATCAGTTTGATTATTGTCTCCCGCCAGCGTGGATGCGCTGACCCTCCGCCGTTTGTGACGAGCCATGGCTAGAACCAGCTGGTGGTCGGTTTTGAGGGTGTCCGTGCGTTCATTTTGGATTCTTTGCGTGCTTGCTCTGTTGCTTGTCTTGGACCTGGGCTTCCTGTGTCGAGCGCCGGGTTCAAGTGTGTTTGTCTCGTGTGTGAGAACCTCGTGGTTTGTTTGGGATGCGTGTTCCCTGTTTTTGGCCTAGGACGCGGTTGCTCCGTAGTGACCGTGAGACTCGTTTTCCCGATTGCTTGGTTGCGGTTTGCTGGTGTTGACCTTGGATTCGTGTTCTCCGTAGTGTGCCGTGGTTTCGTATTCGTTGCGATTGGTTTGGGTGTCAATTTCTGCGTTGAGTTATTGGGTGCCGTGTGCGTTGTGGTAGGTCGTGGACGTAGGTTCGTTGCGATTTGTTGGGGTTTTTGGTATCGGTTTTCGGAGTGTTGTACGTGGATAGTAGTAAGCACGGGTTCAGTGGGCATGGGGCGACGGTTTCGTAGCTGTAGCAGCGTGGTGGCGCATTGGATCGTCGTTTCGATGGCACCTAGGAAGTCCATGCCGACAATAACTTGTCCCAACATGTTTGGCATGACCAGCTTGATGTGCGCCGGTAGAACTTGTGAGATCTCTCTGACAGAGCCATCGGCCAGGCGTATGCGGACGCATGCATCTTGCAGGTTGGTGTTGTTGTCTAGTTGGCGGGCGAGGTTTGCGCTGTTGAAGCTTCTGGATGCCCTGGTGTCGATTGTGGCTTCCGTTGCGTGTCCTCCTATGGTCACCATCGCCACTATCCGGCCGTTGCTCACGTGTAGAGAGTTATTTAGTCGTGGGTTGGAGGAGGCGTCGTTTCCGGCTGATCCCGTGTCAGTTGGGGACGCATGTCGTTTCCCGAAGTGTTATGGCGGCAGCAATTTACGGTCCGTGTGCCGCGTTTGCCACATTCCCAGCAGAATAAGATCGAGGGATTATGGCAGTCGTATGCCGCATGCCCGGCTTCACCACACCGGCGACCGGCTGTGCGTGGGTTGGCGATGGGGGTCGTGATCATGTGATGGGCTACTTCGGGATTCGCCGTACTGTTTGGATGAGCTGGTGGTCTCCCTGGTGTGTCTGTCGATTCCCAATGGGGACTCAGAAATGGCGTCTGGTGCGAGTCGCAATTCCTCGGCTCTGAAGCCGGCCTTGCGTATCTTGGAGTGTTACGCGGGGGTGCGAAAGTGGTCGGGATGGTCCGCTCTTGGATGCTCTCGAACTCGGTGGCCAACATTGTGAGCTGCGCTAAGCTTTTTAGTTCGTGTCGCCGCACGTACATCTGGTATGCTGGCAGGGCATTATCGTAGATCCTGTTCAGTTCCTTGGCTGCGTCGTACCTGGCGTGGTGCATGAGTAGACGTATCTCGATGAGGTAATCCTTGAACAATTCTCCTACCGCTTGCTTGCGGGCTCGGATCTGGTCTTCCAATTGTTCAAAATACCGTGGCGGCAAGAAGAAAGTCAAGAATTCTTGGCGGAAATATGCCCATGAGCTGCCTTGTAGTTGGCTGGTGCGGTACCAGCGACTGGCCCGATCGGTGAGAAGCTCTGTCATGGCCCGAGGTAGCTGATTTGTGTCCACCCCATATGAGAGAGCACGTTGTTCGAGTAGTTCCAGAAATGTAAGTGGGTCGTCCTGTCCGTCGAACCTGATTCCCCATTTCCGAATCTGTTCCGCGATGTGGCCGGTGGAAAAGTCCATGGCTGGGACGATCCTCTGGGTGGGCGAGCGGCTGGTCTCCGTAACTGAAGGTCTGGGCAGATCGGCTGGCGTTACGATGCGTGGTGGGCAGGGTGTGCTGTATTCGGCCGCTGTGGGGACTTGTAACCCGGCTTTTGGGTCGGTTTTCCGCTGGTCAGACGGCCCAGGAGTGGTGGGCATGGGCGACTTGGAGCGTCCTGCTGGTCTGGCGTATTGCCGTTCGAGGTCGCCTAGTCGAACCCAGGCGTCCTGCGAGAGTGTTCCGGCGACTAATGCGGCGAATCTCTTTCTTCGTTCCTCGACTGTTCCGTCGTTTCCGAATCCGAATTCCTCGGCCAGGACTTCCAGCTCATCCCGCCGGAGTTTGTAGATCCAGCCGGTGGTGACTCCTGGATTGGTATGGTGTCCCTCCGGGCAAAATTCGTCGGGTTGACCGGCTCCGTGGGCTTCCATGGTGTGTTTCTGTGGTTAGTAGCACTGACTTACGTGTTGTTGGTGGTATTTCTGCTTGCGACCGGATTTTGCGTTTTGTGCTTGACGGTTATTGATCCTTGCTAGCCTAGTCTCTTTCAGTGGCCGTGGGTCTTTACTCCACAAAGCTCCGTATTAAGGTGTTAGTCTCCTTAAAGTCACCAAAAAGTCCCTGCTCGGGCGCCACTTGTGAGGTCCTATTTCAGGCTGAGGTATGCATCAGCCTGTCCAGGGTCCACTACAAGACAATTTGTAGATCGCAGGTGACTTTCAGGTGCGGAGCGGCCTTGTCTGACCGAAAGAGAGGTAGGACGCAGGAGGAGCGTTTTGTTGCTGACAAAAATACTTCAAGAAAATCGTGGTTTTCGGTTTTGCTGATGTTTATTATTTGTATTACTTAATTCTTTGTGGGTTTGTTTACGATGGATTACCCGCGGATCTTGTTACTTGGCCTGTGAGCCGGTGGTTGGTTGTTTGACGCCTGGATCTCAGAGACTATAAGAGCTAGGGCAACCAAATTTGGTTTCCAGACTCATGTGATATCACACTGCAACAAGTGTATTTCAAAATTTCGCCCCACCCCCTTCCGCCCCCACAAAAGACGAAAATCTGTGGCAGCCACAATTTTAAAGATACGATAAAACTAAAAACGCAGTATAGTAGAGAATGCCCATCTACCAGACTGCCGAATCTGAATCAGATCGGATCATAATTATAGCCAGAATGACGAAATTAATTTTCAGTTGCTTCCCCTTTCTAAAAAATCATAAGCTGTATATACTGACTGAGTACGGGTATAAGTAGAGTCGTGTCCCCAGAAACGACTCACACGTTCCTTCTCGTTTTTGTATTCGGGCTGATGGACTGCGTAGTGCAGTGTCTTGTGTTCGGGCTGATGGACTGCCTAGTGCTGTGTCTTGTGTTTGGGCTTATGGACTGCCTAGTGCAGTGTCTTGTGTTCGGGCTGATGGACTGCCTACTCTTTCGGCTGATCTTGGCCCTTTTATGCAGCTGGCGATCGCACCTGAGACCCGGAAATAACTAATTCTTGCTGACTTAAGGTTATTGGATAACAATAATTGTGGGACGCGGTAAGTGGGTCGAAGCTTTGTGCTTCGTTGACAATTGTTAGTGGTTCAGGGTGGTTTTGCTAAGGCTGCATCCCGGAAGGTGCGGGCTGCAGTTGGGAAAGGTGATATCTGAATTTGGGTCGGTAGGTCGATAATTTTATGCTAGCTTGACTTATTGTGAAATAACGCCAATGATATCTCTTATTGCGAAATTGTGTCGGCTTTGCTTATTGCGACATTGTAGGCTGCTGATTTCACAATTGTCTCAAGAGGTGGGCTGTTGTTCTTAATTAATTGTGTGCTTAAGACTATTTTATTTCCGGGGTGCTGACACACCGCTATTTGTGGAGAACCGTGGCTAGAGCCATGGTTCGTTAGCTCTGTGTATATCAGTTTGGTTATTGTCTCCCGCCAGCGTGGATGCGCTGACCCTCCGCCGTTTGTGACGAGACATGGCTGGAACCATGGTTCGCTACAGCGGAATACCGCCTGACAGTATATGCGTCTTACACAAATTTGACAACTCCAGTGTGACGACCTTATTTCAAGCCTGTCCAGGGTTCTCTACAAGATTATTTGTAGATTTGATTGGAACTTTAAGTCTGCCGAAAGAGGGGAAAGCTAAGTCGCTGTGGTGCTGCAGAAGCGGAAAAATTATGACACGGGATTTTGTTTCAGTTCTTTAAATTCTTGCTTATTTAATTCCGTTTCGTTGGTTTTGGTTATGGTTATTTGTGACTCGCGTTTTCGGTGTCCTTGGCTGAGGGGTGACCGACTATCTTGTGTTACGAATCGAATGCAAGTACGACAACCCTGTAAGAGTATACACCTTGTTTGCGAGTCACTCCGTCGTTTTAACGGAAATGATCAGTTTAAACCAGCAAATATATATATCGGCGTGTTAACACATAGTTGCGCAGTATAAAATCAATCAAAACTAGACAAAAATACAAACGACAACTCAAACTACGTTTACTTACATTTACCAGAAGGCGATTACATAAATACATACGCAACAATACCCAAAGCATAAACAAACAAAAAACACTGTCGTCAAATCACTGCATACATATCTAAACACTGTAATAAAGCATAAGTGAGCAGCCGCCCAAAAACACGCTCAAAAGAGAAGTGGAAACATCACAAAACAAAAAACAATGTCGTCCTCCACTGCACCGCCAACAAAGCGCACTCGGAATAATGCTGGAACCGCGAGTGAGCACCTCACCGACGCCCCTTCGTCACAATTGCTGCAGCTGCTGAAGGTTCGCTTCCAGGAGCAGACGGACCAAATTGCGTCCCACGTACGGGAAGCAGAGCAACGCATCCTCAGCAGCCTAATGGAGCGCTTGGACTCGATCGCTGGTGAGGTGAAGTAGATGGGGGCCCGAGTTATAGGATCTGATCTTCGATCTGGGTGAAGGGTCGAGAGGCTGGACTGGGACGTTTCGGAATTGCGCGCACTGGGGGAGAGAGTGGGAGGCATAGAGGCGAGACAGACGGCCGAACACACGGAAGTTAGCGCGAGTGAACTGCGATTACACGGTGTTCTCTACGTGGACGGAGAAAATGTAAGAGCGATTTTCAACAAGCTTTGTTTTAACCTCCAACTGACCCCATCACCAAGAATCCAAGATGTTTTCAGGGTCCGCAAATACACAAATACAGCTAGCGTACCCGCCGAGCCTCTCTATGTATCATCCACTGCCTCTCCCAATGGCGGGCTGGATCGAAAGACGCAGTAGGCGTCTTAAATAACTTTCGCTCATAATCAATTACTCTTAGATTTAATAACTAGGTTATTTATATCATTCATTTATTATAATATCTTTCACTTAAACTTAATACATTTTTTTTCATATATTGAGATTGCGCCCCTTATAATTTCTGCTTAAAATTATTTTCAAATACCGGAACGCTCTCAAAGTTGTCTACATAAATGCACAAAGTTTTCTAAGAAAAATTTATGGTTTAGATTAGGTTAGGTTAGGTTGAAGCGGCTGTCGGGATTGTCAGAGACCCGACACACCTAGGCCGGTTTCGGCCCGTTGTGATACCGCATATTACGTTCCCTTCTATCTCGTGAGACCCTATGTTATCCATTATCCCATCCGGATGCCCTTATGAAGCCTGCGATCCGTCTGGGACTGATTGTAGACATTTCCGAAATGTCAATTAGAAAAGGAGCGCCCAAGTATTGCAGTCTCCTTCTACTGAGAGCCGGACAGGAGCAGAACAGGTGTTCCCCAGTCTCCTCCTCGTCCTCATCTCTACAGCTCCGACAGAAGTCGTTATAGGGGGCACCCAGCATGGGTGGCTATTAGCCAATGTCCCGTAAGGGAGCGTATGACTGAGCTGCACCTGCTCCTACTGCGTTTGCAAAGCTCATCGGTGCGCTTCCTAGTAATGTTAGGCCATGTTTGCCGAGTTATGCGACATAGTGGCACTGTTTGCCATCTGTCATTTATTAGTTTCTTAAAATGTTCTTTTATTTTGAGCTTGCAGGCCATTGGCATACGAATATCCTCCTTATCATGGAGAAGGGGGATTGTTGTACCAGCTCTGGCCAGCTCGTCTGCTATACAGTTGCCTTCAATGTCCTAGTGGCCCGGGACCCATATTAGGCTGATGACAAACTGATAAGCCATCTCATGGAGAGATTTGCGACAGTTTGCCATGGTAGCCGAGCTTGTTGTTATCGCATTCAGTGACTTGATCGCAGCTTGGCTATCACTATAGATATTTATATAAGTTGCCGTAGGGGCACGTTCCTGAAGGCAGCTCAAGGCTTCCCTGATCGCTATGACTTCCGCTTGGAAGACACTGCAGTGATCTGGGAGCCTAAAAGAGTGTCTTATATTCAGATGTTCGGAGTAGATTCCTCCTCCGACTTTGTTGTCCAGCTTTGAGCCATCAGTAAAGATATGAATGGCTCCATCTGGGCCAGGTGGTCCCTCGAGCCAGTTGGTTCTGTGAGGGATGATTGTTACAAAAGGGTTAACTGTATACTCCCTCGGAACGCAGTAGTCCGTTCTTGTGGGGACGATTTTGTTTCCATTTAGGATGGACGCATGGCCGGTGTGATGTGACACCCATTGGTCAGAGTCTCTAAGACGGACTGCTGCCATTTCTGCCTGCTTCTTACCTGCAAGGTCCAGGCCCTGCAGGCATAGGATAGCATTTAGCGCATTCGTTCGTGTGGTGCTCAGGTGCAGTGCGCTGCACCTTGCCCAGTTGTTTAGTGGTGGTCCCCTTCGATAGGGCAGGCCTCCACACTGCGACTCCGTAGAGTAGTATTGGTCTTACTATTGCCAGGTATATCCATTGGACTATTCTTGGGTTCATGCCCCATTTTAGCCCAATGGCCTTCTTGAAAGTGTAGAGGGCTATCGTAGCCTTCTTCACTCTGTCATTGATGCTCAGGTTCCAGCTAAGCTTTTTGTCAATTACCAACCCCAAGTAACTGGCGCTGTCGCTGAAGGAGAGCCTGCATCCGTTTAGTATTGAGGGGTTGAGAGACGGGATTTTGTATATGGTTGTAAACAACACAAGTTCCGTTTTAGAGGGATTAACTCCCAGTCCACGGGACTTTGTCCATTCTGACAGTCGCGCGAGCTTTGCGGTCATTAGATCGCAGAGTGTTTGAGGGAATTTTCCCGAGAAGATAATGGCAACGTCATCCGCGTATGCTACCACCTTGCAGCCCTCCCCTTCCAGGTCACACAGAATCTTGTTGACTGCTATGTTCCATAGAAGGGGGGACAGGACACCACCTTGCGGGGTGCCTCTGTTGACATACCTTGACTGAGTCACCGTCCTGCATGTGAGCAATCACCAAGTGACGATCCACTCCCAGGTCAGTCAGGGCCTCTGTGATGGCTCCCGGTATGACGTTGTTAAAAGCTCCTTCAATGTCTAGGAAAGCGATTAAGGAGTATTCGTTGACTTGTAGAGATTTCTCTACCGCCGAGATTACTTCATGGAGTGCCGTTTCCGTGGATTTTCCTTTTCGGTAGGCATGTTGAGCGCCTGACAGCCAATGAGGATTTATAGTTGTCCTCAGCTGCAGCCCGACTAGTCTCTCAAAGGTTTTGAGAAGAAAGGACGATAGACTTATTGGTCTGAAGTCTTTTGGGGTTGTGTGTGAGGGTTTCCCTGCTTTGGGGATAAAGACTATTTTAGCCTTTAGCCAAGCTCGGGGGATTTTTCCCACTGTCAGTATCTTCCTGAAGATACTTTGCAGCCAGTTGATGGCCATGTTCCCGGCTTTTTGTAACTGAGCCGGAATGACTTGGTCTGGACCAGGCGATTTGAAGGATTTAAAGCTGTTCACTGCCCAGCTAATATTCCGTTTTGTGAGGATGTGCACCATCGAGGTTTCCGGGCCTTCACTTGGGGTGTCTGCCGGCTCGATGGTCGTACACCCAGGAAAATGAGTATCGAGTAGAATGTGTAGGGAGTCCTCACTAGAGTTAGTCCACGTACCATCCGTTCTCTTGAGGTATCCCACCGAGGGGGATGTTTTTGACAGGATCTTGCGTAGCCTTGCGGCTTCTGACGTGTCCTCAATTTCGGAGCAAAATTTGTGCCAAGAGGCCCTTTTTGCTCTCCTTGTTTCTTTTTTGTATAGGGTTAGCTTACTTTTGTAATTTTCCCAATGCGCTTCCTCGCTGCTGCTTTTGGCTCCGTTAAAGAGAGTCCTGCAGTCTTTCCGGAGGGTATCTATATGTTTATACCACCAGGGGGGTTTCTTTTTCCCTCTTGGTTTGGTTGGGGGGCAAGCTGCCATGAAGGCCTTGTTGCAAGCTTCCGTGAAATTGTCCACAAGACGATTAAGATCGTCTTGTGTGTCCGGGCATTTTGGGGCTAGGGGGGGGAAATTCCTCCATTTTTGCACTATACATATCCCAGTTGGCTTTCCTTGGATTAATATAGCTAGTGGGTATGGTGCTTTCGAGCGATAAGATTGTCTCGATGTACCTGTGGTCGGAGAAGGAGTGGTCCTCTAGGACTCTCCAACTTTCCATTATGTCTGACAGTTTGTGAGACAATAGAGTGAGGTCAATAACCTCTTGACGGTTTTTTATGATAAAAGTGCGGTCATTACCCCGATTACCGATAATTAGGTTGGAGTTCAGGATGAAGCTGAAAAGTGACTCATCCCTTACATTTGTATCCGAGCTCCCCCATTGGGTGTGATGAGCGTTGGCATCGCAGCCTATTAGTAGGCTTGTATCCGACCTCTCGCTGTCACTGGCAATCTTGCGAACGAGGTCACTGGGAGGATCGCTTTCCTCGTGAGCCATGTAGGACGACACCAGGTTCAGGCGTGTCCCTTGTAGCTCTAGGCTAGCTGCCGTATTGTCGCCATTGCTAAAATTGTGGAGCAGAAAGATATTTAGGTGCTTTCTTGCTAATATGCAGGTTCTAATTTTACCTTCAGTTTGGGCTACAATCAGCTTGTAGTCCTTCGTCGCTAATCCACAGACCCTGCCTCCTACCACCCAGGGCTCTTGGATTAGGACTATGTCCCCTCCGCTTGCGACTAAGCGGAGTATCAGGGCAGCGGATGCTGCTTTACAGTGGTGGAGATTTATCTGCAGAAGCCTCAGAGACTTCATTAGAAACGTTCTCCACCACTGTTATGTCGGCGTCAGAGTCGTCGAGTATCTCGTCCCGACACAACGCCTCAAAATCGAGCATCAGCTCCGTCTCCGAGGAGTAGCTCTCCAGGCCGGCTCCGGCTCCGGGTCTACTTCGGGTGCCTCGATCTCCAAGGCAACGTCCTGCTCAACTGGGTTGTTGACAGAACGCACCTCGGTCGCTGCGTCCGACTTATAGACCTTCATGGTCACCGAGCTGAACCCGAAGTTAAGCTCTCCCCTGGCTGCCTCGATCGGGGCTAGCGATTCTTTGTTCAGCACAACCACCGCCTGATTTGTGGGGCCCTTTGATGCCTCCACTTTGACCACCCTCCAATCTGAGGTTGGCAGTGTGGGGTTGCATCTCTGCAACATCGTGAGGATCCGCTCGGGCTCCTTGAAAGTGGCCGGTACCCATATACGGGCCCTTGGCCTACTGGGCACCTCGCTCCAGTCCACAGCGACGAGCTTTGCCCCGGCGTAGACCTCACCGATTTGCGCCACCGCAGCTTTGTATAGCTTTACGGAGCGCTCATCCTCGCAGGCTACCACCTTGATGCTCCCCTGGAACCATCCCATGTCTTTGCAGACTGGGGGTGGCCCGGGATCCTTCTCTAGAAGCTCGAAGCAGCGGTCGGCCAGTACCGCTTCCACCCACTTCCACTGGCTTCTGGGTATTTTCCCCTCCGCGCTGCCTTTGTCGAGAACGCCTATCAGCGTCCTCTCCTTGGCAATCTGCGCGAAGGATACATTCGGTATAACCCTGGATCGCTTCGCGACAGGTCCGGGCGTCTCTTGAGAGCGCTGCCTCTTCGGTTGAGCGGCCACCTTCTGTGGCTCCACACTGAAGTTGGGCAACACCACCGAGGCCCATTCTACCTTTTTCAGCCAGTCTGCTGTTGGACTAGCTTCTTTACTGGCGTTCTGCCGACGGAGTATGTGCCCAGCACTCCTCTTTTCGGCATAACTGAATTTTTTGGTTTGGACGCTGGTTGATGGTAAGCCATCACCCGCCGCTTCACCAGAAGGTTGAGCAGCCGCAATATTGCTTAGCTGCCCTACCATGGTATCAGTTTTGGGTGTTGTCTTTCCACCCATCCCAGGTTTGGGATGGGACCCACCCGGATTCATACCCGCGTCCTTCACCGTGCAGGTCTTTCCTGCTTCTGAGCGGATTTGGCCAGGCCTTTGGGCCGTTGCCTTCTCTCGCTTGGGATTGCTCCCTGTAGGCATTTGGGGAGTGCCTCTCTCGTTTTTGTTTTTGTTGTTGTTTATTTTGGTGAATTTGTCCATATAATTCCCACGAGCTGCAGAGAAGGGGAACGGTCCACCCCGGCAGAGCTCTGCGTTACCCGGGTAAGGCTGCCAAGTCCCTGAGCTCTCCGTTCACGACTGGGCTAGTTTTTATACCGGGCCCCCAGCCAGGCTGACTCTTGGCACGGGTCGAGTGACACCTTAGTCCAGCCCGGTGTGAGGTGAGTGTTGGGGCTGGGATGTGGGTAGGTGTTGTGTAGGGATGGGATTGTGTGAGCTACTTAATGAGAGGCGGCACCACAAGCGCATCGTCAGTGTTGCTGCGTCGCTGGCTGTCCGGGACTGCTTATTTCGGTACTCCCCTCAGAGCCAACTTAGTTGGTACTCTTTAAGATGCCCGCTTATTCGCAGCTGACCTACCCACTAGGGTAGGCCGTTCGCTATCCGCAACCTGCGACCCGTCCGGTGGCCTCAGCTAGGCCCCCTCTGAGCCACCTCAAAGCCCAATAGGATCATCGGATGGTTTAGATTACTCTTTACCAATTAAAATGTAGATATTATATGTGTGTCCGAGACGTGGTTTGTACCTGAGTTTTGTGTTTGGCAGTTATGTGTGACGGTTATGTTGTTTTTCGTTTTGATCGTATTGCACATGCAGGTCGTGTTGCTTTATATGTTAATACCAAATTAAAATGTAATGTTAAATGTAAACAACCAAGTGAATGTTCCATTGAATATCTAATTTTGAAAATCTCAAGCAAAGTAAATAAGAAAATTTTACTTGGATATATATATAGCCCCAATAGGAAAATTGATTGTGAGCCATTAATTAATACCATCTCGGACATTTCAGTGACATACACAGACATTATTCTGGCTGGCGATTTCAATTGGAATAACTTAAAAGAGAGTCATCTATTGGATAGCTTTGCTTCTCTGGGGTTATATGCCGTTAATGTAACCATGCCTACACACTTCAGCAATACCTGTGATTGAGATTTTTTTAATCAATGATAAGAAATTACTCTATAACCAGGTATCAGTACCAGCTTTTTCTAAACATGACCTTATTTTCCCTACATATGACTTTACTTTAGACTACGTAGATTACGTATAGAGACAATAAGAATATTGACCTTAATGAACTAGAACTAGAATATAATGCATGTGACTTGTCGTCCATTTACAAATCTTCCCATGTTGATTGTCAATTGAGTGTTTTATACTACAACATTCAGTACCTTTTCAATAAGTTTATTTCTCTAAAAACCAAAGTAACCAAGCTAAGACAAAAACTATTGTTTATCAGATTATCAAATCTAATGCATCAGAGAGACAATGCTTTCCTTAAATGGAAGCGCTATAAAACAGATGAATTTCGTTTAACATACAAACGATTAGGAGCAACGGTTACCAAGGGTATAAGATCCGCTAAGTTTTACTTCTATAAATCTAAAATGCAGAACTGTTCCGCTATTAAAGAAAGGTGGACTGAAATTAACAATTTGGGAATAGGGAAATGTAATCCCACTCTGTGATAATAGTTTTAGCTTTGTGTGTGTCGGGTTTCCCAGCCCGGTATTTAGTCGTAAAATCTTTACATAATAATTAGTGGAGCAGCCTGTAAGGACCTATCTCAGGCTGGGATAGGTATCAGTCTGTCCGGGGTCCTGAATTACAAGTTATTTATAATTCGCAAGATTTTATTTGGAAAACCAGGAACTCGGCCAGAAACTGAATTAGAATGCTTAGCGGAATCACAAGATTTATTTTTTTTCTTTGAAGTTTTAATTGGTTTCTTTATTATTTCGTGTTCTTATGTTACTCGTGGGGGTTGACTGATTGTCCGCGACGTGTATGTTGTACCGATCGACTGCCGATTGACTATGGCTGATGGACTGCCTATCGACTCAAAAGCGAACTTGAAAGTTAACTGCCGATTTGCGAACTGCTGGCGGACTCCAAGTGAACTCCTAGCGAACTGATTTAGTACAGGGAGAGCTCAGATGTATATAGCGTTTTCCCTTTCTTGATAGGGCCAGTGCTGCTATTGTAACGAACCATGGGTCTACCCATGACTCGTTACAAACGGCGAAGTGTCGGTGCACCGACACGGATTGGAAACGAAACTCAAATTAAATTACAGAGCCACCGAACCAGGGCTTAGCCCCGGTATCCACCAAAAACGGTAATACAATAAAACACACACAATAAAGAAAGCTCGATCAACCACTCTACCCATTCTTGTCCACACAACAATTTAAAACACCCCCACCGCTTGGGACATTTCGCAATCAATGGCCTACATAAGATATATCATTTGCGTTATTTCACAATAAGTCAAGCCGGCATAAAATTTCGCAATAAGTCAAGCCGGCATCAAATTAGCGACCTACTGGCCCAAACTCAACGTCCGCGATGCAGAGTTAGCAAGAACTCATTTTTGAAACCCAAATACCCAATTCCCAACTACACCTTCCGGGATGCAATCTCGGCAAAAACACACTGACCGACTACCGCAACCCAATAATATTAAGCTACACTGACCCAATACCGAAAATTGTCAACGAAGCACCAAGCTTCGAACCCCAATCAACACTACATTATCAAAGAATTAAACATAAGTTAGCCATAAGCAATTATTTCCGGGTCAGAACCCCAGGTGCCAGCTGCTTAAAAAGGCCAAGCACGGCCAAAGCAGTACGCAGTCCACCAGCGCACCATACAACTACAAGCCAGAGTAGCAACGTAAAAGAATTAAAGTGAATGAAAGAGAATACTGAATAAAAAACCAAAAACCAACAAACAAAACTTCTCGCGTCATCATTTCTCGCTTCCCTACTGCATTTTTCAAGCCAGCCCGATACCTGAAGTCACCTACAATCTACAAATTTTCTTGTAGCGGACCCTGGACAGACTGATGCATACCTCAGCCTGAAATAGGACCTCACACTATGTATGGGACATTGCTCCGAGCCGGGCTCGGGTTACGCTTTAGCGTGTTGATCGGCACTTTTCCATGCTATTGGTCGTGTTTTGCTGCGTGGGTTGATCGCATTTCCTTGACGTTCGATGGCACGTGTGCTGAGTCTTCGGTTTTCCTGTTTGCTGGCCGCGCGTGTGCTGAGGTTGGTAGTTACTTTTCTTTATTTTTGTCTCTTACTGTTCCCATTTTCGTGGATTTTGATGGCGCGTGTACTGAGTTTTTATTTCGTTGGGTTTGACCTCGTCATTTGAGAGCTTTGGTTACTTGGTTTTGCTGTGGTGGGGGCTGGTTATATAATCTTGGCCTGCGCCTTTCCGTCGATTCGCCGCACGTGTGCTGAGCTCTCGGTTTTCTTTCTTTCTTCGGTCGACGTCTTTCTGCCTTTCTTCCTGTGCTGCATCTTCGAATTCGTTGGTGTTGATATCTTCACCTGGGGGAAGCGTTGGTTGCACCGACTGCTTGTGACGAACCATGGGATCCATGGTTCGTTACAAGCCTAACGTATTTGTATATTTTTGCACTGCCCACTGTAAATAACCATTGTCTCCGCATATGCTTGCGCACGGCAGCGGTCGTTCTTTCGTCTATCTATCCCGTCATCTTCGTTCCTTTACTTTTCTCGCGCTCTAGCTAACGTTCGTTCTCAGCTTAGCAGCAGCCCAAGCTGCACTTATGATCTCTTTCCATCGCTTTCTCTCGCTCTCTTCTAAGATGCTTTGCATAGGGCACGGGCAATTCGGTCCGTCTGCCCTGTATTGAGTCTGGTATTGATCTTCGTAACCTTCGGTCTCTATACTTGTACCAATTAATAGACACTTTTACTAAGTGGATAGACCGGGCCAACAGAACAGTCAAAACCATGATTTCTCAATCCGTAGGGGAGCGCCAGAACACTTTTATTTATTTATTTATTTATTTATTTCAATTAACAATTATCTGCTAATTATGGAATCGGAATAAAAAGGAAAAAAAAAACAAACTAATTATATATGTACAAGACAGAAAGGAAAGATACAATTTACACATTTTCTAAACTAAGGTAATGATAAATTTTAAATATAATTTTTTCAAGGGATAATTCGGGGGATATTAAATGGTACAAGTAATTATAATTATTGCATAAAACCCGGAAAGGTTCATGCTGGGAGTAATTAGATCTACATATGGATAATCGGATGAGGCGGAAGGTACGGGTTGGTCTGGAGGGAACCGAAAAATCGATTCGTCCCAAAAGCGTTTGGGAGTTCACAATCCCGAGAATGAGCTTATGCATGAATACCACGCCATTGCAAATTCTGCGATGGTGTAAAGAGGGTAGATTCAGTAGTTTTAGCCTAGATAGGTATGGTGGAAGGAGTCTGTCAGAGTCCCAGTTTAGATGTCTAAGGGCGAATATTAAAAATTGTTTTTGAACGGATTCAATAATAATTTGTTGCTCCTTGTATTGTGGACTCCACACACAAGAACAATCCTCCAATATCGGGCGAACCAACGAGACGTACAGAGCTTTAGTTATATACGGATCGTCAAACTCTTTTGACCAACGCTTAATAAACGCTAGAACTCCCTTAGCTTTGTTAACAGTTGAAGCAATATGGCTATTAAAACATAGCTTGTGATCGAAAAGGACTCCTAAGTCATTTGATGTGGAGATTCGATCCAGGACATGGTGTCCTAGAGAATAGGAGACCAAATGTGGTGCACGGCGGTGAAAAGTCATAAGTTTGCACTTAGAATGGTTCAAGAAAAGTAGGTTATTTGAACACCAAATGCTTAATTCATCAAGGTCAAGTTGTAGGCGAGTATGCAAGTACCAGTCGGAGAAGGAAAAACAAATTTTAACGTCATCAGCATACATTAAAGTAACTGAGTGCAAAATAACTTGGGACAGGTCGTTCACAAACAAATTGAAAAGAAGCGGACCTAAATGACTTCCTTGAGGAACTCCAGAGGTTACTTTGACAACATTCGACAAGACATTGTTAAACAACACACGCTGTGTGCGATTCGACAAGTACGATGATATCCAATTTACAAGATTTGTGGGAAAACCTAATAAAGAGAGTTTATGGATCAGTAAAGTATGATTAACAGAATCAAAAGCTTTACTGAAATCTGTAAAAATGACGTCAGTCTGCAAGCCACTTTGAAATCCTCGGTTGATTAGAGACGAGAATTCTAAAAGGTTAGTAGATGTTGATCGATGTCTAAAAAAACCATGTTGCGTCGGGTAGAACATGCGTGTTGCAATTGACGAGTAACAGGTGCTCGAGCAACTTCGGAATGGCAGATAGTTTAGCAATACCACGATAATTTTCGATATTAGATCTGGACCCTTTCTTGTGAAGAGGAATAAGGTAGGATTCATTCCAGATCATGGGGAGGCGAGAATGCTCCAGGGATAAATTAAATAAGAAGGTCAAAGGATGAGTTAGGGCTTGAGCGCAGTATTTTAAAATACAGCTCGGAACTTTATCTGGACCCGCAGAGAAACAGATGTCAATTGATGACAACCCTTCGAAGACTGTACTTTCATCAAGGAAGGGAAGAAACACGTTATTTACATGAGGTAGATGATATGGATAAGGGGTGGAGGAGTCATAAGTATCCGAGGAGTACGTCGATTGAAAGAAGGTGGCAAATAAATTTGCAATTCCTTGATCTGAAGTTTCAGTTTTAGACTGTAACTGAAGGGAAGAAGGGAACGCGTTAGACTTGCGTTTCGAGTTGACGAACGAAAAGAATTTTTTGGGATTACTACGGAAATTTTTGCCACATTGGGAAAGATATACATTATAACATTTCTTATTGACCGTAAGAAATTGAGAGCGAACCGAAGAATATTAGCAAAGACAGACAAAGAACCAGTTATCTGGTACCTTTTGTAGAGTCGAGATTTTTTATTTTTTAGGTAAGACAGATACTTGGAAAACCACGGAGGCTTAGAGGATACAAATACGGTGACTTCAGGGACGTAGGTATCGAGGGCAGAGTATAATGTTTCGTAAAACAGATTGACAGTAGGCTCTATATGAGATGAGGACTGAAGAAAGGACCAATCAACTTGCGAGAGATGTAGACAAAGATCGATAAAATTAGTTTTGCGAAAACATTTTATACGACTTTTTGAAGGTAAAATGGTGTTAGTAATAGAGACCTCGAAAAATATAGATAAAGTAGGATGATGCGGATCTTCAGGAAAAGATATCGGATTGCCTCTTAAAACCGTTGTACGAGAGGCATCGCTGACAAAGATGAGATCTAACAGTCTATCTCTATTATTTCTGACAGAGTTAATTTGGGAAAGCGAGACGTCAGTTACCCCCTCGACGAAATCATGTTGACTTCCAGGTAGCAACATGTTTGAATCATCCTGTTGCCAAGATAGAGATGGGATGTTGAAGTCACCAATAACTAGTATCTGATCAGCACAGCTTAAAGCAGAAACTACAGATTGAATTGCAGAAAGGTGGTTCAAATAAACAACGGCATCAGATCTGGGTGGGATATAAGAACAGGTCAAAAAGATATATGCTGTTCCAATACGGATTTTGACTGCAACGAATTCGATACCATGGACAGAGGACAGAGACAGAGGAGATAAGCCAGGTTTCAGTTATGGCGATAGCGTCGAATTCAAAAGAGGCACTGTCCGTATGTATTTTAGACAATTTACCTAAAAGACTGCGTACGTTCTGATATTGGATGGAGAAATGGTTCCTTAGTTTTTTTAAATCTTAGGGAGAGTAACTCGAGGATTCTGGGTAGAGTCTCTAGGCAGAAATTCATGCATAATAGTGTGCTCAGGCCATGCAGCCGGTTCCAAAGCTTTGGATACAAGAGAATCAGGAAGAAGAATTTTGAAAGATGAGATATTACGCTTATGTGTAAAATTAAATTTAGTTATAATAAAGTTATCCGGCGGCGATTGAAGATAAGAGCTTAGATGTAGTTTGACATCATCCGGTGTGGCTTCGGGAATAAGACGAAGACAAAGATTGCTTTGCGGGGGACCACCGCGCTGAGTGGAACACCGGAAAAGCGAGCTGGTGGAGCTACTCCTAAAAGTCTCCGGGCGGGAGCTGAGGAGCTAGAAGAGGCTGCCGATCCATCACCATTCAATGTAACAGAGACCGGCAAATCATTTGCAACTGGAAGCTGGTTACTGTTAGGAATTCCATCACTGGCAACTGAGTCCAAATTTAAATTGACAGGGGTATGGATTTTTGAGGCAACTACTATGTTGTTAGGCGTGAGAAAGGCTGGATCCTCCGATGGCGGATGGACATCCATCGGTGAAGGTTGGCCACTAGGAGTAGAAAATGAGTCCATCGGTGGTAGGTGAGAGGCAGGCGTTCCACTAGGTAAGACCAGCAGTAGGTTGTTGTTCGGTATTTTCCTCCTTGGTGACTCGCTCAAGAGTTTGAGGCCCAGAAATTGCGATTCCAACGTAAGGAACTTCTCGTTGAGAGCATTGAATTGCTTCCGAACATCTTGGAAACCATTCCTCGTTTGTCTCATAAAGGTGCGCATTTCCGCCTCAATCTCCCTGCAGGCCAAACATGACCAAGTGAGACCCATGCGTTTCGATATTAAGTCATTAAGACGTCCAAAGTGACCACCTCCAGCACATTTTATATGAGCGTAATTTTCACAAAGCCAGCAGCTGAGGTAGGAATCACCATTAATGGTGCCACCAAATTCGCATTTCTTTGCACTGCAGATAAGAGCCATGTTCAACAGCTGTTGGGTCACTGTGCACAGCGAGAAAAAAGACGCACTGAGAGGACAAGCTAGATGAGAGACCAGGCAGCAGCAGCAGTAGCAGAAAGAGCACGATGATCAGCAGTTATGTATGTACGTATGTATGTACATATATACAGGGCAGACGGCGCAGCGAAGTGACGAAAGCTAACGACGAACTCCAATAAAGCAAAGCAGAGGCGCCGAGATATTAGACCATAAACGAAGAATGCAGGCGTCGTATGGTGAGAGTGAGAGCCAGAGTGCAGCTCGCGTGAAATCCAGAGAGTGAGTAGGCAGTGCAACGGATTATGCGCGAGAACGGTGAGTGCCAAAGAGCAATGAGTTGATGAGTCAAAGCAAAGCAAAGCAACCGATCGAATAGCAATAACAATTGTCTAAACAAAAACAATGCAATGCAACGATCCACTGTTAGATGTATGTATGCATGTATGTTTGTTCGGCAGCCACAGAAAAATTAAAAGAAATAAATCAATTTAAAACACTGAGTATACACAAGCTTTAGAAAATATGAATATGTGTGTAACTCCGATACTTAAGACCAAATTGAATTAATTACAGTTTATAAGTTTCTTTTTTGATTAGGCGAAAAATGCGAGAGCGATGCAGAAACACGACCGGCTTGCTTGAGGCTTGGGACTTGGCACTTGGGACGAACTGTTACCCGAGATATCATTAGCAATCAACTCCAGCGTCTCTGAGACAACGGGATTCAGCCCAGCTTTCCTACTACATGGAAGAGAGCCCCGCTTGTCTGGATCACTTTATGACGAAGTCACGTCAGGCACAGGAAGCCCGCCCGAGACCGCTCTTAGTAAGTCAACCAAACTCAGCGAAGTATTCACTATTTTCAGAAATAACATCCAGAGGGCAAGCCAAGAACAAGGAAGGCAGTACAATCTCCACCGCCGGCAATGGCGCCCCACGGTCGGATCTCTAGTACTCCTACGACAACACCACCTCTCCAACGCGGTCGACGGATTCGCCGCTAAGCTGGCACCAAAATACGATAGACCCTACCGAGTCAAAGGTTTTGCATCACCGAACATTGTAAAACTACAGCATCCGGGCAGCCGAAAATCGATGGTTGCTAACATCAACGACTTGAAGGAATTCCACGAGGACAGGGATGCAACCGACGAGGCAAACACTACCACTAGCCCCCCGCAATCTCCCTAGCCACGACTTAAGCATAAGAGCTAATCTTAAGCAACGCACGCAATTATTAAAATTAAGAACTCTCGATCAACAACTCTACCCATTCTGCATTATTTCGCAACCAGCACAGAATGCTCGGCCACCCACTTCTTGGCGATCTTTCGCAACCAATCGGCCTCATTTCGAAACCCAGAGGTTTTGGGAACCTCTCAACACACACAAAATTATCGGTCACCCCACACTTTGGGATATTTCGCAATCGCTCTACCCAAATTCAGATATCACCTTGCGCGATGCGGAGGTAGCAAAAACCCAATTCCCAACAGCAGCCCACAACCTACTGCGAGGCAGCCTCAGCTAAACACTCTCATTAAAACACACTGACCCACTAAGCAACTGTCAACGAAGCATCAAGCCTCGATCCAATTCACGTGACCCACAATTATTGTCGCCCAATAATAATAAGTCATCAAACTATACTGACCCACTACCAAATTGTCAACGAAGCATCAAGCTTCGACCTAGTTACCACACCCCACAATTATTGTTATCCAATAATCTTAAGTCAGCAATAAGTAATTATTTCCGGTCCCAGATGCGATCGCCAGCTGCTTAAAAAGCACCAGCTCAGCGACAAACGGCAGCAGTCCACCGGCTCACAGGCAGTCCATCAGCCTTAACACGAGACACTGACTAAGCAGTCCACCGGCTCACAGGCCAAGTAACAAGATCCGCGAGTAATCCATCGTAAACAAGCCCACGAAGAATTAAGAGAATGAAATAATAAAGAATAAACCAAGAACCACAAAAGCAAAAACCACTGCATCATCATTTCTTCCCTTGCCTACTGTATTCAAGGCCAGCTCGAAACCTGAAGTTCTCCTACAATCTACAAATTTTCTTGTAGCGGACCCTGGACAGACTGATGCATATCCCAGCCTGAAATAGGAACGTTACAGCAGATCACCCATGACCAATGAGCTCAATATCCCATGCTGGCTTTGCGAAAGCGTAGTGCACGCAAAATGTGTAGGGATCTCGGGCCGTATAGGAGATGCGCTTTCACAAAACAATGGCCTGCATTATAGTTGTGAGGAGTGCCGTGCTGTGGCAAACGACATGTGTTCGTTCATGAGGAAGACGCTGGTTGACTTCAAAGAGCAGCTTACAGTGTGGCACGTTACTTTTTATTTCGTCCGTTTCCTTAAAAACTTGTCTTTGTTTTTACTTTCGCGAATCCATGCTAAAGTAATTGTTGAGTCGCTCCAAGCATACATTGCGTTAGCTTGTGGTATTGATCCTGCTGCGCGGTTCGTTAGCTTAGCTAGCAAATGAGAGGCACATAATTCCAGCTTGGGTAGTGACTTCCGATTTTGTACAGGATTTACTTTTGTTTTCGCTGTCAGCAGTTTTATAGATTAGGGTGTTTTTATGTAAATTACAGCTCCGTATGCTTTCTCTGATGCATCGCCAAATCCATGCATTTCCGCCTGACAGTGGAGAAGAGTCTGTGCTTAGTCTGAACCATCGAGGAATACGAAAATCCTTTAACATATCCATGCTCGCTGTGAGCATTTTCCATTCGTCTGTGAGGTCTTTGGATGATTCTTCGTCCCATGTCACTTTTAATAGCCAAAGATTCTGCACATAGAGTTTTGCGATGACTGTAACTGGGGACAACCATCCAATTGGATCAAAAATCCGAGCTACTTGAGACGAAACGGACCGTTTTTTACAAGTATCGGCAGTGCTCATATTGACTTCAAATTTAAAGTTGTCTTCCTTAGGTTGCCAATGTAATCCCAGTGTTTTAACTGCTGCTTTGTCGTTAATTTCTACAACGTCGTTCTTCAAGGATGAGTCAATGTTTCCCATTACTTTTCGATAACCATTTCCGAAGATGCAATCTGAACGTTGGCGCAATCATTGTTTGAATACTTTGCGCTCCCGTCATTAAATCATCCATGTAAAAGTAATTTTTATGATTTCTTGCAGTTTGGAGTCCAGGGTGCAGTTGGATATCTCCATTAATGTTCGGACAGCCAAAAATGGTGCCGACGATGTTCCATACGTAACCGTTTGTAGCTCATATTCTTCTATGGGTTTCATTGGATCATCCCTCCAGAGTATGCGAGAGAACGGCCTGTCTTTTTCGGCAAAACGTATCTGCCTGTAAATTTTTTCCACATCGGCAGCTATGACAATATTCCTTGTCCTCCATTTGATGATGATGTCGAAAATGTCTTTTTGTAGTCTTGGGCCTGCATGCATAATTTCATTCGGACTTTTACCGTTTGATGATTTAGCAGATGCATCGGAGACCACTCTCAATTTTGTAGTGGCACTTCCCTCTCTAATATCAGCTTGATGAGGAAGGTAATATTGCCCCATCGAACCATCATTAACTTTATCCATGTGACCGAGATCATTGTACTTTCATCGCGTTTGCTGTTGTATAATTCCATGCATTTTTTGGTTTCTTCTGTATTTGCGTCTTGCTCTTCGGTTTCTTCCAGTTCCCAAAATCGTTCCAAATTAGTTACTGCTGACGTGACAGTTTTCGATGTTGGTAATTTACTATGCCTGATATGATCCAACCAAACTTGGTGTACTGTCCGAGACTGCCATCAATTTTCCCTACTCCGTTTTCCAGAATTCTTGCGAACACTTCTTCTCCTAATACCAAATCGATTCTATCTGATTTATTGAATAATGGATCAGCCAGATGATAATTATTCCAGTTTTCCACTGCGCACTGGTTAATGACGACAAGACGGAAGCTTCTATTTCTTCGATTAATGCTCTCAACAGCAAATATTCTCCGTTAGCAGTCTTTGCTCTTACTTGTGCTGTGGCCAGGATTACTGTTGACGCGCTTTTGGACGTCATTGTCGTAGCATTTTCTGGGGTTTTTTTTGCCTTCAATGTGTAACAATTCGTTATGATTGCTGTAGCATTTTGTACACCTTTTATTTTTTTTGTAGCATTGCTCTTTACTGTTGTGTTTTAGACATAGCAGACATAACCAGTGTTTCTTCGCCAATTCTAATCGATTTTCCGGAATTAACCGTTAAAATCTTCGACACTCCGCGATCCAATGACCTCCTAGACTGCAATATTTGCAATATTTCTCCCTTGTTGTGCTTTTTGAGTAGGCCGCCGTTTCCTGTCGTTGATATATCTTGCTTTCTCTGGTAGCGTAATCATTTCCTGATACCGCTGTTAATGTTTGATGCTGCTGTTCCAGGAATTGTAGCACATCTGATAGCTGAAAGGGTCATTATCACTAATGGTTATGCCCAAAGCTTTGATGGCATTTATGCATTAATTAGTTGTATCAAGTAGCTGTCTTACATCGTCCGCATTGTCGCTTTGAATTTCTGGTTGATCCAGAAGGACAGACACTGCGCTGTAAATAACATCCTGTTGTTGTTGTTGGACCTCTTTTTGAGCGTCGACCAGGCTGCTTCATAGTTGACACTCGATGTTGGCAAGTGTTGAATTAGACGAGCTTCACCTGTTAGTGCGTTTCTCAGTCGTATCATTTTTTCCGTGTTGTGTATTTTCTTTTGGTCATGTTTTATCTCTTGGAATATGTCGCGGAATGTTGTCCATTCCTTTACGTCGCCATTGAACTGCGGTATTTTTACCGTTTCATCTCTACTTTCCTTCTGGGGAAACTACTTCCGTACTTGTAGATTGGTTTGATGCCATCTCTTCGATACTTCCGGCTCCTTCGTTTGAACCGCAGGGTCTTTCATCTGAGTTGCTTGTACTATAGTACTTGTCATCTATGATATTATTCTCAAATACCACAGCTCCTTCGCATTTCAGCATTTTTTTAGCATAGCGGCTTTTTCCATTAGATTTTCAAATTAATTCTGTACAAAATACTCCTCTTTTCCGATACCATCTTACATTAACTTTTTATGGTTTGCCTCGATCTCTCCTTTAATTGCATCCCACTTTTTCAGGATATCTGCGGCTTTGTTTTTGGTAAGAGTTTCATTTATTACCTCCTACTGCAGGCTCATCAATCCTTCTTCTAAGTGATCTTGTTCTCTAGCAATCTTTGCCGGCTCGAGCCCATTTTTCAGGCCTATTTATTTTAGCCTTTTTCAATCCTAAGTGAACCGTTGGGGGAGTTTTTATTGTGGTCGCCTTGTTGACCACGTTGTGCCCCGACTCACAACTGAGATGTATTCGCGATTTTACATACTCGTCCCTTATAAGTTTTGGGAGTGACCAGAGTTTTAGTAAAGACTTTTTATACCCGCACTCAAAAAGAGTTCAGGGGTATATTGTATTTGTGGTAAAAGTGGATGTGTGTAACGCAGAGATGGAAACGTTTCCGACCCCATAAAGTATATATATTTTGATCAGATTGCTGAATCTTAATAAGATCGGATCATAATTATAGCCAGAATGAAGAAATTCATTTTCAGTTGCTTCCCCCTCCTCCTCCGGCACGAGACCCGCTACTCATTCTCTTTTTCGCTCGCATATAGATGTATTATATACATAGAACGTGTATATATAGATAACAGATGTAGCAAAAAAATGTAAAATTAAAAAAAATTTTTTTTTAAGCCTAGTACTCAGATCGAAAAACTGTTTGCTAGCAAACAGATGTCATCTATTTTTCGAGCGACCAGTGGTGTGACCAGAGGTGCGCACTGCATTCCGAACGGTTACACTGCTCAGACCGCTGCTTTTTTTGTTTAAAGTTAACAAATGCACTTCTTCGGCTGGGGCCGCTCTTCCCCAGGCATATCCTGGGCTCCCCAATATTTTATTGGCAAGGTAATGTGTCTGACTATTAGCAGCAGTAGATGGCGACGCCACCCGTGCCGACCACCGTGAAGACAAACTGTTTAGAAAGCAATATTTGTTTTATATATATGAAAATTAATAAAAATATTATATTATAATATCCATATAATTGTCCTTCATATAATGCTGCATTAATTTGTCTATTTGTCTTCATTATTAAAATATTTCATTTGGTTTTTTGTTCTCTTATTGCAATGTTTGCTTCGTGTTTGCCTGCAAAAGATATCAAACTGATATCTTTTTCGAGGTTGGTCGAAACATACCAAAAAAACAAGCAAATACTTCTGATACTTTTCCAGTATATACCGACCTTTTTTTTGTTGATCTGAGTACTGCCTTCCCTACAGAGCCTAGAAAACAGTTTTTGTCGTAAAAAATTTCTTATCGGTTTCATACGAATATCAACCCTGATTCTGTTCGCTAGGTGTTTTTTTCGATCTGAGTACTAGGCTTTAATTCTAAAATTCTAAAAAATTATATGCTCAAAAATTTATATACTGACTGAATACGGTTATAAGTAGATTCGCGTCCCCAGAAGTGTGAGTACGTTCCTTCTCATTTTTTTTTTGGTTATTGATAACGTCCTTTCTATGTAAAACAAGTTTTTATTCGATTCTGCCTCTTACCGCGGAGGGGGATAACAGAGTCTCAATGCTTCCGATAGCTACTGTTCGGGCCAGCGGCTACTTAAGCGTCTATCATAATAGCTGTAACTAGCTGTAACTAGTTGTATAAGAGTATCGAAACCTAAGCTTATGTATGTCCCCAGCGTTCGGCAGTTCTGCTGCGCTCTCCCTGTTAAAGGGCGCTCTGCACCTGCCGCGTCGGCTCTTGCATTGATCGGCCGTCGTGGCCCAATTAGTTCTATGCTAATCTCTCGCCCCATAGGTTGCATACTGAACCCCCGCTTGTGCACATTTATCTGGCTGGGCAAAAGAGCGAGCAATTGGCTTCAGCTAGCCGCCGGTATAAATAAACATTATTACGTTTTAAATCAAAGGTCTTTAATTGATTTTGGATAAATATAGGTATCTCAAACATTGGTGACCACGACGAGATTTAACTACAATTTTTAATCGCGTTTCGTTTAAAAACTATAAAAATCGAATAAGATATTCGTTGCTGTGCCGTTTAACGACCAACAAATACATTTTGTGCAAATAAGAACAGTTAAAGTGCAAGTTCAGTGAGACTGCAGCCGTCTAATATTCCGTTGCTTAATCGCCGATTCTCTCTTGCTCTGCGTCGCTGCAGCCGCGGCCCTTGACTTTCCGTGTCTTCTATTCTCGCTCCCGTTCTTTCGCCGTCGCTCAAGCGGTATTAAATTTTCCGTTGTTTCGTTGCATTACACCGGTTGGCATGGACAAAGAGCCGAATACAGGTGCGGGCGGAAATATTGCGATGGAGGAAAAAAGGCTGAGGCTTTACAAGCGTAAAGCTCAGTCTCTGCATGATCGGCTGCAGCGTCTTGGCCAGTCATTTTCGGGGAATAAAATCGACAATCTAAGTGCGGCTGATATAGATGTGCGCCTCGATATGTTGGCTGAAATGCGTGAGGAGTTCAACAAGTCCCATAATGAGTTGGAATCACTGGATGAAGACGACATTTGAAGTGAGCTGCGTGAAACGTTCGAACTAGGACATTTGCGCGTAACTGCTCATTCCACTAACATGCCAAATAGCTCTGGAGGTCATACCATCATCATGGCTCACAAGCAGCGGCTTCCTGAGCTGAAGCTACCTAGCTTCTCCGGGGCTATGTGGAATATGTGGATTTTATTGCCATGTTCAATTCGGTCATCGAAGGGGATGCAGATCTCAGTGAAATCGAGAAGTTCTAACATCTTCGCTCATGTCTCTCGGATGCGGCCCTGGATTCGGTTCGATCGTTGGAACTCTCCAGTGCCAATTATCGTGTGGCTCTGGACATACTTAGCAGACGTTTTAATAATAAACGACTTGTTTTCCAGGCACACATCAAGATTCTTAGGCTCAAGAAGGTAGATTCGCATTCTGCTAAAAGGCTTCGGGAGTTTTCGGACGCAGTCAACTTGCATACGCGTGCCCTGCAGACATTAGGAAGTGCTGAGGAGATATCTGGATGCATGATAATCCACATGCTGCTGAAAAAGCTAGATGAGAAGACCCAAATGGAAAGAGACTGCGTCATCGGACAGGATACCCACAGCTGGGGAATTCTACGATTTCCTGGAGAAGCGATGCCAGAAGATGGAGAACGTGCGAATACGCTATAGCGACACACGCTGGTAGCGCTCAGGTGGGAAAAAGCCAGTCTACACACCTTAAGAAAACCTTTGTTGCCTCTAACTCTTCCGCCGACCCGTCTGGATGACCTTTCTGCCATTCAGCGGGCCACGGGATATACTCGTGCAGCATCTTCACAAATTTATCTCCTTTCCTGCGTCACAAGGAAGTGAAAAAGCTGTCACTTTGTTTTAACTGCTTAAAATCGGGTCATCGGACTCGTGCATGCAAAGATGGCCAGTGTAGAGTTTGCGGAAGGAGGCATCATACCTTTTTGTACTTCGGCTCATCTATAGCGCAAAGCTCCCCAGCTGTTTCTCCTCCATAACGAGCAGTACAACCAGGAGCTATTACGCCGGTTCAGGATTCTGCCAGCAGTGTGCCGTCTCATGCGTCTACCTCTCTTGCTGCCCAAGGTCTCCACTCCGATATTGTGCTGCTGGCCACAGCTGTTGTTTTGGTGAAGAATCGATCTGGCGTTTTGGTTCCTTGTCGCGCTATTCTAGATTCAGGATCTCAGCTTCATTTCGTTACCTCCAGGTTCGCCCAGCAGCTTAAGTTTATGAGAATTTAATCGTCTGCCCTTGTTTCTGGTCTGGGCGATACTAGCGTATCCACTGAGGGATCCACCGTCAGCATTTGCATGCAGTCTCGCACTTCGGACTATTCGACCACACTCACTGCTCTTATCGCACCCACAATCACAGATAGCCAACCAAGTCTGGCAGTTAATGTAGCCGATTGGAACATTCCCTCTAATATTCAGCTTGCCGATCCTGCATTCTTTAATCCTCAGCGAGTAGATCTCCTCATTGGCGAGAGCATATTCTATGACCTTCTCTGCGTAGGGCAAATCAAGCTCATAGATGGATTGCCTCTTCTGCAGAAGACCCGGCTTGGGTGGATCGTATCTGGTGGTGCACAGAGGGTATCAAGCTCGTCGCTTTTGGCAACCCAAAATTCTCCGGATTCGGAGGATAGAATGAATGCAAGGTTGGATCGAACTCTTCGTATGTTTTGGGAAGTTGAGAATTGTGCGGAGGCTAGCTTGAGTACAAAGGAAGAAGCGGATTGTGAGGCGCATTTCGTAAGCCACTTTTCACGGTTGCCATCAAGGGAGTACTCCGTTCGACTGCCTTTAAAGCATGATGCTGATCACTGGGGAGAGTCCTATACTCAGGCGTATCGACGATTTCTCAGCTTGGAGCGAAAACTGGATCGTAATCCCGCGCTCAAGGAGCGTTACTCAGCTTTTATGAAAGAGTATTGTAAGGATGTTTTCTCAGGCCGGGGTACAGCCTCTCAGTCTGTCCAGGGCCCGATCCTAATACAGCCTATTTGTATATTTGGGACCTAGAGATTGGAATGAGTGGCGAGGGAAAAGTGCGGCGCTCCGCGCGTGGGACCGGAACGGGGCCCTTACAGCCAGTCACGGGAAGGAAATGCTCGAGGGGAATGGGGAATCCAGTTTCGGGGATGCCGTGCTTACCCGCGTACACACCTTCCAACTGGTCCTCCGGGGGGAAAAAGGCAAGGTTTTCTACGGGAAACGGGCTACGAGAAAGGGGGAGGGGCGGACCACAGTCACCGTGCTTGACCGCGTACCGATGCTATGGTCCGTCTCCCCAAGGATAGTAGAAGAGGGATGGAGTGGTTTTGGGGCAGCCGATACAATAACAAAGGGCGTTTTATATATATTCTTTATTATATCCGTGGTTGGGTCCCTACCTATCGCACCGTCTCTTTCTCTCCCTACACACCCACGTAAGTGAGCCGGCTTACCCGTCCTCTTTTCGCCTGGTTTGGTGCTATTCCGCTGATTCTCGGTGGCCTCCGTGTTGGCTGGGTCCTGTGTTGTTGTCGTTGGCACATATCCTGGGGGCGGGGGTCACGGCGATCGCACTAGGTCTGGACCCTGCTCTGGGACTGAACTGCTCGCTTTGACACCATTTTCCGACTCAAGCTTTCGGCAGCAATTGATAGTCTGGTTTCCTCGGCGGCCGCACTCCCAACAGAATAGCTTCTGTTGATTGTTGCAGTCGCTACGAAAATGTCCATCTTCTCCGCACTTCCGGCAGGCCCGTCGCACGTCGACTGATCCCTCCTCATCCTGCCGTTTCACTAGATGGGCGGCCTCTGACTATCCGGATGCCTCGTGGTTAGCACCCCGTTGGTTTGTTGCCCCTTGGCCTCCGTGCGAGGCCCGCTGTAGGTACGTATGCCTCATACGCTGGTGCGCGATGGGCCGCGGTCCCTGGCGGTCTCATATGCCGAGATGAGCTGAGTTAATTCCGTCAGCGAGTGGAAGTCTTGCCTGCGAGTATACATTTGATACTCTGGTCGGAGATTCTCGTAAATCCGGTCCAATTCTTGTTCTCGAGTGTACTGAGCCCGCTGCATCATCAGTCGCAGCTCGATCAGGTAGTCCCGGAAGGACTCCTTGGGCCTCTGTTCCCGGCTCCGGATGGTGTCCTCTAAGCGTTGGAAGTATCGGGGCGGCAAGAAAAACTCCAAGAATTCCTTCCGGAAATCTGTCCAGTTCTGGCCTTGCATCTGAAAGGTTCGAAACCACCCCTCGGCCTTACCTGTCAAGAGACCGGATACGGCTCGTGGCAGTTGCTCCGGGCTTCCTCCGTACGACTCGACCCGCTCCTCTAGTCGTTCGATGAATGCCAGAGGGTCCGTATGGCCATTGAACGTGAGCCCCCATTTCCTGAGCTTGTCTGCCAGCAGGGAAGACGAGACCTCGCCTCCTGAGTGGGGGACCCGTTGTCCCTGAGACAGACCAGGTTGGTAGTGGCTGTCGACGATTGATGGCTGACTCCCGGTGGGGCGTGGCCCGGTGGTGCTAGGTCCTGGCCTTCGAGGCTTACTGCCTGGTTCAGCAACGGCCATTTGGGGTGGCTCCTGTCGGTTGGGCTGCTGGTGGTTACCCTGGCCAGCCTGTGGCTCAGCGGTTGTGTCACGGGGTCCAGCGGCACTGATCCCCAATCCTTGGCTCGTGCTGGGCAACTCGGGGAGTACCCATTGTGGCAGTTCCAGAATTGGGCCTTGCTGGAGGTTTCCGTCGGTGGGCGGTGGCTCGGAGGCCTCCGTTCCTTGTCCTGGGGGTGTCCTGAGGGTCATGGGGCGACCTGGAGATTTGGGCCCGGCTTGTTGGGTCGTGTTGGCTGGTTCAGGGATCACCAATAAGAGCTGCTTCCTATCCCTCCCTCCTTCCTCCTTTGCTCGCGTCTCTGGTCCTGGAGACGTTGCGGGGCTTCGTGGGTCCCTGGGACTGGGGATATTGCCGAAGTGGGTGTCCAACTCAGCTATCCTTGCCTGAATTTCCTCCGAGTGGCCGCCGCGTTAAATAAACCCGGCGATCCGGCTTCGGAGCTCATCCACCGTTCCGGCAGCCTCGAGTCCAAACTCTTGGGCCAATCCTTGTAGCTCGTCCTTCCGACGGTAGGATATCCAGCGCGAGCCCATGTTTCCCTTTTGAGGTCGTAGCGTGCAGGGCTAGGTGGCTTGGTGGGGGGGAATAAGTACTCCTTCTGGACACGGGTGCACGGCACAGTGCTAGGAATCGGTGGTCCTTGGCAAGGGCTATGGGCACCGCACTAGGGACCGGTGCACTTTGGCACGAGACGCGGCGCGTTACCAAACGGTTGGTACAAGGCGGGTGATCCTGCGGAAGGATGCTTGGTTTGGCACTAAGGACTTTTTATGCTTTGTCAGGATTCGCGGCGCGATACTAGGTGATTGATCCTGCGGAAGGATGTTTGGTTTGGCACTAAAGGATTTATGATCAGGGCTTTTGTTTGTTAGAGTATCTTTTCCGTTGGAAGTTAGAGCTTCTATTTTGTTCACTGTTCACATCGAGGGCTAGAACTCCACTCTCCTTTCCTGGGCTTGGGCGCTGCCTTATATTGCTCTTGCGTAGTTACCGTCGCCGTGTAGTTTTGTCGCTGCTGCCCCTCTGGGGCGTCGAAGCGCTGTTGCCGATTTTCACGTCGCGTGATCCGCGCGTGGCGATGCTGCGACCGAGTAGTTGCGTTGTTGCCAAACTTCTCTTGGCGCGTGGCTGCGAGGAGCTAAGAAAACCAGCCTCAGCTGTACATGGGTTGGAGGGTCGAAAAAAAGATGTATGGTGCTGATTTCTGCTGGCTGCGGTTTTTTTTTTTTTTTTGTTTTTTTTTGCGTTTGTTGTTGCTCGGCTCCTTGTTCTTGGATGATTCTATGGTGTCCCTGTCGTCGTCCCACGAGGTATAAGGGGCTGGGTCTGTGATCTTGGCTTTGGAGGTGGGTGATTCTCTGTGGCTGATCTACGCTGTACTGGTGTTCATACCACTTATCGCTAGTTGCTCCTATAATTTCTTGCACTATTTTTCGCAAATTTCTTCTCTAAGAGTCCCTGCTCGGGCGCCATCTGTAAGGATGTTTTCTCAGGCCGGGGTACAGCCTCTCAGTCTGTCCAGGGCCCGATCCTAACGGGGAACGGGGCCCTTACAGCCAGTCACGGGAAGGAAATGCTCGAGGGGAATGGGGAATCCAGTTTCGGGGATGCCGTGCTTGCCCGCGTACACACCTTTCAACTGGTCCTCCGGGGGGAAAAAGGCAAGGTTTTCTACGGGAAACGGGCTATGAGAAGGGGGAGGGGCGGACCACAGTCACTGTGTTTGACCGCGTACCGATGCTATGGTCCGTCTCCCCAAGGATAGTGGAAGAGGGATGGAGTGGTTTTGGGGCAGCCGATACAATAACCAAGAGCGTTTTATATATATTCTTTGTTATATCCGTGGTTGGGTCCCTACCTATCGCACCGTCTCTTTCTCTGCCTACACACCCACGTAAGTGAGCCGGCTTACCCGTCCTCTTTTCGCCTGGTTTGGTGCTATTCCGCTGATTCTCGGTGGCCTCCGTGTTGGCTGGGTCCTGTGTTGTTGTCGTTGGCACAAATCCTGGGGGCGGTGGTCACGGCAATCGCACTAGGTCTGGACCCTGCTCTGGAACTGAACTGCTCGCTTTTGACACCATTTTCCGACTCCCGGCTCGCATCTTTTTTGACGCGTGCCAAGCCGCTTGATCCGGCCTCTGCCGGTAATTCTGCCCGGCCCTCGGCCACTTTGTAGCTTAGCTGCCGAACGGTGAGCCGATCGTCGATTATCTCTTGCGTTGCGGCGCTGCTCCTCTCTCGGCTGCCGTGGGCTGGCTTGGGGTGGTTTTCGGCTTTGCGCTAGAATTGCGTCGTTGGCTCTGCCGCTCATTTTTCTGACGCGTGCCAGTCCTGCCAAGCGCTCTTTCGCTCATCTTTGCTGCCGCGGGCCAGCTATGCTTGGCTAGGGCTCTCTTCTCCCGACGGCCAGCTCCGTTCTCTTTGCTTAGGCCCGCCTATCGCTCTCTTAAGCGTATCCTCCCTTTTCGTTCGCTCGGTGTTTCTCTTTCGTGTTCTTGGTGCTGGTTCTCGGTTCTTGGTACTGGTTCTTGGTTCCTACTGCTGGGTTCTGGTTCTGGGTGCTGGTTTTTGGTTCTTAGTGATGGTTCCTGACTGCTGGGTTTTTAGTGATGGTACCTGACTGCTCCCCAGAGGTCATCGGTCCCACTAACCAACGTTTAGTTTAGTTTACTTATTATATATTTCGGTTAATAATAGATAATGATACTTATGCTAGGAAAGAAATAGTGGGTAATGAATAATATGAAAAAAAAAAAGAATATAAGAATTAATAACAGAAAAAATCAAAAATCTTGGCAGTTTCGTTTGCCGGTGCTGGCTCCTAGTTCCTCTGCCCTGTCGTTGTGTAGGAGTCTGTTCCTTCACACTCCTTCCTTATTTCGGGGGGCGGGACGAAATAAAAATCTCTTTCCGCTGATTGATTGATATGCGTTGCGTTCCAGCGTTCGGGACCGTGGCCCGACCCGGCCGTGTCGTTGGATTACGCTGTCTCTGAGACTTCGCGGCAATCGACGCCCTGGGGTCTCCACTCGCCATCCCTTTGGTGCCACCGGCCAACCCTGCTCCGCTTGAACCGCGTCGAGTGTGGGGAGTTCCTCGTACGCGGCCATGAGGCCGTCCGCTATTTCCTCGTCCAACTCCAGTGACGTGTCCCCCTCGTCTGCCGACGCGCTAAGGCCTGGGGCGTCGGTCTCCTCGGTCTCGTCATCATCGCTGATGATAACGGGCTCCGTTGACGGGGCTCTGGTGGGCTTGTCGGGGGCCTCAGGCTCCGGTGTCGGCGTGTCCCATCGCCGTCGATCTTCTCGAGGGATGCCGTGCCTGACCGAGGCTCGCTGCTCAGCGGGTCTCGTGACTGCCCTCCCGTTGGGGAGTAGGAAGGTGTCCGTGGCTCGTAGCTCGCCTGGGACGATGAGTCACCCTCGCTGACTCCGGATTCCCGTTCCTCCGACTGGCTGCTCAGAACCGTAGTGAACCCATGCATGTACATATGTAACACTCTGTTATATATATAAATACATATATAAGCGCGTACATATGAGCAGTGACATAAACAAATTATGTTTATGTTACACATTCCTTTTGCACAGCAATGATCTAAGACTTGAACGCAGATCGGTCAGCTACCAAAACGCCCTAACACTGAGGCGATGGGTCTCTCTCTCAAAAGCTCCTTAACGCTGATCTTGCATTTCCATTAGACTCAGGCAGAGACCACGCGCACTAATACTTATGCGGTGGTACTCTTTTCATATAATGCATGGGAGAACTCTCGCTCTCCGTTATACATAAGAACGATTGTACCCTAGGATAAGAACAAAAAGATATTCAATAAACATTCTGAATTAAGCCACCAAGCTGAGCGGTATTGTTTCGCTAGGCTGTAACATAACATAGCGACCGTGACAAATTCGACACTGCTCGATTAAAACAACTTAATAATTTTAACATCTTAATCAAATCATATTTAAGGTTGTAGCCATACCAATCAAGAACAAAAGTGCAAAAACAGTAGCTAAAGCTATATTTGAAGATTTTATTCTAAAGTACGGTCCAATCAAGACGTTCATTACAGACATGGGAACGGAATACAAAAATTCAATAATTGAAGATTTATGTAAAAACTTAAATATTCAAAACATAACATCCACTGCACATCATCACCAGAACCGTGGAACCGTGGAGCGAAGCCACAGAACTTTTAATGAGTTCACACGCTCATACATCTCAACTGACAAAACAGATTGGGATGTATGGCTACAATACTTCGTATATTGCTTCAACACAACCCCCTCTATGGCACATGATTATTGTTCATATGAATTAGTTTTCGGTAAGACTTCGAACTTACCAATACATTTTAATAGCATAGATAGAATAGATCCTCTTTATAATATAGATTCATTCTGCCGTCAACCGTCAACGACTACAGACGTATTTGTGTATCGCTCCGCGGTGAAAATCAATTAACTCAATTAATCGCGATTAATCATAAATTAATTCGCGAAAAAGCGCTCGGGGTAGGCATGGGTACTAGTGATCGTGCTGCCCATGAATACCATCCAATCGAGCAATAAAGATTCATAGAAATTATAGAAAAGAACAAATGTCAACGTTTAAGAGCACCAGCTCGGTAAAGAGCACAAGCACTGTAACCAAAGCCAAAATGAGCGAAGCCCGGCAACAACAACAAGACGAGCGTCGGCTCTCGCAAGCAAAAAACAACGCATACTTCTCTATACGCTCGCCAAAGGCAGCAGTACCAACAAAGACTGCATCACTGCAAGTGAACGAGGAGAGAGCACGCTCTCTCTCCCCTGCATTGCAAAGTGGGTCATGGAGTGCTCAGTGCCCATCCCCCGACTCGTACTGCCTAACCAGCGATTTGCTAATATCGACAACAACTAGTACAATGCCCTCGCTCAAAACTGTGTCTTCGACCACAACAACGACAACAACCACAACAACAACCACTGCAATTGCTCAGCGCCCGATACTGTCGACCCACTGCGACAAGCCCCAACTCTCCCAACCAATAAGTTCAAAAAATGCTAACGGAGCGTTAATTCAGACTGGGCTCGATCGCTATGTGCAAATCAAAAGAAAATTGAGCCCACAAAATGTGAAGAACAACAATGCAGCTAAAATAACTAAAATAACCGAGAACACTGTGCCACATAAGGCACTAGCAAACAATAGATTTGCGATACTAAGTGTCCCAAATGAAGATGAGATCACCCAAACACCCAAGGCCAAAAAATTAAGACCGCCACCTATTTATGTTCGACAGGCAAATTGTGCTGAACTGGTTTAAAAAATAACTGATACAATTGGCGCAAACACATTCTATGTCACGTACATAAAAAGGGGTAATATAAATGAAACAAAAATACAAGTCAATGACGAACAAAACTATCCATCAGTTGCGAAATACCTCGAAAATGAAAAAATTAATTACTACACCTACCAACTTAAAAGTAGCAAAGGATTACAAGTGGTTATCAAAGGAATCGAACCAACAGTCCCAATCAATGAGATAATAAATGGACTGAACGATAAGGGCTTCGAAGTCAAAATGGCTATGAACAGAATAAATAGAAATAAAATTCCCCAGCCAATGTTCAAAGTAGAACTGACACCTGAAAGTATGCATATATGTAAAAATGAAGTTCACCCAATATACAAGCTTCAATACCTACTGCACCGTAGGATCACCGTTGAGGAACCACACAAACGAAATGGACCGGTCCAATGCACAAATTGCCAGGAATATGGACACACGAAAACCTATTGCACTCTACGGGAAGTCTGCGTTGCCTGTGGTGATGTTCATCTCACTGAGGCCTGCCCCGTAAATAAGGAGGACCCATCTGCCAAAAAATTTAGCAACTGTGGGGGAAACCATACTGCCAACTATAGAGGTTTTCCTGTCTATAAAGAATTGAAAAATCGCCTAAACCAACAAATAACCGCAGGTCGAAACCCGGTCGACCGACAAAACTTAACATATATACCATCAACTACGACTCCAGTAGTTTCTTTTGCTCAGGCGTTAAGTTACAACAACGGGTCGTACGCCTCAGTCTCTAAGCCGACACTTCAACCAACCACAGATGGAATAATGCAGAATCAGGCATCAAATCAGGTCCCAGAAATCTCTGCCCAACATACCCCTGCTAATCCATCCTCTTACAGTTCCTCGCTCAACACGACATTGACGCCATGCTTATATCAGAGACTCACCTAACAAATAAAAACTATTTTCACCTCGATGGCTATAACTTCTATGCGACAAATCATCCCGATGGTAAGGCACATGGAGGTACTGGCGTTCTGATCAAGAATCGCATTAGGCATTATCCATTGCCTTCATTTGCTACACCTTATCTACAGGCAACAGCAATTCATATCGAAATTCAGAGCGGCTACCTAACCCTAGCCGCAGTATACTGCCCACCACGCTTCTGCATTTCCGAAACAGAATTTGTTACATTCTTCGACCTACTAGGTGACCGATTTATAGCAGCTGGTGACTACAATGCCAAGCACACCCATTGGGGATCTAGACTTACCAACCTGAAAGGAAGAAAACTTTATAACACTATAATAACCCCACGAAACAAGCTAGACTTTATCTCTCCGGCCAAACCCACATATTGGCCCACAGATCCAAACAAGCAACCCGACTTGATTGATTTTGCAGTTACACGAAGGGTGCTGCAAGCTCAGATTAATGTAGATCACTTAAAGTATATATTATCGGATCACTCGCCCATTCTACTTCACCTTTACGACCATCCACAGCTTTCGGAACGCCCACACTTTCTAACTTCTAGCTAACTTCTTTCATATTGATAGCTGCCCAAAAATTAATTGTAAAGATGACATTGATAGGTCAGTCGAAGCATTGGTTTCCTCAATGTCACCGGCGGAAAAACACTCAACACCAATATTAGCATCTAATAAACTTTCCAACAGCAGTCGTATTTCTAGGCACATTGAAGTGCTGCTACGCGATAAAAGAAGGCTTCGCCGAGAGTGGCAAGTACACAGATCACCTGCCTCGAAAGAACGGCTAAAAATAGCCAACCACCTACTACGCAGAGCCCTAGAAGATGAAAAAAAAACCGAGCTCAAATATCGTATATGGAGCAACTCTCCCCAACTAGCAAACGATTCCCACTGTGGAAAGCAAAATCAGGCGTATGCCCACCAATCGAGAGTGAATCACCTTTGCGTACACAAACAGGAGAGTGGGCTCGCAGCAACAAAGAGAAGGCAAATACATTGGCCGTCCATCTAGAAAACGTCTTCAAACCACACCCAGCAACGACTAGCTTTGTGCTCCCACCAACCAACAATCCCGAAGCTACTCCGCCTATCATATTCCAATCAGGAGAAGTCACAAGGGTCATTAAAGACCAAATCTCAAAGCAAAAGAAAGCTCCGGGCCACGATTTCATCTCTCCTAAAATGATCATAGAATTGCCGAGCTGTGCAGTGTATTTCCTTACTGTGATATTCAACAACATGATGAAATGGGGTTATTATCCTCAAGAATGGAGGAAATCAGTCATCACAATGATCCATAAAGCCGGAAAAGACAAGTCCAAGCCATCATCTACTGCCTTGCCTATCAAAGATAATTGAAAAGCTGCTCCTGAATCGTATCAAACAACACCTGCACATAAACGAGTGCCATCCCGACTCACCAATTTGGATTTCGCGAAAAACACGGAACCATTGAACAAGTAAACCGTATAACCTCTGAGATACGAAATGCATTTGAAAGACTGGAGTATTGCTCCGCTGTTTTTCTGGATGTCGCCCAGGCTTTCGACCGCGTTTGGTTAGATGGCTTAATCCACAAAATCAAAATATTACTTCCACAGAACATCCAGGGAATATTGGAGTCATACCTACAGCAAAGAAGTTTCGCAGTACGATACAAAGATTTCCTCTCTGAATATCATCAAATTGAAGCTGGTGTACCGCAAGGCAGCGTGCTTTGACCGACACTGTATATCATATTCACAGCAGATCTACCGACAAACAGCCTAACAACAACTTCGTCATTTGCTGATGATACTGCCATATTAAGTCGCTCCAAGTGCCCAAGAAGGGCCACGGATCACTTATCATCTCATCTGGTGGCCTTAGAAAAATGGCTAGCAGACTGTCGGATACATGTAAATGAGCAAAAGTACAAGCATGTCACCTTCACGTTAAACAGACAAACTTGCCCTCCATCCCATGTCTGAACAATATCAACATTCCACAAACCACCGAAGTAACATACTTTGGTGTTCATCTGGATAGAAGGTTTACTGTGCGTAAACACATCAAAGCGAAGAGAAATCTACTTAAATTTAAAGCTAGTTATCTACATTGGCTAATAAACACCCGTTCACCACTAAAACTGGAGTACAAAGTACTTTTGTACAGTGCAGTTCTCAAACCCATCTGGACATACGGCTCCGAGCTATGGGGAAATGCTTGCGTTAGTAATTTAGAAATAATCCAGAGAGCTCAATCGAAGATACTAAGAACTATCACTGGGGCACCATGGTACATACGGAATGAAAATATCCATAAAGACTTAAATGTAGGATCAGTTAAAGATGAAATTGCAAAAGTGAAAGCAAAGTACCAGGCCAAGCTTCAAGCCCATCCTAATAGACTTGCGCAGTCTTTAACTTGGCACACTAGCCATACACGACTCCGGCGAAGAGACCTTCCCACCCAGCAATAATTCTTAGCTAGGGACGTACTCTAAGTAATTAAGTGTAATTAATTAAATAAATATATTAGGCTAAGATTTGTATACTTGTCGTAAGTCTCTAATAGGGAAGATTCGATAAATAAAATCCCGTAATAATAAAAAAAAATAGTATAGATGATTACGCTAAAGAATCAAAACTTAGACTAAAAGACAACAAGCTTTTAAAAGAGCAAGATTAATGATAGAATCTAATAAACAGAAACAAAAAATTAATTATGATGTAAATGCCTTAACCAAAGCAAGATGAAAAGACATCTACATTTGTTGAGTTCAATATTAAAACTGGATCTTTATTAAAATTGTATGAGATTAGGTAGCTCTACTGTGAAGCAAAACTAGGCTTAGGTATAGTGCCAACGCAGTGGTATGTGTTTGTGTGTGAGCACACTGGAGCTCTGGTAACAAAATAAGATAACACATGTGTGTACAATTGGTGTGACATCGGCGACCAACGCATCGCAGACATCTGTCAGCGTGGGACCTTTTTAAGAGATTTCTCGGCTGTGCACTTAAGAACTAGACAATTTATGAGTTTGTGTCTAAATATCAATTTACATTGGTGTACAAGTGCGGTCGTTAAATTGGTTATTATTACCCTTCATGTTTTAGAGCAATCTAAACATTCTGCAAAAGGCCAAGAAAGGTGCCGAGATGTATTACTTTACAATTTTAATTTTCTTAATGTCTATTTTTGTATTCACACATACATACATACATAGGTGTAATACCTTAAAATATGCTTTTTTTATTGTTTGTTTTAACTAACCATGCTTTCCGGTATGACAATGCCTTGCAATTGCCGCCTTACATTTATTTTTCTTACAATACAATACAATATACAAATAAAATTACAGCTATTATTATTACTAAAATTAAAGATGAGTGTGCGGAAAGATGGTTAAATTTTAGTTCTTTTAATTCTAGCTTGTGCGTTTTCAAATAATTTAATTCATTTTGTATGTGGTTTATTTCGTCTGTATGATTAAAAATTGGTGAGTCTAATTGGTTCCAAACAATCTTGGGTATTTCGCTGATGTCTCATATATATGACAAAGACAATGTTCCCTGATCTTCTGTTTACCTCTTCAGTGGTTGTTTTTTTTTTTAAATGTTTGTTGTAGAATCGATTAAAGAAGTTTGTTTCTTACTTAGCTCATTCAGATTGTGCTGATTGCTTAATAAGTTTTTCATATTATCCTCCATTTGAACCCTATCGTCTTCATCCATTATCCCAAATAAAATATGATATAGGGATCCCATAAATCCAAATGGAGCTCGCTTATTTCGTGCCCTACTTTGAGCCATGAACAGTTTGTTATTTTCTTCCAAGTCTAACATTTTCTTTTCTGTATTTTCCAAAACTAAAAGGCATTGGTCTTCGAAAGTATGAACCCTTTCGCAAATCAATTTCATTTTCGGAACCAAATCTTTACCCTTTTTTAGCATCTCAAAATAGGTGTCCATATTATAGAAAATTATTAGATTCCAAGAGGAGGCTACTATTTCAACATCCCCCATTGGATCTAAATATATTGCCGAAGTCTTATTTATTTTTTCTATTGCATATTTTGGTTTATCAACCTTGGGTGATGCGTTAGAAAATTGACAACTTAATATAAATAACAACATGGCCATTATAAACCCGAGTTTTGACATTCTCGATGAATTTCTAGTCTGCCTTTTTTGCTGGATCTCTTCAGTGTCAGCCTCAACCTTGGCGACAGACTTAATTCCGTCTAAGGGACAAATTTTACTGATGGGTCTAGTGATAAATCCATCTTGCAATTTTACCTCTACCACTCTGACCTTTTCATCTTTGCCTTTATGGATTTTTTCCACCTTTCCTATTGGCCATCTGGCTGGATGACAATTTTCATCTTTTAAGAGGACAATTTGTCCTTCTTCTATATTAGGACTTTCCCTCTTCCATTTGTGCCTCTGCTGAAGAGTATGCAAATACTCCTCTTTCCACTTCACCCAGAAATCTCTTTTTATCTTTTGGATTAGTTTCCACATATCTAGATTTCCAATTTTTTCATCTGTCATTGGCTCTACTATATTTAATGGTGGTCTTCCAATCAAAAAATGACCTGGGGTAAGAACCTCTTGTTGATCAACTCCATTTTCTGCAGAATATAAAGGTCTTGAGTTCAAACATGCCTCTATTTGACACAAGAGCGTTGACATCTCTTCGTATGTTAGGCTGTTGTCCCCGATAACCATTTTAAGATGATACTTCATGGATTTTACTCCAGCCTCCCAGATACCTCCGAAGTGAGGTCCTGCCGGGGGATAAAATGCCAATCAATTCTATCTTTTTCAAGTTGCGCAGCAATCATAGTATTTTCATGGATTGCTGTAACCACATCTTGATCTAACTTTCTTGAAGCTCCTACGAAATTTGTTCCGTTGTCGGAATAGATGTTGGCACATTTACCTCGTCTAGCGATAAATCTACTAAGTGCTGCTAAAAATGCATCAGAAGTTAAATCACTGACCATTTCTAAATGTATGGCTTTGGTAGCCATACAAACAAATACAGCAATATATCTTTTGCCCACGAGTTTTGGAACATTTGACGTAATAAGGACCTGCATAATCTATTCCAGTATTTAAGAACGGGTATGTCATTGTCACTCTGTATTGAGGCAAATTTCCCATTATTTGTTGAGCAGTATTTTGTCTGTATCTTGCGCACTTTACGCATTCTCTTAAATATTTCTTTAACGAATTTCTGAGCCCGAAAATCCAATACTTTCTTTGGATATAATTACGCATTAAGTTTATGCCTCCATGTAAAGATTCTTTATGGGCATTTTTAATTATTAACCCTGATACGTGACATTTGTCTAAAATTATTGGATGTTTAACATCAAATTCGGCGGCGGAGTTTTGCAATCTTCCACCCACTCGAAGTATTCCATCCGTGACTAGAAACGGATTTAAAGACATAATTCTGTTATTTGTCTTTATTTCTTTGTGGTTTTTTAGGCACTGTATTTCTAAACGGAACTGGTGTTCTTGCTGTTTCTTTATAACAACCTTTTCAGCTAGTTTTAACTCGCTTACTGAGAGAAAAGATTGATATGACTTATTCTTGGTTTTTATATGAATAAATCTAATTGTGGAACCCACTATGCGTATTAGTTTTTTAATGCAGGAATACCTCTCTAGTAAATTGTAAATAGGATCGTCTTTTTCGTTATTTATTAATGTGTTTATCAGCACAGCTTCCTCTATAGTTTGCTGTTGAGGCCACTGCTCCTTTGATTCAGCTAGCCATTTAGGACCTTTCCACCAAAGATCACAGTTAGTCAATTGGTTAGAACTAATTCCCCTAGATGCTAAGTCAGCTGGATTATCTTCGGACCTTACATGATTCCATTCAGTATTCGTCAATATCTGAATGTCATCTGTTCTTCGTCTGATAAATTTGATCTTACTTTGGCCACTCTTAATCCATGCTAAAGTGATAGTTGAATCACTCCAACCATAGATTTCTACCATATTGTCAAAGGATTCTTTTACTCTTTGAATTAATATACTAAGTAAATGAGCTGCACACAGCTCAAGTTTAGGGATGGTTTTTCTATTTTTAATTGGATTGACTCTACTTTTACTAGCTACTATAGTCACAGCATTTACTATTTTAGCATACACTACTGCAGCATATGCTTTTTCCGAAGCGTCAGCAAACCCATGAAGTTGAATTATTGACAATTCTTTGGACTTTATCCACCTTGGGATTCGAATATTTTCTAAATTTATTAAATTCTCTTTGTAAGTTTCCCAGTCTTTCCTATCTTCTTTCGATAATTCCTGATACCATTCACTTTTATTTATCCAAAGCCTTTGAATGAAAAGTTTTCCTATAATAGTCACGGGAGCCAGCCATCCTAAGGGATCATAGATTTTTGATAGTGTCGATAACGCAACCCTTTTATTTGTTATTTTGGATGACCCGCAGCTTACATTGAACTTAAATAAATCTTTTTGGGGTTCCCATTTAAGTCCCAGGGTCTTAACACTTTCATTCTCAATAATACTAAGAACTTTATTGTCACCAGTGTCTTACACCGTTTCTATTATTTCCGAATTGTTGGAAATCCATTTTCTTAAATTAAATCCAACTTTTAGTAGTTCGTTTTGTAACGAACCATTGTTCTAGCCATGGCTCGTCACAAACGGCGAAGGGTCAGCGCATCCACGCTGGCGGGAGACAATAACCAAACTGATATACACCGAGCTAACGAACCATGGCTCTAGCCACGGTTCTCCACAAATAGCGGTGTGTCAGCACCCCGGAAATAAAATAGTCTTAAGCACACAATTAATTAAGAACTCTCGATCAACAACACCACACCTCTTGAGACAATTGTGAAATCAGCAGCCTACAATGTCGCAATAAGCCAAGCCGACACAATTTCGCAATAAGAGATATCATTGGCGTTATTGCACAATAAGTCAAGCTAGCATAAAATTATCGACCTACCGACCCAAATTCAGATATCACCTTTCCCAACTGCAGCCCGCACCTTCCGGGATGCAGCCTCAGCAAAACCACCCTGACCCACTAACAATTGTCAACGAAGCACAAAGCGTCGACCCACTTACCGCGCCCCACAATTATTGTTATCCAATAACCTTAAGTCAGCAAGAATTAGTTATTTCCGGGTCTCAGGTGCGATCGCCAGCTGCATAAAAGGGCCAAGATCGGCCGAAAGAGGAGGCAGTCCATCAGCCCGAATACAAGATACAGGCAGTCCATCAGCCCGAACACAAGACACTGCACTAGGCAGTCCATCAGCCCAAACCCAAACACTGCACAAGGCAGTCCCTCAGTCACACACCCAAGACACTGTACTAGGCAGTCCATCAGCCCGAACACCCAAGACACTGCACAAGGCAGTCCATCAGCCCAAACACAAGACACTGCACTACCCAGTCCACCGGCTCCAAGGCCAAGCAACTAGATCCGCGAGTTAAGTCATTGTAAACAAACCAGAATTAAATAATAAAAGAACAACGCAAAGAACACCAACAAAAACAACCAACCACCGGCTCACAGGCCAAGTAACAAGATCCGCGAGTAATCCACCGTAAAAAACCCACCAAGAATTAAGTAATAAAAATAATAAACACCAGCAAAACCAAAAACCACGATTTTCTTGAAGTATTTTTGTCAGCAACAAAACGCTCCTCCTGCGTCCTACCTCTCTTTCGGCCGCTCCGAACCTAAAAGTCACCTGCGATCTACAAATTGTCTTGTAGTGGACCCTGGACAGGCTGAATGCTTACCTCAGCCTGAAATAGGACCTCACAAGTGGCGCTCGAGCAGGGAAATCCCAGATCTTGTGCTGGTGTTGCACGGGGAAGATCGTCATCCTCCGGCAGATCCGCTTAGGTTGGGGAAATTTGATGAGGAAAGTTAACAAATCCGGGCTCTGGAATACGCTAATGCTGGAGACTCCCAGTAGCTCGACCAGCCTGATATCTGTCAGTTGTTGTTCCTCAAATTCTCGGAGGTCGGCTTCGTCCAGTAGCGTCGGGCTGATGACGTTCATTTTGGCCAGTGTCAGACCCAGAATCAGGTTCTGTAGGTCGTTGAGAATGACGCGGTTCTTCGCCAGTATCGCCTCCGTCAGCTGTAGTCGTTCGGTGTCCTCTCCTTTTACCAGGCTGTTCATGTAGCCAGTCAGCTCGTTGAGCCGGTTCTGCACCTTGGAATTGACCGTCCGTTGCTCCGCCTCGGATTCGATCAGCTGGCCCTGCTTGAACCGAATTTTCTCCCAGTCGTCAAAGTCCGGGGTTCCGGCGACGACCTTTAGCGCGCTTCCGAGGATGTTGAGACTCCTGGCTCGTCGGTGGTGGGTTTTTAACGTTCCCACGAGGGTCCTGACGTGCTCCAGGTCGACAGTCAGGATGGTGGCGATTCGGCTCCCAGGGAATAATGCGGCAGACTCCTCCGCCTGCGCCAAATATGCCTCGTAGGAGGTTACGTTGGTTATATGGTGAAGGTATCCATATTTCTCCCACAGGACGGCGTCTCCGTCCACCATGGGCACATAGTTGGCGTGGGTGTAGTTGTTAACCTTTATCGTGGCCTGTGTGGTGGCGGTGAGGATGAGGACTATCAGGAGTGGTGACATCGTGGTGTTAGCTCTTTGGGTGAATACTTGGTGGGGCGTTAGCTTGTTGACCGGTGCGTCGGTGGTTAGTTAAGATGTGTTGTTTGGCTATCGTCCAGCTATATATAGTGTATCTTGCGCGGTGGTTTTTAGGTCATTTTTCTTCCGGGATGGCTTGTCCGCGCGTGGCGTGCGGAGCTTGCATTTTAGGGTCATTTTTCTTCCGGGATGGCTTGTCCGCGCGTGGCGTGCGGAGCTTGCATTTTAGGGGTCGTTTTCTTCCGGGATGGCTTGTCCGCGCGTGGCGTGCGGAGCTTGCATTTTAGGGGTCGGTGTGGCTCGATGTGCGGGTTTTTGTTTCTAGGTCAGCCGTGGTGTCTGCTTCGTTCGCAGTTTCTCCCGCGTCGTGTTCGTGGTATTCTTTCAGATCATTGATGTTAGCGATTTTCTGCTTCCGGGTGCTGAGGTGTTGTATTTTTATGATGTTGGCTGACCTAAATCCCCGAACTTTGTAGGGCCCGTCATATTTCGGGGCCAGTTTTGCAGCGAAGCCGTCAACGGCGTTGGACAGATGATGTTGTCGCATCAGTACCAATGTGCCCACCGTGGGGTGCCATTGTCTTCGACGGAGATTATAGTGTCTTGCCTGCTCGTGGCTGGCTCGCTGGATGTTATTTTTCACTATCGCGAATACATCCTTGAGTCGCGCTGTTTTCTGGAGCGCGGTGTCTGGCGGGCTTCCTGTGCCAGGTGTAACTTCATCATACAGGGCTCCAGGTAAGCGTGGCTCTCTCCCGTTTAGTAGGAAAGCTGGGCTGAATCCCGTTGTCTCCGGGACGCTGGAATTTATTGCGAGGGATATTTCCGGTAGTAGCTCATCCCAGGTATTTTGACGATCCCCTACGAATTGGGCAATCATGGTCTTGACCGTCCTAGGCCTACCACGAGGATCTCACACACGAGACAAACACACTTGAACCCGGCGCTCGACACAGGAAGCCCAGGTCCAAGACAAGCAACAGAGCAAGCACGCAAAGAAACCGCATCGGAAGCAGGGAACGCACGTACCCCCTCAAAACTGACCGCCAGCAGCGAAAAAGGACAACGGCCACCACCATCCGACAGCCCAGCCCCACGGGAAACAGCCACGCTAACCCGGGCCCATAATCGAACTGATCTCCACAGAGCCCCTCAACGAGGGCCCGGAAACCAGCACGATGCCCCCACGATGCCCAGACAGCCGTCCTGTCCGACCCACGGCCGACGCCACACCGATCCTCGCCAACACAATGGAGTACCTTCCACGTACTGACAGGATTCTTAGCGCCATGCAGCGAGCCATGCCTAGAGCCTTGTCCGAGATCTTCGTCGCCCCCACAAGTCGTTGCTGCGATACCAGAGGGGTCATCGCGACTCACCTGTTCACGTACCAGTCTGGCTGTAGTATAACACGAGTACTACACCTGGCGTACCACAACATCATACCCATGGTCGACACCACACCCATCGTCGCCCACATAAGCGACTACCAACGGAGGATCGAACCGCCCAGCGCCTTCGATACAACCCTCTTACCAGAAGACCCCAGCCAGCCATTTGACTCCGAAGCAGCCGATCCAAATGAGCCCGAACCAGTCCCGGAGCCGTGGCCGCCGGACTTGGCCCCGCAGATCCAAGCATTTACATTTGACAGACCCATCCTACCGAAAGACCCGAATCAAACCTTTGACCCCGGAGCCACCGAACCCACCGAAGACGACCCAGAACTACCGACGGATCCTTGGCCACCCGACATAGCACCGCCGATTCAAGAATGCCTGGACAAAGAACGACCGAAGAAAACCGCCGAGAAAACCATCGTCATATGGGATAATCGACCCACCAAGCAGACACCAACTACAAAGCACCCAGAACCGAAGAAAAACTTCCACGATCACAGCAGCAGTAGAAAATATAACGTTACCGACGCCACGCTAAAGTGACGAGATTAACACCAACGAATCCAAAGACTCGGCACAAGCCCAAGGACAGGATAACCCGGTAAAAAGGCGATCCTCAGCACCGGCCAAGCGACGCCACTAATCTCTCCATCACCCACCCGGAAGAAAGGGGGGGGGTGTAACGAACCATGGTTCTACCCATGGCTCGTTACAAACACCTCCCACAGCGACACCTCCACGGTAGGCAGCAACCAAAATTCAACTAAAATATGCAACCATGGCTCTAGCCACGGTTCTCCACCAATAGCGGTGTGTCAGCACCCCGGAAATAAAATAGTCCTAAGCAACGCTCACAATTAATCAAGAACTCTCGACCAACAACCCTACACATTCTTGTCCACACAATAATTTAAAACACCCCACCTCTTGGGACATTTCGCAATCGACTTATTTCACAATAAGACAAGCCAGCATAAAATTATCGACTTACCACTCAACTTCCGCGATGCAGAGTTAGCAAAAGCTCATTTCTTTTGAAACCAAATTCCCAATCCCCAACTGCACCTTCCGGGATGCAGCATCAGCAAAACCCCCCTGACCCACTTACTAGCCCCACATTTATTGTCGTAATCATAAGTCAGCAAGAATCAATTATTTCCGGGTCTCAGGTGCGATCACCAGCTGCATAAAAGGGCCAAGATCGGCCGAAAGAGTAGGCAGTCCATCAGCCCGAACACAAGACACTGCACTAGGCAGTCCATCAGCCCGAACACAAGACACAGCACTAGGCAGTCCATCAGCCCGAACACAAGACACTGCACTACGCAGTCCATCAGCCCGAATACAAAAACAACCAACCACCGGCTCACAGGCCAAGTAACAAGATCCGCGGGTAATCCATCGTAAACAAACCCACAAAGAATTAAGTAATAAAAATAATAAACATCAGCAAAACCGAAAACCACGATTTTCTTGAAGAATTTTTGTCAGCAACAAAACGCTCCTCCTGCGTCCTACCTCTCTTTCGGTCAGACAAGGCCGCTCCGCACCTGAAAGTCACCTGCGATCTACAAATTGTCTTGTAGTGGACCCTGGACAGGCTGATGCTTACCTCAGCCTGAAATAGGACCTCACAAGTGGCGCCCGAGCAGGGACTTTTTGGTGACTTTAAGGAGACTAACACCTAAATACGGAGCTTTGTGGAGTAAAGACCCACGGCCACTGAAAGAGACTAGACTAGCAAGGATCAATAACCGTCAAGCACAAAACGCAAAATCCGGTCGCAAGCAGAAATACCACCAACAACACGTAAGTCAGTGCTACTAACCACAGAAACACACCATGGAAGCCCACGGAGTCGGTCAACCCGACGAATTTTGCCCGGAAGGACACCATACCAATCCAGGAGTCACCACCGGCTGGATCTACAAACTCCGGCGGGATGAGCTGGAAGTCCTGGCCGAGGAATTCGGATTCGGAAACGACGGAACAGTCGAGGAACGAAGAAAGAGATTCGCCGCATTAGTCGCCGGAACACTCTCGCAGGACGCCTGGGTTCGACTAGGCGACCTCGAACGGCAATACGCCGGACCAGCAGGACTCTCCAAGTCGCCCATGCCCACCACTCCTGGGCCGTCTGACCAGCGGAAAACCGACCCAAAAGCCGGGTTACAAGTCCCCACAGCGGCCGAATACAGCACACCCTTGTGACGTTGCTTCGGCCGGGATATGCTCGCCGCGCCGGGTTCACAGAAATTTGTTAGGTTTCTGGCTGTGGTAGCTGAAAGGGATATCTCGGTTCAAGAATAACGCAAGCAAGTAGGAAGTTAAAACAAAGTTTCTTTATTGGTCTTAATTGTACAGAGTTGGAAATAAGATGGATCGTGGGGACGTGTCTTCCTTCGGGATCTTCCTTAGGTTTTGGCTACTCGGCCGCACGTGGCTGTTTGCGACGGGCTGCGCGGGTTTGGAGTTCGACTGGTTCGAGGGTACTCCGACGAGAGTATGGAGGCGGAGGTTGGAACACACTCCGATGATAAGATCGGTGCGGAGGTTGGGACACGCTCCGAGGAGATGTTTGCGGCGGAGGTTTGAGCACGCTCCGGGGAGAATATTGATGCGGAGGTTTGAACACGCTCCGAGGAGAAGACTGATGCGGAGGTTTGGACACGCTCCGAGGAGAAGATTGGTGCAGAGGTTTGGACACGCTCCGAGGAGAAGATGGATGCGGAGGTTTGAGCACGCTCCGAGGAGAAGATTGATGCGGAGGTTTGAGCACACTCCGAGGAGAAGATTGATGCGGAGGTTGGAGCACACTCCGAGGAGAAGAGCGATGCGGAGGTTTGGACACGCTCCGAGGAGAAGATTGATGCGGAGGTTTGGACACGCTCCGAGGAGAAGATTGATGCGGAGGTTTGGACACGCTCCGAGGAGAAGATTGAGGCAGAGGTCTGGACACACTCTGGAGAGGATTCAGAGGTTTGGACACACTCTGGCGAGGATTCAGAGGTTTGGACACACTCTGGAGAGGATTCAGAGGTTTTGACACACTCTGGAGAGGATTCAGAGGTTTTGACACACTCTGGAGAGGATTCAGAGGTTTTGGCACACTCTGGAGAGGATTCAGAGGTTTTGACACACTCTGGAGAGGATTCAGAGGTTTTGACACACTCTGGAGAGGATTCAGAGGTTTTGGCATACTCTGTAGAGGATTCAGAGGTTTTGACACACTCTGGAGAGGATTCAGAGGTTTTGGCACACTCTGGAGAGGATTCAGAGGTTTGGACACACTCTGGGCAGGAGAGGTAAAGTATTGAGCAGAACGAGTGGAAAGGTAGATATTACCTTTGGCACAAGATCCGCTGTAAAATTCTGGTTTCTTAGGCCAGGGCTTTCCGAGTTGGACTGCCCCGATTCGATCTGGCGATCCTCCTTTTATTGCCGGTGATCAGCTGTGTGTGCCCCGATATGGGCCTAACGCGTTCTGGTTTTTGCCATAACGCGTCCCGGCCCAGCTGTTAGTGTGACCGTGTTCGGTGCGCGTTGGTCACACTAGTCTTTGGCGCGCGTGTTCCTGGTTTGGATTTGAATTTAAATGTTTAACGGTTTTTTTCTTAGTTATTTATTGGAAGGAACTTCATGGTGTTTGTGTCGCTTATAAATATGTGATACTAGGTGGTATGTGATATGTGTTATGCTTATATGTAATGGTAATGTCTGTAATTGTAGGTAATTGGTATGTTGCAATGTGGCGCCGGCGCTTTTTTTGTGGTGGCGCTGGGCGTCACACTCCCCCCTCCTTTCCTTTGTGTGCGTCGCCGGTGTGGTTCTGTTTCGGCTTTGCGTTGAACCACTTGCCGATGCTGACGTCTCCTGCTCTTCCTATTTTTATCCAGCATGCCTCTTCCTGCCCTTTCCGTATTTTGAAGCGTCGTTGTTCGTGGGCCGGGCGGTCGGCACTCCTTTTCTTTATTAGCTCGACGTGGTTTTCCTCCAGGATTGTCCCTGGCGCTATTTTCCATTGCGGTGGGATGGCGCCGCTCTTTGACCCGTGTCGCCATTCGGGTTCTGGCGTTGGCCTCCCCTCGGAAACTGTTTGTTGCTCGTGCTCCAGCTCCAGTATGTCGGCGTCTCGTTCCTCCTCCTCGACCATTTTTGCCCATCCGACGGCTATCGTTGGCTTTGGTATGGACGTTGGCACGGTGGGGACTGGTGGCGGCAGTGCTGGCGTTGGTTGTGGTTGCCTCGCCCAGCTGATCCGCTTCTTGCCTGCTCCCGTGTCCGGTACTTCCAATCGTGCCTTCACCTGCTGAGCCGCGTTGCGTGATGTCGTTGGCGTTTCTGCATCTGTCTGGGGCTTCCTTGGTGGCGCCACTACTTTTGTTTTGGATACCTTCATCCTGTTTGCAATTTCTGGTCCCCCTTCCAGCATCTTTGTGCGCCTGCCTTCGGCCTGTTTGGCCGCCATCCTCTCCTTAAATTTTTTGGCTGATGCGTCGAACTTATTCATGTTTCTGCAAAGAAAGAGAGATGGGACCGTTATCGCTTCTGTTAATTGTTCTGCTGGGAGTGCAATTTTTAGTTGTGAGACGTGTGCCCGCATTTGTTTGTTAGTAGTGGTTATTTTTACGGTTACGATGACTGGTGATATTAGTTCGAGTACTGTACATGGTCCGCAGTATTTTGGTTCAAGTTTTGCTGTTGTCTTGTCTATTTTTTTTGATAGCGGGTGTGTTCTAACCCATACTACGTCTCCCACTTTCGGCGCCCATTCTCTTCTTCTCATGTTGTAGTGTCGTGTTTGATTTGCTGCTGCGATCTCCATGTTTTGTTTTGCTATTGCTGCTACTTGCTGTCTCCAATCTGTGTTTTCCTGATCTGTTTTATTGATTCCTGATCCTCGCGTCACCTCGTCGAACAAATTACCCGCTAACCTCAGTTCCCTGCCGAATAGCAAGTATGCCGGGCTGTACCCTGTTGATTCTGATCTGCTGCTGTTGATTGCTAACGTGAGTTCCGGTAATTGTTCATCCCATTTGTTGTGTTTTCCTGCCGCAAATTGTGCGATCATTGTTTTCAGTGTTCTGTTTGCTCTCTCAGTCGGATTTTCTTGTGGTGTTGTAAGGTGCTGTGAATATATGTGTTATTCCCCATGTTTTTATTACTTGCTGCGTCTTTCTGCTGGTGAATTGTACTCCGTTGTCCGAGATCAGCTGTTTCGGTGCTCCTCCCCTTGCCAGTATTTTTTCTCTAAACGCTTTTATGAGCGTGTCAGCTGTTGCCTGTCTGGCCGGTGTGACCTCTATCCATTTTGACAATTTATCGATGAATACTATCATAACCGTGTTGCCATGCGATGTTCTCGGTAACGGGCCTACAAAATCTACGCATATCGTCTCCCACGGTGCGTCTGCTATCCTTGTTAGCATTTTTCCGGCCGCTGCTTGTTGTGATACTTTATACATCTGGCAACTCTCGCACGCTCGTACGAATCTTGTCACATCTTTACTTAAGCCTGGCCAGAAATATCGTTGTCGTATTCGATGTTTTGTTCGTCTGATACCTAGATGTCCGGCCGTTGCATTCGAATGGTTCTCTTTTAATACTCGGCTACGATCTTGTTTCGCCACACACAACTTCCATGGTTGATCGTCCTCGTCTGTTTGGCTCGGTATATGTCTGTATAACCGTTCGTGCTTGATCACGTAGTCGGGTGTTTCTTTCGGTGTTGTTGTTACTTGTCTCCATTTAGCTTGATACCATGCGCAATCTACTACTCTAGATACTCTTAGTTCCTCGCGTGGTAAGCGGGATAGTCCGTCCGCCACTGCGTTCAAATTTCCTCTTCGGTATCTGATTTCGAAGGTAAATGGCTGTAGACCCAACGCCCACCGTGCTACTCTTCCGGATGGACTTTCGATGGAATTAAGCCATTTTAGTGCTAGGTGGTCAGTGACCACTATAAATTTGTATCCCTCTAAATACATTTTCATTTTGTGGATGCTCCAGTAGATTGCGAGACACTCCTTTTCGGTAGCTGAGTATCTTGTTTCCTCGCTCTTTAGTTTCCGGCTTGCATACGCAATCACGTGTTCCCCATCTGCATCTTCCTGGGTTAATACTGCTCCGATTCCGCAGTCGCTTGCGTCGGTCTGTAGGATGAACTGTTTGCTAAAGTCCGGGCATGCTAGGACTGGTGCTTCAGTCAGGCATAGTTTTAGGTCGTTGAAAGCGAGTTGTCGTGCCTCATCCCAGACAAATTTTTGCCCTTTTTTCAGTAAGTCTTGTAGTATTTTCGCTCGTTCGGTAAAGTTTGGCACGAATCTTCCATACCATAATGCCAAACCCAGGAAGCTATGTAACTGCTTTAGGGTCGTTGGTGCCGCCAATTCTTTGACCGCCGCTACTTTGTCGGGGTCTGTATGTATTCCCTCCTCGCTTACCATATGTCCTAGGTATTTGAGTTTCTTTTGAAAGAAATGGCATTTTGCCGCGTTTATGCGTAGATTCGCTTTCCTTAGCCGTTCTAAGACCTCTTGCAGTTTTACTCGGTGTTCCTCTTTCGTCCGCCCGATCACGACTATGTCGTCCAGGTATGCGAATGCGAATGGTTCCATGTCCGGTCCGATTACCGCATCTAAAGCTCTTTGAAAAGTTGCCGGTGCTGTTGTTAGTCCGAATGGCATGACTTTCCATTGGAATAATCCCCGCCCCGGGGCTGTGAATGCGGTATATTGTCTGCTTTGTTTTTCCATTGGGATTTGCCAATATCCTGATTTTAGGTCTAGCGTACTTATATACCTTGCCTCTCTAAGCTGGTTTAGAATGAAATCCATTCGTGGCATCGGGTACGCGTCTTTCTCGGTTTTCTCGTTCAGTAGCCTGTAGTCCACACAGAGTCTCCATTGATCTGTTTTTTTCTTTACCAAAACTACCGGTGCGCTGTATGGGCTCCGTGAGGGTTCTATAAGGTCTTGTCTGTTTAGTTCGTCAATTTCCCTATTAATAATCTCCATTTGTGCTGGGTTTCTTGGGTAATAGCGTTGCTTAATTGGTCTATCATCCTTTAAGTATAATCTATGTGTTGCTATATTACTTACTCCTTTTAATGTCTCGAATTTCTGTACTTCTTTCGAGATCCAATCCTTTATTTCGTCGTCGCTTGGCTCCGTCTGTGTTGAACCTGCTTTTTCCCCCGATGGGCTCGGGTATGCCTCCCCGCTGATCGTTACTGTGGCCGCGCCACATGTGATTATTGCTCCTGCGTTTCTTAGGAAATCCATCCCTAATATCGGGGTGTCCGGAACTCCAGTCATGATTAAGAATGATTGACTGGTTCCCCGTCCTCCAAGTTCTACTTTTGTCTCGAAATTTTTTGTTGTTCTGCGTGTGCTGCCATCCGCTAGCCGTATTAGTCTCCTTTCTGTTCCTTCTATTCCTTCGCGACTTAGACTCTTGGCCGTGTTTTCGTTGACCATACATCTCGTGGCGCCTGTGTCTATGATTACTTCCATCATTTGTTTTCCGACTCTGGCCCACCCTAGGAGCTGATTGTCCTCGTACTTTAGTTGGGTTGTGTCCCGCTGTTTACGTTCTGGGTCCCGGATGTTTCGCGGGTTTGTTCCGGACCCTGGCCGTTTCCCTGTGGCTTCCTGCAGCAGTCTATGGTCCGTACCCCTTGTTTGTTGCATGTCCAACAGTACAGTATTGGCTCTCTGTTGCATGTTCGGCTTTCGTGTCCGTTTTGCCCACATCGGTGGCACTTTGGTAGTCTCCACTGTGGTCGTTGGTTATTCTGCTGAGTATTGGCCGTGGTTTTGGACAGGCCTGCATCTCTCTCCAGTTTCTCAAACTCCTCCGCTGTTACAATGAATTCCGATAGAGTTTGGAATTCTTTTCTTTTTACATAAAGTTTGATCGGTAGCCTACAATTCCGGTATGCCATGTCTAGTTTCTCGTTCTCGGTATATGTCCCGAACCTCATTAATTTCCGTAAGTCTTGTATGAATTCTCGTATGGTCTCTGTTTCTGCTTGTTTCCGTTCTGATACGAGTTGTATCAGTTCCTCATGGTATTGTGGTGACATGAAGGTTTCCTTCAACTGGCTTTTCACGTCCTCCCATGTCGTTATGGCGCCGGGTTTTGTGTGCCACCAGTCCAATGCACTCTTCTCCAGTATTACTGGCATTGCAAATACTATGTGGTCTACCTCGATCCCATATGTCTCTGCTAATTCCTCCATTCGGCTAAGGAATTCGAGTAATTCTCCATTCCCCGTGAATGTGAGGTCCCACTTCCTTATTTTTTCTATTATGGCCACCGCTTCTGGTGAACCTTTTCGTATCTGTTTTGGAAACAGTGTTCTTTTTTTTGCCGTTTTCGGTTCCCCTTGAGGGTCTTCCATAGCTGTTTTGGCTTGTGTTAATATCCGCGGTGATTGTTTTGGGCTCCTGCCTCTTGTCTGGGTTGCTCCGAGCTGGTCCAGTCTCTCCATTATTTCCCTGGCGTCCCGGCCCAGCTGTTAGTGTGACCGTGTTCGGTGCGCGTTGGTCACACTAGTCTTTGGCGCGCGTGTTCCTGGTTTGGATTTGAATTTAAATGTTTAACGGTTTTTTTCTTAGTTATTTATTGGAAGGAACTTCATGGTTTTTGTGTCGCTTATAAATATGTGATACTAGGTGGTATGTGATATGTGTTATGCTTATATGTAATGGTAATGTCTGTAATTGTAGGTAATTGGTATGTTGCAATGTGGCGCCGGCGCTTTTTTTGTGGTGGCGCTGGGCGTCACACCCTGCCCACCACGCATCGTAACGCCAGCCGATCTGCCCAGACCTTCAGTTACGGAGACCAGCCGCTCGCCCACCCAGAGGATCGTGCCAGCCATGGACTCTTCCACCGGCCACATCGCGGAACAGATTCGGAAATGGGGAATCAGGTTCGACGGACAGGACGACCCACTTACATTTCTGGAACTACTCGAAGAACGTGCGCTCTCATATGGGGTGGACACAAATCAGCTACCTCGGGCCATGACAGAGCTTCTCACCGATCGGGCCAGTCGCTGGTACCGCACCAGCCAACTACAAGGCAGCTCATGGGCATATTTCCGCCAAGAATTCTTGACTTTCTTCTTGCCGCCACGGTTTTTTGAACAATTGGAAGACCAGATCCGAGCCCGCAAGCAAGCGGTAGGAGAATTGTTCAAGGATTACCTCATCGAGATACGTCTACTCATGCACCACGCCAGGTACGACGCAGCCAAGGAACTGAACAGGATCTACGATAACGCCCTGCCAGCATACCAGATGTACGTGCGGCGACACGAACTACAAAGCTTAGCACAGCTCACAATGTTGGCCACCGAGTTCGAGAGCATCCAAGAGCGGACCATCCCAACCACTTTCGCACCCCCGCGTAACACTCCAAGATACGCAAGGCCGGCTTCAGAGCCGAGGAATTGCGACTCGCACCAGACGCCATTTCTGAGTCCCCATTGGGAATCGACAGACACACCAGGGAGACCACCAGCTCATCCAAACAGTACGGCGAATCCCGAAGTAGCCCATCACATGATCACGACCCCCATCATCAACCCACGCGCAGCCTGTCGCCGGTGTGCTGAAGCGGGGCATGCGGCATACGACTGCCATAATCCCTCCATCCTATTCTGCTGGGAATGTGGCAAATGCGGCACACGGACCGTAAATTGCTGCCGCCAAAACACGTCGGGAAACGACATGCGTCCCCAACTGACACGGGATCAGCCGGGAACGACGCCTCCTCCAACCCGCGACTTAATAACTCTCTACACGTAAGCAACGGCCGGATAGTGGCGATGGTGACCATAGGAGGACACGCAACGGAAGCCACAATCGACACCGGGGAATCCAGAAGCTTCATCAGCGCAAACCTCGCCCGACAACTAGACAACAACACCAACCTGCAAGATGCATGCGTCCGCATACGCCTGGCCGATGGCACGGTCAGAGAGATCTCACAAGTGCTACTGGCGCACATCAAGCTGGATCAACGAGAGGTTCAAATCCCGCTCCTGGTCCTGCCAAACATGTTGGGACAAGTTATTGTTGGCATGGACTTCCTAGGTGCCACCGAAACGACGATCCAATGCGGTTCCACGCTGCTACAGCTACGAGACCGTCACACCATGACCACTGAACCCGTGCTTACTACCATCCACGTACAAGACGCCGAACCCCGATACCAGAAACCCCAACAAATCGCAACGAACCTACGTCCACGACCTACCACAACGCACACGGCACCCAATAACGCAACGCAGCACTTGACACCCAAACCAATCGCAACGAATACGAAACGCCGGCCCACAACGGAGAACACGAATCCGAGGCCAACACAAGCCAACCACAACCAAGCAATCGGGAAAACGAGTCCCACGGTCACTATGGAGCAACCGCGTCCTAGGCCAACCACAGGGGACACACACCCCAAACAAACCACGAGGATCTCACACACGAGACAAACACACTTGAACCCGGCGCTCGACACAGGAAGCCCAGGTCCAAGACAAGCAACAGAGCAAGCACGCAGAGAAACCGCATCGGAAGCAGGGAACGCACGGACACCCTCAAAACCGACCGCCAGCAGCGAAAAAGGACAACGGCCACCACCATCCGACAGCCCAGCCACACGGGAAACAGCCACGCTAACCCCACGCTAGACGGGGCCCATAATCGAACTGATCTCCACAGAGCCCCTCAACGAGGGCCCGGAAACCAGCACGATGCCCCCACGATGCCCAGACAGCCGTCCGCGCCGACCCACGGCCGACGCCACACCGATCCTCGCCAACACAATGGAGTACCTTCCGCGTACTGACATGATTCCTAGCGCCATGCAGCGAGCCATGCCTAGAGCCTTGTCCGAGATCTTCGTCGCCCACACGAGTCGTTGCTGCGATACCAGAGGGGTCATCGCGACGCACCTGTTCACGTACCAGTCTGGCTGTAGTATAACACGAGTACTACACCCGGCGTACCCAAACATCATACCCATGGTCGACACCACACCCATCGTCGCCCACATAAGCGACTACCAACGGAGGATCGAAACGCCCAGCGCCTTCGACACAACCCTCTTACCCGAAGACCCCAGCCAGCCATTTGACTCCGAAGCCGCCGATCCAACCGGAAATGAGCCCGAACCAGTCCCGGAGCCGTGGCCGCCGGACTTGGCCCCGCAGATCCAAGCACTTACATTCGACAGACCCATCCTACCGAAAGACCCGAATCAAACCTTTGACCCAGGAGCCACCGAACCCACCGAAGACGACCCAGAACTACCGACGGATCCTTGGCCACCCGACATAGCACCGCCGATTCAAGAATGCCTGGACAAGGAACGACCGAAGAAAACCGCCGAGAAAACCATCGTCATATGGTATAATCGACCCACCAAGCAGACACCAACTACAAAGAACCCAGAACCGAAGAAAAACTTCCACGATCACAGCAGCAGTAGAAAATATCACGTTACCGACGCCACGCTAAAGTGACGCCCACAAGCCCAAGGACAGGATAACCCGGTAAAAAGGCGAACCTCAGCACCCACCAAGCGACGCCACTAATCTCTCCATCACCCACCCGGAAGAAAGGGGGGGGGTGTAACGAACCATGGTTCTAGCCATGGCTCGTCACAAACGGCGAAGGGTCAGCGCATCCACGCTGGCGGGAGACAATAACCAAACTGATATACACCGAGCTAACGAACCATGGCTCTAGCCACGGTTCTCCACAAATAGCGGTGTGTCAGCACCCCGGAAATAAAATAGTCTTAAGCACACAATTAATTAAGAACTCTCGATCAACAACACCACACCTCTTGAGACAATTGTGAAATCAGCAGCCTACAATGTCGCAATAAGCCAAGCCGACACAATTTCGCAATAAGAGATATCATTGGCGTTATTGCACAATAAGTCAAGCTAGCATAAAATTATCGATCTACCGACCCAAATTCAGATATCACCTTTCCCAACTGCAGCCCGCACCTTCCGGGATGCAGCCTCAGCAAAACCACCCTGACCCACTAACAATTGTCAACGAAGCACAAAGCGTCGACCCACTTACCGCGCCCCACAATTATTGTTATCCAATAACCTTAAGTCAGCAAGAATTAGTTATTTCCGGGTCTCAGGTGCGATCGCCAGCTGCATAAAAGGGCCAAGATCGGCCGAAAGAGGAGGCAGTCCATCAGCCCGAATACAAGATACAGGCAGTCCATCAGCCCGAACACAAGACACTGCACTAGGCAGTCCATCAGCCCAAACCCAAACACTGCACAAGGCAGTCCCTCAGTCACACACCCAAGACACTGTACTAGGCAGTCCATCAGCCCAACACCCAAGACACTGCACAAGGCAGTCCATCAGCCCAAACACAAGACACTGCACTACCCAGTCCACCGGCTCCAAGGCCAAGCAACTAGATCCGCGAGTTAAGTCATTGTAAACAAACCAGAATTAAGAACAACGCAAAGAACACCAACAAAAACAACCAACCACCGGCTCACAGGCCAAGTAACAAGATCCGCGAGTAAACCACCGTAAAAAACCCACCAAGAATTAAGTAATAAAAATAATAAACACCAGCAAAACCAAAAACCACGATTTTCTTGAAGTATTTTTGTCAGCAACAAAACGCTCCTCCTGCGTCCTACCTCTCTTTCGGCCGCTCCGAACCTAAAAGTCACCTGCGATCTACAAATTGTCTTGTAGTGGACCCTGGACAGGCTGAATGCTTACCTCAGCCTGAAATAGGACCTCACAGTTTGAAATTAATTTAATTAAATTTTTTGCGTCTTTTATAGAATACGCGCCAGTCATTAGGTCATCCATGTAGAAATCATTCATAATTATTTCACTAATTTTTTTGTTCTGGCATTTGTCCGCTATATCCACTAGAACTCTGGTGGCCAAATATGGAGCAGATGCAGTACCATAAGTGACGGTTGTCAATTTATAATTTTTAATTTTTTCCACCGGAGAATTTCTCCATAAAATGTATTGATATTTTTGATCTTTTTCAATTATTTTTATCTGACTGTACATTTTTTCGATGTCCGCAGATACAACATATTCCCATTTTCTCCACTTAATAATGATATCAAAAATATCTTTTTGAACTCGTGGACCAATCCACATTATATCATTTAAGCTTTTATTATTAGTAGTTTTGGCTGAAGCGTCAAAAACTACTCTTAGCTTGGTCGTTAGGCTTGAATCTCTAATAACTGCCTGATGTGGTAAGAAATATTTACCTTCATTATTTACTTCGACCATATGTCCTAAATCCATATATTCATTCATGAATTTAGTATAGTCCACCTTAAGTTTTTGATTCCTTTCTAACTTTTTCTCCAAACTCATAAAACGAGCTATTGCTTGTTTCCCTTGAATCTCCTAAGGTGACATCTTCTTTAAATGGAATTGACACAATGTATCGCCCATCTGAATCTTTCTTTGTTGTTCTTATGAAGTTGTTTTCACATAATTCAGATTCGATATCATTTTGTCTTCTTCCTCCATTTCCCAATGTCGATCCATATCTTTTAATTCGATAGTGGTTGCAACAATTGCCTCTTTTCCTTTCGACTTTTTACACCCAGAGACAATCCACCCGAAATCCGTTTTTTGACCCAAGAGCCCATTGATTTTAACAATTCCATTCTGTAGAATATGAGCGTATAAATCTGCCCCAATTATAAGGTCAACACGGCCAGGTTTATTAAAATCGGGGTCAGCTAAATTATACTTTTCCCATTTCGATTTGTCAACATTCACGGTGTTGACTGGAAGAGCCTTCATTAACTTTGGCAATATTATGGCTTCAACCTTTAAAATTTTTTGTAAATCTTCACTTTTAATTTGAAGATTTACTTTGTGCTTCGATATGCACTTCCCCGTGGACGATACGCCACTGATCTCTGTTTGAGATCGAATTTTTTTTAATTTCAGAATCTGCGCAGATTCTTCTGAAATAATTGTACTTTGTGACCCACTGTCAATCAAAGCCCTCAATTTTTCAAATTCTCCATTAGAAGATTTTATTTGAACACGCGCTGTAGCTAACAACGCTTGTTCCGACGTCATGCAAGTGTTAACTTTTTCACTTTTTTGATTGTTTACATAATTAATATGTAGCATGCTATGGTGATTTCTTTTGCACAGCGAACATGATGTTTCGCTAGTGCATTTTTTACTATGTGTGTGTTTTAGGCATTTAAAACACAGAAACGCTTTTTTAACTTTATCCATTCTTTCAGATGGATTTAAAGCCTTAAATTTGTGACATTGAAATATTGTGTGTCCCATACCTTTGCAAATAGGACAACTATTAGCAGACAACTCTTTTATGTTGTTGCTAAATATTTTTTTTGCAGGTTTTTCCTCCTGAATCGAGCTTATCGAATTTAATCGTTGCTCGCAAAAATCCATGACGTCGGATAATTTTTGAATTTCCTTGTTTTTCTTAACATGGCTCTCATATAATTGCAGAGCCTCTTTATTTAATTTTCTGATAACACTAGTCAACACGATTTTTCCTCAAGGAACAAAACGAACTTTTTCTTAAAGATTTGGGGCTTAGAAATGGTTTGATGATATTTTTTTTTTTTTCTATGGCAGAACTTTTTTTTGAAAAATTTTTGAAAACTGGTATTTTTTTTTAAAGCTTTTTTCAGAGGTAGCGATAGTTTTTTCACATAGTTCTAGTATCTTACGTCTGGTTGTAAAGAACTTTGCTATTTTGAAAAGATAATTAAAACAGCTAGAAGTTAAGCCCAAACACATTGTGATTACAGCTTACCGTCTGGGAAATATAAAGCATTGAAATGCAAAAATGATGATTTTTGTGCGGTATTTTTTACTAAATTTTGACTTTAAAAACTCAGGAAAAGTCGAAAAAAAAGTATATCCTGTGTATATCCTAACCCGGTAAAAAGGCGAACCTCAGCACCCACCAAGCGACGCCACTAATCTCTCCATCACCCACCCGGAAGAAAGGGGGGGGGTGTAACGAACCATGGTTCTAGCCATGGCTCGTCACAAACGGCGAAGGGTCAGCGCATCCACGCTGGCGGGAGACAATAACCAAACTGATATACACCGAGCTAACGAACCATGGCTCTAGCCACGGTTCTCCACAAATAGCGGTGTGTCAGCACCCCGGAAATAAAATAGTCTTAAGCACACAATTAATTAAGAACTCTCGATCAACAACACCACACCTCTTGAGACAATTGTGAAATCAGCAGCCTACAATGTCGCAATAAGCCAAGCCGACACAATTTCGCAATAAGAGATATCATTGGCGTTATTGCACAATAAGTCAAGCTAGCATAAAATTATCGATCTACCGACCCAAATTCAGATATCACCTTTCCCAACTGCAGCCCGCACCTTCCGGGATGCAGCCTCAGCAAAACCACCCTGACCCACTAACAATTGTCAACGAAGCACAAAGCGTCGACCCACTTACCGCGCCCCCAATTATTGTTATCCAATAACCTTAAGTCAGCAAGAATTAGTTATTTCCGGGTCTCAGGTGCGATCGCCAGCTGCATAAAAGGGCCAAGATCGGCCAAAAGAGGAGGCAGTCCATCAGCCCGAATACAAGATACAGGCAGTCCATCAGCCCGAACACAAGACACTGCACTAGGCAGTCCATCAGCCCAAACCCAAACACTGCACAAGGCAGTCCCTCAGTCACACACCCAAGACACTGTACTAGGCAGTCCATCAGCCCGAACACCCAAGACACTGCACAAGGCAGTCCATCAGCCCAAACACAAGACACTGCACTACCCAGTCCACCGGCTCCAAGGCCAAGCAACTAGATCCGCGAGTTAAGTCATTGTAAACAAACCAGAATTAAGAACAACGCAAAGAACACCAACAAAAACAACCAACCACCGGCTCACAGGCCAAGTAACAAGATCCGCGAGTAAACCACCGTAAAAAACCCACCAAGAATTAAGTAATAAAAATAATAAACACCAGCAAAACCAAAAACCACGATTTTCTTGAAGTATTTTTGTCAGCAACAAAACGCTCCTCCTGCGTCCTACCTCTCTTTCGGCCGCTCCGAACCTAAAAGTCACCTGCGATCTACAAATTGTCTTGTAGTGGACCCTGGACAGGCTGAATGCTTACCTCAGCCTGAAATAGGACCTCACAGTTTGAAATTAATTTAATTAAATTTTTTGCGTCTTTTATAGAATACGCGCCAGTCATTAGGTCATCCATGTAGAAATCATTCATAATTATTTCACTAATTTTTTTGTTCTGGCATTTGTCCGCTATATCCACTAGAACTCTGGTGGCCAAATATGGAGCAGATGCAGTACCATAAGTGACGGTTGTCAATTTATAATTTTTAATTTTTTCCACCGGAGAATTTCTCCATAAAATGTATTGATATTTTTGATCTTTTTCAATTATTTTTATCTGACTGTACATTTTTTCGATGTCCGCAGATACAACATATTCCCATTTTCTCCACTTAATAATGATATCAAAAATATCTTTTTGAACTCGTGGACCAATCCACATTATATCATTTAAGCTTTTATTATTAGTAGTTTTGGCTGAAGCGTCAAAAACTCCTAGCTTGGTCGTTAGGCTTGAATCTCTAATAACTGCCTGATGTGGTAAGAAATATTTACCTTCATTATTTACTTCGACCATATGTCCTAAATCCATATATTCATTCATGAATTTAGTATAGTCCACCTTAAGTTTTTGATTCCTTTCTAACTTTTTCTCCAAACTCATAAAACGAGCTATTGCTTGTTTCCTTGAATCTCCTAAGGTGACATCTTCTTTAAATGGAATTGACACAATGTATCGCCCATCTGAATCTTTCTTTGTTGTTCTTATGAAGTTGTTTTCACATAATTCAGATTCGATATCATTTTTGTCTTCTTCCTCCATTTCCCAATGTCGATCCATATCTTTTAATTCGATAGTGGTTGCAACAATTGCCTCTTTTCCTTTCGACTTTTTACACCCAGAGACAATCCACCCGAAATCCGTTTTTTGACCCAAGAGCCCATTGATTTTAACAATTCCATTCTGTAGAATATGAGCGTATAAATCTGCCCCAATTATAAGGTCAACACGGCCAGGTTTATTAAAATCGGGGTCAGCTAAATTATACTTTTCCCATTTCGATTTGTCAACATTCACGGTGTTGACTGGAAGAGCCTTCATTAACTTTGGCAATATTATGGCTTCAACCTTTAAAATTTTTTGTAAATCTTCACTTTTAATTTGAAGATTTACTTTGTGCTTCGATATGCACTTCCCCGTGGACGATACGCCACTGATCTCTGTTTGAGATCGAATTTTTTTTAATTTCAGAATCTGCGCAGATTCTTCTGAAATAATTGTACTTTGTGACCCACTGTCAATCAAAGCCCTCAATGTTTCAAATTCTCCATTAGAAGATTTTATTTGAACACGCGCTGTAGCTAACAACGCTTGTTCCGACGTCATGCAAGTGTTAACTTTTTCACTTTTTTGATTGTTTACATAATTAATATGTAGCATGCTATGGTGATTTCTTTTGCACAGCGAACATGATGTTTCGCTAGTGCATTTTTTACTATGTGTGTGTTTTAGGCATTTAAAACACAGAAACGCTTTTTTAACTTTATCCATTCTTTCAGATGGATTTAAAGCCTTAAATTTGTGACATTGAAATATTGTGTGTCCCATACCTTTGCAAATAGGACAACTATTAGCAGACAACTCTTTTATGTTGTTGCTAAATATTTTTTTTGCAGGTTTTTCCTCCTGAATCGAGCTTATCGAATTTAATCGTTGCTCGCAAAAATCCATGACGTCGGATAATTTTTGAATTTCCTTGTTTTTCTTAACATGGCTCTCATATAATTGCAGAGCCTCTTTATTTAATTTTCTGATAACGCTAGTCAACACGATTTTTCCTCAAGGAACAAAACGAACTTTTTCTTAAAGATTTGGGGCTTAGAAATGGTTTGATGATATTTTTTTTTTTCTATGGCAGAACTTTTTTTTGAAAAATTTTTGAAAACTGGTATTTTTTTTTAAAGCTTTTTTCAGAGGTAGCGATAGTTTTTTCACATAGTTCTAGTATCTTACGTCTGGTTGTAAAGAACTTTGCTATTTTGAAAAGATAATTAAAACAGCTAGAAGTTAAGCCCAAACACATTGTGATTACAGCTTACCGTCTGGGAAATATAAAGCATTGAAATGCAAAAATGATGATTTTTGTGCGGTATTTTTTACTAAATTTTGACTTTAAAAATTAAGGAAAAGTCGAAAAAAAGGTTATATCTGTGTCCTCTATTTTTTTGTGTATAGGTGCATTAATTTGGCGTCGTTCAAGGTATCGCTCATTAAAATCTATGGAGAGACTTTGAAGCTAAAATTCGTTAACTAAACCTAAAAAATGAAAAAAATGAACAAAAAATACCTTTTCGATGGTTGCGGGCCCAACTGCCCATTGGGAATTGGGATCGCGATCAGGTACCAAATGTACAACCCTTTTTCGTTTGCTTTGTTCCCAATTGGCAGTTGGGCCCGCAACCATCGAAAAGGTATTTTTTGTTCATTGTTCGCCAAATTAATGCACCTATACACAAAAAAATAGAGGACACAGGATATAATTTTTTTTCGACTTTTCCTGAGTTTTTAAAGTCAAAATTTAGTAAAAAATACCGCACAAAAATCATCATTTTTGCATTTCAATGCTTTATATTTCCCAGACGGTAAGCTGTAATCACAATGTGTTTGAGCTTAACTTTTAGCTGTTTTAATTATCTTTTCAAAATAGCAAAGTTCTTTACAACCAAACGTAAGATACTAGAACTATGTGAAAAAAACAAGCGCTACCTCTGAAAAAAGCTTAAAAAAAAATACCAGACTTCAAAAATTCTTCAAAAAAAAGTTCTGCCATAGAAAAAAAACCATAATTCTTTAAAAAAATTTAAATCCCCATATCTATCAGAAAAAGTCGGTTTGCATCCTTGAGGAAAAAAAAAGTTCGATTTTGTCGAGTAGTGTAATTATATGTGCAAAGATTACATCAACCTCATCAGATAATTGTGCCTTTAATTTTATCATGTGAATTGACTCATTTATAGTGTCAATAAACATTCTTAACTGCCTAACTGAGTCCAAACTTAAATTTTGTAGCTCAAGAAGGCGGTTCAATTGATCGGAAAATATTTTCCTTTTATTTTCATACCGCTTGGTTAACAATTCCCAAGTGGTCACATAATTTTCCCCTGAACCTAACAATAAGTGAGAAACTACATTTCTCGCTTCTCCCTTAAGTGAAATCTTAAGGTAATTAAATTTTAAGGTAGGACTTAGATCCTCTCTTAAATGAATAAGTTCGGTAAATAACTCATAAAACAGGTCCCAGTCTTTGGAGTCCCCAAAGAATGTGGGTACCTTAATTTTTGGAAGTGTTGGCAAATCATCAATTTTTTGATTTGTAACTTCTCCCATTTTTGGCACATTAACCTTAAGTTTTTTCTTCATGATTTTAGTTACAGTTAACACGTCAAATTCTAATTCATTTAAGACGTCATCATACATATCAATAGATTCAATCATTTCTTCTTCTTTTATACCAACTACCTTTCTCCAATAAAACATTAACTTTTCTATCCTGAATTCCAAATTTTCCTTTTTTCCGTCATCTATAGCATTAAAAGTTTCATCTAAATACCTTTTTAACTGCTCTATTGATTTTGAAAGTTTGCTAACAGTTTTCGTACCATCCATATCGGAACCAGAAATCTTTTGCTTCTGCTCAGAACATGACGCTTTCTGTTCTTGTTCCATATCGACACTTTCACTCATCTGATTCTGACTATCCACTGTACTTTGTATTCTTTCTATTATACCCATCATAGCTGCATAGTGGTTTTTCTTAAAATAGTCGTGATCGACTACACCAATTTTTAAGAGCATATCGTTGTTATTCATACATTCTGCTGTCAACAATTTAACATACTTAACCTGCTCACTACTTAAAGTTTCAACTTCTTCTAATACCCTTATCATGGAAGTTATTTCTACCTGCCTTTTTATTAAGGCTATTGTCTCTTTGGACATCATGATGTTTTCTTTTTTTTTTTAATGTTAAGTATAAATATGTCAAAAATTTAAATGTTAACTAAAATTTATTTTACTTTATATATGTATATATATTTTTTTTAATCTTAAATGAAACTTAGCTGAAGAATCTGAGGTTTTGAGTCGGAAGTCGAATGCTGACTGCAGTTTGTAATCGATGGGGCTGCAGTTTGTAGTTGTTGGTGTAGTTTCTGTGGCTGCAGATTGAAGTCGTCCTGGGGCTGCAGATCTTAGTTTTTTTTTTTCGGTGTTGCAGATGGTGTAGTTGCGGCTGCAATTTATTGTTACACTGTTTTCTTTTCTTTTTAACTTTGTTATTTTGGTGTTGATTGATTTCTTTTCTGTCACTGATGATTTTATTTTTGTAGACGAATGATGATGATTTTTTTTTTAATCTTTTGTTGACGGGGTTCTCTGTAACTTCACTTTTATTTTAATTGCCGATTTCTCGACCACAATGTCACAATTTTTATACGATGTTTCGGCCTCGAATACGCCACTTGAACAATATTTGCACGGTAGCAAAATTATATTGTTCAGTCGCATATTTATGCAGTAATTAATATTACATAATATACACTTATCTAATAAGTCAGCTCGACCCATGTAACGGGAGACATAATAACAAACGACAAAGCATTGTAGCTGAGTCAACAATAACCGCTTCTGCAGCAATTTCTGCCAACCATGCGATCGCTCGTCAGAGGGCAAAAACACTGGTGCAATTGCTGACTATCACAATTGCCCAATAACACAATATCATATTAAATCCAAATTAATTCAATATTAATTCCAATTCCCTTTTACCATATTCTTACTAGACTCAGCACTTTCTGTACCTTTTGTTACCTATAAATAGAAATTAAGTTTGTTGAATAAAATTAGTATCAGAAACAGTACCATCACTGCCTGTTCACTCATTCTCTACAACTGCAATCAACAGAGGCTGTCGCCGTGTCTTCAGACCCTGATTTGCTCGACGTAGGAAACCCTCTCCGCAGTTCAACACAAACTGGCAACAAGCCACATACTTACGGTAGAATCTCCTACCAATAAGTAGAACAAATTGGCAGATCTGTCACTTTCAGATCATCAGCCAACAAGATCAACGATTAATAATATCAAGATCACAAGTGCGTTTCACCAGTGCAAAACCAGCCACATCAAACAATAATGACGTGCAGCTTCCACGCATTAACATTCCCAAGTTTGATGGGGACATACTGAAATGGTCCCAGTTCTATGACCTGTTTTCATGTATGATACATGAAACAAACATGCCCACAGTTCGGAAGATGTGGTATCTGAAAACAACCGTAACTGGAGAGGCAGAAAGATTGATCCGACATATCGATCTAAAGGAAGAAAATTATTTGAGCGCCTGGGAAATTCTGATTGATACATACAACAATCCCAGAGACGTCGCTAGCACGGTATTGAACCGCTTCCTAAATTATAACACAGTTAATGACGACTCCAAGTCATTAAAAGAGTTGTACGTTACAACTATCGAATCCCTGGCATCACTAAAGGGATTGGGCATCAATATATCCACATGGGATCCAATATTGATTGCCGTCATCAAAAATAAGCTGGATGTCACTAACAGAGCCTTGTACGAGCAATCATTGGGAAGCTCAAAGGAAATACAGGCCTTGGACACAATGCTTCAGTTCCTAGAACAAAGAGTTCGATTTCTAGGAACAGGCAAAAAGACACATGTCAAGGAAAGAGCCAAAAGGCACAACACTGGAAAATCGAAGACGCCTCTCTGCTCATTCTGCAAGAAGGCAAGCCATTGGCTCTACGGATGCGATGAGTTTCGCTCCAAATCACCATCAGAACGACTAAATTGGGTACAAAGCAGAAATTGTGTGTCAACTGTTTTAAAACAAGCCACAAAACAAATGCATGCCCAGGTCGGACATGTTTCAAGTGCGACAAAAAACACAATACACTGCTGCACTCGGACATACCATCGGGCGTAAGTACAGAACCAAGAGCACCGACGGTTGGCGCAGCAAGTAACAATAATTACAACCTGTTAGCTACAGCAAAAGTAGCAGTAGAAGCAAACAATGTACAGAGAGCCAATTTCAGAGCCTTGCTGCATTCAGGATCACAGATCAACCTGATCTCTGAACGAATGGCATCAATGTTGTCAGTAAAACTTAATGATACAACATCGAAGGAATTGGAGGTCAGTCAAAGACCAGCAGAGCACGAGTAAATGTTCTAATAAAATCACTTCACGGCGGATTTACGCAAAGAATTGAAGCATTCGTACTACCTCAGATAATTGCTGATCAACCAGCGCAGGCACTCGATGAAATGAACTTGAACATACCAAACTATTGCCCATTGGCAGATCCGGATTTCTATAAACCGGGAAAGGTCGACATGCTCATCGGAGCAGAACACTATTATTCACTACTAATCCCAGATCAAAAACAGCCAAATTCAGGAGGCCCGTTGCTGCAAAATACAAAATTGGGTTGGATTGTGGCAGGAAAATCATCCATTTGTGCAATTGAACTCAACGAGCTAATGGAAAACTTCTGGACTCTGGAGAACTTAGAGACGGAAGAAAAACCACGCACGCCAATCGAAGCACATTGCGAAGCTCACTTTATAGAGAACTTACAAACAGCATCGGATGGCAGGTTGATAGTAAAACTCCCTTTTTCCGAACACTCTTCAGCCCTGGGGGGGTCTTTGGAAACTGCAACGAAACGATTCCTGGCATTAGAGCGACGGATTTCACCAGAAACCTGGAAAGGCTATGAGGAATTCATGAATAAATATGAAGGACTTGGACACATGAAGATGGTCCCAGCAACACAAGTGCCGGAGAGACACTACTTCATACCACACCACTGTGTACTCAAACCTGAGAGCACCAGCACAAAGTTAAGGGTCGTTTTTGATGCATCATGCAAATCAACAAGCGGATAGTCTCTAAACGACATTCTGCATGCCGGACCCACAGCTCAGAGTGAACTTATTCCCATTCTACTACGTTTTCGTATACATAAGTACGTATTCACAGCGGACATCGAGAAAATGTACCGACAAGTGTGGCTAAATCCCGAGGATCAATTTCATCAGATGATAGTCTGGAGAAACAATCCATCTGAAGATATCAGGTACTATCGCTTAAAAACAGTCACATATGGGACCACATCTGCTCCATTCCTGGCAACGAAATGTCTGGATCATTTGGCAACTCGGAGCCAAAACTGATCCGATCTGGATCTGCTGCATTGAAGAACGATTTCTATGTGGACGACTGACTTACTGGCGCGGATACCATTCAGGAAGCGATACAAGTTCAACAAGAACTTAATAAAATATTGCTACCGTTCGGCCTTAAACTTCGCAAATGGTGCTCCAACAACGACCAGCTCTTGCAAGGAATCCCCAAAGAGGACGTTGTAAACGACGTCAAACTAGGTGAAACATAAGAGCAATACAGCGTGAAAACGCTGGGTCTCATTTGGATGCCAAAACAAGACCAATTGCGAGGACGAACCACAAAAAGCCAAGCAACACGCATCACCAAAAGGGTCGTGTGCTCAGAATTGGCCCAAATCTTTGACCCACTGGGTCTTTTGCCCCAGTGATAGTCAGGGCAAAAATATTTATGCAACAGCTGTGGGATGAACTGCCATTACAACTCCAAAACGCTTCTGCTACAAAACTAATAGAGCACCTACAACGACACTTTGCGCAGGAGAACTAAGGCGTGCTCGCACTATGATCCTACGAACGATTCAACAAGTTGAGCTCACAGCGGATTTAAAACAATTAAAACGCTATAAAACAGTGGATAAAAAGAGTTCGATCATTTCGTTATCTCCCTTACTAGGAGATGATCAGCTCATCCGAGTTGGCGGAAGACTCGAAGAAGCTCAAATTCCGTTCAACGCAAAACATCCAATCCTGCTACCGTACAACGACCCAATAGTCAAAATGATTATGCGAGAGCTTCATGAGGAAAATCTGCATTGCGGTGCCCAAGCATTAAGGGCAATCGCAAGACAACAATATTGGATTCTCAACGACAAGACGATGGCTAGAAGCATCATACATAGCTGTATTAGATGCACCAGAGCCAGACCAAAGCTGATGCACCAGATCATGGGCAATCTTCCAGCACAAAGAGTCACGCAAGCACGCCCATTCCTTAATGCAGGCGTTGACTACTGTGGACCAATTATGATCCACCATAAAATCCCAGGAAAACGGCCAGATAAGGCATACATTGCCGTATTCTGCTGCTTCTCCACAAAGGCTGTACATCTGGAGTTAGTAAGTGACTTAACCACAGATGCATTCTTGGCAGCACTCCGGCGATTCCTTAGCAGACGCGGGAAGTGTCAGACTATTCATTGCGACAACGCAACAAATTTCGTCGGCGCAAATAACAAGCTAAAGGAATTGAAAGAAGCAATGTTTAGCGAAAAGGCACATGCTCTGATCACAAATCATTGCAACAAAAAACAAGTGGATTTTAAATTCATTCCTCCTCGGGCACCATCGTTTGGTGGCCTCTGGGAAGCTGCAGTAAAGTCAGCGAAAAGGTTGCTAATTACAACCACAGAAACAGCATCCTTGACGTTTGAGGAGCTGAACACAGTCATAATCGAAACTGAAGCAATTCTCAACTCCCGACCCAAAACTCCAATGTCAAATGATCCAGCGGATAAAAGTGCGCTTACTCCAGGGCATTTCCTGATCGGTGAACCGCAGCACCTGACGTCAACACTGATCATCAAGAGAAAACTCTGGTTAAGCGCTGGGAATTGGTTTCACGCTTAAAACATGCATTTTGGAAACAATGGTCTACGGAATACCTCCACGAACTACAAACTCGGCATAAATGGAAAACCACCGCTCCAAACGTGACCGAAGGATTATTAGTTTTGGTGAAGGAAGACAACCTTCCATTAATGACGTGGCCAATGGGTCGCATCATCAAAACTTATCCTGGGCAAGACAACCATGTACGAGTAGTTGATGTCAAAAATCGTCCGGTGTATACAAACGCCTCATCAGTCGTCTCGCCCCAGTATTCTCAAAGGAGGTAGCAACAAAACGCTCCAAAAATGCTATTCAAGACATTGCGGAAACAGAGGAGCCACCAACACAGCGAAAAAGGTTATCATTACCTACACTAACATCCACATTGTTAGTGTTACTTCTCATGCTGCCATTAGCATTTTCACAATCAATAAATGTGACGCAATTTGCAAACAAGCCTGGAATATCCTATGAGAAACTTGGAGCCTCAAGAATGACAACTGCCGAATGGACCATGATTATATACTACGACTTAGATCCATATTGGAAGGATATGCAAGTCATGTCAGCCGGAATGTCCGAACTAAGACACATGTGCCCTGAACTAAAAAATGTTCCAGCGTGCAACTCCATATTTCAACACTTTCAACATTTGTACAAAGAACTACAAACAGGAAATATGCTAATGAAGGCCTCTCGACAACGCAGATCACCGCTGGATATAGTAGGAAACGTGGCACACCAGCTATTCGGTGTACTTGACTCTACATATGCTGAGAAAATGGCCAAAGTAATCGAAAAGGTACAAACCAACGAAGACTTTCTGCTACATCTACTACGAAATCAAACGTCAATTGTCGACTCCACAATGAACGTGATCAGGAAGGATAAGTCAGCCATGGACAACCGCCTAAAGGTATTGGAACAACAAGTGGCAACCATCAGCCGAGAAAGAGGAACATATCATGGCGATCATCTAATTCAGTCATACCTAGGGCTCACAGCAACACTAAATCTGCTGACAACGAGTCTTCAACGTATGCAGTCTGACATATCTGATGTATTAATCGGCATTCACTATCGGACAATAAGCCCAACGATAGTATCTCCTGAGCAATTAAGAGAGCAACTAGACCAAATCCGGGATCACTTGCCAGCTGATCAAATGCTGCCTGTCACAACACAAAATGTGATACAATTATACAGGCTCATGCGAGCCGAAGGAACACTGACTGCCACTCACGTCACTTTCAAGGTGACACTACCGTTATTTTCAACATTTCAGCTCGAAGTTTTCAGTATCATGCCGATTCCGGTCTGGGACTCAACAAGTTGGAGCTTGTTCAATCTCAAAACGACCATAATCACTGTAAACACTCACCGAGATCAATTCATGGGATTTACTCGACGCTGCTTTAAACTACTCAACGCAGAATACATCTGCTTTGATCATCAAACAGTCTTCAATGTCGACAATCGCTGTGAGTTTCAGTTGTTTAACAATAAAACAGCACCTTTATGTGAAGTGACCCACACGAAGGCGGACATGGTGTGGTCCAAAACTCAGCAAGCAAATAAATGGATTTTTGCAACACACTCTACAGTAATTATGCAGTAATTAATATTACATAATATACACTTATCTAATAAGTCAGCTCGACCCATGTAACGGGAGACATAATAACAAACGACAAAGCATTGTAGCTGAGTCAACAATAACCGCTTCTGCAGCAATTTCTGCCAACGATGCGATCGCTCGTTAGAGGGCAAAAACACTGGTGCAATTGCTGACTATCACAATTGCCCAATAACACAATATCATATTAAATCCAAATTAATTCAATATTAATTCCAATTCCCTTTTACCATATTCTTACTAGACTCAGCACTTTCTGTACCTTTTGTTACCTATAAATAGAAATTAAGTTTGTTGAATAAAACCAGTATCAGAAACAGAAACCATCACTGCCTGTTCACTCATTCTCTACAACTGCAATCAACAGAGGCTGTCGCCGTGTCTTCAGACCCTCATTTGCTCGACGTAGGAAGCCCTCTCCGCAGTCCAACTGGTTCAAGTTCTAGTTGCGACGACAAATTTGTAGACGGCTTATGTACCGTATGCATACCAAAACACACACACAAACACACACACAAACACACATTAACATATATTATTTTTAAATTTGTCGATTTCTCGATCAAAATTTCACAATTTTTCTGCGATGTTTTGGCCTTGAATACGCCACTTTAACAATATTTGCACGGTGGCAAAATTATTATTTAACTTTGTCGACTTCTCGACTGTTATTTTGTTACACAAAAACATAAAAGAATCTTGTATATCTTTTTGCTTTTTTTTTATACTCTGTACCTTACCAACAAGGGGGGATACAAGAGTTACTTATTTGGCAACCTGTAGCTGTAAGCACTTGTACTTGACAGAATCTTTAAGGTGCTGGTTTATTCTCTGAGTTGCGTTACCATAAAGGGTGCAACTGCAAAGATGTCGAAGGACCAAAATGTAAATGCCTTAACCAAAGCAAGATGAAAAGACATCTACATTTGTTGAGTTCAATATTAAAACTGGATCTTTATTAAAATTGTATGAGATTAGGTAGCTCTACTGTGAAGCAAAACTAGGCTTAGGTATAGTGCCAACGCAGTGGTATGTGTTTGTGTGTGAGCACACTGGAGCTCTGGTAACACAATAAGATAACACATGTGTGTACAATTGGTGTGACATCGGCGACCAACGCATCGCAGACATCTGTCAGCGTGGGACCTTTTTAAGAGATTTCTCGGCTGTGCACTTAAGAACTAGACAATTTATGAGTTTGTGTCTAAATATCAATTTACATTGGTGTACAAGTGCGGTCGTTAAATTGGTTATTATAACCCTTCATGTTTTAGAGCATTTTAAACAATGATAAAAACTGTTTAGATTTCAAATTAAAAACAGGAGATCAGGTTTTATTGAAAAATGAAACAGGTCATAAGTTAGATTTTAAATATACTGGACCATATAAGGTAGATAGTATAGGAGAAAATGATAATATAACAATTTCAAATATAAAAGACAAAAAAACAAAAAGTACATAAGGATAGATTAAAACTTTTCATTTCATAATAATTTCATTTTATCCTGTCATGGCCATGATTTAGGTAGGCATACGTAAAATAACCATGACTAAAGTAAGCACACGTATATAACTATGATACATAGTTCATCGGAAATAAAATAAAAAAACAAAACAAAAAATATTTTTTTATACATAAACATACATGTTAGTTCACAAAATTCAAATATTGTTTTAAATAACTTCATATATTACGTTATTTTTTTAAAAAGGAAGGTGTAGTGAACTCATGCATGTACATATGTAACACTCTGTTATATATATAAATACATATATAAGCGCGTACATATGAGCAGTGACATAAACAAATTATGTTTATGTTACACATTCCTTTTGCACAGCAATGATCTAAGACTTGAACGCAGATCGGTCAGATACCAAAACTGCTGAGCAGGATTTACCCGAACTCAGGCAGAACCCAAACGCCCTAACACTGAGACGATGGGTCTCTCTCTCAAAAGCTCCTTAACGCTGATCTTGCATTTCCATTAGACTCAGGCAGAGACCACGCGCACTAATACTTATGCGGTGGTACTCTTTTCATATAATGCATGGGAGAACTCTCGCTCTCGCTCTCGTGTTCTGAGCCCCGGCCTTCGCGGTGGTCAGATCCAACGGCGCAGACTGTGTTGGGTCGGAGTTGCTGCCGTCCCTCAGGAGCGGGTCTTGTGGAGCCAGTCACAGGCCGTACTCGGGCGGAGATGTTTCCTCGTCGCTGATGTCCGAGTACTGCGTTGTGGGTCTTTCGGCCTCCAGTTGCTTGTTTAGGGCTGCCACGTCATATAGTAGGGGGGCCCGATGGTTGGCCTAGCCGAACCGTCCGTCATAGAGAGCTTCCTCCTCACTCTCGGTGCTCCCTTCCACCGGGTCGTGCTTCCACCGCTGGACTGCGACACAGGCGTCTCCCTCCGTGAAGCCTTCGTCCGCGTCACACTCGACCCGGGGCGTGAGGGGTATCCGCGAGACTCCCGTTGGACTCGTCAGGTGTTGTGGTGTGGACGGGGCATCCATGACGGCGGTTCCTGGTACCCAGGTCATGTCGGTGTCGTCGTCTACCAGTACTCGTGGCGTCATGGGCCTGTCCAGGGTGTCTCCTTCGGAGGAGCCGTCCTCGGATTGGGTATGCGGCGGACGTGGTGCTGCCAGTGACGAAGCGCTGTTAGGATGTCCCGGGTTATCATCCTGTGTTTCTAGGATCGGCTCGTCGGCCGCCCCTTCTGCATTCATGGTCGTATACCTATGGGGAGGAATCTGGGGTTTTAGAACCTGTCTGACTTAATTAATGTTCCCTGCCCTGCCTGACGGTGCGATTTACATTGTACGAATTTTGTTTAAAACTAATCCCATAAGGGGTTATATCTATCTTACTGCGTCGATGTTTGCGGTTGCCCCTGCCGGGACGAGGACATTATGACAGCGCACTGCCATAAGTGGCCCTCATGAACCCGCGTTACGCTGCTGCTCTTCGCCAGGGTCTTCCTCGTCGGTGTTGTCCTTGTCGTCGTCACTGTTGTCGTGGAAAGCCTTGAGGTCGGCCAGTTGCGGCGAAGTTGTCTGCTGCCTTAGACAGGTGGTGTTGGCGCAATAGGACCAAAGATCCTATCGTGGGTCGCCACTCGCGTCGACGGAGATTGTACGTTTTCTTCTGCTCGTGGGAGGCCCGTTGCGTGTTCTGGCGTACCACTTTGAAGATGTCCTTAAGTCGGTCGACTTTCTCGTGTGGTCCTTCGCTGGTTTCCCCTAACCCTGGGGTGGTTTCCTCGTAGAGAGCCCCGGGTAATCTTGGCTCTCGGCCGAGTACGATGAGCGCAGGGGTGAATCCTGTTGTGTCGGAGACGCTGCTGTTGATGGCCAGGCTGAGTTCAGGGAGGAGGTCGTCCCATGTCCGCTGGTCCCCGTCGATGTATTGGGCGATCATGGTCTTGATTGTCCTATTGGCCCGCTTGGTTGGGTTTTGCTGAGGTGTGTATGGAGCCGTATGCTCCAATTCCATGCCGGCGAGTTTACAGAAATCCCTGAAGGAGCGGCTGGTGAATTGTGTCCCGTTGTCGCAGACGAACCTTCCGGGGACTCCGAAGCGACTCAGGATTCGTTCCCGAAACGCCTTTTCCAGCTGTGCCGTGGTGGCTTTGCGCAGGGGCACCAGTTCCACCCATTTGCTGAACGCGTCGAAGAATACTAGCAACATCGTGTTACCGTGCTTCGAACGGGGAAGTGGGCCGACGAAGTCCGCGCATAAGATATCCAGGGGTCCCTGGGCCTGTCGGGTATGCATATGCCCGGCTGGTTTTTGTTGGCTCACCTTGAATTGCTGGCAGCTGGCACATCTTTGCACATATCGGGCTACATCTCGATAGAGTCCAGGCCAGTAATACCGTTGGGTCACTCGGTTCGCCGTCTTCCGAATTCCCAGGTGTCCTGCTGTCGGGAGGTCGTGGCACTCCTCTAACACGCGTCGGCGGTGATCCTTGGCGACGCATAGCTTCCACTGAATCGCGTGCTCCTCGATTGATCGGTTGCTCGCTTCTTTGTACAGTTGGTTATTTTCCATGATGAATTCGGGGTGCTTTTCGGGCTGTTCCTGGATCCGTTTGTATAGTCTTTGCAGCCAGGGGAAGGTGTTTCTTTCCTCTTCCGTGCGCTGCAAAGTTTCCAAGGGCTGTCTCGAGACTGCATCGGCCACGATGTTCTGACTTCCACAACGGTAGTGTATGTCAAACCGGTATTGTTGGAGCTCCAGTGCCCAGCGAGCGATCCTACCAGTCGGGTTGTCGATCGAGTTCAACCATTTCAGCGCGAGATGGTCCGTGATCACGTCAAAATGGTAGCCTTCCAAAAAGCACCGTAGCTTCCGAATTGCCCAAACGATATCGAGACACTCTTTTTCGGTGGCCGAGTAGTTCTCTTCGGCCTTGAGTAGTCGGCGGCTGGCGTAGGCGATGACACGTTCCTCTCCTGCTATTTGCTGCGTCAGCACGGCTCCGAGGCCGTATGCACTGGCGTCCGTTTGGAGTACGAACCTCTCGGTGAAATCAGGGCACGACAAAACTGGAGCCTGAGCTAATTTCTTCTTGAGTGCTTCGAACGCCTGTTACTGGTCCTCTGTCCAGGCCCACTTTTGGTTCTTCTTGAGGAGGCTCGTCATCGGCTGGACCACCGTAGCGAAGTTGGGGACAAAGCGGCGGTACCACGATGCCATCCCGATGCAACGTCGTAGGTCCTTTAGGTTGCTGGGTGGTACCAGTTTCCTGACGGCGATGACCTTGTCTGGATCCGTGTGTATTCCTTGCTCACTGATGACGTGTCCGAGGTAGATCAGGCTTTTCCTAAAGAAACTGCACTTGTTTCTATTCAGCCGTAGGTTGGCTTCTCGCAATCTCCTGAAGACTTCTCGAAGGTTCTCGACGTGTTCCTCTAGCGTGGCTCCGATGATGATCATGTCGTCCAAATACGCAAAAGCATATGGCTCCATGGCGGGTCCAATGACGCTATCTAGCGCTCGTTGAAAAGTCGCCGGCGCTGAGTGCAGGTCGAAAGGCATGACTTTCCAATCGAAGAGTCCTCTGCCCGGGACGGTGAACGCTGTCGCCTCTTGCTATCCTTGGCCGCTGGGATTTGCCAATACCCATTCTTGAGATCCAGTGTTGATATGTAGCGGGCATTACGGAGTCTCTCGAGAATGTGATTGATCCGGGGGAGCGGATAGGCGTCGGGCACAGATCGCGCATTCAGTTGCCGATAATCCACGCACATCCGCATCTCTCCTGTCTTCTTCCCCACTAACACAATCGGCGCGCTGTGTGGGCTCTTGGATGGCTCGATTCGTCCGTCTTGTAACAGCTCGGTTACCTGGGCATCGATGATTCTTTGCATGGCAGGGTTTGTCGGGAAGTAACTTTGCTTCACAGGTTTGTCATCCCTCATGGTGATGGTGTGCTCTGCGATGTGGGAGATTCCGCTTAGTCCCTCAAATTTGGCCAATTCTTCTTCCAGAAATTTGGCTGCCTAGGGCGTGGGAAGTGGTTCCGGGTCTTGGGCTGGTTGCCCAGGAGTGAGGTCCTCCAATTCCATGGCGGCCGAAAATACCGCTCTGTCGTAGTCCTTGTCAGCTGTACGAAACGGGTTCCGTTCTCGAGCTGTTCTAGAGTCGGCCCGTGGTTCCAGCTGGTAGTCCGTCGTCCTTTTCTGGCTGGAGTCGTCCCGTGGTGTCGGGGTGCTGCATTCACTTATTGGGTTGCTTGGTCTGATGACCCCTCGCTTGTTAGTCGCGGCTCGATGTAATTTCAGACATGGGGCCGCGTTCTTTCGTTCCTGGTGAGTCGTAGCTGTTGTTCCCGTTGTACTTGAAGGCGACTCTCGGTTCGTCTGACTGGCCCTGGATTGGTCTAGCGGAGCCACAGCCATCTGGGCCGAAGTCACTTGGTCCTGGCGATGCTTTGAAGGTGACTCTCGGTTCGTCTGACTGGCCCTGGATTGGTCCAGCGGAGCCACAGCCATCTGGGCCGAAGTCCCTTGGTCCTGGCGATGCTTTGAAGGCGACCCTCGGTTCGTCTGGCTGGCCCTGGATTTGTCCAGCGGAGCCACAGCCATCTGGGCCGAAGTCACTTGGTCCTGGTGATGCTTTGAAGGCGTGCTACGAATGAGGGAACTGGCCATGGTTGGACCCATCGGTGTCGCAGCTTTCCTTGTCGTAATCGGGCTTGGGTCCGGTTTGGGTGTCGAATCTGTTGTCCTGCTTTGGTTGTCGTGTCCTGCTTGGCTATGGCTGTTTATTTGGTTGGTGCCCAGTGTTGTGGGCAAGGGCGTTTGAGTGGTGGTCAGGCCGTCGTTCATGACTATTGGGTCGGCAAACGTCACCGTTCTTGGACCCAGTGTAGAAACAGTATTAATTAATTGTAATTCTTTGAAAGAAAACATCCGTTCTCTTTCGTTTGCTTTATTCGAATCTGCACATGAAATATATCTTAGAATCTACTTGGCTAAAGCCAGCGTAGCTGCGCTGCCAGGAACGCCGGCAGCGGAGCGTCGGCAGCGGAGCGGCCGCATTTATGTATTTAATGTTTATGCATGTATATATGTGTGTATATGCCCAGCGCTGCTGACAGCGAGGGCGCGAGGGAAGTTGTATATGTATGTGTGTATGCATGTGCCATCAAGTCATGGGAATATGTTGACGCTGCACTTATGTCGCTCGAGACATTCTTGGGCGATCGTAATACGATAGCTCAAGTTGTGTCTGGGAGTTTTAATTACATAAACACTGCAACAAAGGGTTACAGTGTGTTCCCCTTAAGAACACTTGGTACAGTGGGTATTGAATATGTGCATACTACACTAGTGACGCCGTGATTTCTGGTGTGTTCTCCGGAGGGTGTTGGCGCCGCTTGAGTTGCAGATACGCTCGTCCACAGTGGATCCTTGCACGGATACCACACAGAAAGTCAAGCCCCAGAATGATGTCATCTAGTACTGTGGGTAACACTAAGAGAGATACCTGTGTTTCCTGCTGGTCGAGGCGCACCGTCGCTGCTACTGCCTGTGTGATCTCCTTCCTTGAGTGGTCGGCTAGGCTGATCCTGGTTCTCACTGCTCGTTGGTTTTCTGCCGTTCCTATCTCGTCCGCTATCCGCCGGCTAATGAAAGACCGGGTGGCCCCTGTGTCGAGTGTGGCTGAGCAAGCCCTTCCATTGATGGTCACCAGAGCCACGATCCTCCCTCCTGCCATGCTTAGTGGGTGGATGTCCCCGGATCTTGGGTGTGCGTCTCCACCCGTGTCCCAGTGGGGCGGAGACCCGACTCGTTTCCCGACGTAAGGAGGGAGTGTGAAGGAGCAGACTCCTACACAACGACAGGGCAGAGGAACTTGGAGCCAGCACCGGCAAACGAAACTGCCAAGATTTTTGATTTTTTCTGTTATTATTTCGTATATTCTTTTTTTTCATATTATTCATTACCCACTATTTCTTTCCTAGCATAAGTATCATTATCTATTATTAACCGAAATATATAATAAGTAAACTAAACTAAACGTTGGTTAGTGGGACCGATGACCTCTGGGGAGCAGTCAGGTACCATCACTAAAAACCAAGAACCAGCACCCAGAACCAGGAACCAGCAGTAGGAACCAAGAACCAGTACCAAGAACCGAGAACCAGCACCAAGAACACGAAAGAGAAACACCGAGCGAACGAAAAGGGAGGATACGCTTAAGAGAGCGATAGGCGGGCCTAAGCAAAGACAACGGAGCTGGCCGTCGGGAGAAGAGAGCCCTAGCCAAGCATAGCTGGCACGCGGCAGCAAAGATGAGCGAAAGAGCGCTTGGCAGGACTAGCACGCGTCAGAAATATGAGCGGCAGAGCCAACGACGCAATTCTAGCGCAAAGCCGAAAACCACCCCAAGCCAGCCCACAGCAGCCGAGAGAGGAGCAGCGCCGCAACGCAAGAGATAATCGACGATCGGCTCAGCGTTCGGCAGGTAAGCTACAAAGTGGCCGAGGGCCGGGCAGAATTACCGGCAGAGGCCGGATCAAGCGGCTTGGCACGCGTCAAAAAAGATGCGAGCCGGGAGTCGGAAAATGGTGTCAAAAGCGAGCAGTTCAGTTCCAGAGCAGGGTCCAGACCTAGTGCGATTGCCGTGACCACCACCCCCAGGATTTGTGCCAACGACAACAACACAGGACCCAGCCAACACGGAGGCCACCGAGAATCAGCGGAATAGCACCAAACCAGGCGAAAAGAGGACAGGTAAGCCGGCTCACTTACGTGGGTGTGTAGGCAGAGAAAGAGACGGTGCGATAGGTAGGGACCCAACCACGGATATAACAAAGAATATATATAAAACGCCCTTTGTTATTGTATCGGCTGCCCCAAAACCACTCCATCCCTCTTCCACTATCATTGGGGAGACGGACCATAGCATCGGTATGCGGTCAAGCACGGTGACTGTGGTCCGCCCCTCCCCCTTCTCGTAACCCGTTTCCCGTAGAAAACCTTGCCTTTTTCCCCCCGGAGGACCAGTTGAAAGGTGTGTACGCGGGCAAGCACGGCATCCCCGAAACTGGATTCCCCATTCCCCTCGAGCATTTCCTTCCCGTGACTGGCTGTAAGGGCCCCGTTCCCCGTTAGGATCGGGCCCTGGACAGACTGAGAGGCTGTACCCCGGCCTGAGAAAACATCCTTACAGATGGCGCCCGAGCAGGGACTCTTAGAGAAGAAATTTGCGAAAATAGTGCAAGAAATTATAGGAGCAACCAGCGATAGTGGTATGAGCACCAGTACAGCGTAGATCAGCCACAGAGAATCACCCACCTCCAAAGCCAAGATCACAGACCCAGCCCCTTATACCTCGTGGGACGACGACAGGGACACCATAGAATCATCCAAGAACAAGGAGCCAAGCAACAACAAACGCAAAAAAAAACAAAAAAAAAAAAAACCGCAGGCAGCAGAAATCAGCACCATACATCTTTTTTTCGACCCTCCAACCCATGTACAGCTGAGGCTGGTTTTCTTAGCTCCTCGCAGCCACGCGCCAAGAGAAGTTTGGCAACAACGCAACCACTCGGTCGCAGCATCGCCACGCGCGGATCACGCGACGTGAAAATCGGCAACAGCGCTTCGACGCCCCAGAGGGGCGACAAAACTACACGGCGACGGTAACTACGCAAGAACAATATAAGGCAGCGCCCAAGCCCAGGAAAGGAGAGTGGATTTCTAGCCCTCGATGTGAACAGTGAACAAAATAAAAGCTCTAGCTTCCAACGGAAAAGATACTCTAACAAACAAAAGCCCTGATCATAAATCCTTTAGTGCCAAACCAAACATCCTTCCGCAGGATCAATCACCTAGTATCGCGCCGCGAATCCTGACAAAGGATAAAAAGTCCTTAGTGCCAAACCAAGCATCCTTCCGCAGGATCACCCGCCTTGTACCAACCGTTTGGTAACGCACCGCGTCTCGTGCCAAAGTGCACCGGTCCCTAGTGCGGTGCCCATAGCCCTTGCCAAGGACCACCGATTCCTAGCACTGTGCCGTGCACCCGTGTCCAGAAGGAGTACTTATTCCCCCTCACCAAGCCACCGAGCCCTGCACGCTACGACCTCAAAAGGGAAACATGGGCTCGCGCTGGATATCCTACCGTCGGAAGGACGAGCTACAAGGATTGGCCCAAGAGTTTGGACTCGAGGCTGCCGGAACGGTGGATGAGCTCCGAAGCCGGATCGCCGGGTTTATTTCACGCGGCGGCCACTCGGAGGAAATTCAGGCAAGGATAGCTGAGTTGGACACCCACTGCGGCAATATCCCCAGTCCCAGGGACCCACGAAGCCCCGCAACGTCTCCAGGACCAGAGACGCGAGCAAAGGAGGAAGGAGGCAGGGATAGGAAGCAGCTCTTATTGGTGATCCCTGAACCAGCCAACACGACCCAACAAGCCGGGCCCAAATCTCCAGGTCGCCCCATGACCCTCAGGACACCCCCAGGACAAGGAACGGAGGCCTCCGAGCCACCGCCCACCGACGGAAACCTCCAGCAAGGCCCAATTCTGGAACTGCCACAATGGGTACTCCCCGAGTGGCCCAGCACGAGCCAAGGATTGGGGATCAGTGCCGCTGGACCCCGTGACACGACCGCTGAGCCACAGGCTGGCCAGGGTAACCACCAGCAGCCCAACCGACAGGAGCCACCCCAAATGGCCGTTGCTGAACCAGGCAGTATGCCTCGAAGGCCAGGACCTAGCACCACCGGGCCACGCCCCACCGGGAGTCAGCCATCAATCGTCGACAGCCACTACCAACCTGGTCTGTCTCAGGGACAACGGGTCCCCCACTCAGGAGGCGAGGTCTCGTCTTCCCTGCTGGCAGACAAGCTCAGGAAATGGGGGCTCACGTTCAATGGCCATACGGACCATCTGGCATTCATCGAACGACTAGAGGAGCGGGTCGAGTCGTACGGAGGAAGCCCGGAGCAACTGCCACGAGCCGTATCCGGTCTCTTGACAGGTAAGGCCGAGGGGTGGTTTCGAACCTTTCAGATGCAAGGCCAGAACTGGACAGATTTCCGGAAGGAATTCCTGGAGTTTTTCTTGCCGCCCCGATACTTCCAACGCTTAGAGGACACCATCCGGAGCCGGGAACAGAGGCCCAAGGAGTCCTTCCGGGACTACCTGATCGAGCTGCGACTGATGATGCAGCGGGCTCAGTACACTCGAGAACAAGAATTGGACCGGATTTACGAGAATCTCCGACCAGAGTATCAAATGTATACTCGCAGGCAAGACTTCCACTCGCTGACGGAATTAACTCAGCTCATCTCGGCATATGAGACCGCCAGGGACCACGGTCCATCGCGCACCAGCGTATCTACACCGACGTACCTACAGCGGGCCTCGCACGGAGGCCAAGGGGCAACAAACCAACGGGGTGCTAACCACGAGGCATCCGGAAGGTCAGAGGCCGCCCATCTAGTGAAACGGCAGGATGAGGAGGGATCAGTCGACGTGCGACGGGCCTGCCGGAAGTGCGGAGAAGATGGACATTTTCGTAGCGACTGCAACAATCAACAGAAGCTATTCTGTTGGGAGTGCGGCCGCCGAGGAATCCGGACTATCAATTGCTGCCGAAAGCTCGAGTCGGGAAACGAGCCCCACTGGGACACGGGCGGAGACGCACACCCAAGATCCGAGGACATCCACCCACTAAGCATGGCAGGAGGGAGGATCGTGGCTCTGGTGACCATCAATGGAAGGGCTTGCTCAGCAACACTCGACACAGGGGCCACCCGGTCTTTCATTAGCCGGCGGATAGCGGACGAGATAGGAACGGCAGAAAACCAACGAGCAGTGAGAACCAGGATCAGCCTAGCCGACCACTCAAGGAAGGAGATCACACATTCAGTAGCAGCGACGGTGCGCCTGGACCAGCAGGAAACACAGGTATCTCTCTTAGTGTTACCAACAGTACTGGATGACATCATTCTGGGGCTTGACTTTCTGTGTGGTATCCGTGCAAGGATCCACTGTGGACGAGCGTATCTGCAACTCAAGCGGCGCCAACACCCTCCGGAGAACACACCAGAAATCACGGCGTCACTGGTGTAGTATGCACATATCCAATACCCACTGTACCAAGTGTACTTAAGGGGAACACACTGTAACCCTTTGTTGCAGTGTTTATGTAATTAAAAGTCCCAGACACAACTTGAGCTATCGTATTACGATCGCCCAAGAATGTCTCGAGCGACATAAGTGCAGCGTCAACATATTCCCATGACTTGATGGCACATGCATACAAATTATCTTTTATCTAAGCTAGTCCTAGCTGCGGTCCGGTGCGTAGGCTCCGGCGGCAGCGATCGGCTTCCGGTGGCCCGCTCTGGTAGCGGGGGGAGGTGGCTTGAATTGGTGATGGTCCGAGCTGCGGCTCCGGCGGCAGCGATCGGATTCTTCCGGTCCCGCTCTTGTAGCGGGGGCGGTGGTTGCCGTTTGGCAACTGGGTCTTCTTATGGAGATTACGTTGAGAGGGTGACTGCCCCCCTATTTCGCTGGCCCTTAAGGCTCAACGATATAATCAAGTTAATAAATGTTTTACGACATGTGTCGGAGCAGAAGTGAACGAACCGTTCATTTATTTGTAAAATCTTAAACTAAACTTAACTCCCCAGATCCCCCGCTCGCGAACCATTCATGCAAGAATGGAATTCGCTGACCACCGCACATCCGCCAGAATCAGGCGACGGCCGTTGGCCAATGGAGTGAGGGACGGCCCACAACAGCGTCAGTGCTGTGTCAGCTTTCTGAACTGAGCGCTGCAAGATGTTATGTGTGGGGTGGCGCAAGATGATGAAGTTAAGGGGGCGATAACTTGTAATATGTGTTAACTACTCCCCCCTTGGGTGATCCCTGTCCTCGGGGATGCCAATCTCCTTGATGACATTCTGGAGCCTGAGTGTGGAGGTTCTCCGACTCCAGTAATGGTGTAAAAGCATCAAGCCACAAAGCGCGAAACTGACGGCTACTCCTGCCGCGAACCAGATCTTGGGTGATCCGCCGGATGTCACATCATTCTTTAGCTCTTCTATAACTTGAATGTTGTGTTCGTTCATCCGTCGCAAGAGTGGTAGGCTGAGGACTTCGTCGTGCCCTATTATGGTGAGTAGGGGGGAAGCCGCGGTGCCTGGTACCTTGCTCACGGTTCCGTTGAGATTCACGTATGTGGTGTCGTTTATTGTGGCTTTGCTCTCAAATGTAACGAGATTAGCCCCTCTTGTTGTTACTAGAGGTCCGTTGTCCACGCTGACCCTCGCCGGCCGCCCGTTGATGATGATTATGCCATCGTCCACCAGTGTGACGGGCTCCAGGTGGCTCGGTTGTGTGCGGCATGAGGCTGCGCCTCCGGCGTGTATCTCGCGGGCGCAAGTGCTGTGTGCGGCCTGCTTGCAGAATGTCGCAAAGTTGGTGGCGACGCATTCGGTTACCGCCAGGATCCCCTCTTCGCATTCTGCTACAACATTGTCTTGTAGTTGTAGCACGGTGTTGTTGCGCGCCACGGGAAAAATTAGGATTTTCTTACATCTACTTTTAATCCTTAGGATACTCAACTAAGACATGGATAACAATATTGGATTGAAAAATTTTAATTCTAGATACATCCATAAGACTAACTATGGGGACCTCCGTGAGCTGTTCGTTAAAGATAGACTTTAGGTCGTTATGATTGAATATGATAGGGTTTATTATGTTTGACTTGGCAAGTGTGATAGTCAGCATCAAGTTCTGGATTTCTGAGATAAGCATTCTATTTCTTGCTAGTAATGTTTCATATAGGTGAGCGGTGTCTACCAGATCACCTTGTTTTTCTTTCAATATTTTGTTAACCGTGTCGGTGAGCAAATTGATTTGTCTCTGTGCCTCTGTGTTGATCACTGCCTGTCTATTGTTTGACTCTATAAGTTGAGCTTCTGTTAATTTGATTCTTTCGAGGTCTGATGCATCAGGGGTACCCGCAACAACTTTGAGTGCTGTTCCCAAGAAGTCTAGGCTTCTTGCCATTCTATGGTGTATCATTAGGGCGGACAATATGTTCTTCGCGTGTTCTATATCTACTTCTAACAGCTTTCGCATATGCGATTGGGGAAATAACTCGGACATTTTTGCAGTATCATCTATGATGTTCCCTAACTCGGTCAGATTTGTCGAGTGCCTCACCCAGCTTCTTTGTTCCCACACCAACACATCTCCGTCCCGTACCGGAATGTAGTTCGCCTGGGAAAAGTCGGTAATCCGCGCATTTGTTGTGGTAAGGAGTACGAGGAGTATCGCGGCCAACCTGTGGGAGTGATAACCAGATTTGTAGTAATTGTTGTTTAGATTATCTCAAATTGTCCTTATGGACCACCCTCCCTCTAATGAGGACAGATGTTCCCAGATCTGCCTGCACCCGTTCTTCCGTGTACAACGGGGTTAGCTTGTTTCCTAACCTCCTGTTATTCTTTGGGTATACTTTTTCACCTACTTCGAAGACTCTGTTTTGTCTACCGGGGTTAATCCTGCCGAGGTTGTCCTTTTGTGCCTTGTCGATTTTGGCTTTAATTGTCAACTTAAGATCTTTGTTGTTGGTATGAACTGCTTCAACCGGCCTCTCGTCTATGACCGAATGCAACGTTTTGTTGTATTCTACCGTGGCACGCATGATTAGTTCGATTGTATCGTCGATTTTTTTGTCGATCTTTATGCATCTTGCAATCTCTGCCAAGGTACTGTGAAACCTCTCTACCTGCCCGTTGGAGCTACTATGAAGAGGAGGTGCGTTAACTACATCAACTCCGTATTGGCTTTTTAACAGAGACGTAATTGTCTCGGAACTAAAGGCGGCTTCGTTGTCGCAATATATGGTCTTGGTATTCGGGTAGAAGTTCATCAATTGCAAGATGGGGGCACGTACTTCCACTATTGCCCTGGAAGCTAGGGGTTGCACGATGGCAAATTTTGAGAATTTGTCAATGCAGGTCAAGAAGAGTTTTTTGTCTGTAGAGAAGATGTCGATGTGCAGCATTTCTCCTGCATACGACGGAATTGGGGTCACTCATAGCTCTTGTTTTTTAGGGTGTCTATTATACTTTGCTTTGGTGCATACTTTACAGTTTATGACTACTTCATTGGCGAGCTTCGTCATCTTTGGGAAATAGTAGTCCCGGAGGATCTGCTTAACGTTTTCCTGCGCAGCCCTATGGGCACGATTGTGTTCTGTTGTGGTTATTTCCACTTGTTCGCTTGCATCTGTGATGTCGTTCACGAAATTTTTGCAATGCCAAAATTTGGTTGCCGGAAACCTCAGCACTAGGTCGTGTTGGAGGGAGGCTAAAGTTGGAAGGTCGCAGTGAATTGCATTCACGACGTTCGGGTTGACCATCGCTTTTACTGATTCGATCAGGGAGTCTCTGTTATTAAAATGGATTATGTGGCGGGTTTTCCCGCCGAAGATATTGAAGTTCCGCCGTAGCGGCTGGCTTGCTTCTTCCAGAATTATCTGGTTTCTGAAACAATTTAGAGGCTTATCGGTGGTCTCCACTGTGTAGGTCAGTGAAAGCTCGCTGTGCATAGTGGCCGCGTCTGACTGTGGCTCGTCCTGTAAGTTATTAATGTTTTGTCGGGACAAAGCGTCGGCGACGTAGTTTTCCTTCCCTGGTTTATAGAAAATTTTAGCGTTGTGTTCCTCTATAAAGGCTTTCCACCGTTTAATTTTCGCGTTTGTGTTTTTTTCAGACACGGCGAAGGTCAGGGGCTGGTGATCAGTGAAGATTCGTATCTCCTTAGTACCGTATAAGTAATTTTGTAGTTTCCCTATGGCCCAAACGATGGCTAGTAGTTCCCTCTCATTTGTGGCGTAGTTCAGCTCGCAATCTTTAAGTGTGCGCGACACCATTGTTATTGGTCTGCCATTTTGGGAAAGCACCGCTCCGATGCCGCTTGCTGAGGCATCGGTGGTTAGGTCGAAAGGCAGTTTAAAGTCTGGGTACGTTAGTACGACATCCTCTGAAGCCAGTATGTTTCGCAGGCGGCCGAAAGCGTCGCGTTGCGTTTCATCGAACTGAACCGAAACTTTCTTTGACATGTGCTTGCTGACCGTGCCATTTTCTCCTTTGAGTATGGCAGTTAGGGGTCTTGCTATTGCTGCGAAGTCTTTGACAAAGCTCCTATAGTAGCTTGCTAACCCGAGGAATGACCTGAGGCTGAACAGCGTTTTTGGTTCAGCGTATTCCTTTATCGCCCTCACCTTCTCTGGGTCTGTCTTGGCTCCGCCCCTGGTCACTATGAAGCCTAAGAATTCAACACTTTCTCTGAAGAACTTTGTCTTTTCCGGGGCCACCCTCATGTTAGCTTCGCACAGGCATTTCAGTACCGTGTCGATGTGTCTGACATGGTCTTTTTCGTTTTCGGAAAAATTATTACGTCGTCTACATAGACATAACATGTTTTCCCAATCTGTTCGCGTAGAACGTCGTCGATTGCCCTTTGGAAAATGCTTCCCGCATTTTTAAGTCCGAAGGGCAAGCGACAGAATTCGTATTTTCCTCCGTTTATTGAAAACGAAGTTTTTTCCCGGTCTTTTTCCGCCATATATATTTGGTGGTACCCTGATTTCAGATCTAGGGTGGTAAAAAACCTTGCCTTTCCCAAATTTGCTAAAATCATGGGTATGCTAGGCATAGGGTATCGGTCGGCGATAGTTCGCTCGTTCAGTTTCCTGAAGTCGATTACCAGCCGTTTCTTCCTGTTGCCGTTAGAGTCGGTCTTTTTCTTGTCTACGACCCAAATCGGACTGTTATACGGTGACCTAGATGGCCTGATTATTCCGTCTTTCAGTAGTTCTTTGACTTCTTTGTTCACGAAGTCTGCTGCTCCCATGGGGTAGGGATACAATTTAGAGTAGACTGGTTCATTACTCTCGGTTCGAATGGTGGCGATAACTGAGGTGTTAAAGGGAAGCGCCTCGCTAGAGGTCGAAAAAACTCTAATTCTCTTCAGTATCATTTTCTTAAATTCGGCTTTTACCGCATTTGGGACCGTTAGGTCGTCGACTTGGGTGAAATTTACACTGTCGCATTCGTGGAACTGAAGCTGTTCCGTTACGTTTCCGTATTTGATTGTTTTGTCGCGCAGGTTTAATGCCGCTCCCGCTCGCGTTAGTGAATCGGAACCTATAATGGCATCAAACGTATTTAGCGTGTTCAACAAAAAAAATGGGGCTTTTAGCCCGAAAATGCACATTGTGCACTTATTTCTTACTTCACTGGAGCCATGTATTGAGCTCACTGTGAAGGGGGAGTCAGCAGCAGTTACGTTCTTTAGCTCCTTTATGGGCTTCACGTAATTTTTTGCCGCTCCGGTGTCGATTAGAATTTTTAGTGTTTTGCCCGCCAATTGTCGCTCGACGAACGGCAATCGGAGCGCTGTCTAAAAAATTAAGCAAGTCGTTGCCGGTCGGGTCGTTTTCTTCGTCGATCTCGGCGACTGCGGCCTCGGCTGTATTCGAGTACTCTTGTTCTTCCTGGTTATAGGCCTGCTGCACTATGTTATTTACCCGTTGGCGTCTCTGCCCCGATTGACGCTGGGACGAATTCGGCCTTTTGTAATTGTTATTACTTTGAGGCTTTCCCCAGCTTGTGTCCTGCCTAAATTTGGATAATGAAGGGTCTACCTCCATAGGCTGCACTTTATTCTGGTCAATAATTTCGGTATCCCCGCGCTTTGGCCAGAGGTTGTCCTCTTGCGGCTTGCCTTGGCCTTGCTTAGGAATGAAGTGTGGATTTTTATCCTCACCTTTCCATTGCTTGCCTTGAAATTTATTGTTGCGTTTGTTGCCCTCGTAAACAATAGATTTGTCCTCTATCGCTTTTGCGTAGGATGCCGCGAATGCACTTCTTTCAATGCTATTTTCGGCTTCCCGCGCTATCGCGTAGCGCGGACGGGAGGTCTTTGGGCTGTGCTGGCAGCACCAGTGATTTGAGCGGCCGTTTGAGCCCTGCAATAAATGCGTGGAGGGCGTCGTCCCTAACCTCCTTATTCAGGATGGTTGCCGTGTCCGCATTACGGGACATGACTATTTTGTTCGTGACGAGCGTGAGTTTCCTCTCGACTTCGTCATAGTATGCCATAAGGTCGGCGTCACCTTGTCGAACCATTTCCAGATTCTGACGTAGTACGCGTAGGGACGTTTTGTCCGCGTATGTGCAATCTAGCCTGGCCAGAATTGCATCAAAATTTAACACGGTATTGTGGGACGTGAGTAGCGCTCGCGCGGTACCGCAAATTTTGTTTTTCAAAATGGCCACAGCCTCGTAGTGTGCCTGGCTACCTACATAAATTTTAAAGACTTCGTATGCATCTACGGCAGATTGCCTCCACGACACATATTCCTCATGGTTTCCGCTAAAGGTCGGCACCGATTTCACAATGTCTAACTTAACTTCGCACTTTATGTTAGGGTCGATGGTCACTCTTTTAAAGGTTTCTACTTGAGGGGTTTCTATAGTTAGGGCATTCACTTGATTCCTCATTCTTTGGATTTCACTGCTGAAATCCTGTGTTAAACGCCGTTCTTGTTCGGCGAGGGCGTTGGCGATCGCGCCGTCTACCAATGCTTTTATCATTCCTGCATCCATTTCTGACCGATTTTGTTTCGGCTGTGGGGGGCGATACCCTAGGTCTAAGCTTTCGTCACTATCGGACTGTACTTTTTGTTCCCTATAACTCCAATTCATGGGCAATTACTGAGAAAAAATCAAACCACACAGCAAGATATCAAATGAACAAACTCGGGCGATCATTTATTTAACCACACAGATGCACTCATTCGGTTTCAAAACAAAAATTTATTGTATTGCGTGACGTTCACACTTGCACTGTCAGATATTTATATTTATTATATTTATATTATTTTCTTTTTATATATGGAAAAAAAATCTTTTTAATTTGTTATTTTTCTTTCTCTCTTTTACTTTTTTCAAAATCTATTATCTTTTGCGAACAGTCACTTACATGGTTTTATCTTTTGGGGACGTGGATTCTCTTAGGATATTTCCAATCCCGTTGGGCGCCAATTATCTTTTATCTAAGCTAGTCCTAGCTGCGGTCCGGTGCGTAGGCTCCGGCGGCAGCGATCGGCTTCCGGTGGCCCGCTCTGGTAGCGGGGGGAGGTGGCTTGAATTGGTGATGGTCCGAGCTGCGGCTCCGGCGGCAGCGATCGGATTCCCGTGTCCCGCTCTTGTAGCGGGGGGCGGTGGTTGCCGTTTGGCAACTGGGTCTTCTTATGGAGATTACGTTGAGAGGGTGACTGCCCTCTATTTCGCTGGCCCTTAAGGCTCAACGATATAATCAAGTTAATAAATGTTTTACGACATGTGTCGGAGCAGAAGTGAACGAACCGTTCATTTATTTGTAAAATCTTAAACTAAACTTAACTCCCAGATCCCCCGCTCGCGAACCATTCATGCAAGAATGGAATTCGCTGACCACCGCACATCCGCCAGAATCAGGCGACGGCCGTTGGCCAATGGAGTGAGGGACGGCCCACAACAGCGTCAGTGCTGTGTCAGCTTTCTGAACTGAGCGCTGCAAGATGTTATGTGTGGGGTGGCGCAAGATGATGAAGTTAAGGGGGTGCGATAACTTGTAATATGTGTTAACTTACACACATACTTATACATCTTCCCTCGCGCCCTCGCTGTCAGCAGCGCTGGGCATATACACACATATATACATGCATAAACATTAAATACATAAATGCGGCCGCTCCGCTGCCGACGCTCCGCTGCCGGCGTTCCTGGCAGCGCAGCTACGCTGGCTTTAGCCAAGTAGATTCTAAGATATATTTCATGTGCAGATTCGAATACTGTTTCTACATGGCGACCGTGACAGTGAAAAAAAAAACTAACTAAAATAAAACGCAAGTGCAAGTGTTAAATGGGCTGCCTAAGTTAGAATAGAATATAATATTTCAAAGACTGTGAAAATGAGCATTGAACGTGTCTTTGGAGAACAACGCCCCACCGAGAAAATGTAAAAGTGGATGCCTTGGTGTTGATTCTTTTCACGCAAAAGGAAAATCGAAAAACAATAAAAAAAAAAATACCATTGTTCCAAATACAATTATTAACAAATGGAAAATGTAAAATTGGATGCTTTGGTGTTGATTCTTTTCACGCAAAAGGAAAATCGAAAAACAAAAAAAAATACAATGGTTCCAAATACAATTATTAACAAAAAAAAAAATACAATGCAACTACAATGACCTGTGCGATGACCGGCACCGGCCCCGCCTGAGCCCATAGGCCCAGGACAGCCGATGGACCACGCCCACTCACAATAGCTGAGTACCGGGCACGGCAGTAGCAGCAACAGCAGCCTAAACCAAAAAAGAAGCTGGGAGGAAAAAAAGCAAAACTCCTCCGCCAACGGCGTTTAGCCAAGGAAATGGTGCGCGCCGCAACGGAAGAAGACGTGAAACAAATCCACATGCAGGAACTAGCCAGGATTAATGCAGAACTTCGCATTGGTGCGGAAAAACGTAAATAAGGCTGCATTAATGCAAATGCCTTCATTTACCAATAATATAATATAAGTCTTAAAACCACAAGTAGATGCGTGAAAACGCTGCTTGTAAAACACTAACAAATTTTTTTAATGATAGGCTATAACTAACAACATATGGCTGATATAGAAATTATATAGAGCAAACAAATGTAAATCAGCCATATGCCCTAAACTTTTCAATCTTAACATTTTCATTTAAAAAAAATTTTAATGCGAATACATATGTACCCTAACTTTTCAAATTTTAATTTTTTTTTGACATTTCCAAAATAAAATCCAATTTCAAATTAAATTTCAAACCCGATTAGCGGAAATATACAACCATGGGCTGGTTTGGTTCTGACGACAGTCAGACGAAAGACAATACGGCCAATGTGGTCAATAATGTAAAAATTATTGATCACACAGATGGTATACAAGCCTTGTTTGTATTACTTCTAATACTGACCATAGTCAGTACGCTACAATTTTTGCTAACATTATATGTTAAGCACAACAAAATAATAAAGAAAAGATATATGAGTAGAGCTATAAATTTAGATAGGGTCTAATTTATCATGACTACATTAAAAAAATTAGAAGAAGTCTACAATAGGGACCCAGATTTTTCAAATAGAATTCTACAATTGGTCTCAACGACCCCTAGGAGCATACTAGAGCTCGAATATATGTACATGGATGCATTTCAACTAGAATTCTCACCCTTAATACATTGTTCAAAAACACAAAAAGCAATTGTGTTAACTACCATTCCAGGTATCGCGGTAAAATCAGTAATAAATGAGCATTACATTCTAGGCAGGGTCGTCGACTTCGTAATATTTAAATCTTAAATTCGAGAATTTTGGTTAATGATGTCAGATTGTCTTCCATTCGGAATGAACAACATAGAAACACCACATGGCCTGGCTTACGATCTGCGCTAAAGTCTGTACTCTTAGAGCAGAGTTCGATAAGTCCTATAAATGCTTAACGCAAAACAGACCTACTCAAAATAGTACGGTCATTAAACATGTAACCAACCTAGTAGAACTCTACAATGAGATCAGAGAGCTTTTTCTAACAAATAAACAAAGACTTGACGATATACATTGGTTTCAAGCAACCAACATAATCAAACCGTCACAATGGCAGACGAAACTGTAGTCCAACGGGCATATATCAAAGATATTTCGCACGCCATCCCAGTGTTTAATGGGCAAAAACTGCATTTACAACGCTTTATTACAGCAGTCAAATTTGTCAATCTAGCGAAAGGACCATACGAAAGTCTAGCTGTAGAGGTCATCAAATCTAAAGTTGTAGGGACCACTCTCTACAAAATCCAGGATGAAACCACCATAAACGCAATAATAAAGAAATTGCAAGACACACTTGTCGGTGAATCATCATATGTCGTAAAGGCTAAAATGGCAAAAATATGCCAAAAAGGGAAGACATCAGCCCATTTTACAACATGTTCAGTCGCATATTTATGCATTAATTAATATTACATAATATACACTTATCGAATAAGTCCGGTCAACCCATGTAACGGGAGACATAATAACAAACGACAAAGCATTGTAGCTGAGTCAACAATAACCGCTTCTGCAGCAATTTCTGCCAACGATGCGATCGCTCGTTAGAGGGCAAAAACACTGGTGCAATTGCTGACTATCACAATTGCCCAATAACACAATATCATATTAAATCCAAATTAATTCAATATTAATTCCAATTCCCTTTTACCATATTCTTACTAGACTCAGCACTTTCTGTACCTTTTGTTACCTATAAATAGAAATTAAGTTTGTTGAATAAAACCAGTATCAGAAACAGAAACCATCACTGCCTGTTCACTCATTCTCTACAACTGCAATCAACAGAGGCTGTCGCCGTGTCTTCAGACCCTCATTTGCTCGACGTAGGAAGCCCTCTCCGCAGTCCAACTGGTTCAAGTTCTAGTTGCGACGACAAATTTGTAGACGGCTTATGTACCGTATGCATACCAAAACACACACACAAACACACATTAACATTTGGTGACCCCGACGCAGGAAAACCTGCAGATCACAATGAAGAAGTCACTAGGACTTTTCAACACAAACTGGCAACAAGCCACATACTTACGGTAGAATCTCCTACCAATAAGTAGAACAAATTGGCAGATCTGTCACTTTCAGATCAACAGCCAACAAGATCAACGATTAATAAGACCAAGATGACAAGTGCGTTTCACCAGCACAAAACCTCCATCCAGTACATCGTCTGTACTTTTACTTTGACCAACATCGGTTGCGAAGAGGAGCGTATCCAGCTGCAAAGCAAATAAATACTCCCAACGGGCCAAAGTAATAAGTAAGAGGAGAAATGGATTCACACAAGGAGGAACACGCTGCCGCCACAGAGGCATTAAATGAGCAGCAAGAAATTGGAGATGAAACTTCGAAGATAACACTAGTCAACACAAGAATTAGCCTGTGGTCCAAAATAAAGATTCTTTTAGGTTTCGGGGTTTAAAATTTTTAACGAATTATGGTTTTTTTTTATGGTGTAGTTTTTTTTTTTAAAGAATTTTTTAAAATCTGGTATTTTAATTTTGTTTTTTTTTCAAAGGTTGTGATTTTATTTATCACATAACTTAAGTATCTTATATCTGGTTCCAAGAACTTTGCAGTTCTGAAAAGCTGACAAATGCAACTATAAATCGTACCCAGACACTTTGTATCTGCAGCTTAACGCCTGAAATATATTAAGCTTTCAAATTCAAATTTCATAACTTTTTGCGGTATTTTTTTTTTTCGAAATTTTGACTTCAAAAACTCGGGAAAAGTCCAAAGAAAAATAATTCTTGGCCAACATTTTTAGTTTTAGATAGAGGCATTAACTAGGCGTCGTTTAAGGTGTTGTTCATTAAATACTTTTTACTAAAAATTCAACCCCTTTTAGTTTGCTTTGTTTCCAATTGGCAGTTGGGCCCGCAACCTTCCAAAAAGTATTTTTTGTCTATTTTTTACTTTTGAGGTTTGGTTAACGAATTTTAGCTCCACCGTTTATCCATAGATTTTAATGAACAACAATTTTGTCGAGTAGTGTAATTAGGAACTTAAAAAAGACTCTCCAGAAAGGAAGCAAAATATAACGTACTTCCAAACAAAAAAGGCGGCTGTCGAAGATGCTTGGAATCGAATTAACGAAATCGACAAGATATCGAAAGCATACAAAACCGATCATTACGTAAAATTTCGTGAGGACTTACGTAAAACACTAAAAACATACGTTGCGATCTTTACTGAAAGCATGGACAAGCTAAAACAGGCATCAAGTGCTCATGTGGGACAAAATGTCGAACCACAAACGAATGATCGGAGCCAGCAATTCACGGAGGCTTACAGCAAAATGCCTTCACTATGTCGCCGACAAAAGGCCATAGTAGAGTCCATCAAACGCATTCTGAGACAATTCTCAGAGGCGGGGGGACGTACATCAAGTGATTTAATAAAATCACTATGGACTCAAGCACAAGAAGTCCATTTTACTATCCACGAGGAATATGATAGCCCAGAGGAAGGAGGATAGAACATGGAAGCCTACCTGACCCTGGAAAAAGAGGTTCAAAGTGCATTGGCAAAACCAGCCACATCAAACAATAATGACGTGCAGCTTCCACGCATCAACATTCCCAAGTTTGATGGGACATACTGAAATGGTCCCAGTTCTATGACCTGTTTTCATGTACGATACAGACCTAGCACCACCGGGCCACGCCCCACCGGGAGTCAGCCATCAATCGTCGACAGCCACTACCAACCTGGTCTGTCTCAGGGACAACGGGCCCCCCACTCAGGAGGCGAGGTCTCGTCTTCCCTGCTGGCAGACAAGCTCAGGAAATGGGGGCTCACGTTCAATTTCCATACGGACCATCTGGCATTCATCGAACGACTAGAGGAGCGGGTCGAGTCGTACGGAGGAAGCCCGGAGCAACTGCCACGAGCCGTATCCGGTCTCTTGACAGGTAAGGCCGAGGGGTGGTTTCGAACCTTTCAGATGCAAGGCCAGAACTGGACAGATTTCCGGAAGGAATTCTTGGAGTTTTTCTTGCCGCCCCGATACTTCCAACGCTTAGAGGACACCATCCGGAGCCGGGAACAGAGGCCCAAGGAGTCCTTCCGGGACTACCTGATCGAGCTGCGACTGATGATGCAGCGGGCTCAGTACACTCGAGAACAAGAATTGGACCGGATTTACGAGAATCTCCGACCAGAGTATCAAATGTATACTCGCAGGCAAGACTTCCACTCGCTGACGGAATTAACTCAGCTCATCTCGGCATATGAGACCGCCAGGGACCACGGTCCATCGCGCACCAGCGTATCTACACCGACGTACCTACAGCGGGCCTCGCACGGAGGCCAAGGGGCAACAAACCAACGGGGTGCTAACCACGAGGCATGCGGAAGGTCAAAGGCCGCCCATCTAGTGAAACGGCAGGATGAGGAGGGATCAGTCGACGTGCGACGGGCCTGCCGGAAGTGCGGAGAAGATGGACATTTTCGTAGCGACTGCAACAATCAACAGAAGCTATTCTGTTGGGAGTGCGGCCGCCGAGGAATCCGGACTATCAATTGCTGCCGAAAGCTCGAGTCGGGAAACGAGTCGGGTCTCCGCCCCACTGGGACACGGGCGGAGACGCACACCCAAGATCCGAGGACATCCACCCACTAAGCATGGCAGGAGGGAGGATCGTGGCTCTGGTGACCATCAATGGAAGGACTTGCTCAGCCACACTCGACACAGGGGCCACCCGGTCTTTCATTAGCCGGCGGATAGCGGACAAGATAGGAACGGCAGAAAACCAACGAGCAGTGAGAACCAGGATCAGCCTAGCCGACCACTCAAGGAAGGAGATCACACATTCAGTAGCAGCGACGGTGCGCCTGGACCAGCAGGAAACACAGGTATCTCTCTTAGTGTTACCAACAGTACTGGATGACATCATTCTGGGGCTTGACTTTCTGTGTGGTATCCGTGCAAGGATCCACTGTGGACGAGCGTATCTGCAACTCAAGCGGCGCCAACACCCTCCGGAGAACACACCAGAAATCACGGCGTCACTGGTGTAGTATGCACATATCCAATACCCACTGTACCAAGTGTACTTAAGGGAACACACTGTAACCCTTTGTTGCAGTGTTTATGTAATTAAAAGTCCCAGACACAACTTGAGCTATCGTATTACGATCGCCCAAGAATGTCTCGAGCGACATAAGTGCAGCGTCAACATATTCCCATGACTTGATGGCACATGCATACACACATACTTATACATCTTCCCTCGCGCCCTCGCTGTCAGCAGCGCTGGGCATATACACACATATATACATGCATAAACATTAAATACATAAATGCGGCCGCTCCGCTGCCGACGCTCCGCTGCCGGCGTTCCTGGCAGCGCAGCTACGCTGGCTTTAGCCAAGTAGATTCTAAGATATATTTCATGTGCAGATTCGAATAAAGCAAAGGAAAGAGAACGGATGTTCTCTTTCAAAGAATTACAATTAATTAATACTGTTTCTACATGGCGACCGTGACAGTGAAAAAAAAACTAACTAAAATAAAACGCAAGTGCAAGTGTTAAATGGGCTGCCTAAGTTAGAATAGAATATAATATTTCAAAGACTGTGAAAATGAGCATTGAACGTGTCTTTGGAGAACAACGCCCCACCGAGAAAATGTAAAAGTGGATGCCTTGGTGTTGATTCTTTTCACGCAAAAGGAAAATCGAAAAACAATAAAAAAAAAAAAATACCATTGTTCCAAATACAATTATTAACAAATGGAAAATGTAAAAGTGGATGCTTTGGTGTTGATTCTTTTCACGCAAAAGGAAAATCGAAAAACAAAAAAAAATACAATGGTTCCAAATACAATTATTAACAAAAAAAAAAATACAATGCAACTACAATGACCTGTGCGATGACCGGCACCGGCCCCGCCTGAGCCCATAGGCCCAGGACAGCCGATGGACCACGCCCACTCACAATAGCTGAGTACCGGGCACGGCAGCAGCAGCAACAGCAGCCTAAACCAAAAAAGAAGCTGGGAGGAAAAAAGCAAAACTCCTCCGCCAACGGCGTTTAGCCAAGGAAATGGTGCGCGCCGCAACGGAAGAAGACGTGAAACAAATCCACATGCAGGAACTAGCCAGGATTAATGCAGAACTTCGCATCGGTGCGGAAAAACGTAAATAAGGCTGCATTAATGCAAATGCCTTCATTTACCAATAATATAATATAAGTCTTAAAACCACAAGTAGATGCGTGAAAACGCTGCTTGTAAAACACTAACAAATTTTTTTAATGATAGGCTATAACTAACAACATATGGCTGATATAGAAATTATATAGAGCAAACAAATGTAAATCAGCCATATGCCCTAAACTTTTCAATCTTAACATTTTCATTTAAAAAAAATTTTAATGCGAATACATATGTACCCTAACTTTTCAAATTTTAATTTTTTTTTGACATTTCCAAAATAAAATCCAATTTCAAATTAAATTTCAAACCCGATTAGCGGAAATATACAACCATGGGCTGGTTTGGTTCTGACGACAGTCAGACGAAAGACAATACGGCCAATGTGGTCAATAATGTAAAAATTATTGATCACACAGATGGTATACAAGCCTTGTTTGTATTACTTCTAATACTGACCATAGTCAGTACGCTACAATTTTTGCTAACATTATATGTTAAGCACAACAAAATAATAAAGAAAAGATATATGAGTAGAGCTATAAATTTAGATAGGGTCTAATTTATCATGACTACATTAAAAATAATAGAAGAAGTCTACAATAGGGACCCAGATTTTTCAAATAGAATTCTACAATTGGTCTCAACGACCCCTAGGAGCATACTAGAGCTCGAATATATGTACATGGATGCATTTCAACTAGAATTCTCACCCTTAATACATTGTTCAAAAACACAAAAAGCAATTGTGTTAACTACCATTCCAGGTATCGCGGTAAAATCAGTAATAAATGAGCATTACATTCTAGGCAGGGTCGTCGACTTCGTAATATTTAAATCTTAAATTCGAGAATTTTGGTTAATGATGTCAGATTGTCTTCCATTCGGAATGAACAACATAGAAACACCACATGGCCTGGCTTACGATCTGCGCTAAAGTCTGTACTCTTAAGCAGAGTTCGATAAGTCCTATAAATGCTTAACGCAAAACAGACCTACTCAAAATAGTACGGTCATTAAACATGTAACCAACCAAGCAACCAACATAATCAAACCGTCACAATGGCAGACGAAACTGTAGTCCAACGGGCATATATCAAAGATATTTCGCACGCCATCCCAGTGTTTAATGGGCAAAAACTGCATTTACAACGCTTTATTACAGCAGTCAAATTTGTCAATCTAGCGAAAGGACCATACGAAAGTCTAGCTGTAGAGGTCATAAAATCTAAAGTTGTAGGGACCACTCTCTACAAAATCCAGGATGAAACCACCATAAACGCAATAATAAAGAAATTGCAAGACACACTTGTCGGTGAATCATCATATGTCGTAAAGGCTAAAATGGCAAAAATATGCCAAAAAGGGACGACATCAGCCCATTTTACAACATGTTCAGTCGCATATTTATGCATTAATTAATATTACATAATATACACTTATCGAATAAGTCAGGTCAACCCATGTAACGGGAGACATAATAACAAACGACAAAGCATTGTAGCTGAGTCAACAATAACCGCTTCTGCAGCAATTTCTGCCAACGATGCGATCGCTCGTTAGAGGGCAAAAACACTGGTGCAATTGCTGACTATCACAATTGCCCAATAACACAATATCATATTAAATCCAAATTAATTCAATATTAATTCCAATTCCCTTTTACCATATTCTTACTAGACTCAGCACTTTCTGTACCTTTTGTTACCTATAAATAGAAATTAAGTTTGTTGAATAAAACCAGTATCAGAAACAGAAACCATCACTGCCTGTTCACTCATTCTCTACAACTGCAATCAACAGAGGCTGTCGCCGTGTCTTCAGACCCTCATTTGCTCGACGTAGGAAGCCCTCTCCGCAGTCCAACTGGTTCAAGTTCTAGTTGCGACGACAAATTTGTAGACGGCTTATGTACCGTATGCATACCAAAACACACACACAAACACACATTAACATTTGGTGACCCCGACGCAGGAAAACCTGCAGATCACAATGAAGAAGTCACTAGGACTTTTCAACACAAACTGGCAACAAGCCACATACTTACGGTAGAATCTCCTACCAATAAGTAGAACAAATTGGCAGATCTGTCACTTTCAGATCAACAGCCAACAAGATCAACGATTAATAAGACCAAGATGACAAGTGCGTTTCACCAGCACAAAACCTCCATCCAGTACGTCGTCTGTACTTTTACTTTGACCAACATCGGTTGCGAACAGGAGCGTATCCAGCTGCAAAGCAAATAAAATACTCCCAACGGGCCAAAGTAATAAGTAAGAGGAGGAATGGATTCACACAAGGAGGAACACGCTGCCGCCACAGAGGCATTAAATGAGCAGCAAGAAATTGGAGATGAAACTTCGAAGATAACACTAGTCAACACAAGAATTAGCCTGTGGTCCAAAATAAAGATTCTTATAGGTTTCGGGGTTTAAAATTTTTAACGAATTATGGTTTTTTTTTATGGTGTAGTTTTTTTTTTTTAAGAATTTTTTAAAATCTGGTATTTTAATTTTGTTTTTTTTTCAAAGGTTGTGATTTTATTTATCACATAACTTAAGTATCTTATATCTGGTTCCAAGAACTTTGCAGTTCTGAAAAGCTGACAAATGCAACTATAAATCGTACCCAGATACTTTGTATCTGCAGCTTAACGCCTGAAATATATTAAGCTTTCAAATTCAAATTTCATAACTTTTTGAGGTATTTTTTTTTCTTCGAAATTTTGACTTCAAAAACTCGGGAAAAGTCCAAAGAAAAATAATTCTTGGCCAACATTTTTAGTTTTAGATAGAGGCATTAACTAGGCGTCGTTTAAGGTGTTGTTCATTAAATACTTTTTACTAAAAATTCAACCCCTTTTAGTTTGCTTTGTTTCCAATTGGCAGTTGGGCCCGCAACCTTCCAAAAAGTATTTTTTGTCTATTTTTCACTTTTGAGGTTTGGTTAACGAATTTTAGCTCCACCGTTTATCCATAGATTTTAATGAACAACAATTTTGTCGAGTAGTGTAATTAGGAACTTAAAAAAGACTCTCCAGAAAGGAAGCAAAATATAACGTACTTCCAAACAAAAAAGGCGGCTGTCGAAGATGCTTGGAATCGAATTAACGAAATCGACAAGATATCGAAAGCATACAAAACCGATCATTACGTAAAATTTCGTGAGGACTTACGTAAAACACTAAAAACATACGTTGCGATCTTTACTGAAAGCATGGACAAGCTAAATCAGGCATCAAGTGCTCATGTGGGACAAAATGTCGAACCACAAACGAATGATCGGAGCCAGCAATTCACGGAGGCTTACAGCAAAATGCCTTCACTATGTCGCCGACAAAAGGCCATAGTAGAGTCCATCAAACGCATTCTGAGACAATTCTCAGAGGCGGGGGGACGTACATCAAGTGATTTAATAAAATCACTATGGACTCAAGCACAAGAAGTCCATTTTACTATCCACGAGGAATATGATAGCCCAGAGGAAGGAGGATAGAACATGGAAGCCTACCTGACCCTGGAAAAAGAGGTTCAAAGTGCATTGGCAAAACCAGCCACATCAAACAATAATGACGTGCAGCTTCCACGCATCAACATTCCCAAGTTTGATGGGGACATACTGAAATGGTCCCAGTTCTATGACCTGTTTTCATGTACGATACAGACCTAGCACCACCGGGCCACGCCCCACCGGGAGTCAGCCATCAATCGTCGACAGCCACTACCAACCTGGTCTGTCTCAGGGACAACGGGCCCCCCACTCAGGAGGCGAGGTCTCGTCTTCCCTGCTGGCAGACAAGCTCAGGAAATGGGGGCTCACGTTCAATTTCCATACGGACCATCTGGCATTCATCGAACGACTAGAGGAGCGGGTCGAGTCGTACGGAGGAAGCCCGAAGCAACTGCCACGAGCCGTATCCGGTCTCTTGACAGGTAAGGCCGAGGGGTGGTTTCGAACCTTTCAGATGCAAGGCCAGAACTGGACAGATTTCCGGAAGGAATTCTTGGAGTTTTTCTTGCCGCCCCGATACTTCCAACGCTTAGAGGACACCATCCGGAGCCGGGAACAGAGGCCCAAGGAGTCCTTCCGGGACTACCTGATCGAGCTGCGACTGATGATGCAGCGGGCTCAGTACACTCGAGAACAAGAATTGGACCGGATTTACGAGAATCTCCGACCAGAGTATCAAATGTATACTCGCAGGCAAGACTTCCACTCGCTGACGGAATAAACTCAGCTCATCTCGGCATATGAGACCGCCAGGGACCGCGGCCCATCGCGCACCAGCGTATCTACACCGACGTACCTACAGCGGGCCTCGCACGGAGGCCAAGGGGCCACAAACCAACGGGGTGCTAACCACGAGGCATCCGGAAGGTCAGAGGCCGCCCATCTAGTGAAACGGCAGTATGAGGAGGGATCAGTCGACGTGCGACGGGCCTGCCGGAAGTGCGGAGAAGATGGACATTTTCGTAGCGACTGCAACAATCAACAGAAGCTATTCTGTTGGGAGTGCGGCCGCCGAGGAATCCGGACTATCAATTGCTGCCGAAAGCTCGAGTCGGGAAACGAGTCGGGTCTCCGCCCCACTGGGACACGGGCGGAGACGCACACCCAAGATCCGAGGACATCCACCCACTAAGCATGGCAGGAGGGAGGATCGTGGCTCTGGTGACCATCAATGGAAGGACTTGCTCAGCCACACTCGACACAGGGGCCACCCGGTCTTTCATTAGCCGGCGGATAGCGGACGAGATAGGAACGGCAGAAAACCAACGAGCAGTGAGAACCAGGATCAGCCTAGCCGACCACTCAAGGAAGGAGATCACACATTCAGTAGCAGCGACGGTGCGCCTGGACCAGCAGGAAACACAGGTATCTCTCTTAGTGTTACCAACAGTACTGGATGACATCATTCTGGGGCTTGACTTTCTGTGTGGTATCCGTGCAAGGATCCACTGTGGACGAGCGTATCTGCAACTCAAGCGGCGCCAACACCCTCCGGAGAACACACCAGAAATCACGGCGTCACTGGTGTAGTATGCACATATCCAATACCCACTGTACCAAGTGTACTTAAGGGGAACACACTGTAACCCTTTGTTGCAGTGTTTATGTAATTAAAAGTCCCAGACACAACTTGAGCTATCGTATTACGATCGCCCAAGAATGTCTCGAGCGACATAAGTGCAGCGTCAACATATTCCCATGACTTGATGGCACATGCATACACACATACTTATACATCTTCCCTCGCGCCCTCGCTGTCAGCAGCGCTGGGCATATACACACATATATACATGCATAAACATTAAATACATAAATGCGGCCGCTCCGCTGCCGACGCTCCGCTGCCGGCGTTCCTGGCAGCGCAGCTACGCTGGCTTTAGCCAAGTAGATTCTAAGATATATTTCATGTGCAGATTCGAATAAAGCAAAGGAAAGAGAACGGATGTTCTCTTTCAAAGAATTACAATTAATTAATACTGTTTCTACATGGCGACCGTGACAGTGAAAAAAAAACTAACTAAAATAAAACGCAAGTGCAAGTGTTAAATGGGCTGCCTAAGTTAGAATAGAATATAATATTTCAAAGACTGTGAAAATGAGCATTGAACGTGTCTTTGGAGAACAACGCCCCACCGAGAAAATGTAAAAGTGGATGCCTTGGTGTTGATTCTTTTCACGCAAAAGGAAAATCGAAAAACAATAAAAAAAAAAAAATACCATTGTTCCAAATACAATTATTAACAAATGGAAAATGTAAAAGTGGATGCTTTGGTGTTGATTCTTTTCACGCAAAAGGAAAATCGAAAAACAAAAAAAAATACAATGGTTCCAAATACAATTATTAACAAAAAAAAAAAATACAATGCAACTACAATGACCTGTGCGATGACCGGCACCGGCCCCGCCTGAGCCCATAGGCCCAGGACAGCCGATGGACCACGCCCACTCACAATAGCTGAGTACCGGGCACGGCAGCAGCAGCAACAGCAGCCTAAACCAAAAAAGAAGCTGGGAGGAAAAAAAGCAAAACTCCTCCGCCAACGGCGTTTAGCCAAGGAAATGGTGCGCGCCGCAACGGAAGAAGACGTGAAACAAATCCACATGCAGGAACTAGCCAGGATTAATGCAGAACTTCGCATTGGTGCGGAAAAACGTAAATAAGGCTGCATTAATGCAAATGCCTTCATTTACCAATAATATAATATAAGTCTTAAAACCACAAGTAGATGCGTGAAAACGCTGCTTGTAAAACACTAACAAATTTTTTTAATGATAGGCTATAACTAACAACATATGGCTGATATAGAAATTATATAGAGCAAACAAATGTAAATCAGCCATATGCCCTAAACTTTTCAATCTTAACATTTTCATTTAAAAAAAATTTTAATGCGAATACATACATATGTACCCTAACTTTTCAAATTTTAATTTTTTTTTGACATTTCCAAAATAAAATCCAATTTCAAATTAAATTTCAAACCCGATTAGCGGAAATATACAACCATGGGCTGGTTTGGTTCTGACGACAGTCAGACGAAAGACAATACGGCCAATGTGGTCAATAATGTAAAAATTATTGATCACACAGATGGTATACAAGCCTTGTTTGTATTACTTCTAATACTGACCATAGTCAGTACGCTACAATTTTTGCTAACATTATATGTTAAGCACAACAAAATAATAAAGAAAAGATATATGAGTAGAGCTATAAATTTAGATAGGGTCTAATTTATCATGACTACATTAAAAATAATAGAAGAAGTCTACAATAGGGACCCAGATTTTTCAAATAGAATTCTACAATTGGTCTCAACGACCCCTAGGAGCATACTAGAGCTCGAATATATGTACATGGATGCATTTCAACTAGAATTCTCACCCTTAATACATTGTTCAAAAACACAAAAAGCAACTGTGTTAACTACCATTCCAGGTATCGCGGTAAAATCAGTAATAAATGAGCATTACATTCTAGGCAGGGTCGTCGACTTCGTAATATTTAAATCTTAAATTCGAGAATTTTGGTTAATGATGTCAGATTGTCTTCCATTCGGAATGAACAACATAGAAACACCACATGGCCTGGCTTACGATCTGCGCTAAAGTCTGTACTCTTAGAGCAGAGTTCGATAAGTCCTATAAATGCTTAACGCAAAACAGACCTACTCAAAATAGTACGGTCATTAAACATGTAACCAACCTAGTAGAAATCTACAATGAGATCAGAGAGCTTTTTCTAACAAATAAACAAAGACTTGACGATATACATTGGTTTCAAGCAACCAACATAATCAAACCGTCACAATGGCAGACGAAACTGTAGTCCAACGGGCATATATCAAAGATATTTCGCACGCCATCCCAGTGTTTAATGGGCAAAAACTGCATTTACAACGCTTTATTACAGCAGTCAAATTTGTCAATCTAGCGAAAGGACCATACGAAAATCTAGCTGTAGAGGTCATCAAATCTAAAGTTGTAGGGACCACTCTCTACAAAATCCAGGATGAAACCACCATAAACGCAATAATAAAGAAATTGCAAGACACACTTGTCGGTGAATCATCATATGTCGTAAAGGCTAAAATGGCAAAAATATGCCAAAAAGGGAAGACATCAGCCCATTTTACAACATGTTCAGTCGCATATTTATGCATTAATTAATATTACATAATATACACCTATCGAATAAGTCAGGTCAACCCATGTAACGGGAGACATAATAACAAACGACAAAGCATTGTAGCTGA